>NC_090440.1:1833286757-1833911757 GCF_031143425.1 Pleurodeles waltl | reverse complement strand
GGGTGTGCGGGCACGGCCTACTGAGTGGAGAGATACAGGGAGGGCGGTGATAGAAAGTGGGGTGGCGGACAGTGATGGTGCTGGGGTGGTCCCAGATGGGTCCACCACTGCCAGGGAATGTCCACTGGAGGAGGATTCTGAGGATGATTAATTGGATCCAGTCTCCCCTGTGGCACTCCACTCGCCCTCTGGGCCACTGGGTCCCTCGGTGTCAGTGTTCTCATGACTGGAGCTCCCGTCACCAGCAGCTTCCTCACTTGGCTGTGCCCGGTCTCCTTCACCTGCTGTTGCTGATGCTGGAAAAAAGAAAGTGAGGTAGGTTCATTACATTCCTTACATACCACTTACATCACACTGTACAGATCAATAAAAAATCAAATTACATCTAGTTATAATACAACCCCAGGTAGAACAAGCTTTGTGCTGGCATCCTGTCGCAACAAGATACAATGTACACCCCTACATAAAAACCTTGTCACACACCAGCTAAGCCACCTATCGCACACCTACAATACCATCATATCAGTAGAGCTATCACACTAACCATTCCATGACAAGCTGACATTGCCATATGATACTGGGTCCCTATCCACAGCAACATAGTCAACCAATAGCCAAGCTATGGGAAAGAGTGGTATCATTGCTTTCCATATATCATATACACAAAATCTACACATACTAACATATTAACCTGATGTCATGTATCATGCAAGGGACCAGTTCATATGCTAAATACAAGACAGCATGTTGCATACAAACCATAACCATTTCATGTCACTGAGTTCACAACCTTCACAATGGATATCAGCAAACATGCAACTACTCTAATTGGCATATACAAATTTGGATTTTGATAGCGTCAGAACACGTCACCAATGCATGTACCAATAGTGAAGTAGGGAAGGATGATAGGATGATGGATACTTTGTGTACCATGTCATCTACGTCATTGTCCTCCTGTAGACAATGTATTGCACACATTAATGGCCTAATTAGCCCTGAGCATTTGCCCACACACAACCGCAAGTTGTATAACAACTCTTTCAATTCAATGGACACCTGTCATGTGCTGGAAAGTGACACATAGTTCAACTTATCATACTATTTTTCAATGAATAGCCCAATGACTGAGTGGCAACATCACTGTTAGAAATGGGGTCTTTGGTTGGTGGTCAGGGGACCCCCTGTCCAAGCAAGGACTCTCACTCTAGTCAGGGTAAAGGAGAATCACCCTCACCCCTTTGGTAGTTTGGCATGAGCAGGCAGGCTTAACTTCAGAGTACTAGGTGTAAAGTATTTGTACCAACACACACAGTAACCTAATGAAAACACTACAAAATGACACAACACAGGTTTAAAAAGATAGAAAATATTTATCTAAACAAAACAAGACCAAAATGACAAAAATCCAGCATATACAAGTCAAGTTATTAATTTTAAAAGCAAAAGAGTCTTAAATCCTTTTGTAAATAGGTAAAACACTGTTATCGTTGAAAAGTACCTGGGCACCTGTCATGTGCTGGAAAGTGACACATAGTTCAACTTATCATACTATTTTTCAATGAATAGCCCAATGACTGAGTGGCAACATCACTGTTAGAAATGGGGTCTTTGGTTGGTGGTCAGGGGACCCCCTGTCCAAGCAAGGACTCTCACTCTAGTCAGGGTAAAGGAGAATCACCCTCACCCCTTTGGTAGTTTGGCATGAGCAGGCAGGCTTAACTTCAGAGTACTAGGTGTAAAGTATTTGTACCAACACACACAGTAACCTAATGAAAACACTACAAAATGACACAACACAGGTTTAAAAAGATAGAAAATATTTATCTAAACAAAACAAGACCAAAATGACAAAAATCCAGCATATACAAGTCAAGTTATTAATTTTAAAAGCAAAAGAGTCTTAAATCCTTTTGTAAATAGGTAAAACACTGTTATCGTTGAAAAGTACCTGGGTAGCGTCAAAATAACACGCACGGGCGAGTGTGAGTTGAAAAAGGTAAGGTGTGCGTCGATGTCTCACCCGCAAGCGAGACCGTGCATCGTTTCTCCTTCTCCGGTCGCATCGTGTTGTTTTTCTGCGCCCAGCAAGGTTTGTGTCGAAAATCCTGCCACACGGTGATAGCAAAACCGCGCTGTGTGGGTTACGATGTTACCAGCCTCCGTCAGCGATGCTTCCCCTCGTTTCTCCAGCCGCATGCATTGATCTCCCAGCTGCGCTGCAAGTGCTGCGTCGATTTCAGCCATGGAGCCGGCGGCGAGTCATTTCATCAGCCGCTCTCGGAGGTTGCGTCGGAAATTTCCCCGCACAGTGGTCTGTGCGTCGATTTTCAAGCTTGGTCTGCCTGCTTCACTGGTCAATGTCCCACGAACTGGATAGGGCAACACTTGGCAAGGCAGGAGTCTCAGCAGAGTCCAGGTGCTGGCAGGTGAAGTCTTTGATGGCCCTGAGACTTCAACAACAGGAGGCCAGCTCAGGACAAGCCCATGGAGATTTCTTCACAAGCAGGAATGCACAACAAAGTCCAGTCTTTGTCCCCTTTCACCAGGCAGAAGCAGCAACTTCAGGATAGCTCCACAAAGCACAGTCACAGGCAGGGCAGCACTTCTCCTCAGCTCTTCAGCTCTTCTCCAGGCAGACGTTTCTTTTGATGTCCAGAAGTGATCTAAAGTCTGTGGTTTTGGGTGCCCTTCTTATACCCATTATTGCCTTTGAAGTAGGCTTACTTCAAAGGAAATTCTCTCTTGTTTGTGAAATTCTGCCTTGCCCAGGCCAGGCCCCAGACACACACCAAGGGGATGGAGACTGCATTGTGTAAGGGCAGGCACAGACCTTTCAGGTGTGAGTGACCACTCCTCCCCTCCCTCCTAGCACAGATGGCTCATCAGGATATGCAAGCTACACCCCAGCTCCCTTTGTGTCACTGTCTAGAGAGAGGTGCAAACAGCCCAACTGTCGAACTGACCCAGATAGGGAATCCACAAACAGGCAGAGTCCCAGAATGGTTTAAGCAAGAAAACACTCACTTTCTAAAAGTGGCATTTCCAAACACACAATCTTTAAATCAACTTTACTACAAGATGTATTTTTAAATTGTGAGCTCAGAGACGCAAACTCCACATATTTATCCACTCCCAAAGGGAATCTACACTTTAATCATATTTAAAGGCAGTCCCCATGTTAACCTATGAGAGGGATAGGTCTTGCAACAGTGAAAACCAAATTTGGCAGTATTTCACTGTGAGGAAATGTAAACACACCAGTATATGTCCCACTTTTAACATACACTGCATCCTGCCCATGGGGCTACCTAGGGCCTACCTTAGGGGTGCCTTACATGTAGAAAAAGGGACAGTTTAGGCCTGGAAAGTGGGTACCCTTGCCAGGTCAAATTGGCAATTTAAAACTGCACACACAGACACTGCAGGGGCAGATTTGAGCCATGTTTACAGGGCTACTAATGTGAGTGGCACTACCAGTGCTGCAAGCCTACTAGTAGCATTTGATTTAAAGGCACTGGTCACCTCTAGTGCACTTTACTAGGTACTTACTAGTAAACAAATATGGCAACTGTTAGAAATGGGGTCTTTGGTTGACAGTCAGGTTACCCCCTGTTCAAGAAAGGACCCTCACTCTAGTCAGGGTAAAAGAGAATCACCCTCAGCTAACCCCTGCTTACCGCCTTGGTAGCTTGGCAGAGCAGTAGGCTTAACTTCAGAGTGCTAGGTGTAAAGTATTTGTACCAACACACACAGTAACTTAATGAAAACTCTACAAAATGGCACAACGCCAGTTTAGAAAAATAGGAAATATTTATGTAAACAAAACAAGACAAAAATCCGACATACACAAGTCAAGTTATGCATTTTTTAAGATTAAACTCAAAAATAGTGCTTAGAAACACAAAATGCTTTGATGAGGTGTTAACACGGCATCGTGACGGAGTCGTTCCCAACAAGCCGACACCAGCGGCGCCGGACACGGAGTCGCGTAGACCCCCAAGTACAGTACCTTTGGTGAAGAGTGAAAAGAAGTCGAGGCGCGAAGTCGGGGATCGCGGCGTCTGTGCGAAATGTTGAATCCGTGCACTTCGAGCGGCGTCAGTCACAAAGTGGTGCAGTGACTTCCACGGAGTCGCGGACTTCAGCGGGGCTGCAGCGGCATCGGGCCTGCAAAGGTTGTCGCGTTCCACCGAAGATCACGGAGTCGGTTGCAGGCGGTGTCACCGGAATCAGCAGCGGCATCGGTCCGAAATCGTCCGAAGTCGATTTCCTTGGATTTCCACCAGATTTCCTTTCAAGGGCCCAGGGTATGGATAGGACAGCACTTGTAAGAGCAGGAGTCTCTTCAGAGACTCTAGGTGCTGGCAGAGAGAAGTCTTTGCTGTCCCTGAGACTTCAAACAACAGGAGGCAAGCTCTTAATCAAGCCCTTGGAGATTTCTTCACAAGATGGAAGGCACACAAAGTCCAGTCTTTGCCCTCTTACTCTGGCAGAAGCAGCAACTGCAGGATAGCTCCACCAAGCACAGTCACAGGCAGGGCAGCACTTCTCCTCAGCTCTTCAGCTCTTCTCCAGGCAGAGGTTCCTCTTGATGTCCAGAAGTGATCTAAAGTCTGTGGTTTTGGGTGCCCTTCTTCTACCCAATTTCTCCTTTGAAGTAGGCCTACTTCAAAGTAAAGTCTCTTTTGAATATGAAATCTGCCTTTCCCAGGCAAGGCACCAGACACTCACCAGGGGGTCGTAGACAGCATTGTGTGAGGAAAGGCACAGCCCTTTCAGGTGTAAGTGTCCATTCCTCCTCTCCATCCTAGCACAGATGGCTCATCAGGAAATGCAGACTACACCCCAGCTCCCTGTGTGTCACTGTCTAGTGCGAGGTGCAACCAGCCCAACTGTCAAACTGACCCAGACAGGGAATCCACAAACAGGCAGAGTCACAGAAATGGTATAAGCAAGAAAATGCTCACTTTCTAAAAGTGGCATTTTCAAACACACAATCTTAAAATCAACTTTACTAAAAGATGTATTTTTAAATTGTGAGCTCAGAGACCCCAAACTCCACATGTCCATCCACTCCCAAAGGGAATCTACACTTTAATGAGATTTAAAGGTAGCCCCCATGTTAACCTATGAGAGGGACAGGTCTTGCAACAGTGAAAAACGCATTTAGCAATATTTCTCTGTCAGGACATATAAAACACATTACTATATGTCCTACCTTATCCATACACTGCACCCTGCCCTTGGGGCTACCTAGAGCCTACCTTAGGGGTGTCTGACATGTAAGAAAAGGGAAGGTGTAGGCCTGGCAAGTGGGTACACTTGCCTAGTCGAATTTAGAGTTAAAACTGTACACACATACACTGCAGTGGCAGGTCTGAGACATGATTACAGAGCTACTCATGTGGGTGGCACAACCAGTGCTTCAGGCCCAGTAGTAGCATTTGATTTACAAGCCCTGGCACCTCTAGTGCACTTTATTAGGGACTCACCAGTAAACCAAATATGCCAATCATGGATAAACAAATTACATACAATTTACACAGAGAGCATATGCACTTTAGCACTGGTTAGCAGCGGTAAAGTGCTCAGAGTTCAAAAGCCAACAGCAGCAGGTCAGAAAAAATAGGAGGCAGGAGGCAAAAAGACTGGGGATGACCCTGCAAAAAGGGCCATTTCCAACACCAACCATGGAAAAGCCAATTACACATACACTTTACACAGGAGCACTTATACTTTAGCACTGGTCAGCAGTGGTAAAGTGCCCAGAGTACCAAAAGCAGCAAAAACAGAGCCCAGCACACAGTCAAAACATGGGAAGCAGGGGGAAAAATGACAGGGGAGACCACACCAAGAATGCCAGGTGCAACAGCTAGTAATTTACAAAGGACCTTAACGTCTGCAGTAATCGTGGTGATTGGTCTGTATGCAGCTGGGTCAATTTTATCGCTGTGTTGTTTTATAGAACACACAAACCTCCCCTACCCTCAAGGACAGTGGCAAAGCCCATTTGTAGCGAGCCTCTATGAATACCTCCAGAAGTCCCTGTGTGAACATGGCTGAGAACATTTGGTAGAACTCAGAAGGAAATCCATCTCCCCCCCAGTGATTTGGCCCAGGGAAGCATATCTAGGGCAATTCTAAGCTCTTCTGCTTCCACCAGTGCGTCTGGAGCCACTGCTACTAATGGGTTGAGTCATGATGAGGTAATGCCCGGGGCCGCAAAGTACACTTTCTGTATATGTTGTTTGAATTTGTCCACTATACCTGCTTTTGTGGCGGTCCATGTCGCATTTGATGAGATCAAATGTGTGGTTAGAATTGGTGGGTGTTCCCTGCGCAGGATTCATGTGAGCAATCTACCCAACGTGTCTTCTTCTCGATGAAGACTTTGTCTATACTGTTTCAGCATATATTTGTCTAGTAGACCCCAAATGCCTTCTATGCATCTGTGCACTGTTTGCTCCCTGCCATGTATGTTTGGGTGCGTCTGCTCCCCAATTTGCAAAGAGGCCAGTTTTGCCTCCTCTATAGTAAGGTCAGCTTGGAGTTAATCCCATGCAGGTTTCTCTCAATATAGTATTGAGTGCTTCCCACTTCGTCTCTCTATTGACTATGGAGCCCCAGGTTTTCTCTATGTAATCTGTCAGTGCCTGTGAGACAGCTCCCCTCCCCATTTAATCTGTCAGGATGTCTATCGACATCTTCCATTAATTCAAGGTCTGTGTTGTGTCACCCCATTTTATTGTACAATTGACTAGCAAATGATCTGAAAGAAAACATGCGAGGTGTGCAACCTCAATGTTGTCCACGTGTGGGAAGCCCCCAGCAGTACCCGATCTAGTCTTCTATATGTATTATGTGTAGCCGAATAACAGGTGTAGATCTGTTGCACTGGGTGTCATGACCACCATACATCTTCCATACTCATATTTTGCATATACTCACAAAGTGCTGCTGTCATTAGAGGTTTAGTCCAGCTCTGGGGGGAGCGTTATATCCAGGTTAGCATCTAAGGTTCAGTTGAAATCGCCAAGCCATATTAAGGGAGCATCTATATCCTGCGTTAGTAAATCCTGTATACTAAAGAAGAAAGGAGGGTCATCTGTGTTTGAGGCATAAGAATTTAATGGTTAGATTGTGTCCATCCAACGTCCCCTGCAATAGAACATATTGTCCCACCACATCTGCCTCCATGTATGTGAGTGAAAAAGGTAACCCTGGTGCTACTCTTTATTCACTCAACTCCCGGAATTGATGGTTGGATCTGCATATAGGCATTATTCGGCATTCGGCTCATCATCTATTCTTTTTGCTTTTGTCACCCTAAGTGGTAAGGGTATGACCAGACATGGGTCACGTGCTCACTGTGCCACTGGATTCAAGCTAGCCTGGCTGATGAAGGGTGATACCCTGAAACCGGTTCCAGGATGCTTGTTTCCGGTCCAGGGAGGACCTGGCCTGGCAGCTCGGGCTGGACTGTTCCCATGGGGAACAGGTTCAAGACTGATTTGCATATGCTGGGACCAAACTGGGGTGGCATGGTGGGCAAAAGAACGATGGATTAAACCCAGATCTGTGACTGGGGGTGAATGCTTGAAAAGTTTCAACACTATGTCCATCATCCTTTTGTGCTGCTAAAGTTACCCAGAACAGCTTTTTGTCTGGTGCGCAGCCGCTGCATCATGTAAATGTATTGCTTGCAGGCACACAATGGCTATATTGTGTCACTTTAGGTATTTGAGTACCCTGTACCTCTCGGTGTATGTTCCTAGTCCGCTGACGTTGCAGGTAAGGAATTTTAGGTTAGTCCCCATTGACATTCATTCATTTAAAGCGTCAGTGTCTGCCTCCCCTTCTCGCCCCGATCCTAGCTAACTGCTAACGGTAACATTCTTGTAACATATAACCCCCCCACGGGAAAGTTTAGTACAAACATAAAACTGTCCATGTCCATCCTCTGCTTGTGCCAGGACTCGCACAGCATCCCGACTGATCCAATAGGGACCACTTAACGTAATTTCTACAACCAACAGAAATTCACACTGTCAGGAATATACCCCCTCCATTCCACACAGCAGGTGTTCATTGTTGCATTCATGTAACTCCACCTAAGTGGTGGGGGCATTAACATGTGTTCATACCAAAGTGTATAGTGCAGCACATCTAGTTGACATATTAGTGCTGGAGTACTTTTATTCTGAACAGCATGCAGGTCCCGCAATATGTCCATCCAGTCGATACCAAGCATTCACAAACACTCCCATATGTGCAATACACTTCACATGCATTCATTACCATACCCCACCTCCGGGACCACCAGGGTATCTTGCACAAAAATCTGTTACTGGGGTCGAACCTCCAGTCCCAGGATCATCCAACATTTGTGGCATATCAGTACTCTGCTGTTTGTCTTTAGGCACTGAGCTGTATGGTGGCATCTTCAGAGACTGTGACTCACCATGAGCCCCGGGGTAGTGTTAGGGTCATCTGTAGTCATGCAAGGGCGGCTCTGTCATTCATGAAGTCGAGCACCACAGTTCCATTTTGAGTTCTGGCTCATGTGCCAGGTCACCGCCTCACCTCTGAGTTCTAACCATTTCCACAATTCCTCGGGCCTGTCAAAGAAGTGTGATTTCCCCTGCAAGAGGAATTTTAGTTTTGCCGTGTGACGGGCTGAGAGTGACCCGCCCGCACAGGAACCGGACTTGTGCTGTCTCTGCCCCATCTGACTCCAGCCTTCCTGACTTCCTTCCCCGCGATTGACTGGTTCCACTCCAGTCGCGGGAAGATGGGAGGTCAAAAGTGGCAGCGCCAGCACCTGAGTTGTTGGTAGTAGGAGGTGGAGAAGGAGACCTGAAGGACGGCGACAACACACGAGAAGAAGAAGACCAGGAGGAAGCAGAAAGCACGCGAGAAAGAGAAGAAGACGATCAGGCTGACCTGGAGGGCGAGGGAAACCGGTGGCCTGACGTGAGGAATCGAACATCACGACGGGCATCCAACAACAACACCGGAAGCCTCAGCATCAAGAGACCCCGGGGAAGCAAAGCTCTATTTCCAGCCACGCTTCAGGAGAAGCGTGGCTCTACCAGGTGCGTGTGACCTCTATAGTAGAGGAAGCGGGAGGGTGACTTACTGATACAATCGCCCATACGAAAGTACACCCCAATGTGCCAAGTAGTGTACTACAGCGCTACCAAGAACCAGAGGACCCCAACGCTTTCTTTACAAACTTTGAGAGGGTTGCTAGTACGGCCAATTGGCCCGAGGAGAAGTGGGGACAATACATAGTCCCCCTTCTCAGAGGCCATCTGCAGTCTACATACCAGGCTATCAATCCCGGCGGCACCTTGCCCTATAAAGAACTCAAAAAGACCATCCTGGAAAGGGTTGGATTGGATGTCGAAAACTACCGCACATGGTTCCGCCAAGTAAAGTGGCAACATCAGGAAAACCCCCGAGTCCCGCATGCTGCAGGACGATGGTTACATCCCACAGAAAAAACCCGGGAGGAAATGTTTGATACCATAGTCCTGGAACAGTACCTAGAGGCCTTGCCCTCCACAACACGTAACTGGGTCCGGCAACATCCAGGGCTAACTAACGAAACAGCTGTGGATCTTGCTTGCGCATATCATAGAGGCCCGGACTTCTGGGCTACAACCAGCAGACCACCACCTCTTCCTCCGGTACGACCCCCCCCCCCACAAAGAATATCACCCATAGACCAACCCCAATACATGGCCCAGAACGGTCCCCGTCGGCCGCTGTAGCAACGCCCAGCTATCCAAAAATAGGTCCCCAGTGCTATCACTGTTCAGAATGGGGCCACATTGCCAGAATTTGCCCACACAGGAAGGAGACCGAGGAGCCCATGGAAATTGGTTTGACGAGAGGGAGAGTTTTTTGGTCTGGAGGGGAGAAACCCAAGTACACCCTCTCTGTAGTTGTTAATGGGGTGGAAAGAACCACACTAATAGACTCAGGATGCAGCCAGAGTGTAATACAGCAACCTCTAGTATTACCCGGGCAGGAAGATCCACACACCCAGGTCTTAATCGCCTGTGTACATGGTGACCAGAGGTATTATCCAGTGGCCGACATACAGTTGAACTGGAGAAATAAAACTGAGACACTAAGAGTTGGGGTACTCTCCCAACTAGGCGAAGACATAATCCTTGGAACTGATTATGGAGACTTTCCCGCTCTCCTGGAGAAAGCAGGTCGTGAACAAGCCTTGAGGTCCTGGTGGGAGGAGGTACCTATTGGGTCGGATACGGACGATCAAAAACCCACTCGAGCTAACCTAAGTAAAAAGCAGAAACGGGAACAGCGACGGTGGTATGCCCAGAAAACATTACAGGAGAACAGACCAGGAAAAGACAGTAGAGTGTACACTATGGCCGGCGAGTTTCGGCAGAAGCAACATGAGGATCCCTCTTTGAAACACGCATGGGAAAAGGCACTATCTCTCGAACAACAGGGGATAGGTGCTACGTTTCTAATCCGTAATAACTTATTATATAGAAAATCCTCAACAACGGGAGGAAAACCAGAACAATTGGTTGTCCCTAAGAGTCACAGACAACAAGTGTTGCACCTAGCCCACGGAGACAATGGAGAAGGGCACCTAGGTAGAGAAAAGACAGAGGAAGCGGTGTTCAGACATTTCTATTGGCCTGGGGTGTTCGGGGAGATGCGCAAGCACTGTGCGGAATGTCCCAAATGGCAACTGTATAATCCCTCTCCGCATAAACCTGTTCCCCTCCAACCACTTCTGATAATTGATACCCCATTTTCCAGGGTTGGAATGGATATCATAGGGCCTCTCACTCCCTCAGTAAGGGGTCGGCAATACGTGTTAGTATTGGTTGATTACGCTACCCGGTACCCGGAAGCAATACCCATACCTAGCATGCACACCAAAGCCATTGCCCAGGCAATGATCGAGTTTTTTTCCAGGGTAGGATTCCCAAACGAAATCCTCACAGACTAGGGGACCCCTTTTATGTCAAGACTCATGTCCGAGGTGAGTCGCTTACTCGGGGTGAAACAAATCAAAACCTCTGTTTATCACCCCCAAACGGACGGCCTAGTAGAATGGTACAATAGGACCATTAAGTCTCTCCTTAGAAAAAGCATTTCGGAAGCTGGCAGGGATTGGGAAAAGAAATTACCACTTGTATTATACTCAATTCGTACCCACTTCCAATCCTCCCTGGGACATAGCCCTTTCGAAATGCTATTCGGGAGACAACCCCGAACCCTGCTAGACATGTTGGCCGAACAATGGGAAACCACAGAGGAAGAAATAAAAGATCTCCTATCCTATACTCGAGACCTGCGTGACAATCTGCATTCAGTATGGGAGGAAGCCCATACAGCATTACGAGAAGCGCAGGTGAAACAGAAGCAGGTATACGACACTAGAAGCGCGGTTCGCAACCTGACTGTAGGTGACAAAGCCCTGCTTCTCCTTCCCAGTAGTGACAATAAATTGTTAGCTCGTTGGCAGGGACCATATGACGTAATTGCACAACTTAACCCCACCACTAATAAGTTAGCCATTCCCCAAGGAAGTGGACGAGAGCAGGTTTACCATATTAATCTCTTTAAAAAATGGCAAGAACCCTCTGACGAACATCCTGTCCGGTACATTACACACGATCATGTAGAAGAAATCCCATATCCCTCTCTCTCTACTCCCACCCGTCAGGATACGCCCCAACCATGGTTAAATCCCACATTACCCGAGACCTATTGTCTTCAACTTACCCGACTAATAACTAGTCACCAAGCAGTCTTTTCTAAGGTCCCTGGTAGAACCGATTTGGTGCAACATCCCATCCAGCTCAAGGTGGACAAGGTATCCAGACAAAGACCTTATCGTATTCCGGAAGCAAAAAAATCTATTATAGAACAAGAGGTCCAATTCATGCTGGCGGCTGGTATCATTGAGCCATCCACCAGTCCCTGGTGCTCATCGGTGGTTTTAGTTCCCAAGCTGGATGGGAGTACCCGATTTTGTGTGGACTATAGAAAGGTTAACGAGCTCTCTCATTTTGACGCCTAACCCATGCCTCGTATTGATGAGCTTAGTGAACGGTTGGGCCGGGCCAGATATCTATCTACTCTGGACCTCACAAAGGGGTACTGGCAGATACCCATGAGACCATAGGACAAAGAGAAAACAGCTTTTTCTACCCCTTCGGGCCTTTAGCAATTTACGGTACTACCCTTTGGCCTTCATGGGGCACCGGTCACTTTCCAGAGACTCATGGACTCAATACTACGACCTCATCATCAATATGCCGCAGCATATCTTGATGATATTGTCATATATAGTGGAACATGGAGTGACCACATGACACATTTAGACAACATTCTGCAGGCCTTACGAGCAGCTCAGTTGACAGCAAATCTGGAGAAATGTCGCTTAGGACAAACCAGTATCAAATATTTGGGTTATGTAGTGCGGGGAGGTCAAGTCACAAATTGAGAAAATAGAAGCCATGCAAAACATACCCTTCCCTAAAAACAAGAAAGACGTTAGAGCCTTCTTTGGATTAATAGGCTATTATCGCCGATTTATTCCACAATTCTCTACTCTAGCCGAGCCTCTTACTAACCTGTTACAGAAGACCAGTCCCAATTCTCTATCCAAACCCACTGCTTTTGAACTTCAAAGCTTTGACAATCTGAAAGCCATACTCACCTCAGGTCCGGTACTATGCTGTCCGAACTTCCTTAAACCTTTTGTCCTACAGACCGATGCCTCCGACGTGGGTCTGGGGGCAGTTCTTTCCCTGGAGCAGGACGATGGGACACAACACCCCATACTATACATCAGTAGAAAACTCCTTCCAAGAGAACGGCACTACCCCACCATTAAGAAAGAGTACCTAGCGATAAAATGGGCTATTGAATCACTTAGGTACTACCTGTCTGGCAGGTCCTTTACCTTGGTTACCGACCATGCTCCGCTCACCTGGCTTGCACGCCACAAGGACACAAATTCCTGTCAACACCAGGACAGTGCACGCTCTACGGGCATCTAGAATGCAAAATCCAACACTCGCAAGATACTGTAATTTATGCATTGTGATGATATGTTATTGTTTAACCTTTTGCATTGCAGAATTCCATCCAAAAGATTCATTTTTAAGGTGCTTATAAATACTGTACATTTGCAATGTATTGCTGCAGACATTCAGAGTGTGTTAGGGTGTGGTCCCTTTCCAGGGCCTTCTAGAGACTTTCCCTGCAACATGCCTGGGCGTGGTTCTAGGCTGGGCCAAGACTCTATAAAAGAGAGTCAGCCCAACTTCCAGTGCTCAATATTCAGAGGTCCCGGTGCAGAGCAGCAGCTTCTTCCTGAGCTCCTGTCCCGGCGGCCTATTTGGATTTTCCAGTCTTCTGCACTCATCTCTCATTGGTGATCACTGTTTCCAGGCGGTAAGACGGTGTTTGGACATTTCCCAACACCGTAATTGAGAATTTTCATATTCTTGATTTAAATTCTTAAATGAATAACAGATTACTTGTGCGCTGCCATTTTTTGACATTTGTATGGTGGTTTGCAAATAGGGAGGACGCGCAATTTATTCCATAAAGATTTGACTTCGTTATTACATGGTTGTTCATTGCGCGCTGATATTTCTTGACATTTACATGATGTTTTACGAGTTGGCAAGACGTGCAACTCGTTTCATGAGCATTTAACTTTGTTGTTCATTGCGCGCTACCTTTTCTTGACATTTACATGGTGGCATTCGAATCTGCGAAACGCGCGATTCACTTCTCGTGTGTAATTCATGCTGTTCATTGTGCGCTACCATTTTCTGGCATTTACATGGTGGCATTCGAATCGGCAACACGCGCAATTCTTTCCTTGAGTGTTTTTTCATGTTATTCATTGTGCGCTACCATTTCTTGGCATTTGCATGGTGGCATTTGAATCGACAAGACGCGCGATTCTTTCCTCATGTATAAATAATGTAAATTACTGTGTGCTACTATTCTAAGACATTTTCTTGGTAGCATTTCAAGTTGACACGTTGCGTGATTTATTCCTTGAATCTACGTTGTGTGATTTCATGGTGCACAATCCTTTATGGTGTTTAATACTCATATAAAAATCTGCAATGTGCGCAATTCACTTCCCATTGTTTTTTCTGAGATGAACACAACAATACCAGAATTCTAGATGTAATGCTGTGTGTTCCTGATATGTATTCTTAAAAGGAGATTCATATGGTTGTTTAGAAATTGCTCAGAGTGTTTCCTGATTCTCATGCTAAAGAAAGTACTCGAATCTGAAAGTCCTATTTAACTTTTCCTGTTTCCTCCTCAGGTATTCGGTCATCTAAAGCCTAGTCAGTTTTAGGACTATTCTAGGGTTGTTCATGTTTTTTGGAAAAGACGAAGCTTAGAGTTGTAGCATGGTACTGAATTCATGAGATGTAATTTTGATGTTGTGTTTTAACCTTTTGCTTCCTACAGGTCTCCTTCCCAGCTGTTTCCGTCCTAATCCCCTTTTCCCCACTTGGATTCTCTTAGACTCTGTGATAAATCTAATCAGAGTATTGGAGCTGTCTTGTGGTGGAAGTGTTGGGAACGTGCACAGACCCCGAGGATCTGGTGACTCTGACAGAATAGTGAGCCCACAAATTATTATCCTCCTGGTTTGTGTATGTTCTCAGCATGGCCACACTGGACGAGCTAGTCAAGGCTATCACCCAGCTCCAGTCAGAAGTGTTATCATCAAAGGATTTGACAAATAGTCTAGCTGAGAGGGTGAGTCAGTTACAGAATAAGGTTGAGAAGAAAGAACAAAGTCCCACAGGTGTGTCTTGGCCAGGTACTTCTTCTCAGACTTCTGGAGGTAATCCGACTAACATTTCCCTCAATGTTCCTTCAGCCATTCCTTTAGCTCCCCCAGAACGCTTCTCAGATGATCCCTTGAAAGCGCAATCTTTTCTGGTTCAAGTGGAACTTCACTTCACCTGCAGACCACATACTTTCCCCGATGCCCAGTCTGAAGTAGCTTTCTTGTTGTCATATCTGTCTAGAGATGCAGCTACCTGGGCTATTCCTCTTGTGCGTGAAAATAGTTCCCTGTTGTACAACTGGAAAAATGTTGTTCGTGAATTTGAGAGAGCTTTCGATCGTAGAACTGTAACACAGTCAGCAGGTCGTGAATTATTAGACTTACGCCAAGGGAATCAGGACTTAGGGGGTCATTTTGACCCTGGCGGTCCGAGACCGCCAGGGCTAACAGGACGGAAGCACCGCCAACAGGCTGGCAGTGCTTCCAGCCCTATTACGACCGCGGCGGAAGCGCCGCGGTCGCACCGCCGGGGCCGGCGGTTTCCCGCAGTTTTAGCCCCGGCGGTGATAATCCGCCAGGGCAGCGCTGCAAGCAGCGCTGCCCTGGGGATTATGACACCCCTACCGCCAGCCTGTTTCTGGCGGTTTGCACCGCTAGGAAGAGGCTGGCGGTAAGGGGTGTCCTGGGGCCCCTGGGGGCTCCTGCACTGCCCATGCCAGTGGCCCGGCCAGCTTTTCACTGTCTGCATAGCAGACATAGCAGACAGTGAAAAGCACGATGGGTGCAACTGCATCCGTCGCACGGCCGCAACACCGCCGGCTCCATTAGGAGCCGGCTCCTATGTTGCGGCCTCATCCCCGCCGGCCCAGCGGGGATGTCGTAATGGGGGCCGCGTGAGTGCAGCCGCATTGGTGGCCGCACGGCGGTTACCGCCTGGCGGGCGGCGGTAGCCGCCCACCAAGGTCGTAATGACCCCCTTAGTGTCACATTTAGCCAATTTTAATCGGCTGGTCGCTGAGACATCCTGGCCTGAAGAAAAACAAGTGGCCTTGTTTTACAGGGGACTCAAAGAGGAGCTAAAAGACATCTTAGCGCAAATCGACCCACAACCTGCAAACTGTCAAGATTTAATAAACCTTGTCTTGAGGCTTGATCATCGTTTAAATGAACGAAAAGGAACGCGTAAAAAGACTGAAAAACATTCTTGGCATGCTCATGATAACAAAGACTCAAGAACTCCAAGAGAAAGAACGCCGGAACCGATGGAAATTGGAACCATCAGGAGACCTTTGACCAAAGATGAAAAGGACCTACGCAGAAAAAATGGGCAATGTCTCTATTGTGGGCGGAAAGGTCATTTCGCCAAAGATTGTCCAATCAAAACAAAGAGCAAGCGAGGCCCAGTTCAGAAAGTTGCAACCAATGCATCAGTCGAGTCGGAAAATCTAAAGCACCCAAGTTGCAGAGAAGGGTTGCTCTTGGGTGTCACCGTGGATCCTTCACAATCCAAACATCTAAAATTGGGAATAAGAGTTCAGGTCAAGAAAAATACCTATTTCAAGAAGGCTTTAGTCGACTCTGGGGCTACCGGGGCTTATTGTTGACGCCCAATTGGTTCGTGCATGGGGGATCCCATGTATTGAAAAGAAGACCCCAGAAACCATCCAGGCAGTTGATGGAAAACTCTTGACTGGAGGTCCGATAACTCTTCAGACTGTCCCCTTGACAATAATTTGTGAAGGTAAAAATCAAAGAAAGAAACATAAAGAGGAACTCATCCTTGACGTGATCCATGCTCCCCAGTATGGGATCATCCTTGGCTTGCCATGGTTAACTCATCACAAGCCAGAGATTAATTGGGCAGAACGAAAGATCGTGTTCTCATCAGTGCTATGTAAAGAACATTGTCTCCAAAGGACTCAAGAATCGGAAGTTCGCCATTCTTACATAGCTACCGCCGCAGAGAAAGAAGTTCAGTTGCCCAAACAGTATTCGTCTTATGAAGATGTATTTGATGAGAAGGAAGCAGAGAACTTACCTCCTCATAGATCTTATGACTGTCAAATTGATCTAGTCCTAGGGGGGGATACTTCCCAACTGTCGTGTGTATGCCCTGTCAGAACATGAAAATCAACATTTACGAAAATACTTGGATCAATTCTTAGAGAATGGTTTCATCCGCCCCTCTAAGTCTCCCACAGCTTCTCCTTTGTTTTTTGTTCCAAAAGCGAACAGAGAGCTTCAAACTTGTATCGACTATAGGGGCTTGAATAAAATCACCATCAAGAACAAATATCCTTTGCCTCTAATTCCGGTCTTACTGGAACAAGTAAAGAAAGCAAAAATCTACACGAAGCTTGATCTTCGAGGTGCTTACTATTTGGTCAGAATGAGAGAGGGTGACGAATAGAAAACTACATTCAAAACAAGATATGGCCTTTTTGAATACACCGTCATGCCTTTTGGTCTGTGCAATGCTCCAGCAGCATTTCAATTTTTCTTAAATGACGTTCTTAGAGAGTACCTCGATATCTTTGCCATAGTTTACATTGATGACATTTTGATCTACTCAGACAATGAGAATGAACATGTTCAACATGTCAAGAAAATTTTGGCAGCCCTTCGTAAACACCATTTATATTGCAAGCTAACCAAGTGTGAGTTTCATGTTACCACAGTTGAGTTTTTAGGGGTTATCCTTACCCCTCAAGGTATGGTGATGGCAGAAAGGAAAGTAAAAGCTGTATCTGAATGGCCCATCCCAAAGACTGTTCGTGATGTACGATGTTTCCTGGGCTTTGCAAATTTTTACCGGAGGTTCATCAATTATTTCTCCCAGACAGTGGTTCCAATTACTAAGTTATTAGAAAGAAAGAAAAATTTGTATGATCCCCAGAAGCAGACCAAGCCTTTTCAACTTTGAAAGAAGCTTTCTCCACTGCCCCAGTCTTGACTCATCCAGATGCGGATCGACCTTTCATAGTGGAAGCTGATGCTTCAGATGTGGCGATAGGAGCAGTCTTGTCACAACAAAACAAAGACACTGGTCAGCTTCATCCTGTAGCTTACATGTCTCGGAAGTTGAACGAAGCCGAACAGAACTATGTCATTGCTGAAAAAGAGCTTCTGGCGATTCGTGACGCCTTTAAAGAATGGAGACATCATTTGTTGGGAGCTAAATATACTGTCACAGTATATACTGATCATCGCAATCTTCAATTCATGAGTTCTGCCAGACTTTTGACTCCTCGGCAATTACGCTGGATGCTGTTTTTTGCCGAGTTTGATTTTGTGGTAACCTTCCGGCCTGGTAAAGATAATCGCAAAGCTGACGCCTTGTCCCGGCAAGAGTCTACCAAATTGCCTGCTGTTCAAACCTCCAGAGCTAGCATTGCTCCTGACAAGGTCCTATGTATCATAATAACAGAAGACTTCTTTGAAGACATCTGCAATTCATTCACTGTTGAAAAATGGCAGGCGTGGGCCCAAGCAGATCCGAAAAGATCAATCAAGCAAGGATTACCCTTTCACGATGCTCGTTTGTTCGTGCCCACTACCAAACTTCGCAAGATAGTGTTTCATTGGTTGCATGTTATACCTACAGCAGGTCACCCTGGTACTCCTAAAACTCTTGAATTAATCCAACGCTATTTTTGGTGGCCTACCTTAACAAAGGATGTAAAAACAATGGTAAACAACTGCGAAGTCTGTGCTTGCACTAAAACAAGTCATTCAAAACCGAAAGGGTTGTTACACCCACTCCCAACCCAAGTCGTCCGTGGGAACACATCTCTTTAGACTTTATTACAGGTCTGCCAGTGGTTCAACAGCATTCAGTAATTCTGGTGGTAGTAGATAGTCTCACGAAATATGGACATTTCATTGCCTGTAAGAAATTACCCACCTCTAGTGAACTGGCAACTATCTTACTGAATAGAGTGGTTCGTTATCATGGACTGCCAAAAGTGATCCTCTCCGATGGGGGATCGCAATTTGCCTCCAACTTCTGGAAGACATGGTGTAAAACACTCCAAGTGACATCTACCCTATCTACTAGCCACCATCCTTAAACAGATGGTCAAACGGAGAGACTAAATCAGACTTTGAAGCAATACCTACGTGCTTACGCTGAAAAAGCACTAAATTCATGGACATCAATGCTCTGGTTAGCTGAGTTAGCCTACAACAACTCCTTCCACACTTCTACTGGCATTACACCCTTCTTTGGTTTGTTTGGCTATCATCCTGACACCTTGCCCATCATAATTCCTCAAGAAAGTTCTCTCACTCCAGCTGTGTCAGAAATCATTCAACATTTGCATCAAACTTAGAACTCGATTCAACAACATTTAGAAAAAGCCAAAAAAAAATACAAAAAGCATTATGACAAGAAACATTGTAAGGGACCGCAGTATCAACCTGGTGACAAAGTGTGGCTTTCCACAAAACATATAGACTTCAAGAAGAAGCACATGTTCAACCCCAAATTTATAGGTCCTTACACTGTTCTTCAGCAAATCAATCCTGTGACCTATAAACTACAATTGCCAAAATCATTACGGATTCATCCAGTGTTCCATACTTCCCTCTTAAAAACGGCAGTCCAAAAGGTCCACCCTCATCCAGCTCCTGTTCTAGTACAGGGGGAAGAAGAATATGAAGTCAAGAAAGTGTTGGACTCTAAACTGAGAGGGCGTAACCTATGGTACTTAATCTCATGGAAAGGTTATGGCCCTGAAAGTAATTCATGGGTTTCCGCATCTGATGTTCATGCTCCAGTACTTGTGAGACGCTTTCATCGTCTCAATCCAGATAAACCAGGCCTTAGAGCACGCCTGGGAGAGGGGAGTACTGTCAACACCAGGACAGTGCGCGCTCTACGGGCATCTAGAATGCAAAAACCCAACACTCGCAAGATAATGTAATTTATGCATTGTGATGATATGTTATTGTTTAACCTTTTGCATTGCAGAATTCCATCCAAAAGATTCATTTTTAAGGTGCTTATAAATACTGTACATTTGCAATGTATTGCTGCAGACATTCAGAGTGTGTTAGGGTGTGGTCCCTTTCCAGGGCCTTCTAGAGACTTTCCCTGCAACATGCCTGGGCGTGGTTCTAGGCTGGGCCAAGACTCTATAAAAGAGAGTCAGCCCAACTTCCAGTGCTCAGTATTCAGAGGTCCCGGTGCAGAGCAGCAGCTTCTTCCTGAGCTCCTGTACCGGCGGCCTATTTGGATTTTCCAGTCTTCTGCACTCATCTCTCATTGGTGATCACTGTTTCCAGGCGGTAAGATGGTGTTTTGACATTTCCCAACACCGTAATTGAGAATTTTCATATTCTTGATTTTAATTCTTAAATGAATAACAGATTACTTGTGCGCTGCCATTTTTTGACATTTGTATGGTGGTTTGCAAATAGGGAGGACGCGCAATTTATTCCATAAAGATTTGACTTCGTTATTATATGGTTGTTCATTGCGCGCTGATATTTCTTGACATTTACATGATGTTTTACGAGTTGGCAAGACGTGCAACTCGTTTCATGAGCATTTAACTTTGTTGTTCATTGCGCGCTACCTTTTCTTGACATTTACATGGTGGCATTCGAATCTGCGAAACGCGCGATTCACTTCTCGTGTGTAATTCATGCTGTTCATTGTGCGCTACCATTTTCTGGCATTTACATGGTGGCATTCGAATCGGCAACACGCGCAATTCTTTCCTTGAGTGTTTTTTCATGTTATTCATTGTGCGCTACCATTTCTTGGTGGTGTTTAATACTCATATAAAAATCTGCAATGTGCGCAATTCACTTCCCAATGTTTTTTCTGAGATGAACACAACAATACCAGAATTCTAGATGTAATGCTGTGTGTTCCTGATATGTATTCTTAAAAGGAGATTCATATGGTTGTTTAGAAATTGCTCAGAGTTTTTCCTGATTCTCATGCTAAAGAAAGTACTCGAATCTGAAAGTCCTATTTAACTTTTCCTGTTTCCTCCTCAGGTATTCGGTCATCTAAAGCCTAGTCAGTTTTAAGACTATTCTAGGGTTGTTCATGTTTTTTGGAAAAGACGAAGCTTAGAGTTGTAGCATGGTACTGAATTCATGAGATGTAATTTTGATGTTGTGTTTTAACCTTTTGCTTCCTACAGGTCTCCTTCCCAGCTGTTCCCGTCCTAATCCCCTTTTCCCCACTTGGACTCTCTTAGACTCTGTGATAAATCTAATCAGAGTATTGGAGCTGTCTTGTGGTGGAAGTGTTGGGAACGTGCACAGACCCCGAGGATCTGGTGACTATGACAATTCCCGTATTTTGCAATGGTTCCTTTCCTTACAGCCTTTTTCCTTTCAGGTGCTGCATCTTCCCGGTAGCAACATGACCAATGCGGACTTCCTGTCTCGTTACCCGTCATCGGAGCGTCCCGACCGGGCGCTCCCTAGGGGGAGTGTATGTGACGGGCTGAGAGTGACCCACCCGCATAGGAACCGGACTTGTGCTGTCCTCTGCCCCATCTGACTCCAGTCTTCCTGACTTCCTTCCCCGCGATTGGCTGGTTCCACTCCAGTCGCGGGACGATGGGAGGTCAAAAGTGGCAGCGCCAGCACCTGAGTTGTTGGTAGTAGGAGGTGGAGAAGGAGACCTGAAGGACGCCGACAACACACGAGGACGAGAAGAAGAAGACCAGAAGGAAGCAGGAAGCACACGAGGAAGAGAAGAAGATGATCAGGCTGACCTGGAGGGCGAGGGAAACTGGTGGCCTGACGCGAGGAATCGAACATCACGACGGGCATCCAACAACAACACCGGAAGCCTCAGCATCGAGAGACCTCAGGGAAGCAAAGCGCTATTTCCAGCCATGCTTCAGGAGAAGCGTGGCTCTACCAGGTGCGTGGAACCTGTAGAGTAGAGGAAGCGGGAGGGCGACTAAGGGGAAAAGGAGGGGGGGTGGGGTTGGACTGGGCACTAATGCACAAACCACTATATAGCACATACACACTGGGTAGCGCACAAAACCCCAGAGCACGGAGAAATTTAAACTACATAGTACAAGACAGAAGGATTGTGGGTTACCGCAGAAAAGAGACAAGAGAAATAAGACAGGAAGAAGAGACGCCCTAGAAAGAAAGAAACAAGAAGAGCTGGAAACAGAGCCAGATAGAGCAGAGCCAACCGAATACAACAGGCAAAGAAAAGGGAGAAGAGGAGACAGTTCAGGAGAAACAAAGGAGAGAAAACAGAGGTCTGAAAACGAAAGGAAAGAAAGACAAGAAAGGCAGGGAAAGAGGTAGACGAAAGGAATGTAACCCAAAGTACTTACCAGTGTATCTTTCTGTCTCTCCACATGCGTTTTCCCGGGGAACCTGTGAGACGAAGGAAGCCAAAGAGAAGACTGTGAAGAGCAGTCCAAAGACTAACTCCGTTAAAACTAGAGAAAAGAAGACAGGAAGAGAACCAGAGCTCCGGAGAAGAGAACAGAGAGAGACTGTACCCTAAAAACTATCTGAAAATAAAACTACATAACTCACCGACAACTGACTCCCGAGTATTCACTATACGCCGAATACGTCACATGCCGGATCCAGTAGCATAAATTGGAGCTGCAGTACCCGCAATTTTATCTTCATTCCGAGGAAGGATTTGCGTTTCTCCTGTACTTGTTTCATGTAGCTTGGTTAAATGGTTATCTTGCTATTGGCGAAGGAGTGTGGCACACGTTCAAGGGCCTCACAGACAATACAGTCACAGTAGTTGAGGATGGTAGCCTCTCTGCTCAGTGCATGCCTCATTTTTAGGTCCCAATGCGGTCGGTACCATTTCAGGTGCTGCTGGGTGACAGGTTTTGATGTTGCTTCGTGTTATAGCTGCCCTCAATATCTGCCATACATGCTAGGATGCGATCGCTTGGCGGTATCAGCAGGATGTGTCACGATTCAGTCAATAGCTGGCCAGGAGCTCCGGGACTCACGTCCTGTCGGTCCCAAAATGCTGTCATATTTACCTTTATATTTAATCTTTTGTTATAAATGTTGATATTTTCCTTAGATTGTGGTAATATTTGATTTTTTGTAATTATGTCATTTTTTAAAATGTTATGTTTCTTACATTTAAGTGTCTTAGAAATGATGATTTAAATGTTTTTGATGCGTTGTGAGGTTTACTGGGGTTTGGGCTCCAACTCCTGGAACGCACCTGGTTCAAATCCAAAAATGGCCACTGGTCATCTAGTCAGTTTCTTCAGGGCTTGATGCAAGGAAATCTGGTCAGCTATTGTCTACCTGTGGCAACCAGGAAGACCCTTCTTGAAGCAGTTGAAGACAGGCAAAGTCCTTTTAGTGGTGAAGCTCAAGTGTGCAGCTGGTGTAGTCCTTCAGAGTGTAGTGTCAAGGTGCAGGTCAGGGGTCCAGCAGAGCAGTCCTTTTTCTTCTTGTCTTGTTCCTTGTAGGGATCTGAGGTGGTGTGCATTTCTGCCAGTTTTATCCTTTCTCCTGGGAGTGGAAAGCAGGGGGGGCTCCTGTCCAATCACGTGCAGGGCACCACCCTCTCGAATGAAGACTTTCTGGGAAGTGTGGCAAAAATCAATCCCAGGGAGTAACATTCTCCAAAAATCCAAGATGGCAAAAATTTTATCTCAGAGGTTATGGCTGGCTGAGCCCACCGATTGGTGTTGCTAAGTTTCACTTAACACACCCCTTTCCAGCCCTCTCTTAATCTTATCAGAGGGCATCTGGCTGTCTGGCTTTGCAGGAAATGGTGGCGGTCTACTTGTTGGCCCAAATGTCCTTCCCTCCTTTGAGGTACAGTTTGGCTACTCTCCCCATCCTGTTTTACTATCTGCTGAGGCAGTTCTCCTCCCCCAGCCACTTCCTTTGTGTTTAGCCCAGGTCACCTCACACGCCATCAAGGCAGCCTGGCCAGGTTGCCAGAGGCTGACCAATCAGAGAAGGGGACTACCAGGCTGAAGTTGGCAACTTTCACGTAGAGTTCTAAAACTCTTTCCTTGAGTTAGTTATATTAAATTCAACAATGGCAAGTTTTGGATTTATTATACCAATAAGTTGGATACCAAACTTGCAATATTTAGCTCCTTTTGAGACTTCATTCTTTTAAAATAAAGTCTCTCCATGTTAGCCTATGGAGCTCATTCACTACAATTAGGGAAAACTAATTTAGCTATTTTACCCTCACTAGGGCTCATAGTTGCACCACACCCAGCCCTGGGGGCACCTAGGACACACCTTAGGGGTGATATATGTAAAAACAAGATAGTTTAAGACTTTGGAAGTAATTTTAATTCCAAAGTTGAATTTGGAGTTAACTTTAACTTAAAAGCAGCCTGCAACGGAGGCCTGCCTTTAAAATAAATTACGAAGGGCACCACAGCACTGCACCTATGGGTGCACTACCTATGCTGGGGTCACTAAACCTACATGCTCTACCATATACTAGGGACTTATAGGTAGGTTGGTACAGCCAAATGTGATTAGCCAAATGTGTATATCCATTTTTATCAGAGCACCGGCCCTGGGACTGTTTAGCAGTGCCCCGCGCACCATCAGAGTCAGAATAACACCAGATTAAGTGAAAAATGGGGGCAAAAAGTTAAGGGACCTCTGCAATCAGCCCATTCCCCACAATACTAAATTTGACCTTCCCCCAATATATGCACTTTCCCTACTGTTTGTTGCATTGCAGTTAAAAATATAAATCTGTTCCTCTCTACTTTAGGCACTTTGCCCTGTGTTTGTTGGATTGGAATTGGAAACATAAGATTAAGTTCAATAAACTCCTTTCCATTATATGCACTTTATCCAATATTTCTGAGATTGGAGTTAGAGTAGAAAATCTACTACTCCACAAGATATGTACTTTCCCTTATTTTTGTGGGATCAGAGTTAGAATCCTAATTCTCACCCTTCCTCCAGTATAAGCAATTTCCCAAATTTAGAATAGTAAATCTAATCCCTCCAATACATACATACACCTTCCTCAATATTTCTGAGATTTAAGTTGAAATATTAAGTCCCACTATTTAACTTCACAATACATGCACTTTCCACAATGTTTCTGGGATTAAGGTGAGAGTAGTAAATCTGAGCCACTCCAATTTTTTCTTTCCCTAATGCTTGTCGAATTGGAGTTAAAATAGTTAGTGTGAACCCTCAATTCCCTTCACTAATATGTGCAGTTTCCTCATTGTTTGTTGAGTTGGAATGGTATATCTAGCCCACCCGGATATTAAATTTTCCCTCTGTTTCTGTCTTTGGATAAGAATGGTAAATCTAAGCCACACGAATGTATGCACTTTCCCCTACCCCTATCGTTATGGTATTGGAGTTAGAATCCTAAATGTGACCCTCCGCTCCCCAAGAAGATGCACTTCTTACCAGTTTTCTGGGATTGGAATTGGAATAGTAAATCAACTCCCCTCTCCGCTGCCTACTATACATGCGATTTACACTATATTTGTAGGGTTAGAGTTCCAATAATAAATCTGATCCCAATGTCCGCAGTTGTCTGGACCTAAAGATAAACTTAGACTTTTGGTCTAAGTTTAGAACAAAGGTCTAAGTTTACGACCTTTTGGTATTCGCAAAGGTAAATTACGAGTAGTATCTTTATGTCCGCACTCTGGTGGAATCTCAACATTCGGGGAGGGGATCTGCCCCAAGTGCAAAGATTCCACTCCAAGTAGGGAGAGTACACTCCGGGTGCAGAGTGGAATCTCTGCACTCGGGTTGGAGATTCCACCCTGAGTGTGGAGATTCCACCCTGAGGGCAGACATAAAGATACTACTTGTAACTTACCTTTAAATTTAGACTTCTGGTGTAAACTTAGACCAAAAGTCTGAGTTTACCTTTGCAAATTGGACCCTCTGTCTAGTGTTTCTATGATTTGTGTTACTATAGTAAATCTGCACTTTACTGTAATTTTATTTGTTGTACAAGTGTAGTTACATTAGTTTTTGGAAAATCCTTATTATTACAATAATTTGAATTTTTATATGAAGAATGTTTATATACAGTAATACATGAACATTTACTACTAAACCTTTATTCTTATATATTGAAATATATTATTCTAAGTTAGAATAAGGAGAATGTGTTCACATTAAATTTGAACTTTAATAAGCATAAAACCTAATACTGGACATTTGTGCTTCAAGAATCATTTTATACAAACTTTATGGTAATAAAAAAACATTCAGTTTAAGAACGTGGTAAGTTATTCATTTCCATAATACATTACACATCATATTTATCACCACAGAAATTAAGTTCAAGATATATATGTAGTACTAAAAAAGATGAAAATATCTATAGGTAAGAATTTAGATTTAATAAATAAAAGATGTATCTTTCCAGTATAAAGAAGTGCAAATGGAAATATGTGCATGATCTATAAAATATCTATCTGCAAGTTTAACACATTTAATAAGTAAATCTTCTGAAGAGAATTTAAATAAATTTGAAAAAAAAATCCAAAAGTGAACATTACTTACATCTTTTTAGCTATTAAAACATAAATGCAGTTAGTGCATATTCTTATACCATGTATGCATTTTTTCTTAAACAGAGTAACAAATATTCTTTTGCATTGACTGCAATATATTTCTAGTCTATTCTTTTACTATGGCTTCAATTTAGACAACTTTAATGGTCTGTTGTTCAAACCCATTGTTTACAATGCAATGCTTATACACAGAGCAGGCTTAAGGTCAGCCACTTCCTTATGAGTGGATAAGTTTGTTGACTATCTCACTTTCCTCTTCTTGAGCCAATGGCTTCCCTCCCTCTGTTTGTGTTTGTCCTACCCAGGAACATTTTGATCTGATGGTGTTTTGATTTGTTGTGTTTTCTTCCACTGCTGACACCAGACCTTGGATTGTAGCCCCCTTGTTCTTTATGTGCCACCCACTGAGCTAGCTGAATATTTTCCACTTCCACAAT
The DNA here is from genome assembly GCF_031143425.1 of Pleurodeles waltl. NCBI lineage: Eukaryota > Metazoa > Chordata > Amphibia > Caudata > Salamandridae > Pleurodeles > Pleurodeles waltl. The sequence goes on along the minus strand of NC_090440.1, from coordinate 1,833,884,965 downwards.
GGCCACCACTGATGCGCATGCATCTACAGCATCCATCTTAACTTTATTTTTTGCTACTTGTGGTTGGCTTTTGAAACTCAATAGAAGTACACTCTTTCCACTCAAGAGCCATCCCTACCCATTCTGCATCTGTTTTTTCTCTCCTCCACTTACCAGGTATTGTCTATTTCACTTTTAGTTTCCCTTACCTGGTAGCAATAGTGCTACAGTTTCATAGCTCTACACTCTGATCATTGCTGCTGGACGTTGCCTTCATGCCTCCAACTACTCAAGATCCGTGTCTGTTCCAGGGTTGACCAAGGATATGTGAGATCTCTGGGTTTATCAGGCAAAGTTGAGAATGAAAGATGAGAACAGTTTACCAGCACTGCGATTGCTAGTACTGGTGGAAAGAGGAAAAGTGCACAGCAACATGGAGTAAGGAGAGTTAAAAACAGTACAGCGAACCCAGTTTTTCCGACCATAGAAAGGAAAGCAAATAGCACCCTTGACAGTGGACTTTTCAAGAGAATTCCATTTGATTTCAGGTGTTTGTGTGATAGATAGGGAGAGACAGACAGAGAGTTAAGATTTAGGGCCTGATTCTGACCCTGGCGGCCGGTGACCGCCAGGGTCACCGGCCACGGGAGCACCGCCGACAGACTGGCGGTGCTCCGAAGGGCATTCTGACCGCGGCGGTTCAGCCGCGGTCAGAAAGGGTAAACCGGCGGTCTCCCGCCGGTTTACTGCTGCCCTTCTGAATCCTCCATGGCGGCGGAGCGCGCTCCGCCGCCATGGGGATTCAGACACCCCCTACCGCCATCCTGTTCATGGCGGGAAACCCGCCATGAACAGGATGGTGGTAGGGGGTGCCGCGGGCCCCTGGGGGCCCCTGCAGTGCCCATGCCAATGCCGTAAGAGGGCCCCGCAAAGTATTTCAGTGTCTGCTATGCAGACACTGAAATACGCGACGGGTGCCACTGCACCCGTCGCACCTTCCCACTACGCCGGCTCAATTCTGAGCCGGCGTCCTCGTGGGAAGGTTGATTTGCCCTGGGCTGGCGGGCGGCCTTTTGGCGGCCGCCCGCCAGCCCAGGGCAAATCTCAGAATCACCGCAGCGGTCTTTCGACCGCGGTGCGGTGTTCTGACGGGGTTACTTTGGCGGGCGGCCTCCGCCGCCCGCCAAAGTAAGAATGACCCCCTTAGTGTACAATATTGAACTTGCCTCATTTAGGGGACATTATGTGGGCTTGTAATAACTCTTTGTGCCCTCATTATAAACGTGCTGCTTGTCATTGTACTTGTAGTTTGAGATGTAGTTTTAATACCTGGAGGTTCTGGCACAATATCATGGTTGGGTAACCGCTTGAGGGACTGTTTAGTGTGGCCATCAACAGGGGTTTCTTTTCTTACGAGTGACCAATGTACTTTGGTGCATGTCAGGCCTCTAAATTGTGACAGCCACCCATGTGATTTAAAAAGGGGATGTGCCTCTTTGATTGAATACTAGTACACATGGATAATTAGCATGAACAAGACTGATATGACATACCCCCATACAATATCCATTTGCTATCCTTTAATGTAACTTGAATGAAACATGCCAATTGTGAACCATAACAGAGAATCTCCCTGGGAAAGCTCTCCGCTGCTGTTAGCATACAGCTGTTTAAAGACTCTTTGCATATTTTGTCTGAATTTCACTAAGTATGTAGGATTATGAAACCATCATGGAGGGACAAAACAGTGGCCTAGCTCATACATTCCAGGTGCAAGCGCTATTGGATGTGTCAATACTTGCTATTACGTTTCCTCCTCTTTTCTTTTCACACATATAAGTCTATTGTATGTTGTGCTTAGATGTTTTATTCTTAGTGTGCTCCTATGACACACCGTGACATATGATGTAGAACTCTATGTTGAGTGTTCGATGGTGGGTGTTCCAGACCTTGGTGGTTGGTGTGGAGGTCTGGAACTGTCACCAGGCTCACCCGAGTGATGTCCTTCGCCACAAAGAACTTTGCTTGCCGTTTATTCTGTCAGCCCTCAACACAAACTGGCGATGAGCTTTGGGATTTCTCAAGTTGACAGACTGAGGATGGACAGCATCTTTACAATGTTGGTGCTGGGGTGGTTAGAGCAGCTCATGCTGGTGGAGGAAGTCCCAGAGTGAGCAGAATGCTGGAGTGGCCTAGGCACTAGGAGTTTGAGGCAGTGCTGTGTTGGACAGGAGGGCTCGAGACTTCAAGTGATTAGTGGTGACTTCAAGCTGTGATAGCAGTGAGACTGTTGCATTTTTTTGTGACACCTCATTTCGCCCTGCCCGTGTTTTTTTTTTAGGGCTAGGCTAGCCCTACAGTGCTCATTCATAGCCACTGGTCTGCATGTACTTTCAGACTCTAAGTTCATTTTTGAGCCGCATAGTCATTCAGGGAAGAGGCCCTGATTAAGAGAGGAATTTACAAAGGTGGTCCATGATGTCAGTGTGTGGCAAGAGATGTGCTGATAGATCCTGTAGCTTGCTGGTGGCGGTTAGAGGGTTTTACTTTGGAGATAGTTCGTAGTAGGTCCTGCATGCAGATTGGAGGGAAAGATGACCATGGTTGTATTGATCTGCACGTTAAATATTTAACTCTTTCAAGGAAGTCATTGAACGGGATCTGCATGTGATCAGACCAGGCGACTGGAATGGGGTTGCATGTCATAAGGTAGGAGGAATTGGAGATTATCAGATCCAGAATGGTGCCTTTGTGGTGTGTAGGTTTTGGCAGTGTTGTTGGAGATTGTTGGCTTTGAGAAAGGAGGTAAAGGTGTCCACATCACTATTGCCCATGTCTCCCCAGTGGATGTTGAAGTCGCCAAGGAAGATATTGTTGTCAGAGCTGGTAAGTTGGGAGGTGAAGAAATCAACACATTCCTCGATGAAGGTGTTGTTTTGACCCGGTGGATGGTAAATCATATTAAATTTGAGGCTGGAGGAAGTAGATGTGCACAGTTCCACCAACAAGCTTTCGAAGGACTGAAAGTGAGTCGTTGGGAGGGTTCAGCATCTCAGAGAGCTTTGGTGATTGAGTGCAAGACCTTCTCCGTGTCTATCTTCCCGGTGGTGCTGTAAAATGGAGTAGTTGGGAGGTAGAAGAAGGTCATGAGTATAGTTAGATGAGGTGTTGAGCCACATTTCCGTGAGGATCAGGATATCAAGGTTATGGGTCAGGATTGAGTTCGAAAGCTCAAGACAATGTTTGTCTGCATAACGATGATTGTGTAGCATGCTGTTCAGGAAGTAGGTGTTGTCTTTCTGAATAGACTGATCAGGGAGGGTAGTTGGGATTTGTATCAAATTATGAGGGGATGGTCATGCGCTGAAGCGGTGTGACTGAGTTTTAATGCAGTCAAAGATGATAGTCAAAATCTGGTAGCCTCCTACGATAAGGTAAGAGGAGGGGGAAGCGGGTAGATTGGAGGAGGTGGAAGCGGAATTTGATGCTGCATAAATCTTTAGGAGATGGAGTAGGTTAGAGTTGTCAAAGGTGATGTGTTTATTTGGGTCTGAGTAGGCAGCTGTCTTTGGGTATGCTAGAAAGGTGTGGAGGGAGGGTCAGCGGGGTGATGAAGATGGGACTGGTGGGAAGACAGAGTCACTAAGCTGGAATAAAGCTGAGGTGAAGATGTCCATTCTTCGAGAGAGGTGTGAGAACAAGGAAATGTGCTTGTTGTAATGGGGCTCGTGTGATCAGTAATTGTGGGAGGACTGGGGTGATCTGTCAGGGATAGACTCTGCAGGGTTGAAGTTCAAGTTCATTCAAGGATGGTTGCCCTTTTGGATGTGCAGTGCTGTCTTTATGTCTTTCCATGCTTTCCATGATATGGACTGTCAATTCAGTCCTTCTATATTGTTGAATAAGAAGGGCCACCATTTTAGAAAGAGGTTGATCATATGTAGGGAGGAGAAATGATCCACAAAATGGGGGGAGGGTGAAATAGAAGTCACTGTTTTACTCATGAGAGAGTGTCACTCATAGTTGTTGAATGTCACTGCTAATAGCATTGAAATTATAAAAATAACACAGTTAAGCAATCTGAACAATTGGCGGATGATCCAATAGAGAGCTGTAGTGCTATACAGGGCGAGGAAGGGCAAGAGGCTTCCCCACTGACACCATGTGAAAAATGAAGAAGAAAATGCACGCTGTAGCACTTACCATGGTCCACACTAGGGCCTCCGAGGCCAACTTTCTCAGGGGGCTCGGTTTTGGGCAGCTTGTCACCATGGTCTGGGTTTCTGTTGTCCTCTCTGGATTTTGCCCCTTCTTCTGGCTCCGGAGAGGACGTTGCTGGCTCTCTCTAGTCCCTACATGGTCCTGGATCAGGCTACGGGCCCCTGCCGCAGAGGTGTGCCCAGGTGTTGCTTGGTTCCGGCAAAGATCGACCCAGCATCGATCCCTTGGTTGTCAGGTGGGGTCAGTGCCTCGAGTCCGAGACCAAGTCTCACTCTGCTCCAGCCTGCTCTCCCTTCTGCCGATAAGCTGAGTACGGCCGCCAGTAACGGGAAACTCAAGCTTGTCTCGCCATATAAATCTGTTAGCTTTCCCACTTCTATTTTCAAGTCCTTCGTTTGTTACATCGAAACTGCTTAACACTCTTGTTAAATTGTTAGCGCTTGCTTATTTCCCCAGTGAGCAGTCCAACTGTTGAAGTGCGCATGTCGCAATGTTCTGTTTTTCCATGTGGTTGCACCATTTGTTCTCTTTAAGCCCCTCTCAGACACCACGATTGTTTCGGGTTCCTTAAACGTGTGCTTATCACCTTCGTGTAGCTGCTGCCATTATTCATTTCGAGCACCTGCTGATAGATCATACACCTCTTACTATCTCCTGGCCTCAATGCACAATTACTGAAGTGCTTCAGGATATTTTCAGCTGCTCACTCAAGTCCCGGACCAAAACGTGGCATTCAGTGATCTTGTATTTATGAGACTGCTTAAGCAACATTTTAAATCTTACCAACTAATTAAAGGATTATCTCTCATTCAGCTTCTTTTCAATTTCTTCCTTGACATTTACACTCAGAGTTCCACCAAGTTAAAGTTTACATGATTGGCTCAAGTAACCAAGCCTTCTCATTGGTTAATTTTGCAGAAGGTGGAATTGTGTTGCTTTTACTAGTTAAGCCTGTATATACCCATCATTTTTATTTGCACCACTACTTACTATTCAGCACCAGTTTCAAAATATACATTATGGCCCTCATTACAACCCTGGCGGACGGTGTTAAAGCGGCGGTAATACCTGCAACAAGCCAGCGGTAAAAAAAATGGAATCACGACCACAGCGGAAACCGCCAGCACATACAGCCACTATAACACTCTGACCGCCACGGTGGTAGCAACAAACACTGCGGCGGTAACCGCCATTAGCCAGGCGGAAGACAATGTACGCCCACCCATTACAACACGCCCTTCGCCAGCTTTTCCAGGGCGGTACCAACGCCATCAAAAGCACAGTGGAAACAGTACTTGGAAGGGAAACCACTCAACTCTTGACAATCAAGGAAGAACCAGGACACCATGGACCCCGAGCTGCATGTTATGCCCATGCTGGTGTATCTTCTCATGTATAAGGAGTACCAACGCCGACGATGACGACCACGGTGAGTACAGCACCTAGTAGACAGGGGAGTGGGGGAAGGAAAACGAGAGTGACACACACACACACACGCAACAAGCAACATCCCCACCCCCACCCTCACTCCCAACACCATACACACAAACACATGCAACAACAACATACATATAGACCCCATAACCCTCTGGAAGAATGCAAGGACAAAAGGAATTGAGTCAAATTACTGTAATATTAGAATTTAAGAGAAATACGTTCATAAATAAATAAACAGTATGTACAATATATACAATATATACAAAATGAGGTACAATGTCCACACAAAAATAGTTTGTGGCCCACTGGGCCATAACACATAGGCCAAGCCCACCTTGACTCCTGCCTCAAAACAGAGAGAACACTGCAGGGGCATCAGGTCGAAAACACACAGGCACCTCAGGGGGACGGGGAAGGGGGGGCACTTCAGCCATAAGATTGTACAACGCCACTGCTTCTGGAGTGGGCTCCATGCCCACAGCAATGTCCTGGGGAGGGCAAAGCCACAGTCTCTCAAGTCTCTCCAGTGGGTGAGTTTGCTACTGCCTGGTCCTGGGGAGTGCAAAGCCACAGTCTCTCAAGTGGGTGGGTTGCCCACTGCCTGGTCCTTGGTAGTGCATGGTCACAGTCTCTCAAGTGGATGGCTTCTTCCACTGGTTCTGTAGGGGGCCTTGTGCCCAGTGTGCTTCATCCTGCCAAGGATAGGGTGAGTGGATGCCTTTCTTCACTGGTTCTGGAGGGGGCTTTGTGCCCAGTGTGCTTCATCCTGCCAACGATAGGGCGAGTGGATGGCTATCTCCACTGGTTCTGGGGGGGGCATTGTGCCCAGTGTGCTTCATCCTGCCAAGGATAGGGTGAGTGGATGCCTTTCTCCACTGGTTCTGGAGGGGGCTTTGTGCCCAGTGATGCAGCAATTGGGGGGTGCCAGGTCACAGTCCTGGGTGTCATAGCCATGAGCTTTGCAGTGGTCAGGATACATGATAGTCCATGGAGGCAGGGCTCCAGTCCATCCTCTGGCGGCTACGGCTGCACAGTGGTGGTAGTGCGGGTGGTGGTGGGGGTGCTGCCAGTGGTGGGGGGAGGCTCCAGCCCTTCTCCTGCAGGCTTGGACGGTTGCCCACTGGGACTGCTGCTGCTGTCAGTGGTGCTACTGTCAGCGGTGCAGGTGGTGGTGCTTGCGGTGGTGCAGGTGGAAGTGCTGGCCACTGTGGAGTTGCCGGTGCTGCCAGTGGTGGGGGGAGGCTCAAGCCCTTCTCCTGCAGCCTTGGACGGCTGGCCACTGGGGCTGCTGCTGCTGACAGTAGTGGTGCTTGCGGGGTGCAGGTGGCGGGGCAGGTGGCAGTGCTTGCGACGGTGCTTGCAGGGGTGCAGGTGGCGATGCTGACCGCGGTGCAGGTGGCGGTGCTGGCGGTTGTGCTGGTAGCCACCAGGCCTTCACCTATAGGCTCGGACGGATGAAGTGCCTTGGCTGGTGTTTTCTACCCATTCCTGCCCTTGGTAGATGGTAGTGTCACCTTGGGTCTGGCAGCTGGAGTCTTTTAGGTGGCCTTGCTGGGTGGTTGCGGCTCCTTCCCCTTACTGGATGCTGTCCCCTTCTTCACATTGCTGCCAGGTGGCGGAATGTTCTTTGCCTTGGCAGGGGTTGATGGCACACTGGCTGGCCTGACGGGTACCCCCTTTGAGCCTCTGACCGCTGCAGGAACCACAGCGGACGTGGACTTGGTGGCTGAGGTGCTGGGCTGGGTTTTGGCCACCCTGGCCCGAGGGGAAGGACGACGAGGTAGGGAACAGGTCAGTGTTGGCTAGGAATAGCTTCTTATGGACATTGGGGCAGGAAGAGGGCAAAGGTTTGGGAATGGAGGAAGAGGGAGTGGTTGTAGGAGGTGTCCGTCTGCTGTTTTTGGGTGCAGGTGCAATAGCTGGATGCTGTTGTGAGGTGGATGGCTGTTGGGTGGGTGTGTGCTTGCGTTGGTGTCCTTTGGGAGGAGGGGTCTCAGACACAGTGGACGTGTGCATGGATGTGGAGGTGGTGACTGCCAGTGAGGGGTGTGTAGTAATGGGCGTGCTGGTGATGGAGGTAGTGGATGAAGATTTAGTGCATGCAGGTGTGAGTGGAGACACTACTGGGAGGGAGGTGGACGAGGAGGAGGAGGGTGACACAGTGGAGGCAGTGGATGTTGCATGGGGATTGTGCCTGTGTGAGTTACTGTGAGATTAAGTGTGGTGCTTGTGTTTGCCTGAGCCACTTTTGTGTGTTGATTTGGGTGAATGCTGGTCTGAAGGTGTGTTTGAGATAGGCTGGGGTTGAAGGGATTGGGACTGGGTAGAGGAAGTTGGAGGGGGGAGGCTAGAGACAGGGACAATGGCTGCCATCAGTGCAGAGGCCAGAGCCTGGAATGCTCTCTGTTGGGCTGCCATGCCAGAGTGAATGCCTTTCAGGTATGCATTTGTTTGTTGCAAATGCCTCTCAACACCCTGGATGGCATTCAGAATGGTTGACTGCCCAACAGTGAGGGATCTCAGGAGGTCAATATCCTCCTCACTGAGGGCAGCAGGGCTGACTGGGGCAGGGCCTGAGGTGCCTGGGGTGAAGGAGATGCCCACCCTCCTGGGTGAGCGGGCATGGGAAACTGAGGGGCTGCTGGGAGGGCGGTGCTGGTAGGGGGGGTGGTGGCTGTACCTGTTGTTGGGGTGGGCACAGAGGTGTCTGCCACCACCAGGGAGCTTCCATCGGAGGAGGAGTCGCTGTCTGTAGTGTCCCCTCCTGTCTCCGTCGTGGTGCTCCCCTCGCCCTCCGTCCCACTGGTGCCCTAACCCTCAGTGGATTCGGCCTCTAGGCCCTTGTGGGATGTAGCTCCCTCCGTCGCTGGTGCCTCTGCTTCTCTGCCAGATGATGCTAATGCACACAAGAACAGGGTGTCAAAACAAAAAGGGGGGGAAAGACTGAGGATACACTTGGTCAATGCCATCAACACCACCACAGTTGGCATACACAACATACAGGGAGCTGCCCTATGCACTAGGCCATGCACTACCAGTTACAATGCTAGTCACCAGCCCATGGGGGACATGGCATAACGCCATCAGCTGCACACCTGAAACCCACAGGACCCTTCCAGTAGTAGATACCCTGGCCTAGGGGCACCCACAGTCCAGATCCCCACCCGGATAAAACCTTAACGCGCGCCAAATCATTAATCTAAATTTGTACTCACACCCTTGTGGCTGCTGTGATGCCCTCAAGTGCCCATCCAACTCTGGATAGGGCACTGCCAGGATGCGGAACATCAGGGGGGTCAGGGTATGACGGGCACCCCTTCCTCGTTGGGAGGCCAGCCCCAGCTGGGCCTCTGCCGTCTTCCTTGCCCGGCAGCGCAGGTCCTCCCACCGTTTGCAGCAGTGGATGCTCCACCAGTCAAAGACCCCAGGGTCCCACCTCCTTGGCGATGGCACGCCAAATACCCTTTTTCTGATGGGCGCTGACCTGCAAGAAAAATACAGCAGAAAAGGGATTAGTCATACCGTCCGGACCGTCATACTTATGACCCACCAAATCCCTCCCATCCACTAGTGCACATACATTGACCACAATACATGCAGCACTCTGCCCAGGACACCTCAGCCCCCCCCACATGTGGCTAACACACACAGCACTCCATACATTCATGGCCCACGCATCATGCTCACAGTATACTCACCTGTTTGCCTGGAGGACCATAGAGTAAAGTGTACTTGGGTAGGACCCCATCCACAAGTCTCTCGAGCTCCTCCGCAGTGAAGGCAGGGACCCTTTCTCCAGACACATGAGACATTGACACAGGTCACAGCAGCACTTGCAGTGTAGGCCCTCTCCTGTTGAAGGTCAGATAGCAAGTGAGTGAAAAGGTAGAAAATGGCGGTCACATCCGCGACAGGGCGTACCGTCACCACCGGCGTACATCGCCATTGGCTCCTGGAACCCATAGGGCCCAATGATAACCAATGCGTAATGGCGCGTCGGTCGTCGACCACCTACCGCAACGCCACACAACGCCAGCAGAATTACCTCAATTTCCACTTGTCCCTCCTCATAGGTCCGGCAGCCGGCATCACAGCAGACATTGGCACATCAACTGACTCTCGGACTCACATACTGGTTCTGTAAATAAAGAGGTGCATCATTATTGCAATAGATGTGTGAATATGACCCTTTGCTCACTGTTTTCCTCCCTAGGCTTCAACCGCTGAGGATGAATATGAGATGGAGACATCCTCCAGTGTATAGACCCTTGGTGTACCTTGCGACAATGGAGGACAGACACATTATCCTAACCTACAGACTTGATCAGGCCACAATCCAAGAACTATGTGGCCAATTGGAGCCAGACCTGATGTCAGCTATCCGCCAGCCCACAGGTATCACCCCTCTAGTGCAGGTCCTGTCAATGCTCCATTTCCTGGCAAGTGGTTCCTTCCAAACAACAGTGGCCATGGCATCAGGGATGTCTCAGCCAATGTTCTCAAACTTGTTGACCAAAGTGGTGTCTGCCCTGCGAAACACATGCGCAGCTACATTGTATTCCCCCAGGTGGAGGATTTGGCCACAGTGAAAGCTGACACTTTTATGCCCTGGGACATATCCCCAACATCATTGGTGCCATTGATAGTACACATGTAGCATTTGTCCCCCACCCCGGAGAAATGAACAAGTGTTCAGGAATAGAAGAAGCTATCACTCTATGCATGTGCAAATGGTGTGTTTGGCTGACCAGTACATCTCCCATGTGAATGCCAAGTATCCTGGCTCTGTGCATGATGCCTTTATCTTGAGGAATAGCAGCATCCAATATGTGATGGCTCAACTCCAGATGGCACTGGGTGTGGCTAATAGGTGAGCCCAAGGTCCCCACCCAGTATATGTTGGTGTCTGGGTATGGGGTTGTCCCTAAGGATTAGTGTGTGTCTAACAGTTGTCCCTCAATGTTTGCAGGTGACTCCGGTTACCACAACCTCTCATGGCTACTGACTCCAGTGAGGAATTCCAGGACAAGGGCAGAGGAACGTTACAATGAGGCACATGGGTGAACAAGGAGGATTATTGAGAGAACCTTCGGCCTCCTGAAGGTCAGGTTCCGGTGCCTCCATCTGACAGGTGGATCCCTGTACTACTCACCCAAGAAGGTGTGCCAGATCATCGTTGCATGTTGCACAACCTGGCCTTGAGACGCCAGGTGCCTTTTCTGCAGGAGGATGAGCCTGGAGATGGTCTTGTGGCAGCGGTGGAGCCTGTGGACAGTGAGGAAGAGGAGGCAGAGGAAGAAGATGTGGACAACAGAAGTAATATCATACAGCAGTACTTCCAGTGACACAGTTTTCAGTTTTCTTTTGGACGTTGTACATGGCAGCATGATTTCCCTATGTCTATGGACACTTACTGTACCCTTTGGCATCTCTATTTTCAGATCTCTGTGCCCCACTCTGGCTCCTAGTATGTTTACTGCTGCTGCCCACTACAGGTCATACCAATGTATAAATTACTGTACATATGAACTGCAATGTTTCCAGAATGTTGTACTAGTACATATTTCAATCCATTGACAGACCCCAGATTTGTATTTGTTCCAAGGGTGTTTAAGTGCTAATAAGTAGAGGGGGATGTGCAATGGGCTGGCGTGATGGTGGAGGAATGTCCAGTTAGAGTCCAGTCTCTTGGTATCACAGGTGCATTGTCCAATGGGGCATAGGAAGGGGAGCAATGGCAGTTCAAGGGGGACAGGGTGACAGAGTGGGACACAAGGGTGACAATCAGGCAAGTCTTATTTCCTGGCAGGGGTCTTTGCAATGTTCCCTGGCTTCTGCCTAGATCACAGGGACCATTTGCAGGGTGGTTCTCCTTCTGCAGGGGGTGGGGTGCTGGTTGCCTGTTGTTCCAGTGGCGGGCCTTCTGTCCACTAGCGCCAGCGGACATGGAGGGCTGTTCATCGGTGTGGCTAGTGTCAGGGGCCCGCGGGTGTGCCACTGCCTCCCTCATGGTGTCAACCAGCACCCCTGCAAAGGTGACCAGCATGGTGTGGATGTGTTTGAGGTCCTTCCTGATCCCCAGGTACTGTCCCTCCTGCAGCTTCTGGGTATCCTGCAACTTGGCCAGTATCTGGCCCATGGTCTCCTGGGAATGGTGGTATGCTCCCAGGATCTCTTCAAGTGCCTCTTGGAGAGTGGGTTCCCTGGGCCTGTCCTCCCCCTATCACACAGCAGTCCTCCCAGCTTCCCTGTTGTCCTGTACCTCTGTCCCCTGAACCGTGTGCCCACTGCCACTGACCCCAGGTCCCTGATTTTCTTGGGCTTGTGGGGTTGCCTGGGGTCCCTGTAGTGGTGGACACACTGCTGATTGATGTGTCCTGGGGACAGTGGCATCGGCCCGCTAGGTGGGTGCTTTGCTGGTGTTTCATGAGGGGGAAAGCTCTGTGGTGGTATGGGACTGCGGCAGGGTAACCAACTGTCCAGAGGTCCCTGATGGGCCAGGTTGGTCATCGTGATCCAGGCGTGCAGAGAGGTGTGTGTAAGTGTGTCAGATGTGTATAGTTTGAATTGTCCAATGTGGTGTAGTTTTGTTAGTGTGTGTTTTTTGAGCGCGGCAGTCTGTACCGCCAATGGTTTACCGCGGTTGAAAGACTGCAGTGGTGATTTGTGTGTCCTGATACTGTGGGCGTATTCCTGTTGGCGTAACAATGTGGGTTTTGGTACCGCAAGTTTATCACTGACCTTTGGTCTGGCGGACTTGTGTGGGTGTCTGTATAATAGCGGATTTCTCTGTGTGGGTCATAATACCTGTAGCGGTATGCCGCCGCGATCACGGTATGTTGGCGGCCGTTAGCACGGCGGTAGGCGGCATTTACCGCCAAGGTTGTAATGAGGGCCTATATGTATTATCAACATTTTACTTTAAGTATTTGTTTTCACAATGCAAATATTCCAACATTCTCTTTAGCAGAACCAGAAGTACACAAGTTCAAGTGAAAGCAGTGGTTTAATAACTTTGATAGCTATTTGATTGCTATTGAGGGGTCCAAATTAGTGCCCACAAGAAAACTGGCTTTACTTTACAACTGTTTAGGAGCTGAGGGAAAAAATACTTTAAAAAAAATTTGCCACCAACCATTCAACTCCCTGAAGGCGAATGGGAAATTTATATAGAGGCTAATATCAGATTCCACAACCATTTCAAAGATGATACCAGTATGATTGTGAAACACCATAGGTTCGGTTCAAACTCACATTTGGCAAATGCCAAAGGATGCCCAGTTGAGAAAACATGTCTAAAGCGCAGAAAACTTGGACATTTTGCCAGAATGTGTAAGAATTCACGAAAGGTATGTGAGAAAGTCATCCTTTTGGCCCTGATCACCCCTACGTTTTCAACTGATACTGGTGGTTACTGATTTGACTGTACCCTCGGCTCTACTGACCAGGCCCAGGCCCAGTGCTCTGTTTAAACAAAAAAAACTATAGGCAAATTATGCATAATTATAATTCGCACTGACAGTCTACCTGTAAGTCCCTAGTATATGGTAGGGCATGTAGGTTTAGGGACCCCATGGATGCACTGCTGTGATGTCTGGTATCATTGTGAAGACAGGCCTGCCCTGCTGCCTGCTTTTAAAATACCATTGACCCCAAATTCGACTTTGAAATAAAAGTACTTCCAAAGCCTTAAACTATCTTTTTTTTTTTACATATAAGTCACCCTTAAAGTCTACCCTAGGTGCCCCAAGGGTTGGGTGTAGTGTAACTATAAGCAGGGACATTTAAAAAGCTGTTATAGGCCCTGGTGAGGCGAAAAACTGCCAATTTAGTTTTCCCCATTGTGGTACATTAGGGCCATAGGATAACACTGGAAGGCTTTATTTTAAAATAATAAAGTCTTATTTCTGGCAGGAAAGAGCTAAATATCTCATGTAAAATATAAAATTATTAGTTTGAATAAATACAGCAACTTGCCAATGTTAGATTTATTAGAACTATTGCAGGGAAAGAACTCTTTCTGAAAGTTACCTAAATCAGCCATATAGTACCCTTTCCTGATTGGGCAGCCACTGGAAATGGTGTTTCCACCAGCTGGCCCAGCTGGGAATGGCCTACAACATTGACCTCGGCTCATAATAGAGTTGGTGGCACTGCTGTAGTGCATAGGGTGGACCAGCACCTGTTGCAATGTTCACTTTCTGCAAAGCAGACAGTGAACATCGTGATCAGTATGGCCAGGGGATCCCTGCACTACCCATGCCAAGTGTATGGGCAGTGCAGGCCCCCCCTGGGGTACCCAGCACCCTGTCTTCTCCTGCCTTTACATGATGCTTCCGCTATGTAATCCCCAGGGTGGCACTGCTGCAGCGCTGCCCTGGTGGATTAGGACCGTCAGGACCCCCAGTTCCTCCTGTGGAGGAGAACTGGCGGTGGTGATGGACCCACTGCTGCGCAACCGCCACTGTCATATCGTGGTGATCAGACTGCCTCGGCGACCCTGGCGGTCCTCAGACCGCCAGGGTCGTAATAAGGCCCCTAATCTTTCAAAATTCATATCTACGGTTCCCTACATTGGATTTTTGTCATTTGGTGCCATTTGAAAGATAAACCTAATTCCTATGTCTATAAATTGGTGTTGGATTTTTACTGTGTGTTGTGTTTTACTTATTTACTGTTTTGTTGATATTAAATGCTTTGCACATGTCTTCTGAGTTAAGCCTAACTCCTCAAAGGCCAAGCTACCAAGGGATGAACAAGGATTTATTTATTGAGACCTTGACTGGACCTTATGTGAGACTGTGGTCTATTACTAAGAATAGGTACCAACCTGCCCTTACTAATAATCCACTTTCTAACATTTTGGTGCGCAGTAGTGGGATCCAGGACTTGTGGTTAGCAGCACAATTCAGCATTTCAGTGAAGCAAATTAAAATTCCTCAGAATTGTCCAAAATGCAAAAATTGTTTTTGACTTTTAATTTGGACTAATTTCAATTAATTCATTTTTTTGATTGTTCTAAATTACAGACCCAATTTTTGCAAAGGTTTTTTTTTATGTGACCCAAAACGTAGGGATACCATGGAGCTTGTTCTGGCTAGCCTACCCATACTCACTGTAGTTCAGCTTAGGGAGTTTTATAAGGGCATCGCCCGAGCTGGTTAAGTCCCTTAGAGCCTGTGCAGAGGCCCAGCAGGAAGGCATGGAGGAAGCTCCAGAGATACAAGGGGAGAGAGAGGATGACTCTTCCAACCACCCGGGTCGGGGGGAATAACCTTTAGACCTTAGTGATGAGGAGGGAGGGAGGCCATCCATCAACACAGTCACCAGGGTCCTGCATAGAGCTAATTGGAGGAGAGGATTTCCCACAGGAGGAGAACAAATGTCCCTCAGGGAATGGGAGCTTGAGCCCCAGCTAGCCTATATAGCTTTAGAGGCAAAGAAGTTGACCCTAGAGAAGAAGAAGTGGGGAAGAGAAAAACAGAGAGATGGTGGCAGTGAAGTAGAGTTTGCGGTCCCCAAGGTGGTGGATTTGATCACAGATTACCCAAGAAGATTGCCCCTAAGTACCAGGAGGGTGATGACATAGACAAGTGACCGACAGCCTTTGAAAGGGCCCTCAGGATGAGAAGGGGTAGACCTCAGTATTGGGGTTCACTTCTGTGGGTATTGATCCCGGTATCTGGGAGGTATAGGCTGCTGACACTAGCGGGGGATGAGGCAGAATCCTACCCACACATGAAAAGATGTCTCATCAAGCAGTTTGGTCTCAAACCGGAGTAGTGTAAGATGAAGTTCAGGGACACCCAGAAAGCCAGGACACAGTCCTGGGTTGACTTTGTAGACTCCTCAGTTAACCCCTTAGCTGCTGGGCCTTTCCCCCCCCCCCCAGTGCTGAGCCCTTTTTTGGCTATTTGGGGTAGTTCGTGCTTAGGGCTTCATAACTTTTTGTCCACATAAGCTAACCACGCCAAATTTGCGTCCTTTTTTTCCAACATCCTAGGGATTCTAATGGTACCCAGAGTTGGTGGTTTCCCCTGGAGGAGACCAAGAAAATAGCCAAAATACAGTGAAAATTTAGTTTTTTCCAAAAAAATGGGAAAAAAGGGCTGCCGAAGAAGGCTTGTGGTTTTTTCCCTGAAAATGCCATCAACAAAGGGTTTCTGGTGCTGAAATCACTATCTTCCCACCTTTCAGGAACGGGCAGACTTGAATCAGAAAACCAAATTTTTCAACACAAATTTGGCATTTTACTGGGACATACCCCATTTCTACTATATTTGGTGCTTTCAGCCTCCTTCCAGTTAGTGACAGGAATGGGTGTGAAACCAATGCGGGATCCCGGAATGCTAAACATTTCTGAAAACTAGACAAAATTCTGAATTCAGCAAGGGGTCATTTGTGTAGATCCTACAAGGTTTTCCTACAGAAAATAACAGCTGAAATAAAAAAATATTGAAATTGAGCTGAAAACAACAGCCATTTTTCTTTATGTTTTACTCTGTAACTTTTTCCTGCGATGTCAGATTTCTGAAAGCAATATACCGTTTTGTCTGCTGGACTCTTCTGGTTGCGGGGATATAAAGGGCTTGTAGGTTCATCAAGAACCCTAGGTACCCAGAGCCAATAAATGAGCTGCACCCTGCAGTTGGTTTTCATTCTATACTGGGTATACAGCAATTCATTTGCTGAAATATGAAGAGTGAAAAAGAGGTATCAAGAAAACCTTTGCATTTCCAAAATGGGATCAAGATAAGGTTTTGAGGAGCAGTGGTTATTTGCACATCGCTGAATTCCGAGGTGCCCATACTAGCATGTGAATTGCAGGGCATTTCTCAAATAGACGTCTTTTTTACACACTCTCTTATATTTGGAAGGAAAAAATGTAGAGAAAGATAAGGGGCAATAACACTTGTTTTGCTATTCTGTGTTCCCCCAAGTCTCCCGATAAAAATGATACCTCACTTGTGTGGGTAGGCCTAGTGCCCGCGACAGGAAATGCCCCAAAACACAACATGGACACATCCTATTTTTTTTATAGAAAACACAGCTGTTTTTTCCAAAGTGCCTACCTGTAGATATTGGCCTCTAGCTCAGCCGGCACATAGGGAAACCTACCAAACCTGTGCATTTCTGAAAACTAGAGACCTAGGGGAATCCAAGGAGGGGTGACTTGCGGGGCTCGGACCAGGTTCTGTTACCCAGAATCCTTTGCAAACCTCAAAAAGTGGCTAAAAAAACAAGTTTTCCTCACATTTCGGTGACAGAAAGTTCTGGAATCTGAGAGGAGCCACAAATTTTCTTCCACCCGGCGTTCCCCCAAGTCTCCCGATAAAAATGATACCTCACTTGTGTGGGTAGGCCTAGCGCCCGCGACAGGAAACGCCCCAAAGCGCAACGTGGACACATCCAAATTTTTGGAAGAAAACAGAGGTGTTTTTTGAGAAGTGCCTACCTGTAGATTTTGGCCTCTAGCTCAGCCGGCACCTAGGGAAACCTACCAAACCTGTGCATTTCTGAAAACTAGAGACCTAGGGGAATCCAAGGAGGGGTGACTCGCGGGGCTCGGACCAGGTTCTGTTACCCAGAATCCTTTGCAAACCTCAAAAAGTGGCTAAAAAAACAAGTTTTCCTCACATTTCGGTGACAGAAAGTTCTGGAATCTGAGGGGAGCCAAAAATTTTCTTCCACCCGGCGTTCCCCCAAGTCTCCCGATAAAAATGATACCTCACTTGTGTGGGTAGGCCTAGCGCCCGCGACAGGAAACGCCCCAAAGCGCAACGTGGACACATCCAAATTTTTGGAAGAAAACGGAGGTGTTTTTTGAGAAGTGCCTACCTGTAGATTTTGGCCTCTAGCTCAGCCGGCACCTAGGGAAACCTACCAAACCTGTGCATTTCTGAAAACTAGAGACCTAGGGCAATCCAAGGAGGGGTGACTCGCGGGGCTCGGACCAGGTTCTGTTACCCAGAATCCTTTGCAAACCTCAAAAAGTGGCTAAAAAAACAAGTTTTCCTCACATTTCGGTGACAGAAAGTTCTGGAATCTGAGAGGAGCCACAAATTTTCTTCCACCCGGCGTTCCCCCAAGTCTCCCGATAAAAATGATACCTCACTTGTGTGGGTAGGCCTAGCGCCCGCGACAGGAAACGCCCCAAAGCGCAACGTGGACACATCCAAATTTTTGGAAGAAAACAGAGGTGTTTTTTGAGAAGTGCCTACCTGTATATTTTGGCCTCTAGCTCAGCCGGCACATAGGGAAACCTACCAAACCTGTGCATTTCTGAAAACTAGAGACCTAGGGGAATCCAAGGAGGGGTGACTTGCGGGGCTCGGACCAGGTTCTGTTACCCAGAATCCTTTGCAAACCTCAAAAAGTGGCTAAAAAAACAAGTTTTCCTCACATTTCGGTGACAGAAAGTTCTGGAATCTGAGAGGAGCCACAAATTTCCTTCCACCCGGCGTTCCCCCAAGTCTCCCGATAAAAATGATACCTCACTTGTATGGGTAGGCCTAGCGCCCGCGACAGGAAACGCCCCAAAGCGCAACGTGGACACATCCAAATTTTTGGAAGAAAACAGAGGTGTTTTTTGAGAAGTGCCTACCTGTAGATTTTGGCCTCTAGCTCAGCCGGCACATAGGGAAACCTACCAAACCTGTGCATTTCTGAAAACTAGAGACCTAGGGGAATCCAAGGAGGGGTGACTTGCGGGGCTCGGACCAGGTTCTGTTACCCAGAATCCTTTGCAAACCTCAAAAAGTGGCTAAAAAAACAAGTTTTCCTCACATTTCGGTGACAGAAAGTTCTGGAATCTGAGAGGAGCCACAAATTTCCTTCCACACGGCGTTCCCCCAAGTCTCCCGATAAAAATGATACCTCACTTGTGTGGGTAGGCCTAGCGCACGCGACAGGAAACGCCCCAAAGCGCAACGTGGACACATCCAAATTTTTGGAAGAAAACAGAGGTGTTTTTTGAGAAGTGCCTACCTGTAGATTTTGGCCTCTAGCTCAGCCGGCACCTATGGAAACCTACCAAACCTGTGCATTTCTGAAAACTAGAGACCTAGGGGAATCCAAGGAGGGGTGACTTGCGGGGCTCGGACCAGGTTCTGTTACCCAGAATCCTTTGCAAACCTCAAAAAGTGGCTAAAAAAAACTAGTTTTCCTCACATTTCGGTGACAGAAAGTTCTGGAATCTGAAAGGAGCCACAAATTTCCTTCCACCTGGCGTTCCCCTAAGTCTCCCGATAAAAATGATACCTCACTTGTGTGGGTAGGCCTAGCGCCCGCGACAGGAAATGCCCCAAAACAGAACGTGGACACATCACATTTTTTCATAGAAAACAGTGCCTACCTGTGGATTTTGGCCTCTAGCTCAGCCGGCACCTGGGGAAACCTAGCAAACCAGCACATTTTTGAAAACTAGAAACCCAGGGGAATCCAAGAAGAGGTGACTTGTGGGGCTCGGACCAGGTTCTGTTACCCAGAATCCTTTGCAAACCTCAAAATGTGGCTAAAATACCACGTTTTCCTCACATTTCGGTGACAGAAAGTTCTGGAATCTGAGAGGAGCCACAAATTTCCTTCCACCCAGCGTTCCCCCAAGTCTCTCGATAAATATGATACCTCAATTGTGTGGTTAGGCCTGGTGCCTGCGACAGGAATGGATCACACAACGGTCAATGTTGGTCCTTACGTGAGGCAGCTGTTGACCCTGGTGTGATCCATTCCTGACACAGGCACTAGGTGTAGGCACTCAAGTGGGGTAGTGTTTTTATCAGGACAGGTGAGGAGTCACTGGGTGGTAGGAATGTTGTGGATCCCAGCATATTCCTGTAGTTTGTGTGACAGAAATGCGAGAAAAATAGAGGTTTTTTTCAACATTTCAGCTTTGCAGGGTATTCTGGGTAAGAAAACTTTGGGGAATCCACACAAGTCACACCTCTGTGGACTCCCCCGAATGTCTAGTTTCCAGAAATGTTTGGGTTTAGTGTGTTTCTCTATATGGCCGCCGAATCCAGGACCAAAAACACAGGTGCCTGCCTTACAAAACCAGTTTGTTTTGCCATAGACAATTTTGATGTCTCCACAATATGATTTGGGTGGTGGAATTTGGGGCTGAACTAAATTGGTGAGCTCCCAAGAGAGCACTCTCTCTCTGCTTGCCGCCGCATTCACCTGCTCTCTGGGTTGGCCTAACCCACTATTACCCAGTTGCACGAACAGCTTGCGAAGGGACAGCAGGACTGTCCTCATCACCTCCCTCATAATGTACTGGAAGAGGAGTTTTCGAATGGGACTCCTCTGACTGAAAAATCACTCCCAGAGTCTGCGCCATTGTCCTATCCCTCAGATGCTGTCTCAGTATCTGATGTCTCAGTCTCTGATCCTATGTCAGAGCGGTCCTCTATAACCCGAGTGCAGGCAGCAGTCATCCATCAAGATACCATCTCTGCTATTGGCTAAACTGTTGCTCTAAAACACTAGCCTACGTAGACAGTCACAAAATCGGTGGTGTGTGTGAGATACGTGCAACAGTAGAGGCCACCTTACCTGCGCTTCTTCCCTCAATCAGCACGTACTTTCAAGACACTCAAAAAACACCTTGTCACATACCATTCGTCACAGTCTTTAGCACCTCCTGCGCCCAGTCCAACAATCATTATTGGTGCTCCCACTCCCTCCTCCTTGGATTCCCTCATTACCACCCAGCAAAAGTGCCCTTCATCTCTCCATAGACTTTACTAATGTACTCAGCTATTTACATAAAATACAGATGTGCTCTTTGCAGTAGGCATATAAACCTTCTGCGCTTCTTTATGGCACTAAAACTGCCACTAGACAAGTCGGACCCTTTTCCCCCTAGGGAAACTACACACATATTGACAAAAGTGATGTATATATGACAGCCAACCACCTGAAACTCAACTCAAGCAAAACCGAAATAATCCTCTTTGGCCCTCACCAAAAAAACCTGGGACCCCCCATGGTGGCCCACCACGCTAGGCCCTGCACCCACCCCCGCCAACTACGCACGCAACCTCAGCATCATCCTAGAACCCTCCCTCTCTATGACCCAACAAATCAACGCTCTTACCTCCTCATGCTTCAACAAACTCCGTATACTGAAAAACATTCAAATGGATCCCCACAGAGACCAGAAAAACTGTCACTCACGCACTCATCAGCAGCAGGCTTGATTACAGAAACGCCCTCTACGCCGGCACCACTCTAAAACTCAAGTGCAAACTACACGCATCCAGAACTCAGCAGCACGACTCATCCTCGACCTCCGCCGACACGAACACATCTCTCCACACCTCAAATCCCTCCACTGGCTCCCCATTGACAAAAGGATCACCTTCAAGATCCTCATCCTCGCACACAAATCACTCCACAACACAGGCCCTGCCTACCTCAACGAGAGTCACCTTCCACACCCCCACACGAAACGTCCGCTCAGCTGACCTCTCTCTCGCCTCTGTCCCCCGCATCAAACACACCACCACCGGGGGCAGATCCTTCTCCTACATTGCACCCAAAACATGGAACGCACTCACAACCCACATTCGCAAGACCCAAAACCTACTTCTTTTCAGGAAGGGCCTCAAAACCTGGCTTTTTGAACAGTGAACCTCCTAGCCCCTTTCCCTCCCCCCGTCCCCCCCCAGCGCCTTGAGACCCTCACAGGTGAATAGCGCGCTTTATAAATCTCTTTGATACAGATCTACCTATATAAATATATATATAAATATATATATATATATATATATATATATATATCTACATAGATATATCTATAGATATATCCATGTACCTAGATATATCTATCTACATAGATATATATATATACATATATATTTTTTTTGTTGTTGTATGGTTTCCTTGGGGGCCAAAATGGCCCCCAGGGAAACCCTACAACATCTAAAAAAAAAATTGCCCCCACAGGGGGTCACCCTGCCCACGGGCGACCCCCTGTCATTTCATTGTTTTTTTTTTTTGAAAAAAAAAAAATCCCCTGGGGGGGGCGCGATCCCCCGGGGCACCTCCCTTTTTTTTTATAAAAAAAAATTATGCCGGGGGGGGGCGGCCCGTTTTCCGGGGGGGGGGGGGGCCGCCCCCCAAAAGTGAAATCCCTGGTGTCTAGTGGGGTTTCCTGGCCCCCGATCGCAGCTGTGCTGCGACAGGGGGCCAGGAAACCGTTTCAGAAGGCCTCGTAAGAAAGGGGAGAGTCTCCCCTTTCTTACGAGGCCTTTTCAAAATTTTTCCTGACCCCCCCGATCGCAGCACAGCTGCGATCGGGGGAGCCAGGAAACCTGAAAGTGTTTCCTGGCCCCCGATCGCAGCACAGCTGCGACCGGGGGCCAGGAAACACTTTCAGGAAGGCCTCGTAAGAAAGGGGAGACTCTCCCCTTTCTTACGAGGCCTTCCCGAACGTGTAAAAGGCCGTTTTCCCCATGAAAGCAGGAAGCGGCCGCAGGGGGCACCTACCTTTTTTTTTATAAAAAAAAATTATGCCGGGGGGGGGGGCGGCCCGTTTTCCGGGGGGGGGGCCGCCTCCCAAAAGTGAAATCCCTGGTGTCTAGTGGGGTTTCCTGGCCCCCGATCGCAACAGTTTCAGAAGGCCTCGTAAGAAAGGGGAGAGTCTCCCCTTTCTTACGAGGCCTTTTCAAAATGTTTCCTGACCCCCCCGATCGCAGCTGTGCTGCGATCGGGGGAGCCAGGAAACCTGAAAGTGTTTCCTGGCCCCCGATCGCAGCACAGCTGCGACCGGGGGCCAGGAAACACTTTCAGGAAGGCCTCGTAAGAAAGGGGAGACTCTCCCCTTTCTTACGAGGCCTTCCCGAACGTGTAAAAGGCCGTTTTCCCCATGAAAGCAGGAAGCGGCCGCAAGGCTGCTTCCTGCTTTCATGGGGAAAACACCTTTGCAACGTCAGCGCGCCTCGTGGCGCGCTGACGTCACAAAGGGGCGGGTGGGGGGCGGGGGGAGACACGGTAGCTTCCGTGTCTCCCGGGGGGAGTAAAAAAATAAAAAATAAATCCTCGGGTGCGACGCACCCGAGGATTTATTAATGCCCTTCCTGGTGTCGGCCACTGGTCGTGACCCGCACCAGGGAGGGTGTGTGGGCGTCGGCCAGTGGCCGACGCCCGCACTTAAGAGGTTAAGGCACTAGAGGGCTGGATGCAGGGCAACAAAGTAAGTACTGAGGGGCTATACAATCTAATCATGAAGGAGCACATCTTGAGTAATTGTACCTCAGAGAAGTTACACCAGTGTCTAGTGGACTCTAAGCCGTGTAGTCCCAGGGACCTGGGGGTGACAGCTGGTGAGTGGTTGAGAACCAGGTCTTCTAACAAACACTGGAGGGGTGATCAGAAGAAAGGATGACAAGGCTGCCCCTCCCCCCACCTCCCCAGGGGAAAGCACAGGGGAAAGATGATAAAAAATCAAGAGTCCTCACAAGATTCACAAAAACCTGCACGAGGGGTGGGGTATTCCACTTCCAAGGACAGGGGGTATCAGAGGAAACACTTTGATCCTGCTAAGACAGGAAAGTTGTTTGACCCTTCAATGGCAGGAAAGTGTTTTGACTGCTTGAAGCCAGGACACAAAAGAGGAGATGCTGTCTGCTCCAAGAAGCCACCCACTGGTGGGCAGTCCCATGGGATTGCTAGAGTAGGTGTGGGGTCAGAAGTGGGGCCCAGAGATGGGGTCTGGATATACAGAGGTTACCTTAGTGCTGTGGGTGGGTAGAAGTTGCAGCCCTGGGCGCCTTACCTCCAAGTATGGAGAAGTACAGGCAGAGGCCTGATATCAGTGGGAGTGAAGTTGAGGCTCTGAGAGATACAGGTGCCAGTGTGACCAAGTCCATGGACAAACTAGTTTCTCCAGAGTAGATCCTACCTGATGTATTCCACCTGGTGACTTATGCTGACAGCAGAGCTAAGCTCCATCCCATGGCAATGGTGAGCTTGGAATGTGGTGGTGTGGCAGGCCCTCCCAGTAGTCTACTGGGGAATGATCTTGAACCATTTGAATCGTCAGAGTTGGAAAGAAAGGTTAATGCACAGATGCTGGACCTCCCTGAGTGGGTATGTGCTGTGACCAGGTCACAGACTGTACAACTGGGAAGTGTTTGACACTTGGACCCTGGAACAATGGGCAAAGCCTTGAGAAGAAAGAGAACAGGCACAGGGTCTGGTGAGCTAGCCCAAAGGACTCCAGAGAAGCATGAGGAATCCAATCCTGAGGGGGAGGATCTGACCTGTGAGGTAGGGATTCCACCCCTGCAAGCTCTGCCTGACTTGGCAGAGTTGCAAGGAGCCGGTCGACCCACCAAAGAAGAGTTGTGCCAGGGACAAAGAGAGTGTCCCACTCTTGAGGGTCTCAGGCAGAATGCCTCCAGGCAAGAACAGTGTGATTTCAGTGGAAACCACAGGGCCTATTGGGACGATGGAGTCCTATATACTTAGGCAAGGGACCCCAAACCAGGGGCAACCAGGAGAGTGGTGGTCCCCCAGAAGTGGAGGAATACTTCCTCACCTTGAGCCATTACACCCCCTTGGCAGGACATTTGGGGCATACCAAGACCTGCAATAGAGTGGTCAACCATTTGTATTGGCCCAACATGTCTGCCAAAGTGAAGTAGTTCTGTAGCTCCTGTTTCACCTGTCAGGCAAGGGGGAAAGCCAAAGATTCGCCTAATGCTACTGCCAGTGGTTGGGACTCTCTGTGAGAGAGTGGGGATTGATATTATTGGTCCCCTAGACCCACCAACTGCCTCAGGCAACAGATACATTTTGATGGTACTGGACCATGCCATCAGGTATCCAAAGGCAATCCCCTCAGAACAGTCACTGCACCCACAGTGGCTAGGCACCTACTTGGGCTTCCTAAAGGAGGCAGTCTCACATAAGAGCACAAGCTTTATGTCTGCCTTTCTGAAGGTGATGTAGGATGGGTGGCAAAACCGGTCTTCAAAGGAGGGAAAGCCACTTGGGGCAGAAACCAGAACTCCCCCATTTCCTGCACCCGAGCCGGATGGGAGCCATAGAAATTAGATAAGGGGAGATGCTGGAAGGGGTATGTTAGGGAAACGTAGCCACACCAGAGGGTGGGCTCAGCCAGATCTAGCCTCCCAGGAGAGATTTTTTCCATTTTGGATTTTTGTGAACTAGTGCTTTCTGAGATTGGTTTTTGCCACACTCTGCTGGGAGTGGTCACCCCAGAGGGTAGCAACCTGCACCACTTTGGTCAGGGGCATCACCCTGCTTGTTAACCCAGGAGCATGGATACATATAGAAGAGCTACCCAGCAACTCAGATCCCTGCTGGAAGAAGATCAGAAGAAGGACTGCCCTGTTGAACCCTGGTCTGCACCTGAAGGGCTGTACCCACAAGGGCTGCACCGGGTGCACAGGGCTTCACCACAAAAAGGACTTTGCCTTGCTTCTCAAGATCTGGGAGTGGACTCTCGTAAGCACCATGGTACAAAGGAGCTACCAACAAGTCTTGCAAGAAGAGCCTAGCTGACCAGCATCCAGAGGCCTTTTGAGGATTTTGACCAGGTGCATTCTGGGAATTGTAGTCCTAACTCTCAAGAAGCAACTCAGAGCTTGGAATGGGACCTTGCACTGGGCCAAGCCACTGTCTTCGCATCACAAACTGGCCTGAAGAGGAGCCCCTCACAACGACAAGAGAAAAAGATCCAGAAAAAAAGACTAAGGCCCTCATTCTGACTTTGGCGGGCGGCGGTAGCCGCCCGCCAGGCGGGAACCGCCAATCGGCCGCCATGCGGCCAAAAGACCGCTGCCGGCATTCCAACATTCCCGCTGGGCCGGCGGGAATGAGGCCGCAACACAGAAGCCGGCTCCGAATGGAGCCGGCGGTGTTGTGGCCGTGCGACGGGTGCAGTTGCACCCTTCGCGCTTTTCACTGTCTGCTAGGACAAGTGTGAAGTGTGGTCTACTGTGAAGAAGTAACCCCTCCACCAATATTATAATCAGGCTCTATGTCCGAAGATAACATTTTGCCTGCGGCCTCCCGCTCAGTGTATCTGACTTGGGCTCTATTGAGGTTGGCCTCAATCTTTGACTTTACCCCGGAGAAGCGCAACCAGATATCTGCGGTTGCCGCTTTTTGCTTTTAGGCACTGGAAGTCACAATTTTACATTTAGGTTTTCATTACAACCGTGGCGGTCGGTGTTAAAACGGCTGTAAAACCGCCAACAGGTCGGCGGTAAAAAAAATTGAATTCCGACCGTGGCGGAAACCGCCAACATAGACAGCCACTTTAACACTCCAACCGCCACGGCGGTACTAACAAACACCGCGGCGGTAACCGCCAACAGACAGGCGGAGGACAATGTACCGCCCACAGAATTACAACCCACCAATCCGCCACCTTTTCCGGGGCACATTCACCGCGAACAAAAACACGGTGGAAACAGGACTTCGAAGGGAAAACGCTCACCTCTACACACCCCACGAGGAACCAGGACGCCATGGAACCGGAGCTCCAAATTCTGCCAGCCTCTATCTTCCTGCTCCTCTACCAGGAGCACGAATGCCGGCGGCGAAGACAATGGTGAGTACTGCACCTACGACACAGGGGATGGAGGATGGGAAAAACTGTGACACACACGCGCAAAACCCCCACCCCCACCCTCACCCACTACAACACACACACACAAGTACATGTTGATACATCACAGTTACACCCCTAACCCCCCCTGGAAGAATGCAAGGACAAAAGGAAATGAGTCGAATAATTAGATATATTCAAAGACATGAATCTTAAACATATACAAATATATACATTTATACGATATACAATTATATACACCAAGAACACAAGTCCAAGGGAGTCCACCATCATAGTCTGTGGATCACTGGGCCCAAAAGGCATGGGCGAGGCCCACACTCAATACCCGATCAAAACGGAGAGAACACTGCAGGGACATCAGATAGAAATAAAACAGGCACCTCAGGGGGAAGGGAAGGCGGGGCACCTCAGCCCGTTGAGTGCACAATGCCAGATCCACAAGGGGGCTCCATGCCCATTGATGTATCCTGGGGAGTGCAAAGCCACAGTCTCACAAGTCTCTACAGTGGGTGGTTTGCCCACTGTTCAATCCTGGGGAGTGCAAAGCCACAGTCTCTCAAGTCTCTACAGTGGGTGGTTTGCCCACTGTTCAATCCTGGGGAGTGCAAAGCCACAGTCTCTCAAGTCTCTACAGTGGGTGGTTTGCCCACTGTTCAATCCTGGGGAGTGCAAAGCCACAGTCTCTCAAGTTTCTACAGTGGGTGGTTTGCCCACTGTTCAATCCTGGGGAGTGCAAAGCCACAGTCTCTCAAGTGGATAACAGTCTCCACTGGTTCTGGAGGGGGCCTTGTGCCCAGAGTGCTTCATCCTGCCAAGGACAGAGGTAGTGGATGTATCTCTAAATGGTTCTGGAGGGGGCCTTGTGCCCAGAGTGCTTCATCCTGCCAAGGACAGAGGTAGTGGATGTATCTCTCCACTGGTTCTGAAGGGGGCCTTGTGCCCAGAGTGCTTCATCCTGCCAAGGACAGAGGTAGTGGATGTATCTCTCCACTGGTTCTGGAGGGGGCTTTGTGCCCAGAATGCTTCATCCTGCCTGTGGCGGACTCAGTAGCATCGGAATCATTTGCGCTGACTGGCCTGCGGGGCTGCTGGTGGCGGTGTCCTGGGCAGCGGTGCTTGTGGCGGTGTCCTTGGCAGCGCTGCTTGTGGCAGCGGTGTCCTGGGCAGCAGCGCTTGTGGCGGTGTCCTTGGCAGCACTGCTTGTGGCGGCGGTGTCCTGGGCTGCAGTTCAGCTGCTGGCGGTCTTGTTCTGCCCTGCGGGGCTGCTGGCGGAGGTGTCCTGGGCAGCGGTTCAGCTGCTGGCGGTCTTGTTCTGCCCTGCGGGGCTGCTGGCGGTGGTGTCCTGGGCAGCGGTTCAGCTGCTGGCGGTCCTGTCTGTGGCAGCGGGGCTGCTGCTGGCGGTCGCTTCCTGGGCAGCGTGGTTGCTGGCGGTCCTGTCTGTGGCAGCGGTGCTGCTGCTGGCGGTCGCTTCCTGGGCAGCAGGGCTGCTGGCGGTCCTGTCTGTGGCAGCGGGGCTGCTGCTGGAGGTCGCTTCCTGGGCAGTGGGGCTGCTGGCGGTCCTGTCTGTGGCAGCGGGCTACTGGCGGTCCTGTCTGTGGCAGTGGGGCTGCTTCTGGTGGTCGCTTCCTGGGCAGCGGTGCTGGTGGCAGTCTTGTCCGCTGTGCTGATCTTCCCAGACATTCCGCTTTTACTGTGCCCCTTTCCCCCCTTGGATGGTGTCGCAGCTGTCTCCACACTCCCAACTGGACCCCTGGGAGCAGGTTTGGTGGCTGGTTTCTTTCCCCTCTCCCGCCGGGCACTGTCCAACTTTTTATGCTTGACAGGTGGGGGACTGTCCGTGCTCTGGCTCCTTGCCACACTGCCTGCCCTGCTGCCTGGTGCACTCCATAATCCAGTGACTACTGGCACCACTGGTCCCGCTGATGTTGTGGCTGAGGTGCTAGGTTGGGACCTGGAGAGTCGGGCCCTAGGAGACTGATGGGGTGGGGGAGGTGAGCAAAAGAGGTCAAGGCTGGCCAGGAAAAGTTTCTTAGGAACACTGGGACGGGTAGCTGGAGGCGGTTTGGGAGTGGAGGAAGAGGTAGTGGTTGTAGGTGGTGTACGTTTGGTGACTTTGGGTGAAGGTGCATGGGCTGGAGGCTGTCGTGAGGTGGATGGCTGTTGGGTGGGTGTGTGGCTGCGTTTGTGTACCTTGGGAGGTGGCCTCACAGACACACTGGGAGAGGACACAGGGGATGTGTGAATGGTAGTGGGGGTGGTGAGAGCAAGTGAGCGGGGTGTGGTAGTGGGTGTGCTGGTGATGGGCGTAGTGGCTGAGGATGTATTGCATGCAGGTGTGAGTGGAGACGAGACAGGGAGGGAGGAGGGAGACGAGGAGGAGGGGGACACAGTGGAGGCAGTGGATGTTGGTGTGTCTGCATGTGTGTGATGCTTGCATGAGTGCCTGTGGGATGTGTGGTGCTTATATTTGCCAGAGCTTCCCTTGTGTGTTGAGGTGTGTACATGCTGGTCTGATGGTGTGCTTGGGATAGGCTGAGGTACAGTGATGTGGGTCTGGGTGGAGGAAGTGTGAGGGGGGAGGCTAGAGACAAGGACAATAGCTGCCATCAGTGCTGAGGCCAGAGTCTGAAAAGCTCGCTGAAGGGCTGCCTGACCAGAGTGAATGCCCTCCAGGAATGCATTGGTTTGTTGCAACTGCCTCTGTACACCCTGGATGGCATTCAAAATGGTAGACTGCCCAACAGTGAGGGACCTGAGGAGAACCTGGGGTGTCTTTGCCGTGCCATGGGGTGGTATGGGTGATGTGTGGGGTGGTGTGTGTTGTGATGTGTGGGGTGATTTTAGAGGTGTGTTGTGTGAAGTGCGTGGATGCTATGTGGGTGATGGTGTTGAGTGCCTGTGGATACTATTGTTATTTCTGATGGTGTCTCTCTCTGGCCTTCTGTCACAATTGTTGTCGTAAGGGTTTGTGGGTGATGTAGGTGTGTGTTTTATATTGTATTGGGTGTGTGGGAGTGGTGTGTGTATGTGTATCAGGTGTGTGTATTTCGAATTGTCCAATGTGGATGTGTTTTGTATATGTGTGTGTATTTTGAGCGCTGCAGTGTATACCGCCAATGGAATACCGCGGTTGAAAGACCGCCGCGTGGATTCGTGGGTCGTGATAGTGTGGGCGTATTCCTGTTGGCGTGACGGTGGAGGATTTGTTATCGCCAGTTTATCACTGACCTTTGGTGTGGCGGACTTGTGTGGGTGTCTAGATTTTGGCGGATTCCGGCCTTTCGGTCATAATGACCGTGGTGGAATTCCGTGGCCGCGGCGGTGTGTTGGCGGTCTTCTGCATGGCGGTATGCAGCTTTTACCACCAATGTTGTAATGACCCCCTCAATCTTTAAAAATTCATATCTCTGGTTCCTTCCATTAGATATTTGTTTATTTGGTGTCATTTTAAAGATAAACATAGTTCCTATTCTTATAAATAGGTGTTGGATTTTTATTGTATGTTGTCTTTAGACTTATTTACCATTTTGTTGATAATAAAGGCTTTAAATATTTTTCTCCTAAGTTAAGCCTAACAGCTCCTGGGCCAAGCTACTAAGGAATGAGCAAGAATTAATTTATTGAGATCCTGACTGGACCTTATGTGTGACTGAGGCCAATTACTAAGTGTAGGTACCTACCTACCCTTACTAATAATCCACTTTCCAACATGGTGGCATTCGTTAATAAGGACAGTCTAGAGGGCATGTCGAGGATAATTTGATAGAAGGGTAGTTTTGCCTATTAACCCCTTTGCTGCCAGGCCTTTTCCCCCTCCTGTGCCAGGCCTTTTTTGGCTATTTGGGGCAGTTCGCGCTTAGGCCCTTATAACCTTTTGTCCACATAAGCTAGCCAAGCCAAATTTGTGTCCTTTTTGTCCCACATCCTAGGGATTCTAGAGGTACCCAGACTTTGTGGGTTCCCCTGAAGGAGGCCAAGAAATTAGCCAAAATATAGTGACAATTTAGTTTTTTTCAAAAAAA
Source organism: Pleurodeles waltl (assembly GCF_031143425.1). NCBI lineage: Eukaryota > Metazoa > Chordata > Amphibia > Caudata > Salamandridae > Pleurodeles > Pleurodeles waltl. The sequence goes on along the minus strand of NC_090440.1, from coordinate 1,833,854,701 downwards.
ATGGGAAAAAGTGGCTGCAGAAGAAGGCTTGTGGTTTTTCCCCTGAAAATGGCATCAACAAAGGGTTTATGGTGCTCAAATCACCAGCTTCCCAGCTTTCAGGAACAGGCAGACTTGAATCAGAAAACCCAATTTTTCAACACACATTTGGCATTTTACTGGGACATACCCCATTTTTACGATTTTTTGTGCTTTCAGCCTCCTTCCAGTCAGTGACAGAAATGGGCATGAAACCAATGCTGGATCCTAGAAACCTAAACATTTCTGAAATGTAGACAAAATTCTGAATACAGCAAGGGGTAATTTTTGTAGATCCTACAAGGGTTTCCTACAGAAAATACCAACTGAAAAACAAAAATATTAAAATTGAGGTGAAAAAAACAGCAATTTTTCTCTTCGTTTTACTCTGTAACTTTTTCCTGCAATGTCAGATTTTTTAAAGCAATATACCGTTACGTCTGCTGGACTCTTTTGGTTGTGGGGATATATAGGGCTTGTAGGTTCATCAAGAACCCTAGGTACCCAGAGCCAATAAATGATCTGCACCCTGCAGTGGGTTTTCATTCTGTACCGGGTATACAGCAATTCATTTGCTGAAATATAAAGAGTGAAAAATAGCTATCAAGAAAACCTTTGTATTTCCAAAATGGGCACAAGATAAGGTGTTGAGGAGCAGTGGTTATTTGCACATCTCTGAATTCCGGGGTGACCATACCAGCATGTGAATTACAGGGCAGTTCTCAAATAGACGTCTTTTTTACACACTCTCTTATATTTGGAAGGAAAAAATGTAGAGAAAGACAAGGGGCAATAACATTTGTTATGCTATTCTATGTTCCCCCAAGTCTACCGATAAAAATTATACCTCACTTGTGTGGGTAGGCCTAGCACCCGCGACAAGAAATGCCCCAAAACACAACGTGGACACATCACATTTTTTGACAGAAAACAGAGGTGTTTTTTGCAAAGTGTCTACCTGTAGATTTCGGCCTCTAGCTCAGCCGGCACCTAGGGAAACCTACCAGACCTGTGCATTTTTTTAGGGGAATCCAAGATGGGGTGACCAGGTTCTGTTACCCAGAATCCTTTGCAAACCTCAACATTTGGCTAAAAAACACATTTTCCACTCATTTCGGTGACAGAAAGTTCTGGAATCTGAGAGGAGCCACAAATTTCCTCCCACCCAGCGTTCCCCCAAGTCTCCCGATAAAAATGGTACCTCACTTGTGTGGGTAGGCCTAGCGCCCACGAAAGGAAATGGCCCAAAATACAACGTGGACACATCACATTTTTTCACAGAAAACAGAGGTGTTTTTTGCAAAGTGCCTACCTGTGGATTTTGGCCTCTAGCTCAGCCGGCCCCAGGGGGGCAGAAATGGCCTAAAATAAATTCAAACCCCCCAACCCCCCCCCCTGGAGCGACCCTTGCCTACGGGGTCGCTTCCCTTCCGTGACATTGGCGCAAACAAAAAAATCCCCGGTGCCTAGTGGTTTCTGCCCCCTTGGGGGCAGATTGACCTAAAATCGGCCGATCTGCCCCCAAGGGGGGCAGAAATGGTCTAAATACAATTTGCCCCCGAGGGGAGCGACCCTTGCCTAATGGGTCGCTACCCATCTCTAAAAAAACAAACAAAAACAAAATGATCGGCCGGGGGGGGCAGAAATGGCCTAAAATAAATTTCCCCCCCAACCCCCTCCTGGGAGCGACCCTTGCCTACGGGGTCGCTCCCCCTGCGTGACATTGGCGCAAAAAAAAAATCCCTGGTGCCTTGGGGGCAGATTGTCATAGCAAAAATCGACCGATCTGCCCCCAAAGGGTGCAGAAATGGCCTAAATCCAATTTTCCCCTCCAGGGGAGCGATCCTTGCCCAAGGGGTCGCTCCCTATCTGTACAACAAAAACAAAAAATCCCCGGTGCATAGTGGTTTCTGCCCCCCTTGGGGGCAGATCGGCCTAATTAAAATAGGCTGTTCTTCCCCCCAGGGGGGCAGAAATGGCCTAAAATAAATTTGCCCCCCCGGGGAGCGACCCTTGCCTAAGGAGTCGCTCCCCTTGCGTGAAATTCACGTAAAAAAAAAAACTCCCTGGTGTCTAGTGGTTTCTGTCCAACTTGGAGGCAGATTGGCCTCATAAAAATAGGCCAATCTGCCCCCAAGGGGGGCAGAAATGGCCTAACTATAATTTGCCCCCTAGGGGAGCAACCCTTGCCTTAGGGGTCACTCCCCACCTCCAAAAAAACAAAACAAAACAAAAAAAACAACAAAAAATGACCCCTGGTGCCTAGAGGTTTCTGCCCCCTCTGGGGGCAGATCGGCCTAATAATAGGCAGAAAAGGGCTTCCAAAAAAATGCCCCCCCTGGGAGCGACCATTGCCCAAGGAAATTGCACAAAGAAAATCCCTGGTGTCTAGTGGGCGTTTCAAAAGCCGGATTGCTTTGCAATCCGGCTTTTGAAACGCTCAGAGAGACTTCAAAGGGAAGTAAATTCCTTTCCTTCCCTTTGATGCCTCTCTGGGCCTCCCCCACGTGATCGAAAGAGAAATCCTTTGCATTTCTCTTTCGATCGTGCTGGAAGAAGGCCCTCTGTGATTGTCAGCACGCGATACGTGGATGTCACAAGGGGGGGTGGGGGGGATCGGGGGTGGAAGGGGAAGGGCTTTCCCTTCCATCCACGACGGGGGTGGGTGGGTGGGGAGCCCCTGTTCCCGGGTGCAGGACAAGGTGATTTTGTCCAAGGCACCCGGGAACCAGTGCCTTGGACGAGATCACCTCGTCCAAGACACCGTAGCGGTTAAAGTGCTTGAAACACAACAAAATGTCACCATGGGGGGGTTGTGATCCCACTTGCAAAGTGTAAGTAGGTAAGGTTGAAGTAGAAGTCACTGTGGACTAAGGGTCTCCTATCACCATCATTACTGACAATTTGTTTTTTAAAGAGTGGGGTGCTAGTCTATTGAGTCTGCCAGACATACGTACTGTAGTGTTTGGGGGGAAATACCATTGATATGAAGGGGTATTTTCCTGAAACAGTTACTTTAAAGGACAAATCAATTGCCACAAAAGTATACCTAGCCAAGAAAGGGTACAATATACTTGGTTGGAAAGATCAAGGAGCGTTTGATATGGTTTCGAGACCAGGTACGTAGTGCTCCATTTCATTAATTGATACACCTGATCATTCCAGCTCACCCCACTCCTTAGATGAGTTGTTATGTAGAGATGCTCTGCTGTTTGCAGACCGTTTTGGACAAGGAGGTTCAAATATGCAATAATCCTAAAGGATTGATCCATACCAATGGTCCCCAAAGTAAGGAATGTCACACTGAGTGTCAGGAGTCAATTGAAAGAGCATATTGTTAATTTCTGTGCAGTCATTGAGTTGGTAAACTCTTCTCAATGGATTTCTCCCATTGCCGTACCCAAAAAAATGAATGAGGGAAATAAGATGATAAGTAGATCTTAGGTCTCTTAATAAGAATATTTTTGTGGATTGCTTTCCACTTCCCAAAATTCAGGAAATGCTGGTGCAACTTGGAGGTGCCAAGATATTTACCACCTTAGATCTAAAGGCTGTGTATCGCCAAGTGGAGTTAAGTGAGAAATCATAATCTTTAACTGCGTTCAATACTCCTTTTGGTGCCTATAGATTCCTATGGTTGTCGTCTGGCTTAGCCACTGTGGCATCAGTACTTCAAAAGCTAATGTTCAAACTTTTTGGGAAAAGTAAACATGAGATGGCATACCACGATGACATACTCATATTCGCTGATGATGAAGAGAGTCAAAAGTGTTGTGTGAAGTGTTGGATGTCTTATAAGAGCATGGAATTACGGTAAAGAGAAAAGTGCTGGGTTGTGGTGTTAGAAGTGGAATATCTGTGACACATTCTATCAGGGGCAGGCATTAAACTTAAAACCAATTTAGTGAATGCCATTAAAGCAAATACAGAACCTGGGAACGGAGAACAGCTAAAGTCTTTTTTAGGGATGTGAGAATATTATTCCCGTTTCATAGACAGCTTTGCTATACAAACCAATCCATCAGAAAAGTGTTGCACAAAGGTAAGAAATATGAGAGGGGTTTCAGAGAATGTGAGGTTATTGTAAACCTGAAAAAAAATCATAGTAGAGACTCCTGATAATGTAGAATCAATAGTAACGGTTCATGCTAGTGGCATAGGACTGAGTGCTGTTCTCCCTCAGCTACTGGAAGAAAACACTGTAGCAGTCGCTTGAAGATGTCTGTCATCGGCGGGACACAATTACAGTACAATAGAATGTGAAGCCTTGGAGTGTGTGTGGGCCACCAATTGTTTCTCAACATACTTGTAGAGAAGGACATTTTCATTTCTAACTGATCACAAGCCTCTGGTACATTTATTATCAGAAAATAACTTAAATCGAGTCAGCCCCAGGCTAGTCAGATAGCTGGCAATAATGTATGAATTCAACTTTGATGTTGAATACATGTCCGGTGCAAAGAATGCTATAGCAGATTTTTTTTCCAGGTGTCCAGCAGACATTAGCAATAAGGATCCCAGTGATGAATACATTGAATGTGTTGTAGGGGAAGGGTTGATGGTATTGTGATTGCAGGAGTTTCAATTTTGGTCCAGGAGTGGGATTCTTATTTGGAAAGAGATGTGTGTCAGATAACTCTCAGGAAATACATCACCAATGGCTGGCCTCATGAAGGTTACTAAAGGGTTCAAATCTTATTTAAAATTCAAAGACAAATTCTCAGGGAGGGCAGTTTAGTATTGCATGGACGTTTGTTGATACCTACAGTAGAGATGAGTATGAGATTGGTGAACATGGCCCATCAGGCCATGTAGGACTGAGAGGCACCAAAAAGAGGGTGCAGATGTTGTTATTGGTGGCCCGGGTTAGACAATGAGATTGAGATAATTCTGGGAATTTGCACTGACTGTAGTAATGCTGATAAGTCATTACACATATTTAAGACTCTGGTATGCCCTGTTGAGCTTCCCAGGGGACCGTTGGAAAAACTGGGCATGGATTTCAGCTGATCTATGTATAGCTTGCCAGCAAATATGAGGTATGCATTGGTGGTGGTGGAATATTTTTCCAGATTTATGAGGGAGTCTAACACTCATGCCGTTTTGAATTTGTATCCAGTTTATTCAGAAGAGATGTGATCCATACATGAATTGGCTATAGATAATGTGGTTCAATTCAAGTCCCATTTCATGCTGACATTCTTGAAGTCATTTGGTATCAGATATTTGTCAGTGGCATTGTACAGTCCTTGAGGCAACAGAATGTTTCAGAGAGTGGACAGAATGTTGAAGGAGAGTATTCGGATTGCTGTGTCAGTTGAGGTTGATGTAGTGAGAACAGTTAAAGAAAGGCTATGGAGCTATTGCAATACACCACATGCTACTACAAGGGTGTCCCCTTTTGTACTGCTGAGGGTAGGCAATCTTGGTCCAAATTGTCACCCAACTGTGTTTTAGAAAAAACAACTGCGAATAGAAGATTACCAGAGTTGATGGATGTGCATCACAGAGTGGAAGAAATTCAGAATAGAAGAAAAGAAATATATGACACTTTAAACTGTGTGGGAGATGTACATTTCCAAGTGGGAGAGGTGGTTAAAATCAAAAGGCCCTGAGGTCAAGAAAGCAACAAATCTCAGGGGCATATTAACAAGCCCTGTGCACCACTGGACTATCACTCTTTTTGATGCTTCGGCGGCGCAGACTAGATACCTACATCTATGAGGCACGGCAGCCCAATTCGCTGTGTTGCCTTACTCTGCACCAGGGAGGCGTTCCATAAGCATTGCAGTAGGTCTTCCCACGCAAAACCCATGGATATTGAGGCATTCCCAGATTTACAAGGACTTGTAAACCTGGGCGTATGTCAAAATTGTACGCCTCCCCAGGGGAGGCATAAAGAGGTGAAAGAGGAAAATGCCTCCATGCATTGTTTCTGTGCAGGAAGATGCCCCTTCCATGCAACGGAAGCACCCTTGCACCATGGTGCAAGGATGCCTGCAATGGTGCTAGGCAGTCTAAATGGTGTCAGCACAGGCCAGCACAGAGAGAAAGGTCAGGAATGCACCATATTTCATAAATATGGTGCATTCCTGCCATTTACCTGTGGTAAGTTGCTGCGCTGCCCTGCACCACTATTCAAGTAAATATGCCCCTACATTTTTTTGCAGCCAAATATTTATCCATCAGGCCCCTTTCTTCCTGTAAAAACACAAAATACATATTAAATATTCCCTAATATAATCAAAAAGAAAAGCAAAAAAACACAATATATACATAAAATTCACTTCAGAAACAGACATCATATTTAAAATAAAATTCTCTATAATCACATTGGTAGATTATTTGCGAAAATTAACAATGAATCAACCCTTATAGAGGTGAATATTCAATTCCTCATCCGTAATCAACCCCTTTGGTATTTTAGTTTCTGAATCCAGTATATATTTGGATTCCTTTTTCTTAAGATTAACTCTCTGTCACCACCCCTATGATTGGATGGCACATGTTGTATACTAAAGTACGAGAGCAAGTAGTTGTCAGAGTTATGTTTCTCCTGAAAGTGTCTGGCTACCGGATAGTGGGAATCATTCGATGTAATGGCCTGCATATGTTCCAGAATGCGTTTTTCAACCATATGTTTGATACTTCCCACATACGACCAGTGGAAAGGACACTCTAACACATAGGCCCTCATGACAACCCTGACGGCCGGTGATAAAGCGGCGGCAATACTGCCAACAGGCTGGCAGTAAAAGAAATGGAATTATGACCAAGGCGGAAACCTCCCACACAGACAGCCACTTTAACACACCGACCGCCAGGGCAGTAGCAACAAGTACTGTGGCGGTAACTGCCAACAGCCAGGCGGAAGACAAGTACCGCCCACAGTATTACAACAGGCCTATCTGCCACCTTTTCCGGGGTGGTACCAACAGCATCAAAAGCACAGCGGAAACAGTACACAGAAGGCAAATGACTCACCTTTTGAGACTCAAGGAAGAACCACAACGCCATGGAGCCCGAGTTGCACATCTTCCCCATGATTGTATACCTCTTCATGCATTACGAACAAGCACGCCAGCGAAGACGAACACAGTGAGTACTGCCGCCTAGCACACAAGGGAGGGGGGAGGAAAAAGAGAGTGACACACACACACAACACACAACACCCCGACTCCCACCCCCAACACCATACACACAAACAGATGCAATAACATCACATATCTACCCCATACCCCTCAGGAATAATGTAAGGACAAAATGAATTGATTAAAGTGAGTGTAATGAGATAAAATTGTAGAAATCTGTGCTTCAAAATCAAAACAGTATATATATATATATATATATATATATATATGCAAATGGAGTGACACTGCCCAGTCCTCAATATCCGTGGGCCACAGGGCCACATCACATAGGCCAAGGCCCCACTTGACTCCTGCAACAACACAGGGAGAACACTGCAGGGGCATCAGATCGAAAATACACAGGCACCTCAGGGGGACGGGGAACGGGGGCACCTACACCAGAAGATGGTACAACACCACTGGTCCTGGAGGGGGCAACATGCCCATCACTCTGTCCGGAAGAGTGCAAGGCCACAGTCTCTCAAGTGGGTGATTTGCCCACTGCTTGGTCCTGGGGAGTGCAAGGCCACAGTCTCTCAAGTGGGTGGGTTGCCCACTGCTTGGTCCTCAGGAGTGCGAAGCCACAGTCTCTCTAGTGGGTGGTTTGCCCACTGATTGGTCGTGGGAATGCAAAGCCACAGTCTCTCTAGTGGGTGGTTTGCCTACTGCTTGGTCTTGGGGAGTGCAAAGCCACAGTCTCTCTAGTGGGTGGTTTGCCCACTGCTTGGTCCTGGGTAGTGCAAAGCCACAGTCTCTCAAGTGGGTTGTTTGCCCACTGGTTCTGGAGGGGGCCTTGTGCCCAGTGTGCTTCATCCTGGCAAGGAGGGGGTGAGTGGATGGCTTCTTCCACTGGTTCTGGAAGGGGCCATGTGCCCTGTGATGCAGCCCTTGGGGAGTGCAAGGTCACAGTCTCTCACCTGGGTGTCAGACCCACTGGATTTGCAGGGTCCAGGACGCACTACAGCCCAGGGAGGCAGGACTACACACTGCCCGCCGGCGGTGATGGCTGCTCAGTAGTGGCAGTGGCGGTGCTGGTGTCGGGGATGCTAGTGGTGGGGGGAGGCTCCAGCCCTTCCCCTGCAGCCTCAGATGGCTGAACTGCCACGTTGGTGGTGGGGGCTCAGAATCAGTCCCAGCATCAGGCCTCCTGTCCTTCCTGCCTGCAGCTGCAGGCCCCTTGCCCTTCCCTTTCTCAGCTGGTGGTGCCTCCTTGCCCTTCCCCTTGGCAGCGGGCGGTACCTCCTTGCCCTTCCCCTTGGCAGCTGGTGGTGCCTCCTTGCCCTTCCCCTTGGCAGCTTGTGGTGCCTCCTTGCCCTTCTCTTTGGCAGCTGGTGCAGGTACACTGTCAGTGCTGATGGCTGGTTCCCTGGAGCCTCTCCTACCTGCAGTAGCTGCTGACACTACTGTGGCCGTGGACTGGGTGGCTGAGGTGCTCGCCTGGGTTCTGACCACCCTGGCCCGACATGAAGGGCTGGGGGGAGGAGTAGGGAAGAGGTCAACTGTGGAGAGGAAAAGCTTCTTAGGGACACTGGGGCGGGAAGAGCTTGAAGGTTTGGGAATGGAGGAAGAGGAGTGGTTGTAGGAGGTGTCTGTCTGCTGTGTTTGGGTGCAGGTGCATGGGCTGGATACTGCTGTGAGGTGAAGGGCTGTTGGGTGTCTGAGTGCTTGCGTTTGTGTACTTTAGGAGGAAGGGGCATAGACACAGTGGGAGACGACACAGGGGATGTGTGCATGGATGTGGGGGTGGTGACTGCCAGTGAGGGGTGTGTAGTGATAGGCGTGATGGTGGTAGTGGATGAGGATGTAGGGCATGCAGGTGTGAGTGGAGACGCTACTGGGAGGGTGGTGGGCGACAAAGAGGAGGGGGAAACAGTGGAGGCAGTGGATGGTGTTATGTCTGCATCTGGATGGTGTTTGAGTAAGTGCCTGTGGGATGATGTGTGGTGCTTGTGTTTGCCTTAGCCACTCCTGTGTGTTGTCTTGGGTGCATGCTGGTCTGAATGTGTGCTTGGGATAGATTAGGGTTAAGAGGAATGCGACTGGGTAGAGGAAGTTGGAAGGGGGAGGCTAGAGACAGGGACAATGGCTGCCATCAGGGAGGAGGCCAGAGCCTGGATTGATCTCTGTTGGGCTGCCATGCCAGAGTCAATGCCCTCCAGGAATGCATTTGTTTGTTGCAAATGGCCTGCCAGCCCCTGGATGGCATTCGCTATGGTTGACTGCCCAACAGAGATGGATCGCAGGAGGTCAATAGCCTCCTCACTCAGGGCAGCAGGGCTAGCTGGGGCAGGGCCTGAGGTGCCTGGGGTGAAGGCGGTGCCCACCCTCCTGGGTGAGCAATCACGGGAAACTCGCTGAGGGGCTGCTGGGAGGGCGGTGCTGGCACGGGGGGTGGCAGCTGTATCTGTAGTTGGGGTGGGCACATAGGTGTCCAAAACCAGCAGGGAGCTTCTATCGGAGGAGGTATCACTGTCCAAACTGTCCCCACCTGTCTCCGCCGTGGTGCTCTCCTCGCCCTCCGTCCCACTGGTGCCCTCACCGTCGGTGGATTCGGCCTCCTGGGCCCTGTGGGATGCAGCTCCCTCCGTCACTGGTGCCTCTGCTCCTCCGCCAGATGATGCTAATGCACATAAGGACAGGGTGACAAAACAAAAAGCGGGGGGGAAGAGACAAAGGATACACTTGGCCAATGGCAGCAACAACACCACCGTTGGCTTACACGACACACACAGGGAACAGCCCTTCGCACTAGGCAATGCGCCAACAGTCACAATGCTTGTCACCAGCCCATGGATAGGAATACCTAACGCCAATAGCAGCATACCTGAGACCCACAGACCCCTGCCCAGTAGTGGATGCCTACTAGCTTGGTTGGATGTATTTTAATTCAGAACACTGGCCAACATGGGACCTACCCTGCAATGTCCGGCCTGGCCTAGGGGCACCCACAGGCCCACATACCCCACCCGGTGACCACTGCACCACGCACAAGTAGTATATTGGGAAACTGTACTCACCCCCTTGTGGCTGCTGTGATGCCCTCAAGCGCCCATCTAGCTTCGGATAGGCCACTGCCAGTATGCGGGCCATCAGGGGGGTCAGGGTTCGACGGGGACCCCTTCCTCGTTGGGAGGCCATCCCCAGCTGGGCCTCCACGTCTCAGGTCCTCCCACCGTTTGCGACAGTGGGTGCTCCGCCTGCCGTAGACCCCCAGGGTCCGCACGTCCTTGGCGATGCACGCCATATACCCTTTTTCTGATGGCCGCTGACCTGCAGAAAAAGAAACATATCGTCATATCGTCCGACCTGTTACACTCATAGCCCACCATTTCCCTCACATCCCCTTATGCACAGATATTGGCCACCATACATGCATCACGCTGCCCAGAACCCTTCCACCAACCCCCACACGAGGCTCTCACGCACAGCAGTCCATGCATTTATGCCCCATGCATCGTGCTCACAGTGTACTCACCTGTTGGTCTGGAGACCCATACAGCATTCGATACTGGGGTAAGACCCCATCCACCAGTCTCTCCAACTCCGCACCGGGGAAGGCAGGGGCCCTTTCCCCAGCGACACGAGCCATGGTAATTTCAAGACACAGGTCACAGCAGCACTTGCAGTGTGGGTCCTCTCCTGTTGAAGGTTTGGTAGGAAGTGAGTGAACAGATAGAAAATGGCAGTCACGTCCACGGCGGTGCGTACCATCACCGCCGGCATACATCACCATTGGCCACTGTAACCCATAGGGCCCAATGACAACCAATGAGGAGTTGCACGGCGGTACTCGACCGCCTCCCGCAACGGCGCACAACGTCAGCTTGTTCATCCACACAGGGCAGGCGGACACCATTTCAGGGTGGGCAGGCCATAAACCTAACTGCATCACAGTACACATAGGCACCCTTTGGGCATATCCAACGACATACTGTTACATTCACAAAATGCAGTGCAGTGTAGTGTTTGGAAATGTGGAATACTGACCAGCTGCTCACTGTTTAGCCTCCTAGATTGCAAACTCTGAGGATGAATAGGAGATGGAGACATCCCCCCGTGTACAGGCCCCTGGTGGACTTGGCAACAATGGAGGACAGGCACATTATCCTCACCATTAGAGTGGACAGGGCTACAATCACAGAGCTGTGTGCCCAATTGGAAACTGACCTAATCTCTGCTATCCGTCAGCCCACTGGGATTACCCCTATTGTGCAAGTCCTATCTGTGCTCCCTTTCCTGGCAACTGGCTCCTTCCAAGTGACAGTGGGCTTGGCAGCAGGAATGTCTCAGCCAATGTTCTCAATAGTGCTGACCAGAGTGTTTGCTGCCCTGATTAAACACATGTGCAGCTACATTGTTTTCCCCCAGGTGGAGGATTTGGCCACAGTGAAAGCTGACTTCTATGCAATGGGACATAGCCCCAATATTATTGGGGCTATTGATGGCACACATATTGCATTTGTTCAACCCCCCCCCCCAGGAAAATGAACAGGTCTTCAGAAATCAAAAGAGCTCTCACTCGATGAATATGCAGTGTGCCTGGCGGACCAGTACATCTCCCATGTCAATGCAAAGTATCCTGGGTCTGTGCATGATGCCTGTATCCTGAGGAATAGCAGCATCCCATATGTGATGGCTCAACTCCAGAGGCACCGGGTGTGGCTAATAGGTGAGCCCATGGTTCCCAATCAGTATATGGTGAAGTTTGGGTATGGTTTTGGCCATAAGAGATAGTGTTTGGCTAACAGGTATCCTTTGATATTTGCAGGTGAGTCTGGTTACCCCAACCTCTCATGGCTGCTTACCCCTGTGAGGAATCCCAGGACAAGGACAGAGGAATGTTACAATGAGGCACATGGGCGAACAAGAAGAATAATAGAGAGGACATTCGGCCTCCTGAAGGCCAGGTTTCGTTGCCTCCATCTAACAGGTGGATCCCTGTACTACTCACCCAAGAAGTTGTGCTAGATCAGCGTGGCATGCTGCATGTTGCATAACCTTGCCTTGAGACGCCAAGTGCTGTTTCTGCAGGAGGATGAGGCTGGAGATGGGCATGTGGCAGTAGTGGACCCTGTGGACAGTGCAGATTAGGAGGCAGAGGATGAGGATGAGGACAACAGAAGAGCTATTATATGACAGTACTTCCAGTGACACACAGGTAAGACACTGTAACTTCACTTTGCATTGACAGTTTTGTATTTGACATTGTACATGGCAGGCAGATTCTCACAATTCTATGGCCACTTGCTGTACCCTTTGGCATCTCTATTTTCAGATATCTGTGCCCCACTCTGGCACCTGGTGTGTTGACTGCAGCCTACTACAGGTCATTCCTATGTATTTATTCCTGTACAGTTGTATTGCAGTGTTTAAAGCTTGTTAAACAAATACTTTGTTCAATCATTTGACAGACTCCATACTTGTATGTTTTCAATGGTGTTTATTTAAGTGCTAAGAAGTAGAGGGGGTAGTGGAATGGGCTGGGTTGGTGGTGGAGGAAAGTCTAGGATAAAGTCCAGTCTATTTGAATCACAGGTGCATTGTCCAAGGGGGCATAGGAAGTGGAGCAATGTCAGTTCAAGGTGGACAGGGTGACAGAGTGGGGCACAAAGGTGACAATCAGGAGAGTCTTATTTCCTGGCAGGGGTCTTGGCAATGTTCTCTGGCTTCTGCTTGGATCACAGGGACCGTTTGCGGGGTGGTACACCTTCTGCAGGGGGAGGGGTGCTGGTGGCCTGTTGGTCCTGTGGCGAGCCCTCCTGTCCACTAGCGGAGGTGGAGGGCTTTTCATCGGTGTGGCTAGTGACAGGGGCCCGTTGGTGTGCCACTGCCTCCCTCATGGTGTTGGCATGTCTTCCAGCAGCCCTGCAATGGTGACCACGGTGGTGTGGATGTCCCTCAGGTCCTCCCTGAACCCTAGGTACTGTCCCTCCTGCAGCCACTTGGTCTCCTGCATCTTGTCCAGTATCTGGCCCATCGTCTCCTGGGAATGGTGGTATGCTCCCAGGATGCTGGTGAGTGCCACCTGGAGAGTCGGTTCCCTTGGCCTGTCCTCCCCCTGTCACACAGCAGTCCTCCCAGCTTCCCTGTTATCCTGTGCCTCTCCCCTGAACTGTGTGCCCACTGCCACTGACCCCAGGTCCCTGATCGTCCTGTGTTTGTGGGGTTGCCTAAGGTCCCTATAGTGGTGGACACACTGCTGATTGACGTGTCCTGGGGACAGAGGAATGGGCTCACTGGGTGGATACTGTGCTGGTGTTTCCTGAAGGAGGAGTATCTGTGGTGGTATGGGACTGTGCCTAGGTAACCGACTGTCCGGCATGCAGGTGGGGGGGGTGATAGTAATGAAGATTTGACTTATCAGAGTCCAGTACTCCTGCTACTCCTGGCAGGCCCTCAGGATGCAGTATTGCCAAGACTTGCTCCTCGCATGTTGTTTGTTATGGGGGACGAGGTGGGGGTCCACCGCCAGTCCTCTGTACTGCTATTTGGTGTCTTGCTACCACGGAACGCACCTTCCCCGTAGGTCGTTCCACCTCTTCCTGATGTCATCCCTTGTGATAGGGTGCTAGGGTGCTGTCCCACGGCGTTGACCCTGTCCACGACTCTCCGCCATAGCTCCATCTTCCTTGCAATGGACGTCTGCTGCACCTGTGGCTCTACCCGGATGATTTCCTCCACCATGACCCTTAGCTCCCCCACTGAGAACCTGGGGTGTCTTTGTGGTGCCATGGGTGTAGTGTGTGTGGTGTGTGTGAGGGTGTGTGGGGTGATGTGTTGGGGTGTGTGCTGTAAGGTGCGTGAATGGTGTATGGGTGATGGTGTTCTGTGGCTCTGGTTCTGTGGGTGCTTTTGGTGTCTCTCTCTCTCTCTGTTGTCAATTTATTTGAGTCGTAAAGGGTTGTGGGTAGTGTGTGTGTGTGTGTGTTTTGTATTGGTGTGGGTGTGGTGTGTGTGTCGTCTGAATTGTCCAATGCAGTGTTGTTTTGTTAGTGTGTGTGTATTTTTTGATACAGCGGTATGTACCGCCAATGGTTTACTGGTTGAATGTCCCCCATGGTGATTCATGGGTATAATGCTGTGTGCGTAGTTCTGTTGGCGTAACAGTGTGGGTTTTGTACCACCAGTTTATCACCGACCTTTAGGCTGGCAGACATGTGTGTGTGGCTGTATAGTGACGGATTGCTATGTGTGCGTCATAATATGGGTAGCGGTAAACCGCGGCGGCGACGGTATTTTGGTGGCAGTCAGCATGGCGGTAAACAGGACTTACCGCCAATGTCATAATGAGGGCCACAGACTGTAAATGGAGTACTGCATGTAAGAAATTGTCTGATCTGTCTCAATTTGCCTGGTTTGCATGTTGGAAATTCCTTCTGCATTATACTATTGCAGCAAGCTTTACAATGCCCACATTTCTAATTTGAGGAACCGTGGTTTGATCTCTGAATATCACGTAGGCTACGCCCCCTTCTGTAAGTGATTTGGGGTCTCCTTTGAATTGTGGCACTAAAAATGGGATCACTTCTCAGTATGTCCCAATTTTTTTTAATAATCTTCCTGATGTGTGCTAAGTCTTCATTGTAAGTCATGATGATTCTACTCTCATTAATATCAGCTCCTTTCTTCATTAATTTAGTCCCAAAAAGGGTCTGTGTTCTCTCTACCCCTTTAACTTTATCAATGGCATTTTTGATCACCCAATTAGGGTAACCCCTTTGTTTGACTCTAGAGATCATATTCTTTTGTTCCTTATCAAATGCTTCTTGCGTATTACAATTACGTTTGGCCCTCAACAGCTCGCCATAAGGGATGCTCCACTTCAGATTATCTGGGTGCCCACTCGATGCATGAAGTAAACTATTACCTACACTCAATGTCCGAAATAATTCTATATGTATCATATTGTTATTGATCTTCATCTTTGTATCTAGAAAATCAATAGAGGATTTGCTCATATTATATTTCAAGATAATGCTATGGTTGTTGTTATTAAGATCAATAAATCTTTTGGCTTTCCATTCAGTACCCTTCCAGATAATCAACATGCCAGGACATAGCAGGAGCCGACTCTGGGGGGTAGCAGTCCTCAGGACCATCAATGACTCCGGTAGGGGTGTGGCGCAGCCCCCCTCAAACATCAGTAGCCACAGGAAGGTGGTGGTCTGTAGGGCATGGGGGTCCAAAATGGACCCCCTATTTGTTTTAAAATTAGCCCCTGGGAGGTGGTGATTCCAGGGTGTGGGGGCGGCCGCGCGGCCCTCATGCCTTAAATTATAATTTCTGTCCTGAGGAGGTGGCAGTCCCCAGGTCTGCGGGGGGCTGGGTGCCCCCGCATTTACTTTGTCATAAGCCTCAGGGAGTTGGTGGTCCCTGGGGTTGCGGGGGAGGGGCTGCCCCTCTGCATTAAATTCGTGCCCTGGAAAGATGACAGTCCCAGGAAGTGGGGGGGGGCAGGTGGCCCCCGCATTTACTTTGTCATTAGTCTCGGGGAGGTGACGGTCCCCAGGGCTGTGGGGGGCGCACCCCCCGCATTACATTTTAATTTCTGCCCCAGGGAGGTGCAGAAAGTATGAGATGTCATTAGTGATATCACTGACCATGTCATGTGTGATGTAATATGTGAGGTCATAAGCAGTGCTTTGCGGTGGTGTAAGTTATAGCTAGCTCAGGTAGCTATGCCTGCTGAATTTCAATGGTATTGAATGAGTGAAATGGGAGGCATCACTATGACGTCCCTGTAACCTTTGTTTTTTTCAGTGAATTTCTAAGGTTTTTTAATTTCTAATTCCTAACTATAACATTCCTGTAACCTTTGTGTTTTTCAGTTAATTTCTAAGTTTAAAAAAAATTATATTTCCTAAGAGTAACGTTAAAAATGTGAACGTGGGTGTGTTAGTGGTTTTGTAGAAAGTGACTTTCTGTTTGAGTGAATCTATAAGTCTATCAGTAACTGTCTGAGTGTTTATATGCTTGTATGAGTTGGTGAGAGTAGCTGTATAGGACTGTGAATAGGTGTATGACTGGTTCTATGAGTGGATCATGTTGTGTGAGTGTCTGTATAAGTGTAGGAATAGTTGTAAGAGTCTCTGTTTGGGTATTTAAATGTGGGTGAGAGAATGTCTGTATAGCTATGTGAGTGGGTGTGAAAGTGTCTGTAGGTGTGTTAGACCTGACAGCCTTAGGGTGGTCACCAGTAACATTTTGACTGCCTCCCTCCACTTTTTGGATACTGTTTTTGCTGGTTTTAGGACTCTGCGCACTTTACCACTGCTAACCAGTGCAAACGTGCATATGCTCTCTCCCTTAAAACATGGTGACATTGGTTCATACCCAATTGGCTTATTTAATCTACTTGTAAGTCCCCAGTAAAGTGTACTACATGTGCCCAGGGCCTGTAGATTAAATGCTACTAGTGGGCCTACAGCACTGATTGTGCCAACCACATACGTAGCCCCTTAACCATGCCTCAGGCCTACCATTGCAAGGCCTTTGTGTGTAGTTTCACTGCCACTTCAACTTGGCATTTAAAAATACTTGCTAAACCTTAAACTCCCCTTTTCTACATATAAGTCACCCCTAAGGTAGACCCTAGGTAACCCATATGGCAGGGTGCTATGTAGGTAAAAGGCAGGACATATACCTGTGTAGTTTATATGTCCTGGTAGTGTAGAACTCCTACATTTGTTTTACACTACTGTGAGGCATGCTCCTTTTATAGGCTAACATTAGGGCTACGCTCACATACTGTTTGAGTGGTAGATTCTCATCTGAAAGGAGTACTGAGGCCATATTTAAAATGGCCAGAATGGTAATACAAAATCCTGCTGACTGGGGAAGTTGGATTTAATATCACTATTTTAGAAATGCCACTTTCAGAAAATGAGCATTTCTCTGCACTTAAATAGTTCTGTGCCTTACAATCCACATCTGGCTAGGTTCCTTGACAGCTCCCTTGTGCATTTCACTCAGACAACCCCAAACACAGGATGCTCAGTCACACCTGCACACATGTGCTGACTGAATGGGTCTTCCTGGGCTGGGAGGGTGGAGGGCCTGACACTTACATTTGAAAGAACAGTGGCTTGCCCTCACACAATGAAGTGCCAAACCTCTTTCTGGGACCTTGGCAGGCAGGATGGAACTGAAAGGGGACCTGGTGCTCTTCTAAGCCACTCTTTGAAGTCTCCCCCACTTCAAAGGCACATTTGGGTATTTAAACAGGGCCTCTCACCCTACCAACTCAGACATTTATGGACAAGATACCACTGGTGAAGAAACTCTGAACCAGACCCTGCAACCTGCCAAGAGGAACTGCCTGGCTGCTTAAAGGACTCACCTGACCCGCTTCTTTGCAAAGGACTGCTGCCTTGCTGTTGCCCTGCTGCCGTGCTGCCCTCTGGCTCTGCTGAGAAGTGCTCTCTAATGGCTTGGATAGAGCTTGTCTCGTGTCCCTTGAAGTCTCAGGACCAAAAAGACTTCCTCCTGCAAAGAACTCCTTGTGTGGTGAAAATTCGACACACAGCCTGCCAGAAACGATGCACAGCCTGCATCGCAGTGAGAAAATCACCGCACGTCGAACCGGAATGATGCAGTCTGGCTCCCCGAGACGAGATCGACACAGCACCAGCGATGTGACTGGAACTTTGACGCATTGGCCCACTGGATCGACGCATAGCTGAGCGGGAACGACGCAGCCCGAATTCCTGCAAGATGAAACAACACAGCGCCTGCCATGTGACAGAAATTTCCCCAAATCGCCCACCGGATCGATGCAGCTCCTGTGACTTCATCCTGCATGCCCATGATTTCTCTGCATCGTCCCCCGGGCACCCGCAAACCCCACAACCCGAAGAGTATCTAAGTCAGCGCGCGGGAAATCAACGCAAAGCCTTCCCTGTGTGGAATATTATCAACACATCGTCTTTGAGCGCCCGGAGAAACCGACGCACACATCCCCGTTCTCCACGCATCTCCTCCTCTGCGGTCCCTTGCGGAAAATATGAACACAAACCAGGTACTTTGTGCTTGCAAGAGACACTTGTTGCTTTTAAAAGATTAATGACTCCTTTTATCATTCTCTAAAGTGATTTTTTAATGTGTACTTATCAAAACTTGATCGTCTTGACCTGTATTTAACCAGATAAATTATATATTTTTCTAAACACTGAGTGGTGTATTTTTGTGGTGTTATTGCATGGTTTATTGCACAAATACTTTACACATTGCCTTCTAGGTTAAGCGTGACTGCTCAGTGCCAAACTACCAGAGGGTGGGCACAGGGTAATTTGGATTGTGTGTGACTTACCCTGACTAGAGTGAGGGTCCTTGCTTGGAAAGGGGGGAACCTAACTGCAAACCAAAGACACAATTTCTAACAAGATGTATGTGAGTGGGTGTGACAGTATTTATATGTATATGTTAAAGGGCGAAAGAGTGAGTTTATTAAGTCAAATTAAACAGATACATATCGAAAATGACACGTAATTCAGTGTCAACAAACTGTTAGAAAATCTGGGAAGTATTGGAAATCAGCTAAAATGCAACAACAGTAAACTACTATCTATTGGAAAAAGCAGTACCCTAAAGACTTTTGTAGTTTAAATACGCATCTGTGATGATAAGCAGGCACAGTTTCTTTTGTGCAGTCATAATAAGGTCTAATTTGTTAGTTTATGGGGAGTTAAAGCTATCAGTGCTCAAAACTGCACACTTTTTAGAACAGTTACTTACAGAGCTATGTACATATTATGTAAGGTATACTTTCTTTGCCACAGGTGCATTAACTGGCTACCGCTAGACTAAAGTGGGAAAATGAATAATGGTACTTTTGTTTAACTTAATTTTCCACTTAGTTAGGTGCATTGTTTGTAAAATTGAAGAATGCTTTTGTATTGCTATTGCAATCTGTGGACTCCTTTTTGCATAAAGGTGTTCAGGTGATTTGATGTTGCAGATGAGAGACATAAATTATGCTACTTAGGGCCAGATGTATCAAAGAATTTTGCATTTGCAAACGGTGCGAATTGCATAATTCGGCCGTTTGCGAATGCAAAATCACCTTTCTGAATGTAAGAAAGGCATTCGCAGTGCAATTTTAAGGAATCGCTAAAATAGCGATTCCTTAAAATTGCGACCCCATTTAGAGAATCGCAAATTGCGATTTTCTAAATAAGAAATCGCAAATAAGGAATGCTTATTTGCGATTTCTTAAGCACATGTATGAAGCAATTCCTTAATGCAAATTGGGCATTAAGGAATCGCTAATTACCACCAAGTTGAACTTGGTGGTAACCATGTGCAAAATTTAAAAATGCATTTAAAATGCATTTTTAAATTGTACATGTAAAGCCATGTACATGCCCTTTTGGCATGTGTGCACCTTACATGTCCCCCCAAAACAATTTGGGGTGCAGCAGAGGGGGCCTTAGGCCCCCAGCACCCTGGGGTTTTGCATTTCCAAAATTGCGATTTCTGGTTCAGAAATTGCAATTTTGGAAATGCAAAAAATTTGCAGATATGGGCCAATAGGCCCATAGCTGCGAATGGGGCCGGTATCGCAATTTGCGATTCGGTAATAGCATTTGCGATTTTTAAGAAATCGCTATTACCGAATCGCAAATGTGATACATGGCACTTTGCGAGTCGGAAATAGCGATTTCTTAAACATCGCTATTTCTGAATCGCAAAGGGCCGTGATGATACATCTGGCCCTTAGTGTCTCCAGTACTGAAATAGTTGTGCAGAAAGGTGAGTGAAACATTTTTTAGCAGTTTTTTGGTTCCACGGATCCTCTGCCGTACCACAAACATAGATGATCAAAACTATGTTTTTTCTTCCGATCACTTGATCGGAATGAAACCGCAGTTCCGTCCGTGGTTTCATCAAATTCTTTTAACATTTTTAAGTATATAGGTGTAATTATTTCTAATATTTAAAAGCTCTAAATACCTGCTGTTTTGTTAATTTTGAATAAATACGTGTTTTTATGATTTACATAGAGCTGCATATCTGCGGCTCTTGAACCACTGATCTTCTCGTTGTCTGTGAGAAAGGGCCTCTTTTGACCTGGTTTCCCCCCCCCCCACTTTTTGCCTGGAAACTGTTGTGGTTTCAAACTGAAAATGCACTGGGCCCCTGCTAAACAGGTTCCCAGGGCCAGATCTGTTTCCCCAAAGGTGTACTATGAATTGCCACTTCAGCCACCTTTGTAAGTCCCTAGTAAATGGTACCCCGAGTTTCTAGAGCATGGATACTGAACAAGGCCCCCAGAGCTGCAGCACCAATTGTGCCACTCTGAGAGGCCCCACACCAGCCTCATGTAGACTGCCATTGCAAGGGCATGACAAGGTGTATTTAAAAGTTGTAAACTTGACATGACACTCACCAAGAGTGATCTGTGCACTAACACTGCATGACCTCCAGCCTTCTGAAAATTGCCAAGAACCGCAACACTTCCTGCACCATGCAGACAAGAAACCAGTGAAGTCCAGTTCACTGACCAGCCACTGACCAATGAACTCGATACAGCAGCCCAACTAAATTCCACCTGATAGACCCAGAGGACAAACCTTGCCAGTGTGCCGAGCTTGGTGGCACTGCAAACTCCAGTGGCTGAGAGGTGCCATAGCCCAGAATACTGGACCCCCCAACTACGGACATCCAGAAGAAAAGTCCACTCCGGATTCTCAGAGGACCAGAAGCAAGCACCTGTCGAGGGACCTCGGGACACCCAAGAACCACACCGCAGAGTGGCCCTGCTGTCCTGCAATCCCCCTGCACCTGGCGCCAAAGACCCCTTGATGTACGGCCCTTGGCTGACCTATCTGCACTGCACCCATCCTCCCTGGCTCCTGTATCGAAAGACCAGCTGTGCTCTAGTGGTCCCCAAGCCCTTGTAACCTTTACACTCCAAGGGGACCCACCAGACTTACCTTTAGGTCCACCTGTGCAGTGTATTTCCAAGTTGTCCCCTTCTCCATTCTGCACCAGCTCCAAGACTTTCAGCCGCTGCTCCCGCTTGAACCGGTAACCACTTGAACATCTCGAGCTGGCCCACAGGGCATCTTGACGACCTCGACCTAAAAACAGAAGGTGGCACTTGCAAGAGCATTGCCTGATTTTATATGTATTTTTAAAGATTTCCCCCCTTGATTCCTATGGTGCATAATTAATGACTAGTTTCGCTCAACTTTCAAAAATCATAACCTAAAAAGTACTTACCCGATTTTGATGATCTTGGTCTTAAAATTTTTTATAAAGTAGTTTTGTAAATCGGTCTTGAGTTATTCTTTTGAGTGTGTGTCCATATTTATTGATTCTTTGAGATACACAAATGCTTAGCACATCTCCAAGATACGCCTAACTGCTCACCCACACTACCTTAAAAACATTTTCATACACTATATAGAGGTCCAGCCTCCTACAATAAAATGCTGACATTTCATTGGTTAATTTTTGACCACACATAATTTTGAGTAGGTATGGTTACTCACTATGCCACCTGTCCCAAGTTTGTGGCTGCGAATGTGAAGGATGTCACAGATTTTTTTGTGCAGGTGAAGAAGCACTGTTGTTAGTTTTTCACATTTTATTTTCAAGTAACTGGTGTGCAGCATTGTTGTGCTTGGCAAATGCAAAGTTTCTGCATTTAGCTTTTCACTATAGTTTATTTGATAGCTTTTGAAAATAAAAAAACAAATAAAATACAAATTTTTACAAAAAACATACCAAAAAACGGTTTTGTTAGACCCACCACTGAATCAAAGAAACAGCTGTGTCTGAGTCTTTATTATTCTTCTGTGTTTTTGTTTATTTGGTTTTACCTGTATGAATAACTCTGACTGTGGGTGTGTTAGTGTATGTATCAGTGAGTCCCTGGATGTCTCAGTGTGTATATGAGTGAGCGTGTGAGTGTCTCGGTGAATGCATTTGTGTGTGCATGGGTGCATCAGTGCATCTATCGGTGAGTTTCAGGGTGTGTCAGTGTGGATATGAGTGAGTATGTCCTAGACTGTTTGAGTGTATGTATCAGTGAGTCTCTAAGTGTGTCAGGGAATGTATGAGTGTGTCCATAGGTGTGCCAGTAAATGTATGAGTGTGTCCTAGGGTGCCTGAGTATATATAGAAATGAGTGTCTGAGTGAGTCAGTGAATGCATCAGTGATTGCTTGTGTGCCTTGGTATATGTATGAGTGACTCACAGGCTGTGTGAGTCTATGCATGAGTGAGTCAGTGTCAGCTTGGGTGTGTCAGTATATGTATGACTGTGTCCTGGGGTGTCTGAGTGTATGTATAACTAACTGGTGTTTGTGTTCTTTGGTGTGGCAGTATATGAATAAGTGTGTCCGAGGGTGTGTGAGTGTATGTATCTGTGAGTGTCTGAGTGTATGAATGAGTGAGGTCTGAGTGACTCAGTGAATGCATCAGTCTGTGAATGGGTGTGTCTGTGTATGTATCAGTGAGTGGTTCAGTGTCTCAGGTAAGATATGACTGTGTCTGTGGCTGTGTCAGTATATGTATGAGTGTGTCCTAGAGTGGCTGAGTCTATGTATGAGTGAATATCTGAGTGAGCCGGTGAATGCATCAGTGTGTGTTTGGGTGTCTCAGTATATGTATGAGTGACTCACATGCTGTGTGAGTATATGTATGAGTGACTGTATCGGTGAATCCATTACACTATTTGCTTGGCTGTGTCAGTATATGTATGAGTGTGTTCGGGGGTGAGCCTACGTATGAGTGAGTGTTTGAGTGAGTCAGTGAATATAACTGTGTGCTTGGGTGTCTCAGTACATGTATGAGTGACTCAGGGGGTGCATGAGTGTATGTATGAGCAAATGTGAGAGTGTGTCAGCTAATATATGAGTGTGTGCATTCATAGATGTTGGTGTGTCCCAGAGTGTGTGAATGTATACATGAGTGACTGAGTGAGTCAGTACTTGCTTGGTGTGTCATTATATTTATATGTCCTGGGGTGTCTGAGTATATGTATAAGTGAGTGCCTGAGTGAGTCAGTGAATGCATCAGTGTGTGCTTGGGTGTTTCATCATATGTATTAGTGACTCACGGGGCATGTGAGTGTATGTATGAGTGAATGTGTGAATGTGTCAGTGATTTTGCACACAACAAAATGGAGTGAATTGTCCTCTGTATAGAATGGTTAGAACTTGGATTAAAAAGCTTTTACCAATGGCAGCTTGTCCACTGACATACAAAAGAATTGGCTTAAAACTTGAACATTTACA
The DNA here is from genome assembly GCF_031143425.1 of Pleurodeles waltl. NCBI lineage: Eukaryota > Metazoa > Chordata > Amphibia > Caudata > Salamandridae > Pleurodeles > Pleurodeles waltl. Next base: position 1,833,831,310 of record NC_090440.1, on the reverse strand, counting down.
TTGGTTGTTTTCATGGAGAAATCCATGCTCTATTTTTGCTTTGATTTCCGTATGTATTTCTTTCTGCTCATAAATAGTTGTTCCACTAAGTGTTCCAAGTCAACATTTTCTTCTCTTGCTTGTAGCGTTGTTGTTTCCACCTCATTCATCGTTATGGCAGCTTCATTTTCGATTATTGCCTGTCCAAGAGGATCTTGACTAAGAGGTCCGGAACTCTGGCTGCTTTGTGAAATATCTTTTGCTATTTTAGTAGCAATTGTTTCCTCTTGTTCAATTTCTTTATTTAACATTTGTTGGTAGTTGGGAAATACTGGACACTCAATGCTGTCTTTTATAGCTTTAAAATGGTCTTTGTAGCACTCATATTACCCAAGTAACTCTGTTTCAGAACACCAAGGTTTGAATAGCTGGAGAAATGCTAAATAGAAAAAAAAAAATCTAAGCAGTTTGACAAGTCAGTTTTCTATGGTTTATTAAGTTACCTTTAGCATGCCAAACCAAGCAACCATTACAACCAACTACAGCATATTTCCTTTCATTGATGTTGTCTCTCGCATTGTTTTTGTACCTATTGTGTTGCAGAATTTTGTAGAGACACATACTTTTGAGCCGTGGACTTCTTTTTGTACAGCAGGTATCCAAAATATATTTTTTACAATATCTGCACTCTATGGATCAAACTGTGCTAGGTACTGTATTTCTGGGAAAGACTTCAAGACTCTTTTTCATGTGTTGGCAAGGCCTAGACTAACGTAACAATTCCTTTAGATTTTGAGTACAAGCTAGCTTAACTCAATCTGTCACAGCACTCAAAGGAGCATATCTCCCTTTGCAAAAGCATTTTTCAAGCTGACACTGTCCAAATCCTTGGATAGAGATTTTTCTGCTGAAATGTCTTCTTAGGTTTCCTTCATCTCTGTTTTCTCTGACTTTGTGATGTATGAAGTGACATAGTGAACAGCACCAATGGGTTTCTCTGCAGCAAACTGTATGTCCATATTTGAATTCCAAATTTTCAGAATGACAGGATTATATTCATTGATATATTTGGAGGCATCTGGTCTTCTCAGATTATATGTTTTTCTGATGATTTTCTTGTCAGTGTATACCTAACTGCAGACAAAAAGCTGTTTACTCTTCCTTTGGAAATGATAGGCCTTGGAAATCCAAAATGTTTCCTTGTATAAAACTTTCCTTTACATCTGTATCTTCAGCGGCAGTGCTTGCCACATCTATGTGTTTGAAAGCATAGAACTTGCTGTCTTAGGGCTATGTTACTATTCACATCTGGAATGGTGCATGTAACATACTCTTCTATGAAAACCAGTACGCACTCATCACTATCAATTCCAAATTTGTGTGCATCCTTTATCCCCAAATGCATGTATATATGAGGAGCACCTCTTGCTTGCCATTCTTTTCGCCCCAAAAAATCTGTAACTTCTCCAAGAGGCGGATTTGTTTCATTGCATTTAAAACCCAGCATCGCTTGAAACTTGTGATTAAATTACGTACAACCATTAGTAGAATCCAAAGCGCAAAGTTCTCCTGCTGTCTAGTTTGCTTCTCCTAGAAATTCTAGAAAATCATCCCAGGCATACTCTGTGCAACTAAGTTTCACAAACCAAGTAGGTTGACCTACGTTTCAAAGCATCCATTTAAGTTCTCCATGATGATGGTACCAGTATTTATTAGTCCCACATTGACATGCCATCAAGTTAATTAAGTTGTACTCCAGAATTTCATTCTTGCCTAATATTTTATTAACAAACTCCCTTGCAGAAACGTTGTGCAGATTAACTCCTGTCCTAAGAATATGGTTCACAGCATAAGACCGTCCTGATAAGTCACTCTCAATTAACAGATGGACTATATAGGGAATACACTGGAGAAACCTAGGATCTTATGAATATAGTCTTGTTGACCTGTATCCAGCTGCTGGTATTTGTACATGTCAGTCATCGCAGTGGCCACTTAGTCCTGTGGGAAATATCTGTGGAACAGCCAGCCTCTAAACTTTTTCCTGACATTCTAATTGGATCACCTCTAGTTTGTTTCATTTCAAACAGATCAATGGCATTCCCATTAACATTTTTTGAATGAAGTGGATGGATACTGTAGTGTTCATATATTTCTTCCGATTGCTGCTTGTCCACTTTTTCATTTTGTCCTCTTGACTGTAGTGCTTCGTCATCGATACAACGTAACTTTTCAATAACATCAAAAAACCATTTCTTTCAAGTATCATGTGGCTTTTTTAAACTTTATTCACATCCACTAACTCTTGCCAGATTATTTTACTTTTGGTGGGAACTCCATTTACTAGAACAATGAGTGGTTCATCTACATCTTTCTCTGCACCCACAGTGTCAACATGTTTTAAATAATCTAAAGGTAAATAGACCACTCTTCCTTTAAGATCTTTCTGTGGTTCTATTGGTGACAGTTTCCCTGTCTTCGGCTCCATTTGAACTATTGTTTGAAATGTATGGACAGTTTGTATTAGGATTGATTTATACACATTTCATTGTTCAAGTTCTTGTGGTATTGTTACAAATTATAATCTATTATGGAATTTTATTACCCTATAACTTATCATAGTTTGTTTTGTGGCTAAATCATAGCATTCTTCTACAAAATGATATGCACCAAATTCCTGCCACTCATCTCTGTTATCTTGCTCAGTTTTAGAAAATACAACTACATTACAAGTTTGGTTTTTGTAGTGAATGGAGCAACAACAAACACAAACATACTCAGGTTTCTCAGAAGATGGTGCTTTGAACTTGCCTGTCTCTTTTCAATTTTTTTCAATACTAATCTCTGTGTCCTGTCGCTCTACACCTCCAGTCACTACTGCCTCAGTTTCCCTATTCTCTTCTTCAGGACCAAAGAAACATAACTAAGGGCCTGATTACGACCCTGGCGGTAAAAACCGCCAGGGCCGTGGTCCGCGGGAGCACCGCCAACAGGCTGGCGGTGCTCCTTTGGGCATTCTGACCGCGGCGGTACAGCCGCGGCCAGAAACGGAAAGTCGGCGGTGTACCGCTGGCTTTCCGCTGCCCAGGGGAATCCTCCATGGCGGCGCAGCTTGCTGCGCCGCCATGGGGATTCCGACCGCCATCCTGTTCCTGGCGGTTTCGGCCGCCAGGAACAGGATGGCGGTATGGGGTGTCGTGGGGCCCCTGGGGGCCCCTGCAGTGGCCATGCCAATGGCATGGGCACTGCAGGGCCCCCCGTAAGAGGGCCCCACTTAGAATTTCAGTGTCTGCTTAGCAGACACTGAAATTCGCGACGGGTGCTACTGCACCCGTCGCACCCCTTCCACTCCGCCGGCTCCATTCGGAGCCGGCTTCCTCGTGGAAGGGTGTTTCCCGCTGGGCTGGCGGGCGGCCTTTTGGCGGTCGCCCCCCAGCCCAGTGGGAAACCCAGAATGACTGCCGCGGTCTTTTGACCGCGGTACGGTCTTCTGGCGGTTCCCGCTTGGCGGGCGGCTCCCGCCGCCCGCCAAGCTTGGAATCACCCCCTAAATGTCTTCACACACTTTCCCAACCTTTCCCACAGTACCATGTAATAGAGATATATTCATACCTCCTAAACATAGAGCTGGAGTTTTTACATAATAAAATATCCTTACAAAAGTTTGCAATTTTGAATGATGCACAGTTAACATTCTAAAGTGATGAAAAGTACTTTTACACACTTTCTTTGAAAGACATGCCAGGGAATGACATTTAAAGTTAATATAATTTCTGACTTTGCATCGATCTAATCCTTGCAACATCATAATTGTCTGTTTGAGACTTCTGCATGAAAGTTCTATCAGGAAAAATCTCAATTTATTAATTGATTTCTGAAAAATACTACAAATACTGTATACACCCAACTGTACACAGGGGCCTATTTATGCCTTCCTTGTACCTCTTCAGCTACAACTTCCTCTACACTCCTAGGAACTATCTCTTCTTTTTCTATGGGAGTATATTCTTTTACTTCATAGCAACGACCAGTAGTGTCAACTACGTTCACTAATGTATTATTTTGTAAATAGCTCTCTTAATTAAAAAAAGGTTCTGTACTAGATGTGTGTATCTATTCACCTTTAAAAAGTTTGCAAAAGTTAGTTTTATCAATAATTTTGTTTCTTAATGCTCTTTTCCTCATGCACATCACTGTTTTACTTAGTGTCTTCATTCTGTTAAGATAAAAAAGATTCCTCTTCACAACAAATACTTTCTCAATTATACTCTCAATATGTTCCTTTTGCTTTAGAACAGCCCTTCTCCTCTTTTACTTCTTCATCTTCTTCCACAGACGTTGAACTACTTTGTTTCAAAACATTTTTACTCTTAATTCCTTAAACTGTTTCTGTCTCCAAGTCTCTGTTTTCTTACTAGATTTCATAATTTTTACACCATGCACCTAATTTTGCATTTTACGGCATACTTTATTAAAAAAATCCTTAGTAATCTTACCAGTGACTGTTTTCTTTTCCTGCACATTTTCCACCTTATCTTGTTTTTTACTGTCAGTTTTAACCAGGTAGTACTTTTGTTTCTGTTTTCGTCTTCATTGTGTTTTGTTAAGTATTGCAAATCTTCTTATTTAATTGCAAGTAGATATCAGGAAAACAAATAAACAATAAATTTAGTTCTACAGAAGAAGATTTATAAAGCAGGTTTTCTAATACCAAGTTGAGTTGACAGTAAAATGGCACACTCATGCTGTATAGTAGTAGGCCTGAGCAATCTTTAAAGTAGTCCCTGTCTCAATGAGTGAGTAGGTTATTTTAGTACTCGTCTACATATTTGAGCAAATGTATGCGTCCTTTTATGAGTGTGTCATTAGATGTTTAAGTAAGTATACCACTATGGGGGTCATTCTGACCCTGGCGGTCGGTGATAAAGCGGCGGCCAACCCGCAGGCCGGCGGTCAAAAAAATGGAATTCTAACCCTGGCGGGAACCGCCAACACAGGCCGCCACTTTAACACTCCGACCGCCACGGCGGGACCGACAAACAGCGCGGCGGTCACCGCCAACAGGCAGACAATGTACCGCCCACCCTATCACAACTCACCAATCCGCCACCTTTTCCGGGGCGGGAGCCCCGCCAATAAAAACACGGCGGAAACAGACTACGAACGGGAGCCCGAATTACACATCCTACCAGCTGTTGTCTACCTGCTCATCTACCAGGAGTACGAACGCCGGCGCAGACGACAACGGTGAGTACTGCACCTACGACACAGGCGAGGGGGGAGGAGGAAAGCTTACGGGCACACACATGCGCCATACACCCACCCCCCACCACAAATACCTACACCCCAATGCCGAGCAACAAGTCAGAGTGACACCACACAAACCCCCCGCAATAATGCAAAGACACAATTTAAATGATCTATAAAATATATGTATAAATAGCTCCATTGAAGGAATGGCAAATATGCCATATAAAAGATACAAAAATAAGGAATGAACATAGTCAACAATATATCCTTGGTCAAAAAGTCCTGCACATTCCGTCAAAGTTCCATAGTCCGTGGGCCAATGTGCACAAACACATGGGCAAAGCCCACACAGGAGACCAGATACCATTGGAGAGAACACTGCAGGGGCATCAGATGATAAAACTACAGGCACCTCAGGGGGAAGGAAGGGGGGGGCACTTCAGCCACATGAGTCCACGACGCCAGATCCACGAGGGGCCTCCATGCCCACTGTCCCATCCTGGGGGGTGCAAAGCCACAGTCTCACAAGTCCCTACAGTGGGAGGCTTGCCCACTGTACCATCCTGGGGAGTGCAAAGCCACAGTCTCACAAGTCCCTACAGTGGGAGGCTTGCCCACTGTACCATCCTGGGGAGTGCAAAGCCACAGTCTCACAAGTCCCTACAGTGGGAGGCTTGCCCACTGGACCATCCTGGGGAGTGCAAAGCCACAGTCTCTCAAGTGTCTACAGTGGGAGGCTTGCCCACTGGACCATCCTGGGGAGTGCAAAGCCACAGTCTCTCAAGTGTCTACAGTGGGAGGCTTGCCCACTGGACCATCCTGGGGAGTGCAAAGCCACAGTCCATCAGATGGATTACCGACTCCACTGTTATTGGAGGAGGCATGGTGCCCAGAGTGCTTCCTGAAGCCCTGCTTGACACAGAACCGGCACTGTCAATGGGCCAGCGGTGCTTGAGATGAAGGGCCCAGCGGAGCGGTGCTTGAGACGGCGGGGCCCAGCGGTGCCGTGCTTGAGACGGTGGGGCCCAGCGGAGCGGTGCTAGAGATGAAGGGCCCAGCGGAGCGGTGCTTGAGACGGCGGGGCCCAGCGGTGCGGTGCTTGAGATGAAGGGTCCAGCGGAGCGGTGCTTGACAGGAAGGGCCCAGCGGAGCGGTGCTTGACAGGAAGGGCCCAGCGGAGCGGTGCTTGAGATGAAGGGCCCAGCGGAGCAGTGCTTGAGACGGCGGGGCCCAGCGGTGCGGTGCTTGAGATGAAGGGCCCAGCGGAGCAGTGCTTGAGACGGCGGGGCCCAGCGGAGCGGTGCTAGAGATGAAGGGCCCAGCGGAGCGGTGCTTGAGACGACAGGGCCCAGCGGTGCCGTGCTTGAGATGAAGGGCCCAGCGGAGCGGTGCTTGAGATGGCGGGGCCCAGTGGTGCGGTGCGGTGCTTGAGATGAAGGGCCCAGCAGAGCGGTGCTTGAGACGGCGGGGCCCAGCGGTGCGGTGCTTGAGATGAAGGGCCCAGCGGAGCGGTGCTTGAGACGGCGGGGCCCAGCGGAGCGGTGCTAGAGATGAAGGGCCCAGCGGAGCGGTGCTTGAGACGGCGGGGCCCAGCGGTGCGGTGCTTGAGATGAAGGGCCCAGCGGAGCGGTGCTTGACAGGAAGGGCCCAGCGGAGCGGTGCTTGAGATGAAGGGCCCAGCGGAGCGGTGCTTGAGACGGCGGGGCCCAGCGGTGCGGTGCTTGAGATGAAGGGCCCAGCGGAGCGGTGCTTGAGACGGCGGGGCCCAGCGGTGCGGTGCTTGAGATGAATGGCCCAGCGGAGCGGTGCTTGAGACGGCGGGGCCCAGCGTAGCGGTGCTAGAGATGAAGGGCCCAGCGGAGCAGTGCTTGCGACGGCGGGGCCCAGCGGTGCGGTGCTTGAGATGAAGGGCCCAGCGGAGCGGTGCTTGACAGGAAGGGCCCAGCGGAGCAGTGCTTGAGATGAAGGGCCCAGCGGAGCGGTGCTTGAGACGGCGGGGCCCAGCGGTGCGGTGCTTGAGATGAAGGGCCCAGCGGAGCGGTGCTTGAGACGGCGGGGCCCAGCGGAGCAGTGCTTGAGATGAAGGGCCCAGCGGAGCGGTGCTTGAGACGGCGGGGCCCAGCGGAGCGGTGCTAGAGATGAAGGGCCCAGCGGAGCGGTGCTTGAGACGGCAGGGCCCAGCGGTGCGGTGCTTGAGATGAAGGGCCCAGCGGAGCGGTGCTTGACAGGAAGGGCCCAGCGGAGCGGTGCTTGAGATGAAGGGCCCAGCGGAGCGGTGCTTGAGACGGCGGGGCCCAGCGGTGCAGTGCTTGAGATGAAGGGCCTAGCGAAGCAGTGCTTGACAGGAAGGGCCCAGCGGAGCGGTGCTTGACAGGAAGGGCCCAGCGGTGCGGTGCTTGACAGGAAGGGCCCAGCGGTGCGGTTCTTGTTCAGCCGGGGCCCTGTTCAGCGGTTCTTGTCCCGGCGGGGCCCTGTTCAGCGGTGCTCCTCCCGGCGGGGCCCTGTTCAGCGGTGCTCCTCCTGGCGGGGCCCTGTTCAGCGGTGCTCCTCCCGGCGGGGCCCTGTTCAGCGGTGCTCCTCCCGGCGGGGCCCTGTTCAGCGGTGCTCCTCCCGGCGGGGCCCGTTCAACGGTTCTTGTCCCGGCGGGGCCCTGTTCAGCGGTGCTCCTCCCGTCGGGGCCCGTTCAGCGGTTCTTGTCCCGGCGGGGCCCTTTTCAGCGGTGCTCCTCCTGGCGGGGCCCTGTTCAGCGGTGCTTGTCCTGTGTGTCTAGGGAGCCAGACCTGGGCAAGACTTCCCGCTCATTCACCATCCGAACTTGCGGTCGCGGCGCCCTCCTGTGATGGAGTCCTGGGCCCGTGGGTGTCATCCGTCACACCCGGAATGGGGCTGGTGGGGCCCTCCTGGGCAGCTCGCCTGCTGCCTGACTTCTCCGCCCTGCTGCCCTTGCCCTTCTTCGCTGGAGCTCTTTGGCCCTTGCCTCCCTTGGATGATGTGGCAGGTGACGGGGCAATGCTACTGTCCTTGGTGGCAGCCGTCTCAGGCTTGTCGCGCCGGGCCTTCTTCTTTTTTGTCCTCTTCCCGGGGGGGGGGGCTGGCTGTCCCCTTGCTGCTGGCCGATGTTCCTGCCCTAGGATCTGGTGGACTCCAATAGCCCTGCACTATGGTCACAGTAGATGCAGGGCTGGTGGTGGCTGAGGTGCTTTTTTTACTCTTACCAGATGGAGGGGGTGGGTCAGGGATTGGAATGAGCTCAAGGTTGGAAAGGAAAACGACTTGGGAAGGACAGGGATGGGTAGCTGTAGTGGGTATGGGAGTGGAGGAAGAGGATGTGGTTGTAGGAGAGTCAAGTGTGCTGTCTTTGGGTGCAGGTGCTTGTGACGGAGGCTGTTGTGAGGTGGATGGCTGTTGGGTGGGTGGCTGCCTGCGTTTGTGTGCTTTGGAAGAGGGGGTGACAGACACACTGGGAGAGGACACAGGGGACGTGTAAATGGCAGTGGGGGTGGTGACTGCACGTGTGCGGACTGTAATGGAGGGTGTGCTGGTGATGGAAGTACTGGCTGATGGTGGTGTGCATGCAGGTGTGAGTGGAGACGTCACAGGGAGGGAGGAGGGAGATGAGGAGGTGGGGGACACAGAGGTGGTAGTGACTGTTGGCATGTCTGCATCTGGATGTTGCTTGGGTGAATGCTTGTGGGATCTGTGGTGCTTATGTCTGGATGAGCTGGCCTTGGGTGTAGAGGTGTGTGCAGGCTGGTCTGATGGTGTGGATGGGATAGGCAGAGGAACAGGAGACTGGGACTGGGTGGAGGGAGTCAGAAGAGGGAGGCTGGAGACAGGGACAATGGCTGCCGTCAGTGCTGAGGCCAGAGCGTTGAACGATCGCTGATGGGCAGCCTGACCCGAATGAATGCCCTCAAGGTATGCATTGCTCCGATGCACCTCCCTTTCTACACCCTGGATGGCATTCAAAAGGGTAAACTGCCCAACAATGAGTGTCCTGAGGAGGTCAATGACCTCCTCACTGAGGGCAGCAGGGGTAACTGGGGCAGGGCCTGAGGTGCCTGGGCGAAGGAGATGCCCGCCTTCCTGTGCGAGCGGGCACGGAGCGAAGGCTGAGGGGCTGCTGGGAGGGCGGGGCTGGTGCGCTGGGTGGCGGCTGTACCTGTTGTGGCGGTGGGCACGGATGTTGCCGCCACCGCTAGGGAGCTCCCTTCCGAGGACGTGTCGGTGTCGCTGACGTCTCCACGGGTCCCCGTTGTGGAGCTCCACTCGCCCTCCGTCTCACTGGTGTACTCGAAGTCTGTTGTATGGCCCTCCGGGGCCATGTGAGATGCAGCTCCCTCGTGCGCCGATGCCACTTCTCCTCCGCCTGATGATGCTAATGCACACATGAACAGGAAGACAAAGAAAATGGGGGGGGGGGAGAAATGAAGACAGGTTGAGTGCATGCATTGGCAACACCGTTGGCGGAGAGGACAGACACAGAAGCCCCCTGAACTAGGCCGCGCAATGGGGGTACACTACTCAGTTATTGTGACTAGGCCTACGGGTCTATGGACGACAAATGCACACATGGGTGGGGCCGGACCATGGCTAGCTGTACTTGGCACCCTACAGAGGTGGGGGGCGGGGGCACAGGGCCGTGTCTAACGGAGGGGCCTAGCCTACAGAATGCGCCCTGGCCTGGAGATAGCCACAGCCCTCCTCCCCCACCCAGACACCTTCACTGCGCGCAAAGATAGCAGAATGTGCTGATACTCACCCCCTTGTGTCTGCTGTGATGTCCTCACGCGCCCATCCAAATCGGGGTAGGCCACCGCCAGGATCCGGGACATCAGGGGGGTCAATTGCCGGCTGGCACCCCTCCTACGTTGGGAGGCCATCCCCAGCAGAGACTCGGCGGTCTTTCTGGTCCCGCGGCGGATGTCCTCCCACCTCTTTCGGCAGTGGGTGCCCCGTCTGTTGTGGACCCCCAGGGTCCGGACGTCTTTGGCGATGGCACGCCAAATGTCGATCTTCTGATGGGCTCTGACCTATGTGACATGTACAGGGTGGTAAAGGAAATCGCATCAGTTTTCTGCCTGGTCAATGTGAGTGGCCCCCCCCTCCCCAACCTTGCCATGTGGCACATGCTCTCATCTTTTGTGCGTTGCACTCCTCATTCGCTCCCCTCCCCACCATCTTACATACACCCCACTCAACACAGGCATAGCCCATTCAACGTGCACCCTGTGTACTAACCTGTTGGTCTGGAGGACCGTAGAGTAGCGCATACTGGGGAGGACCCCATCAACAAGTTTCTCCAATTCTTCGGCAGTGAAGGCAGGGGCCCTTTCCCCAGTCGCAGCAGCCATTGTATCTCCCAGACCGAGGTCACAGCAGCACTTGCAGTATAGGTCCTCTCCTGTGGATGATCAGGTCTCGAGTGATTAATCAGATAGAAAATGGCGGCCACGCCCGTGGCGGTGTGCACCGCGGCGGTGCGTACCGCGAACGCCGGCGCACATCGTCATTGGCTCCTGAGACCCATAGGGTTCAATGTTAACCAATGCTGCTTTGCGCCGCGGTCTTCGACCGCCTACCGCCACGGTGTGCCATGCCAGCGCAGTGACCTCACATCCCACTGTCACACTTCACAGGTCAGGCCGCCGCCATTTCAAGGGCCCACATGGCATGATTTCTACTGCGTCACACAGGCCTAGGCCTTGCATTGCCACTCATACAAGCCGTTCCATGCATAGCGATTCGTGTACTGTGCAAGCTGTGTGAACTAACCTGTGGGTTGCTTGACTCTGTGCTCCATGTTGTCCTTCGTAGGCACCGTCCGCTGGGACTTGCGAGGAGAAGGATGAATCCTCCAATGTACCGACCGCTGGTGGACCTGTCGACAATGGAAGAACGACATATCATACTTACATACCGGCTTGACAGAGCAACTATACATGAACTATGTGCCCAGCTGGAGCCAGACCTGATGTCCCCCATCCGCCAACCCACAGGGATTCCCCCTCTGGTGCAGGTTCTGTCAGTACTCCATTTTTTGGCAAGTGGGTCTTTCCAGACAACAGTGGCCATATCATCTGGGATGTCTCAGCCTATGTTTTCTAAGGTTTTATCCAGAGTGTTGTCTGCCCTGATGAAATACATGCGGAGCTACATTATTTTCCCTGAGGTGGGCGAATTGGCTACAGTGAAGGGTGATTTCTATGCCCTTGGACATATCCCCAACATCATTGGTGCCATTGATGGGACCCATGTGGCTTTGGTTCCCCCCAAAGAAAGTGAGCAGGTGTACCGAAACAGAAAAAGTTATCATTCGATGAATGTCCAGGTGGTCTGTTTGGCTGACCAGTACATCTCCCATGTAAATGCCAAGTTCCCTGGGTCAGTGCATGACGCGTATGTCATGCGAAATAGCAGCATCCCTTATGTGATGGAACAGCTACAGAGACACCGTGTGTGGCTAATTGGTGTCTCTGGTTACCCCAACCTGTCGTGGCTACTGACCCCAGTGAGGAATCCCCAGACCAGGGCAGAGGAACGGTACAATGAGGCCCATGGGCGATCTAGGAGGATCATAGAAAGGACCTTCGGGGTCCTGAAGGCCAGGTTTAGGTGCCTGCATATGACAGGGGGATCCCTCATGTACTCACCAAAGAAGGTGTGCTAGATCATCGTGGCCTGCTGTATGCTTCACAATCTTGTATTGCGACGCCAGGTGCCTTTTCTGCAGGAGGATGGTCCAGATGGTGGTGTTGTTGCAGCTGTGGAGCCTGTGGAGAGTGAAGAGGAGGAAGACGACGGGGACGACACGGACAACAGGGATACAGTCATACAACAATACTTTCAGTAGGACACAGGTAAGAAACAGCCACCCCAATTTACATTTTCTTGAGGCCTCATGTGTATCCACTGTCTGTGTTTCCCCCCAGTTCCTGTTAACTGATTTGTGACTTTCCCTTCCCTTTTCAGAGCTGTATGACCCACTGCCTGACTTCAGCTTTGTTTGCCCATGGACTAAAGCTTATTGAAATTGGTATGTTGTCATCACAAAGTAACTGGACATTATTGAACCGTTATGTGTAATACATTTGTTAAGAATACAATCAGACTCCTGTTTATTTAAGTGGAATAAGTGATTTATTTTAAGTGCTACATATAGGTAAATGATTGGGAAGCGGGATGGGTGGGGGTGGAGTAATGTCCATGGCAGAGTCCAGTTCTCAGTCGCACAGGTGCATTGTCCATATGCCTGTGGAAGGATGGAGCAGGGGCAGTTCAAGGTTGGACAGGGTGACAATGTGGGACAGTGGGATGACATCAGGGGGTATCTTAGGCTGGCGGGGGTCTTGCAATCCTACTCTGTCTTCTTGTGAGATCTCAGGTTCCGCTTGCGGGGTGGTTCTTCTTCTGCAGGAGGTGGGGTTCTGGTGGCCTGTCGTTGTGTGGGGGCCTCCTGTCCACTAGCGCCGGTGGAGGTGGTAGGCTGTTCCTGGCCTGGGCTAGTGACAGGGGCCCTTTGGGGTGCCACATGGTCCCGCAATGTGGTGATGATCTGGGTAAGGGCCAGGACGATGGACCCCATTGCGGAACCAATGTTCCTCAGTTCCTCCCTGAACCCCATGTACCGTTCCTCCTGCAGTTCCTGGATCTCCTGGAACCGGGCCAGTACCGTCGCCATCGTCTCCTGGGAGCGGTGGTATGCTCCCATGATGGAGGAGAGGGCCTCGTGGAGAGTCGGTTCCCCAGGCCTGTCCCCCCCCAGTCGCACAGCAGCCCTCCCAGTTCCCCTGTGTTCCTGGGCCTCTGTCCCATGGACGGTGTGCCCACTACCACTGCCCCCAGGTCCCTGTTGTTGTTGGGGTGGTGGGTCAACCTGGGTGCCCTGTAGTGGTGGACACACCGCTGATTTACGTGCCCTGGAGACAGAGGCATGGGCCCGCTGGGTGGGAGCTGTGCTGGTGTTCCCAGAGGGGGTTGGGTCTGGTGTAGCCTGTGGCTGTCTGTGGGGAACCGACTGTCCAGAGGTCCCCGATGGGCCGGGCTGGTCGTCTGGCTCCAGGGAGACAGAGCTGCTGTCATCGCTGGGGGCCTCTTCTGGGGGTGGGATGGACATCTCTGGACCCTCCGTGGCGGTGTGGTGGCGTTCGGGTCCTGCAGGGGTATAAAGGTATGGTTATTGCTTCTGTGTGTGGCATTTCGTGTGATGGGTGGGTGTCCGTGTACCCATGTGCAGGCATTTCCTTGTGGGGGCTTTTGTGAGGGTGGCTTGTGGGGGTGATGTGTGTGTGCAGTGGGCATGCTTTGGTGATGGGTGTCCATGCTTTGGGGTCGCATGCAGGGCTTGGTGTTGGGATGGGTGGGTTGTGATGGTGAGCCTTTTGCTAGGGGTTGGTGTGATGGGGGAGGGGGTGAGGGTGGGGGTATTATTTGGCAGGCAGGTGGGGTGGGGGTGGGAAGCAGCAGTGAAGATTTGCCTTACCAGAGTCCATTCCTCCGCCTACTCCTGCGAGGCCCTCAGGATGCAGGATGTGCAAGACTTCCTCCTCCCACGCGGTAAATTCTGGGGGAGTAGGTGGGGGTCTGCCGCCAGTCTTCTGCACCGCAATGTTGTGCCTTGATACCATGGAACGCACCTTCCCCCGTAGGTCGTTCCATCTCTTCCTGATGTCCTCCCGATTGCGTGGATGCTGTCCCACCGCGTTAACCCTGTCCACTATCCTTTGCCATAGCTCCATCTTCCTGGCAATGGTGGTGTGCTGCACCTGTGCCCCGAAGAGCTGGGGCTCTACACAGACTATTTCCTCCACCATGACCCTGAGTTCGGCGTCACTGAACCTGGGGTGTCTTTGGGATGCCATGGGGTGGTGTGGTTGAGGTGTGGGGTGGCGTTTGTGGTGATGAGTGTGGTGCGTGTGGTGGTGTGTGGTGTTTGGTGCGTGGATTCTGTGTGGGTGATGGTGTTGTGTGCCTCTGTGTTGTGGGATTCTCTATTCTGTGCTCTCTCTCTAGCCTTCGTCAATGATTTCGGGTCGTAGGGGCTTGTGGGTGATGTGGGTGTGTGTTTTATATTGTGTTGGGTGTGTGGGAGTGGTGTTAGTATGTGTATCAGGTGTGTGTATTTCGAACTGACCAATATGGCTGAGTTTTCTATGGGTGTGTGTATTTTGACCGCGGCGGTGTGTACCGCCAATGGAATACCGCGTTTGAAAGACCGCCACGTGGATTTGTGGGTGGGAATGGTATGGGCGTATTTCTGTTGGCGTGACGGTGGAGGTTTGGTCAGCACCATTTTTTCGCTGACCTTTGGTGTGGTGGATTTTTGAGGATGTCGGGTTTTTGTCGGTTTGCCAGTTGCGGGTCAGAATGACCGTGGCGGTTTACCCCGGCCGCGGCGGTATTATGGCGGCCTTCTGGCCGGCGGTAAGCGACTTTTACCGCCGAGGTCAGAATGACCCCCTATATAACTGGTTGTTTTAGTAACTGTATGGATCTCTAGATATATATGTAAGTGAGCATCTGAATAACCTGTGTGTGTCTGCATATGTACCAGTGTGTGCCTGGGTGTGTTAGTGTATGTATGACTGTGAGCGTTGGTGTATCAGTGTATGTATCAGTGTGTCTGGGTGTTGTACTGTAGGCACCATTGTGTGCAGGGTATTTCAGTGCATGCATCAGCCTATTCTCGGGTGTGTTAGTGTATACATTACTGTATTCTTGCATTTTTACTACATGCTTCAACGTATATCTGGTCTGCCAGTCTAAGCATTATAAGGACATGTTTTAAATGTTTTATATTGCTGGATACATAACTGCTGCCTGGGTGTATATGCATATATCAGTCAGTTAAAGACAGGATGACTTCTTTTACTTTTTAATCACGAAGGACCATGCTCTACAGCCTACCCACAGCCTTCCTAAGGGTTGAGCTTTGTGTGCTAAAAAGGGAGTCTAAGGCTTGTCAAGCGGCTTTTCTAATGCCAAGTTGTGCTGACAGTAAAACTGCAGATTGAAGCTCACCAGTAGTAGGCCTGAACCATGTTTAAAGGAGTACTTGTCTGAATCAGCGACTAGGTTATGAGAGTATTTGAATACATATCAGAGTGACTGTATCAGTTGCCAACTAGGTCTCATACTGCAGCATATATAGCTACTGTGTGGATGTGTGCATGAATGTATAAATGGCTCTTTCTCTGTTTGGGTGTGAGTGGCTCTATCTTGTTATAAATAGGTATCACTCAGTAAGTCCAGTAGTAGGTAGGCCCAAGTGTTGTTTAAAGGACTACTCCTCTAGATAGATAGCTAGGTTTTGTCAGTAATTGCCTACATGTTTCATTGAGTGCATCAGTCCATCTATGGGTAAGCAATAGATATACTTCTCTAGATAGGTAACTAGGTTGTATCAGTATTTCCCTGCATGTTTTAGTGAGTGTATCTGCCCCTCTATAGGTAAGTACTAGATGTTTAAGCAAATATGGATGTATATATCTGGCTCTCTTAGTGACTGTATAAGTGTAGGAGGCTGGCCTGGTTTGTAGTGGGCACCTTGGGTACGTACACCTTATACCAGGTCCAGTTATCCCTTATTAGTGAAGTAGTAGTGTTCTAGCAGCTTAGCTGATAGAGGTAGCTCCAACAGAACAGCTTAGGCTGAACTAGGAGACATGCAAAGCTCATGCAATACCACTTTTAGTTACACAGTACTCATACAAGTAAAGACAATACTCAGTGTTACCAAAAATAAAGGTATTTATTTGGGTGACACAGTACCAAAAATATCTTAGAGACAATATTCCTTCTGGAGGTAAGTATTATACACAATATACACACTAGACACCAAAATGAGACAAGTAAATAGTCATAGGACAATGCAAACAGTATAAATACTATAGAATGCAATGGGAGAAAATAGGTCTAGGGGCAACACAAACCATATACTAAGAAAGTGGAATGCGAATCACAAATTCCCCCCTAGACAAGTGTAGTGTGTGCTGAATCGCTGGGAGAGTAAGAATACAGTAAAGGTAAGTAAATTACCCCACCCCAGAGCCCAGAAAAGCAGGAGTAAAGTACTGCAAGGTTCATTGGGACACACTACCCCTCATTTTGGGGGATTTTGCAGCAGCCAACCAAGTCTGCAAAGAACAACTGCTGGATTATTGGACCTGAAGACCTGCAAAGGAAGGGGACCAACTCCAGAAGTCAAAAGAAGTTCCAGGAAGGACAGGAGTCCCTGGCAACCCAGAAGAGGGTGCAAAGAAGAGTCCCCGCTTAGTCGAAGACTTCAGGAATGCACCCTAGAAAGACGCCAGCAGGTTCCTGCATGATGCAAAAGATGTTCAACAGCGTGAAGATCGTTGAAGATGAGATTTTGTGTAGGAAGTCGCCAACAAGCCTTGGCTACGACAAAAGTGCATTTTGCATCAAAATGACACTAGATGGACCCAGGAGGGACCTGGGGGCCTCAACTCTGTGTGAGGAGGAAGAGGGGGCTCTCAGCACTTTAGAGAGATCTCAGGATGCCAGCCAACACCCAGAGGAGTCAGAGGATCCAGGTTCAAAGGAGGTGCAAAACACAGCTGAAGCAGCATAAAAAAAGAAGGCCGCCGCCAGAGAACAACTCAGCGAGTTGAGCGTCATCGGATGGAGTGCTGGGGACCTGGGCCAGGCTGTACACTAAAGGAATTTTGCAAAGAGTGCACAGAGGCCTCAGGAGGCAAAGAAGATGCAGTACATAGGGGTACCATTGTTCTTGGGGAAGGCAAGGTCTTACCTCCTCCAAATTGCATCAGCAGGACCTCAGGGCAATCTATGTCGATGATGTCCACCCTCTGTGTCCTTAGGAGCACGCTCATCACTGTGAGAGGACTCCCAGGGTACCGGTCGTCGTCTTGGAAGGTGCCTGTTTGGAGCAGGGGAGTGACTCCGTCACTCCACGGGAGATTTCTTTGGCCCTTCTGGTGCAGGATGAAGACAGGGAGTCCCCAGAGCATGCACACCATGGAAACTGTTGCAGTTGCTGACTTGGAACTGAGGTTGTAGAAGAAAAGTATCTCTTGTGGATACTTTGTTGCAGTTACAGCATTTCTTGGAGCAGGCTGCGGTTAATCCGAGGACAGAGGATGCTGAAGTTGTTGCAGAGCACTCCTGAAGGAACCGTGCAAGCAGAATCTGAAGAGAACACACAGGACAGACCCTAAATAGCCCTGAGAGGGGGATTGGCTACCTTATCAGCTAAGGACCTATCAGACGGGGTCTCTGACGTCACCTGGTGGAGCCCCCAGGATGCAAGGAATTGGCTCCCCAATACCAGATTTGGAATGGGGGGACAATTCCATGATCTTAGACATGTTACATGGCCATATTTGGAGTTACCATTGTGAAGCTACTTGTAGGTATTGACCTGTATGTAGTGCAAGCGTGTAATGGCGTCCACGCACTCACAAAGTCTGGGGAAATGGCCTTGAACTATGTGGAGGCACCTTTGCTAGTGCAAGGGTGCCCTCACACTTAGTAACTTTGCACCTAACCTTCAGCAAGTGAAGGTTAGACATATAGGTAACTTATAAGTTACTTAAGTGCAGTGAAAATGGCAGTGAAATAGTGTGTGCACTATTTCACGCAGGCTGCAATGGCAGTACTGTGTAAGGGTCTGTCTGAGATTGTTATGGGTGGCAAAAGAAATGCTGCAGCCCATATGGATCTCCTGGAACACCAATGCCCTGGGTACCTAGGTACCATATACTAGGGACATATAAGGGGGGTCCAGTGTGCCAATTGAAATTGGTAAATGAAGTCACTAGCCTACAGTGACAAATTTTAAAGCAGAGAGAGCATAAGCACTGAGGTTCTGGTTAGCAGAGCCTCAGTGACACAGTCAAGCACTAATGACAACACACACATTAGGACACAAACTATGAGCACTGGGGTCCTGGCTGGCAGGATCCCAGTGACACAGTAAAAACACACTGACACACACTCACAAACAGGCCAAAAGTGTGAGTAACCATGCTAGAAAGAGGCTACTTTCCTACAATAAGCCTGTAAATGTTTATGAACTCCACTATATACATTTCTGTTGACTGTACTGATGAGTACAAAGGTATCTAACAGTGTGTGCAACTGAGTTCAATACTAGATACATAAGTGCTCTCTGGGTATCTAATTGAATGTGTAAGTGGGTGTCTCAGTATCTGATTAGGACTATTCTTTTGTAATTAAGTGTATGAGTTTCTAGACTGCATGTATAACTGGGCATATGGATCTCTAACTTGAAATCTAAGTCAGTCAAATTCCTAAAGGCAAGGTGCACCTTCATTCACAAATCACTCTCCTCCATGGCCTACCTACAGCCCACCTAAGAGTAGAGTTTTGTGTGATAAAAGGGGAGTGTAAATCTTGGGAAGCAGCTTTTCTAATGAATAAAGACGAGCTGACAGTAAATCTGTACACTCACCATTAGTAGTCCCAAATGGTATTTAAAAGACTACTTATCTGAAACTAAGAAGAACAAGTTCTATCTTTTAAGTACGCAGCATCCTCCTCGGTGGCCTGCATACAGCCTAGCTGACTATCAGTTTCCTGTAGCAAAAGGACAGTTAAAGGCTTCTCAAGCAGGTTTTTCTAATGCCAATTGAAGCTGACAGAAAACCTTCACACTTAGATTTTCCAGTAGTAGGCCTCCGTCATGTTTAAAATACTACTTCTCTAAATGGGTAAGTTATTTGTATCACTACTTGGCAACTACATGAAAGCCATGTTTAAAGGACTACTTGTGTGAATCAGCAACCAGATTCTGTAAGTATTTAACAATATATTCTACAGAATGTGGGCCTAATTACGAGATTGACAGTTGGAAAACCAGACCGTCAAACCTGTGGTGAGGAAACCGCTGCAGAGCTGGTGTCCTCCCCACCTGCCCTATTAGGAGTTTTCCACTGGGCTGACTGGCGGAAACCAAGGTTTCCGCCAGTCAGCTCAGTGGAAAATGTATAGCTGCTTTGGACTCGGCTCCAATGCTGTCGTACAGGGGGCCTCCCTAATACACTCAGAATTCTCACCGTCTGCTAAGCAGACAGTGCGCGTTCTGAGGGTCCTGGGGTGGGGGGCCTGCACTACCCACGACAAAGTCTTGGGCAGTGCAGAGGTCAGCCATGTCCCCCAGCACTTGTTCGCCACCAGCCTTTTATTGGTGGCCGAACCGCCATGGAAAGGCAGGCGGAGAACATAGTTGGAATCAGCAGGGCGGTGCAGACTTCAGCGCTGCCCTGGCTGATCATAACCAAGAACGCTGTCAGCCTGTCGGGATCAGAGATCCTGGCGGAGATGCCAGTCTTTTGGTGGTCCGAATGCAAGACTTGTAATGTGGTGGTTAGACTGCCACAGCTGAGGCGGTCCCACCGCCACCACAAGTCTGGCGGTCTTAAGACTGCCAGACCTGTGATCTGGCCTTAAATCACTATCCAACTACTTTTGACACTGCTCCATACCTACCTGCTCTCTATTATAGGCATCAATATGTAACTGGCTGTCTCTGCATCAAACAGGGTTTGAGAGAACCTCTATCCTTTCATAAATACATATGTGACCTTCACTTTGAGCTAGATATTGCATTTATAAATAGCCATATCAGTGTGGACATACACACCTAAGTTTGTAAAACTCAGTACAACATGTTTAATCTATTAATTACTAATCACTGTATTCTCTGTCCTAGCTACAACATAACTCACAAGTCAGTTTATAATACCGAAACACTCATCAAGCAGATTTTCTAATCCCAACTAAATTCTTTAATAATTTTTTGCGTGAGTTGTCTACTGTATTTATATTAATTACAAACCTTCTATTTTCATTCCTTATTGAATTTTATCAACATGTTGCTCACTTTTATTCACCCTATATACACTAATTCCTTTACTAATACATTTAAAATAATTTGCATTTCACTACACATACCTGTTAAGTGTGCTTGTTGGCGTACATGGAGTTTCTTCTCATTGAAAAATGTGCAAAAACCAAGCACAAGAATGGTACACCACTATCATACAAGGCAACGATTAATGGCAACCTTTTGAACTTCGCTTTCAAGGTTACTCAATCAGAAAACCAATCACAATATCCCTTTCATATAAAAACTTATGTAATACCACATATGACTGGCTTCTGTAGTTAACCCTTTCCAGCACTCCTCAAAAGATAGCCCAATTTGATAGGAGTTTTTGTCTGATCCACTGCGGTGCTCAGTATGGCCCCCCGTGTACCTTTGCGGCAGATCTGTGGACTCATGCATCAGTACGAAATTCATTTTTCAAATATATTGTCTGATGCTGCCATATATTTTCCTCTTTAAATAAAATATTTTATTCACACAAAAAAACTGTTTAATATATTTGTTCTCAGTAGAACTGCAACTTCAAAGTCACAGTCTAATTTGTTCTATTCCCTTCCCCCTCATGCTCCTGTAGGTGTGCTACCATGCTACCATAATCTGCAACATTCCACTGCAGCAGAAGGTCAAAGGTTAGCAGTTTCAGAGTATACCATGCTTACTTTTAAAACAAGTTTAACAGGTGTGGTTGACTTGTTCAAGCAATAAACATATCACAGACACTAATCCAAGCCAACAATTAGTTACGTTTCACACAATATCACTACCAAGCTTCATGAACAAACATATGTACAACAACCAATCAAATGCGTTCTTTCAAATTGTAGCTACTAGCCTCCATTTTACCTGTATTTCATTTCAAATCTGCCTCTTTCAGCTGCAGCCTTCTCCTGTGTGGTACTCCAGATTTCCTCCAAAATGCTCAGAGTGTGGATTGTGGGACACAGCTTTGTGTTTTGGGCCAGAGAAAGTGCGAGAAAAAGTGGTATTGACAGGCACCTTGGTTTATCTAATGTGGATATTAGTTGGGTTGGCCAAAAGGGTTAAAGTGGCATGAATTACTTCCTTTGGTTGAAACCATTAAGCATTGCCAACACCTAGAGCTTATGATTGTGCACTGTGGTGGCAATGACCTGGGCACAGTTACAGGGGTAGGTTTTGAAATCCTAATGAAGGATACCTTTGGAAAATTAATGACACTTTTCCCACACACTGACTTTGTTTTTTCTAACATTTTCCAAATGCAGAAGTGGAACTGATCAACTAAATTCTGTCCACAAATAGACAAGTTCAAGACACATATTAATAAAATAGTTTTTTCATTCCCCAGAGACCATAACCTGGGCTCTATATTCCAGTATAATTTACAATTTGATATAGATGGTTTATACATAAATTATGATGGTCACTTAACAGCCAAAGGCAATAGGGTATTCCTGAAGAACTTGAGAGACTACGTCATGTTCCATGTGTAGTGATCACCTACATCGTAACCACAAAGGCTCTTATCAGAGACAAACTTTTTACCATACACATATTTATTAATGTTTAAGTACTTATTTTTTTAAATCTCATTTGGATCTGTGGATGCACCCAAGGATCTCAAAAACAATAAAAAAAACATTTTCAGCATTCTCTACCCATTCATTCCTAATGTCCACATTTATGTCAACCCCTGTGGTCAGGGAATTCTTACCCTGACACCTTCATAACCATTACTGCCCACATTTCTGCCCCGGGACCCTTTCCCATTAGAACAAAATGGCAGCCACAACTCAGCCTCTCAGGTCACTGCCACCCAAGACTGTATGAGTATCTGTGTAAGTATGAGATTATGCATGACAGTGGTTGTAAGAGACTCTGTATGGGAGTGTGAGTGGGTGTGAGAGTGTTTGATTGTGAGAATGAGTATGAGAGTGTCTATCTGGCTGTAAGAGTGGATGTGAGAAGATGTCTTTGGGTGAGAGCATGTGTGTAAGTGTGTGTCTCTGGGTGTGAAAGTATCAGTCTGGGTGGGAGAATGGGTGTCTGTCTTAGTTTTGAAATTTTTTTGAAGATTCGTCAAGCGGCACCAAAGTTATTTGCAAAACAAAAACACTCTTCCTATGGAAACAAGGTCCTAACTAGAATTACCTACTGGCGACCACCAGTAGGTAATATATATATATATATATATATATATATATATATATATATATATATATATATATATATATATAGATATTCCCTGAAAAAAACAAAGGTTACAGGGACATTATAGGTAGGTTGACGCTTATATATGTGTATGTGTGTGTGTGTGTATATATATATATATATATATACATACATATATATATATATATATATATATATATATATATATATACACACACACCTATGGCACCGTTTGACAAATCTTCACAACATTTTTAAAACTAATACAGCAGTCGGTTCAGCCGCTGTCTTGAAGGCTTTGGGGTGATCCACCAAGCGAGGCCCGAGAAAAAGGGGGTGGTGGGTCCCACAACATGTTTTCCCTATGCATATTCCAATCGGAATTCTGAACACAACTATAGCCCAAAATACTGGAGGGAATGACACCAAATGTGTCTGAAAGCTAGCTTTTGTTCCAGAAAGCTTACTTTTTGTGATTTGGTGTAAATCCATTCAGTAGTTTCAGAGATATTAAAGGAAAAATAAATATAGATATATAGGAACGCAGAGGTTTTGTGGACCCAACACTCACAGTGCTGATATCTGATTGGCTGCCAACACTTCAACCACGAAGTAAAACATAAAAAAAGAAAAGAGGGCAGGGTAGGAATACCCTGCCCCCTAGCCTTGGTGATGGGGTTTCCTGCCCACTGGTTCTGGAGGAGGCTGCCTGCTCACTGGTTGAGGAGATGGCTTCCTGCCCACAGGTTGAGTATGCGGTTTCCTGCCCATTGGTTGTGGAGAGGGCTGCCCACTGGTTATTGATCCTGACCCTTGGCCTCTAGTTCCGGATGCTGCTCTTTGGTCTCTGCTACCGGAAGCTGCTCCTTGGCCACAATTCTGAGTGGGGCCTCCTTGTCTAGGGATTTCTGTGGGGCCTCTTTGGCCTTGGATGTCTGGGGGGCCTCCTTGGCATTGGATTTCTGGGCTTCCTTGGGCAGGGATTTCTGTGGGGCCTCCTTGGATTTCTGGGGGGCCTCCTTGGCCTTGGATTTCAGGGGGGCATCCTTTGTCTTTGATGTCTGGGGGGGTCTTCTTGGCCTTGGATGTCTAGGGGGCATCCTTGCCCTGGGATTTCTGGGGGTCCTCCTTGGCCCTTGATTTTTGTGGGGACTCCTAGGGCAGGGATTTAGTTGGGCCTCCTTGGCCCTGGGTTTTGGAGGTGGTCCCATGGTCTTGCTAGTCTGTTTGGGAGGGGGTGGCACTCTAGCCCTCCATTTTTTGGGGGGAGGAGTGTCCTTGGTGCAGGGGGACGGCTTCTCACTCATGTGCCCCTTAGTGGCAGCTGGAGACTTTGGGGGTGGAGCTGTGTCAGACTAGGTGCTTGAGGTACTGGACTGGGGTGGTGTGACCTTCCTCTTATAGGCAGGAGGGAGGTGAGGGGGAGGGAAGAGGTCAAGACAGGTAAGGAAAAGCTTCTTAGGAACAATGGAGCAAGATGTGGGAGGAGGTGTGCTGGACTTGGGTGCAGGTGCTTGGACAGGTGCATGT
Organism: Pleurodeles waltl; assembly: GCF_031143425.1. NCBI lineage: Eukaryota > Metazoa > Chordata > Amphibia > Caudata > Salamandridae > Pleurodeles > Pleurodeles waltl. The sequence continues at coordinate 1,833,807,507 of NC_090440.1, read as the reverse complement.
GTGAGGCTGTTGGGGGTCTGAGTGCAAGCGTGTTTGTGTTACTGGAGGGGCAGACAGGGTTGGGGAAGACAAACATGGCATTTGAATGGATGTTGTGGTGGTGTCTGCAAGTGAGGTGGGTGTGCTGCATGAGGTGGTGGTGGTGGTGGTAACTGTGTATGTGGTGTGTGGGATGTATGTCTTTGGGTCTGCTGTTGTGGTGACTGTGGGCAAGGCTGTGCAGGTGGCAGGATCTGGGACTGATGATGCAGTGCATGCAGGTGTGAGTGCGGATTTGACTGTGAGGAAGGAGGAGGAGGGGGAGACAGTGGAGGCAGTGGATGATGTTGTGTGTGCATCTGGTTGTTGGCTCTGTGAGTGCTTGTGTACTGAACTGTGCTGCTTGTGTTTGTCTGTGTGAGTCTTGTGTATTGTTTTGGGTAGAAAGTCAGGAATCAAGTGAAGTGGTAGAAAGGAAATGGCGGTCACGCCCGGGGCGGTGAACACCGTCATTACCAGCGTTGATCATCATTGATTCCCATTATCCATAGAGGACCATGTTAGCCAATGAGGAATTGCACGGCGGTGCAGACCGCCTTCTGCAATGATGGGAATGCCAGCCGTGTGAGGTCACTTCCTCCTGTCCCTGAATACAGGACAGGCAGGTGCCATTTTCCAATGCTGGTACACATGTACAGATTAATTAGTGCGTCATTGTAGTCGAATGTACTCACCTGCACAGTTCCAGTGTTCAACATACAAACATACTCTGTGTACACTGCTGTAGTGTCTTCATGGTTCTTGTTGTCACTCCTTTCTTACATTTGGGTCCTTTAGGTACCAACCACTGCGGAGGAATAGGAAGAGGCACACACCCGTATACAGACCCCTTGTGGACTTGCCTACACTGGAGGACAGGACCATCATACTCACCTATCGTCTGGACAGGGCCACAATCACAGAGCTGTGTGAACAATTGGAGCCTGATCTGCTACCTGCTTTCCGTAGCACCATGGCAATCCCCCCACTTGTGCAGGTACTCTCAGTGCTCCATTTCTTGGCAACAGGCTCTTTCCAGGTGACAGTGGGCTCCCTGCAGGGATGTCACAGCCAATGTTCTCTATTGTGCTTGCAAGGGTTTTGTCTACCTTGCTCAAACACATGTACAGCTACATCGCATTCCCCCAGGTAGATGATTTACCCACTGTGAAGGCTGGATTCTATGCAATGGGACATATACCACATGTTATTGGGGCCATCGACGGGACCCATGTTGCCTTAGTCCCTCCCAGGGCCAATGAAAAAGTGTATAGGAATCAGTAGGATTTCCACTCACTCAGTGTCCAGATGGTGTGCCTTGCTGACCAGTACACTGATCAGTACATCTCCCACATCGTTGCCAAGTATCCAGGATCGGTGCGTGATGCCTTTCTCCTGAGGAATAGCAGTGTCCTACAGCTGATGGCACAACTACAGAGACACAGAGTGTGGCTAATAGGTGAGCCTGTGTCCCCACCCAATGTTTGTGAGTGTATGCCTTTAGGAGTCATAGCCCATGCCATTGTGCAGGGCTAATGTGTGTCCCTTACTTCTTGCAGGTGATTTGGCTAACCAAACCTGTCATGGCTCATGACCCCTATTAGGAATCTGAAGACAGGGGCAGAAAATAGGTACAATGATGCTCATGCGTACCAGAAGGATTGTAAAAAGGACCTTCGGTCTCCTGAAGGCTAGGTTCAGGTGCCTCCATCTGACAGGTGGATCCCTATGCAACTCCCCTGAGAAGGTCTGCAGAATCGTTGTTGTGTGCTGCATGAGGAGGGGGTGACAATGCAGCTGTGGCAGCAATGGTCTTTTATTGTGACTCCCCTGTGGGAAGATCAGAGTGATTTGCCCCAAGGGTGTCGAAGTAACCACTAGACACAAGGGATTTAATGAATGGCAAATATTCTGGGAGAGGGGGCCACAGGTGACGCCTTTCTCTCACTGGCTGAAATGCCCCTTAACATGTAATTTCTCTTTCTCTTAGGGCAGATCACTGAGGTCTGCTCCCTTCCTCATGACTCAAAATAACCCCTTGACTCCAGGGATTTTGAACTGGCAGATTTTGTTTTATGACCCCAGCTGTGGGGCTAGCCCCAAATTTCATGGCCTTCTTCCCACTGACCCACAGGGTGCACTTCACTGTTTATTTTGAGTCCATAAATTGCACTTGCCCCTGATCTGGACCCCGAGAAAGGGAAATGGCCAGATTCGAAGAATTTGTTTGTCCTCATGGTCACAGTTTCAAATTCTGGCAAATAAGTATCATAGAGTTGAGAAACAACAAACACCTGTTTTTCAGAATCAAAATCCCCCTCGGTTGAACATGTGCTTTACAAATACAAGTGTCTATTATGTAATTTTCCCAATATTGTTTTTGTTACCTACAGGTCAGAGGGGAACACACATCGCAGGGTCTCCATCTGTCAGGGGCCCACAAAATTATCATTTTTGCTTTCCCTTTTAGCTCCTTGGGGGTGCATTTTTTGGGGGTTTTCCCCCAGGTGTGAGGAATTGGTGATGTTTGGTGTGTGATATTTTTTTCTTTAATATGTTTCATTTTGTGGTGATTATTGTTAGTCCAAGGCTTTATGTTTTTTTTTTTTATCTGTGCAGCACAACATTGTTTTTCTTTAACTTTAACTGCTGGTATTGTGAGTTCTGTATGTTGTGAGAATCTGTCTGCTACTGTCAACCTTCTTTTTTGTGCTAAGAAGGGAGATACATTTTTGTGAACTTTTAAGTGACATGTTCTATCAATTTGGATATGTCATACTGCATTTATTTTGCATAGTAATATCCCTGATGACATATGACTTAATAATTCTGAACTTGCTTCACCCTAATGTATTGCTTTTCGTTCATTATGGATGTTATGTTGGGCAGATCGTAAAAGGCTGAGAGGCACGGGCGGTTGTTTGTCACACTCGGACAAACTTTGTACTCTCCCAGATCTTCAGTGGATTTAGCAGCATTGGGTAGTGCTGTAATGCATCTTATACGAGCGTAATGTGGAAGGCTTCCTAGAAGCATGGACGTCTAAGGCCACTGCGTCATAACAACCCATCTGCAGCAGATCTAGCCGCTCAAGAACCAAGACATCAACCTCTGGCGCATGATTTGCAACAATGGAAGCTGAGGTGACTGAAAAGGATTGAACACTTGCCTGGATGGTGTACTCTATGGGGAGGAAAACCAACGTTCTCTCTCCGTTTCAATCTGCATCCATGCTCGTACAAAGCTAACGGTTGTGGATGCTGATTGGGATGGTGGAGTAGCTAAAAAAGTGATGCCTACAAGTGTATGGGTTCTACCATCCATCATGGGCATTTTCAAGTTATTTGGTCTCTCCAGGGGGTAGTAGTAACTAATGAAATGTGATAATACATTTTTTGACTTGCTTTATTGTTGCTTGGATTTTTTTGATTAGGTCCTTTTTTAGTTTCTGTCAAATGCAACAATTGGCTTTTAATCTATTTACTCATTTTTGGTGGTGTTAGTGCCTGAATCTGCTGCACTGTTGACATCTTTTAGGAGACAGGTAATTTATTTTTTGCGTATATAGTTTGCTTTAAAATCTGGTAACACAGTCATTGCTAAAAAGGATTTCCAATAAATGTGCATTTCTTCGTCAGGTCTGAGTAATTCCACATGGTAATGTTATTGGCGTTAAAGGTTCATTGGTAATCTCATGCTCTGGGGTTTAAAGTGTACCTGGTAATTTTCAACTGGGGACTCTGGCTGCTGACAGCTGATTGACATCTTCAGATGACACTCTTGCAAAAATGGGTAAAGTAGCAGGGGAAGCATTTGGAGTATCCTCAGTTCTGCAGTAAATGCCTTATTGAACAGCAGGCCCTCTGGATACAAATGGTATTGCTTTGGATTTTACCCACCCTCTGAGTTATTGGCACCCCTCCCCAAGTTGCTTACTCCAATGGCCTGCAGTATTGTGAGAGTCCTTATAATGAGGCCCATAAATGGTGCAAGTAGCCTCTTCAACTTGGTAAATCATATATCTGTGGGAATGCACAATAGGTGTGCCTTAACCTCTTTAAGCAGTGCAAGCATATATTTGAGTAATAGAATTATTTTGGTGGATTATCTGGCAAAGAAGAGACTTGGTTGTAGGTGTACTCATCTTCATGAATGTAGTTCATGCCTACTTGCTCAGCCATTATTTTTGTTTAGTAATGTTCAGGCATGGGTAGCAGAGACCCTGTGGTAGCAGCCAGTGCTTTCGTGCCTGGGCGCACTCTGCATCCATACCTGCTCATATGCACAGCATAACGGCTGTAGATGGGGTTTGGGGGAAGGAAATATTTTGTGCTATTTCCCTAACATTTCTAGATGTTACGAGTTATTTTTATTATTTTTTTATAGAGTCCTCTGTAAATGTTTTTGGGGGGTCTTTGATGGTGTATTATTCCTGGTAGAATCTGTTTTTCTTATTTTTTTCTCTCATAAGTAATAGTTTTAGTTTTAAGTTGAATAATTGTTTTTTATTGCATCTTTATACATTATATATTCTGTTGCTTTTAATAGTTTTTTAACAATTTGATTGTTAATTCCGGCATCACATATTTCTTTTAGTAGCTGTAGGTACATTATCATCTTTTCTACCATGTCCATGCCAGTTGCTGGTAGTTTTGTAAAGGATACAGTTTAGTGTGTATGTTTGTATTTGTTTAGTGAAGTGATTCATGTTTTGGGCAAACATTAGTACATATTTTATTTTTTTCTTCTTTCATTTTTATTTTATTATTTTGCTTTTTTCATGTCTTTGTTCCTGGCTTACATGTTTCCTACTTATTTCTTTCTGCCATGGTATGACAGCTGCTGAGGTGGCCAGCGTAATAAAAGAGTTCACCCGTGGAGCTGAGATCGGATCAGAAACAGATGATCTTGCTGAAGATTCAAGCAGATACTACCTAAAAGTAATCCACTTTAAATGTCTAGCACATGGCTTACTTGCAGCTGGTGTATACAAAAGGTGTTCAGCATGGATTAGACCCTGTGATGCCGATAGGATGGGAGTAGATCATGAAGCCAAAAGGCATAGGCCTGTAATTATACCCACAGTGCCAATATGTTGCAGCCTATCCTGCCATAGTTAACTGGTACACCCATATGCACAGTAAACAGTAAATATTTTGCCCATTCATTTTTTACAGCTCATCCTAGATGACCCTTTCTTAAAAGAGATTGTTCCCCAGATCAACTTGTATAATGAACCATTTTTGAGGGAGTAACTGTTGCTGCTCCATTTGAAAGCATCTCAATGGACTCCAGTCAATGTTTGTGTATTGAAAAGTAATGGGGTCTAAATTTATTGATGTGACTAATAAAGCAGTCCAATGTTGGCATTGGTGAATTTCTCCGATGTTAATGACTGCTCTTTACCATAATTATGCGCAGAGGCTGATTTCAGCTGTTACTAGGAAAGCTCAATTGGAAAGATAATCCAGCAGCATTGCTCAGAGACAACCCAGATCACAATAGCCTGTTTATAATTTAGCCCATCCTGAACCATCTTACTGAGCATTTTTCCAGCTAGTCACTCTTACAGTTTCCGGCGAGGATTCCACAATCAGCTCTTCTAATTGTCCTGCATCTTTGGAAGCCTATGAGATAACAGTGTGGGAATTTTGGCCAATCACATTTTCACAGAAGATACCATTTTTACTTGAACAATTGTTACACTGCAGTAGGGTTGTTCAAAGAATTGTACAGAGTTGACACTGTGGCTTGAGACACAATTTGCAGCAACTGCATGAAATTCCCCAAGCAACCTTGCAAAAACAAAACTGAAAAAGGGGGAGTCCAGGTCTAGTTGTGTGATGATTTGCTTGCTCTCAAATATCAATTCTGATGCACATCTGTACTCCAGCAGTTTTTCTCTACTAGTGTTTAGGTTCAAGTGTATGAAGTGTACAATCCTAAATGTATCTTGGACTTGGTTTGGTGCAGCACAGTTTTGGCTGCTACCTTTAATTATTTTATTTTAAATTTTCTTTATTGGCATTTGTCAATACAAATAGAGCAACAATGACAAGAATACGCCACAGTATAAGATTGTAGGTGAAAACGGTATGGTACCTGCAAAGTTATGATCAGCACCAACCCTACTGTTGTCATAAAGCCTCCTATGTGTTTTGTGTCTCTAAGAGCATATTGAAACTTTTACAGAGTTGCGTGTCTGAGATAGACATAAATGCAGTACAGTTTTATGAAGGTAGTAGCGTGGGTGGTAGTGTAAGGAAATGATGAGAGTGACCACTAGACATCATAACCATGTAAAAGGTAAGGGTCTATTGCTCCTGGTCAACGTCCTCAGTGAGTTGACCCCATCCTAGTGCAGGATCTCTGAGGCATCAATTCCCAGTAGACGGTCAGCTGTTCCTGACAATAGACCATATCATTCAACCATAACTTAGTAGAGGGGGCAGGTTTCCTTCCCCAGTACATGGCCACCCTTCGTTTATCAAGGAGGAAAAGAATGGCAGTTAAATGATGTGCTTTAGGGACATCTTTGACATAGCCCAGTAGGCCCACCAGAGGAATAAAAGGGGGGAGTGGTCAGTTATCTTGTAAATAGTTTGGAAGACGTCAGTCCAGAAGGATGCCACCTTAAGACAAATGTTTGCGTGCACAAGCCTTTGCTCCTTTTTCCATGACTGGTGGCATCATGGTGTTGTCGGCTAGGGGGATTGATGGCGGATATAGTATTGGCTGCTACCTTTGACGTTATAAAATGTTGATCTACACGTGACCATATTGACCTTATATTGTGTGAATTGATAACAAGCTAACTGTAAAGTGGTGCAGTGAAAATTCATATTAAGGTGCATTCACTGTAGGGTAGTAATCTAATGCTTGTGTTATAGCCATGCCAATTAAGAAATAATCATTTATTTTGATTTCATATGTTTACTTATGATGTTAAAGAATAGATATCATTAAAACAATAATACATTTCTTGATGAATATGCTTTAAATGCTGTATGTGAATGTTGAAAATGTAGATCCCCATCAAATTTACTGACATGTATTAACAAGTTATTTCACTTTAGCAAATTTCTGTAACATGAAGTTAGATGAGATTTATTGATGTTGATGGTTCATTCAGAGGATTGAAGGAGTTCCAGCATCATTCCTGTGCAGTAGATGTGTGAGGATAAATAGGGTATACGCTTTACGTTGCTTTTTGTGATGTTTTTTGCAGTTTTGAAGTTGTGTGAATGGGGCTTTTTTTGCTAAGAAGGTGTGTGGGTTAACAGGTCAGTTGTGGCCTAAGATCCAAGAATAAGGCACAAGTGTAGAAGACACTTGGTTCATTTATTGTCTGCAGTATGAGGTGTTGGTCATGAGACATCGTGAGTCCGAGTGAGATCTGCTAATCCAGTCTCATTTGCAGAATAATTAGGAAAGCATAATCGGAAAGTGCAGCTCCATATTACTTTTGAAGTTTTTGATTACCCGATCCTTTTTTGAACAGTTAGTTGTTGTTGGTTTTTGCTTGCATTATTTTGCTTTAGGTTTACATGAACAAGTGATTGTGAGACAAATTGTAAAGGAGTTCGAGCTGCAGCATGGAGTGAGATTATCATCCTATTGTCCCGCGCTAGTATAGGTTGGTTGGTGTAAAGCCATGCTGGTATTGGTGGACTACGTCACAACGTGTCACGCTGCTATTGGCTGTGAACATCGAAAAGAGGATTGTGGGAACTTAATTACTTCCTGATGCTGAACGAAAAAGTAAATTTTAATTTACAAGCTGTTGGGGATGAACAAGTAACTGAAACAGAACAATTACAGTCTGAGAGAGAGCTGAGTGAGTCAACAGTAAGAGTTGGTTCAGAAGGGTCTAGACAAAGACAGCTGACTGTGCAAAACTCAGATGTTGACGGTAGACTTAATGCTGTAAATATTGAAATATTGATTGAAAATAGAGTTCTTTAAAACATTGAAAGGTTTGATCAAATGTGATGTATTCATCCCGGTAAGGGAGGGACTAAAGACTCCAGTTGAAGGTACTCCGGTCATTATGTATTGTCCAACGTAGGTCTTCATACATGTTTGTGGCTTGAGCAGTGGCATACGGTTATTGAGAAAGAAGGTGCATTAGCATTCCCATGTAACAGAATATTTAATTTGAGAATTATTGAGAACCTAAAGGCAAATTTTATATGAGATGAGACTGCCTCTGAGACCTCCACAACTTGAGGCATTAAATACATGAGAACACATATCTCATTAGAAACATAAAGAGAAGCATGAGAACAGAATAATTAAAGCAACAAGGACTGTTAACTGTCTAAACAATTGCAAGAATTCAAATCTCTTAAATCAGTCACTTACATTGAAGTTCACCCCTGCATTTTTCATCAAAATATTTAGAACTAACTGTTCTGAGCTTTCAATGCTCTCTTTGATCCAATGTTAAACTAATTTCTTGAGTTGTGCTTGTCACAGGTTCTTCCACTGGTCACTCTATAGGCAACTGGAACAACACCTTCCTTTATTTTGATACACTGTTTGAAATCTGGGGGATGTCCTAGTTTGTCAGTTAAAACATCAAGGAATTTTGCACAAAGATTGAGCTTATCTCTTCACTCCTTCCAACATTCCTTCAGGGAATTGCTTCCTTATTATACCCTCTAGGCTTAGTATCAGCTTTCTCCAGAATATCTTCTTCTTCAGGGAAATTATGCTTCAACATCTTAACACTAATGGAATGGAACATGGGTTGGCTATACCAATCACTGACTGCCCATCCATGGTTATTTCACAACCAGGTAAGTAAACATCATTTTCATCACTGTTGACCTTAAAATCCATTTTACATGCACCTTCCTCTAACAACTCAACAGAATTCACTTGTTTAGTACTGATCACTATGCAAATATTTGCAAAGTAGCCTCTTTTATTACATTTCTTGCACGCTGAGGTTTTTTCAATCCATGCAGAGCTGTTGGCTATGTGCCTATGTTGACGCAGTGAAAACACTTGAGTCTGGCAAAATCTCTATTTTGATGAGGATATATGCACAGTAGGAATTTTAATTATAATATTAACAAATCTGCTGTTCATTATGCACTTTCATTTCTTTAACACAGTCTGCAGTTTGTTGGAGTCCCCCAACTATTGGTTTGGCTTCTTTTTTAGGAGTTTTTAATAATATTTTCTCTTGGATGGAGGATTCATGGTGCATCTTTCAAGTTGTTCTCACATTAAGGAATTTAATAGTTCACAGATCCACATATGTTGGACAGGCCCCCTAAAGCAGTTATGTGATTTAAAACTCTTTCATGTTTCGCTGGCACTCTTCTAAAAAATGTGTGATTTTCAAGGACCATGTGAGTCCTCCTACCAAAATCTTCTTTAAGTATCCTTGATTGTGATTTGGAGAGCATTACTGGCCTTCACGCTCCTTTCTTTTTTGTGGTTCTGAAAAGCTTGCATACATTTTTCTCCCTTCCCTCCCATATTATGCAATAAAACATGGCATTTGCAAAGAAAAATCTTTTTGCAGCAAAGGCAATTAGGGATTGTTTGAACAATTATATCTAATGTTTACATGAGCAAATTGGTCCACCAGCTTCTCTCAAAATAGGTGGGTGTTGAGACATGTTAGCTGCTGCTGTAGCAATGTGTAGCAATGTACATTAAGTGCAACATATATAATTTGGTAAATTCAGCAAGCAAACCTGCTGAATGTTCCATGTTTGAAAGAAAACACATTAGAATACACTGTCTTACATTTTTGGAGATCAAGCAAAAGTGAGAGAAACCCCTCTCACCAAAGGGACAGAGTTGTGTGTACAAAAGAATACAAATTCCCCAGTGCTCAAATTAAACCGGAGTCATTCATGATAATTACATGTAAAAATGTCCTTTATAATCATATATATAAGAATCATATACACATAAACACAACATGTACATATACTAAAAAGCGGGAGATGCGTTTTAAGACAGTAAAATTAGCCTTTCTAAAATCACACCTCTACTGTTTTTGTCACGTCTCCTGTTTTTTAAATATATATACATGAGTTGTTTATGTGAATATTTTTTATGTATGTGGTTCTAAAAGATATTATAGACTAAAGCCATATACATTTGTCTATTTTCTGTGGTATTTAGCAGTGGTGTATTTTGGGATGGATGTAAGTATTCTAAATGACTGTTTGTGGTATTACATTACTGGAGAAACAGTGATGTTGAGTAAGGAATCGGCGATGTGAAGTACATCCCAGTAATCCTTTCACTTATTTATTTCCTTAAACAACCTCCATGATGTGAAAAGTTGTTTAGGGGGAGCTTACGGTGTGTTAAAAAACAATGGACTGAAATGCTGCCCAAAGCGATCGCCACTGGCTGAGATTAATTCACACATTCCATCCCTCTTCTTGTTTGTTGTAGGTTATGCTCTAAGGTTGACAGGTATGGTCAGTCTCTCCTATGCTCACTGTACCATAGGACTCAAGCTTCACCCCCACTGCAAGGCCTAGATTTTCCAAAACTAGTTGGAGTTTCTTGTGTTTCCTTCTCGAGGGGGCTTTGCCTTCCAGTTTAGCATGGACTTTTCCCATGAGGAGCATGGACTAATCTGCAAAACACATCCTCTGTCTAAATTGGCACAGTGGGCAAAATATGATGGATTGGATGCAGCTCTGAGGGATCGTTAGTGGCTGATATTAATTCAAGCATTCCATTTCTCACCTGATGTTTGTTGTAGGCTAGTAGGATTCATTCAACAGAAATGAACTGTGCAGTCCAGTCATAAAATTAACTATATAGCTACACATGGGAACGAATGGGTGGGAACTGAAGAAGGAGGCATGTCACTTGGGTGGAGTCGAAATGACAGACAAACATGAACCCATTAACTGACAAAATCACCCTGCACAACAGCAGGGAGGATTGCATTGCCATGAAAATGTTGAAACAGACTTATAGGAGACAATGTATGTGCCGTCCACATGGAGATGAGTGCAGAAAGGTTGCTTAAGACAGATTTGGGTCAATCATTCATTATGAAGAGGACTTCTTTGAGACAGGGAGTCAAAACTGTGAACAAAGAGTGGTGCTGGATGACAGACAGGTCAGTTTGGTGACTAGTTGGGCTAAGTATCTAAGGAGAGTGCTAGCCCCAACGCCAAAATACATCAAAATAGCTGGAGCAATATGCAAAACAGGGCATCCTAAAATTCAGAGACCACACAATCCACAAACCACAACCTTCACAGGTGCCCAACAATGACCACTCATGTGATGCAAAGAGATGTAAAGAGGCCAAATGTGAAGGGAGCCGTGCCCATAATCACTTAGAATTTTTTGTAAATGGTAGCATAAAAACACAATAGATAGAGGATATTCCTTAAATTGCTAACGAGCGTGGTGGAGCCAGAAACTGTCCCCTCCTCAGTGCTTCATCACTTGTCACCAGTGTCCTATAATATGTATAGGAGCACCAGATAAGGGAGAAGAGGTTGTATTAATCACATAGAGTACCCTACAACAGCCACTCCAATTTCAACAGTCTGCTGGCTCCAAGAAACAGAAGAAGGAATGTTCACATTCAGGACATTGGGGCACCCTGGCAGAAAGAAAGCTGGAAAGAGTAAGAAGAACCCAAGGGATCGATGACTAGAAAATTCCAGAAGGTGTGACATGCTAAATGTACTAAAATTGGTAAATATAACAGGAGCTCAAAGTGTTTTTGTTGATGCAGTTTCTAGTGGGGTGTCCAGCTCAGGGACAATCACTTGACTATCCTCTAGTTCCACCTCACACCGATGGCATTCTGGAAAGGAAAACTAGGCAGCTGCAGCAGCAAACTGGGGTGTGAAAGCAGAGTTGGCATATGAATAAAATCATCACTGAGCATAGTGAGCACAGCTCCGCGTGTACCATAAAATGCTATATCCCAAGATTTAAATAATCGTTAATACACTTTAAAAACATCCAGTGTAAAGTACATATTTATGGAGTATCAAACACAGATTTCTTTTAACATTTCTCCTATGTTATTTTTTTTCTCACACTTGCAGAGACAGAAAAGATTTTAAACATTTTATAATAATACTCATTAATTCTGTCCTCCCTGAATTCCATGAAGCTTCTGGAAGTCCTTTAGCCACAAGTAGGCATAACAAAGTGAGTTACTTGAGAATTGTAAGGTAGGTTTATTGTAGTAACCATAACATTGAAACGATAAATGTCCATCATTACTAAACATCAATAATACAACTATATAGGAAGCCAATTCAGTCAAAAATATGTCTGCCAGCAAACTAAAAAGCATGTCTAAATTTAAAAAAAAATCAGTTACTCGATGTCGTAAATGATACAAGCTAAATCTGGAAATCTCTTTAGTGCACTAAACTAGGATGAAAGTTGACTAGTAAAACATGAATTAATTGCTTCTTTACTGGTCCTAATATTTTCCTGATTTAAAAAATGTCCCAAGGTATTGTTCCCCTGGGTTAACATTGTATGACAAATGCAAATAATATATTCTATAGTTTGAAGTTTATAGCCAAATGGGCGACATGATCCATCGCACTTGAGGTGATGATTCCAGGGTTTTTCGAACTGAGCCAGAGGAATGTAAATTAATCTGGATCTCAAGTATTTCCTTTTCTTTACAGCCTCTAAGTTGAAGTAGAGATGGAAGACATGTTTATGGCTAAATTGGTTTTCTATATAGATTTATTATTGGTGTTTAGTAATGTTATCCTATGTGCATTTATTGTATTATTGTTATGGCGTTAATTGACACAAACCACATATTGAACACCTGGAACATCCTCTCCACCCAGGACATCACATCCACCATGAAATCCATCCACTCGGGAGCTCCCACAGACCCATGCCCGCAATACATCTTCAGCCTTGTAAACCAAAGGATCAGCCAGGATCTCACCACCCTGTTTAACAACTCTATCAACACTGCAACATTTCCAGAGACCTGGAAACACGCCAAAGTCAGACCCCTAGTCAAAAAAACCTCCGCCGACCCCAGAGAACCCAAAAAACTACCAGTTAATCTCCCCGCTCTCATTCCCAGCGAAGGTACTGGAAAAAATCACCAACAATCAACTCATAACATACCTGGAGTAGAACCAACTACTTGATGCCTCCCAATCTGACTTCTGCAGCAATCACGGCACTGAAACTGCCCTGATCACAGCCATCAACGGCATCCGAACACTCCTCAACCGATGACAAACAGCAACTTTGATCCTCCTTGAGCTTTTGGCACCCTTCAACACCGTATTCCACTACATGCTGATCGAAAGACTCCACCACATCACCATCCAAGGGGACACGCTCAGATGGATCGCCTCCTTCCTCACCGTAAGAACCCAGAATATCTACGTCCCACTTTTCATTTCTGAACCCAAGTAGATCACCTGCGGTGTCCCCCATGGCTCATCCCTCAGCCCCACACTCTTCAGCGCATATATGAACTGGCTGGCTAACATTGCAAGTTCCCATGGTCTCAACATAATTTTCTATGCAGAAGACACCCAATTCATTCTCTCAGTTACCAACAACCCCTCCACCACCTGAACCAGCTTCCACAAATGCATGACAAGCGTCTCTGATTGGATGAAGAACAACGACCTGCAGCTGAACACAGACAAGATGGAAGTACTGATCTTTGGCAACAGCAGCAACACATGGAGGAACTGTCTCATCTGCCTGCATCATCACTTTGTGCATGCTACATAAGATCTTAAAGTGGCTACCTCTGCACATGAGAATCACCGTGACACAGGCCCTCATCACCAGCCAACTGGACTATGGCGACACCCTCTACGAAGGAATCACCGCACATCTCCTACAGAGACTTCAGACGATACAGAACGCCGCAGCTAGACTCATCCTCAACCTTCCCTGACAAGCCCACATCACACCCCACCTCAGGCAACTCCACTGGCTCCCTGTACAGAAGAGATGCCAATTTAACCTGCTGACCCACAAATACAAGGCTCTACACAACCAAGAACCTGCGTACATTAACTATCGCCTGAACTTCCACCAACCATCAAGAAGGCTACGATCTGCCTGCCTTTCACTTGCCCATACTCCCCGCATCTACCGAAGCAGATATGGAGGACGTGCCTTCTCTCCCATTGCAGCAAAAACCTGGAACATCCTCCTCACACACCTCCGGACCATCACCTCACTTCTGGTATTCCGAATAGCCCTCAAGACCTGGCTGTTAGAATAAGCCTTCGGGACATGCAAGCACCCGATACCCTATCGGGTGATTAGCCACACTGTATAAATCCTGCTTGATTGACTGAATCCAATAAACACCTTACCGTACTAAACAAAGTAGTACAAATTGGTAAAGCAGATTGGCATACACTATACAGGAAAGCATCTTTGGGTAGCACATGACCTGATTGGCTGAAAATTTCAGCTCAGATTATAATGTAGAAGTGATGTAACATTCCAATGCAAAATAATTGGAAAAAGTAGAAATCTCAAATGATAATTTGAGGAATAGATTAACTGCCTGACTGCTGGGAGATTCATATTTATGTGCTGTAATAAGACATACATTAGCTTCCATTGGAAAAACTCCTACTATGCTACATTCTCAACCAAACACTCTCCAACAGTAGTGAGTTGATCTGTCATTTGGCAGAGAAATAAGTAAAAACTGCAAACATATCAAGTCATATTTCAACCAAACCAAACAACCAAACATGCACTGAGTCATGATCTATCTATTTGTCTATCTATCTATCTATCTATCTATCTATCTATCTATCTATCTATCTATCTATCTATCTATCTATCTATCTATCTATCTATCTTTCTATTTATCTATTTATCCACCCATCCACCCTCATGCCCCAAATTGAAGGAAGGACATGCCACTTGTTGAAAGTCATAGGAGATTTTTTGATGTTCTTTATTCAGTGGTAGAAGAGTTTCTTTTGACCAAGAGGTGAAGGATACAACCACAGGAAAGATTATCTTGACAGCCAATAAACCGGATAAATTACTTAGTTTTCCACTTTCGCCATTGTACCAATGGATACCTACATCGCTCTGAACAACCTTTAACACACAAATAAAAAATAATGAAAATATATTTGGTGTAGTATTAAATCAAATAGGATAGTGTTTCTGAAAAAGGATGGGCAACTCTAGTGTAAGCAATGGGGCGGGTAAACAAATGTTACAAGCTCTAAAGTAACTAACTTCACCTGTGCTTCAACCTCTGGTAGCTTGGCACAAAAACAGTCATACTTAACTTACAAGGAATGTGTAAATTATTTATGCAGCACACAAACATTAATAAAGTGAACACAAAACGCAAGAAAATTCTACACCAATTTAGAAAAATTTAGTAAAATGTATTGCATTATTTTACACCAAAATAAGAACTTCCAATCAGTAGAACCAGAGTGATGTAATTTCAAATACTTAAGGTAAGTATAGCACCTAAAAGCACAAAGCATCATTAGGGGTTATCTGGCTGAGCAAGATCAGGTGAAAGTCACATGTATAGGTCGACCATAATGGAGCGCAGGCCATATGCAGCGACATTAGTGCTGCTGAAAAAGAAGCAGAAAGAGTGTCGCGGATAGATGCTTCTGTGGCGCAAAGAGCAGAGCAGGTTATGCAAATGGTTGTTGCTGTAGTGTAAAGATCCGGTTGGGCATCGCAGATGGTTGTTGCTGTAGCATCACATTGGCTGTTGATGCTGTGACATGACTTGCAGCACTTGGTTTGCAGATTGTTGCTGGTGGTTGCTGTAACCCGAAGAGTCAGGTTCACCAGAGCTTTGCACTGGTTGTCAGCGCGGGCACCAAGATCTTGACACAAACAGGCCAGTTCGCAGTTGCGAAGAGCACAGAATGTCAGGATTTTTCTCTTTCTTCCAGGAAGAGCTCAACTGATGCCACACAAAAGGTCCAAGACCTACGAGGCCCCTTTTGGGGATCAGGAAGTCACGCCATCAGAGGCCAGCAGGTCTCAGGCAGGTTAAGGCAGGTCCAAAATAGCAGGCCAGCTGGGCAGTTGCAGAGAGGCACCTGGAGCTTGTTGTGTCCCTGTAGCTCAGAGCATGAGGCTAGCTAACTAGCCCTTGCAGTCACTCAGCCTGGGAAAAAGGGGGCAAGTCCAGTCTTCCTTCTCAGATAGCATGGCAGGCCTCAAGCATCAGGGCAATCCTCTAGCAGCAGGCAACCATTCTTCTATAGTATCCACAGGTCCAGGGGTGTACTGAAGAGTGGGTCTGAGAGTCCTAGTTTTAAACCTGGTGCCAGCTTTGAAGTGGAAGAACTTTCTGGAGCTTTCCCCTGAGAGAAACGTCTGGAATTTCCTGCCTCCCTGCTCTTGTGCCAGGATGTATGGAGTCACAAAGGCCTAGTGAAAAGTTAATTGTGTGTGTGCTGAGGCATTGTCTTTGAAGTGCAAGTGGTGCTGTCCACAGCGCCCCCCCTCATCCTGCTTGGATGGCCCATCTTGCCAACACACAGTCCCTCTATTGTGTGGCTGTCTGGGATGAATACACTATGGCCAACTGCCAACTCTACCTACTCATGTGACTCAGGAACAGGCTGCAGGCACCAAATGATTGGAAAGGAAAATGTCAACTTACTAAAAGTGGCATTTTCAGAATTGTGACTTAAAATCCAACTTTATCATTAAAGAGGATTGTAAATTACAAATATTTAGATACCAAAAATAACATTCCTACTGTCTCTCGACCAAAGGTTAGCACTTTATAAATGTAATAAAGTAGCCAAATGTAATACTATGTGAGAGGTAGTGAAAACAAATTTGTGAGTTTTTCACTACCAGCACGTGTAAAACTTAAAAGTGCATGTCAAACATTTTAAATACACTGCATCCTGCCCTTTGCAGTGACCTTAGAGTGTGACTGCATCCGAGAGATGTACAAGTAGACATGTTTTAGTAGTCCTTTTGAAGAATGGTAATTGGGTTGTGAAATAGCAAGACGTGTTGTCATCTGGTTGTACAGGGCTGGTAATATTTAATTTGCCCAGAAATGAAGTGGGCAGATTTTAATTTACATTTGCATTGTTTTAGAAAAGCAAATGCACCAGCTTCTCTAAAACCAATGGTTTTAAAGTGAATTGCTCCTTTGTTACACATCCATTCCCTTCTGTAACAAAACTGTCATAGAAATTATTTGTTTGAAAAAACAAATTGATTGGTGAGGAAATGTGAATCAATTTATTACAAATATAGTTTAAGTGTTTTACAAATTAAAATTCAGCAAGAATCATCACCTACTTTGGAATATTGCATATTTGTTTTGTTTTGAGGCTGATTTGCAAGTTGTTTTCTTGAACAAAAATCACTCAGCCCTAGTCCTGTTACTGTTGTAAATAATTGTAAACGAAATTAGGAAGGTTGCCATGACCACTAACAATGTTGTTAGCATTCTTCTAAACTTGGTTCCATGCCAAATGGCTCTGCACAGCAGGCTGTTGTGGGTGAAGAGATCCATATTCTGAAAGCACTGGGATCAAGAGCCAGAAAGCTCTGGAAATTGTTGAGTATTTATTATTTATAGAAGCGGTAAGAGATTGATTTTAAATATTGTATTGCAATCAGTGACTGTCATCAGAAGCACAGTAAAAGCTGCAGAATAGAAAGTGAAGTTGGGATACTGCAAATGGCAACTGTTCATTACAACAGACAGCAGTAGGCAAATACCATCATGTGGTAAATACTACCATCTATTAATGGGGAAAGCACCATCTGGTGGTAAATCCATGATGCCTAGCTATTGCAGAGAAAGAAAAATTACTGTAGGTTTTCACATGTGTTGTGGAAAGAAACTGTATTACTTCCAGAAAACCCTGTTACATGAGATGTTGAGAAATTGAATACCCACAGTAAGCGTAGATGTAAGCTGCTCTTACTTTGGGTTTCTTTAAAATGTACTACAGATAAATAGGTTAGTGTGCCATCTTACTTTTTTGATTAATGTAGGCCTTATTCTAGGTGAGCAGCCTTCCAGGTTGGTGGCGGTGCTTTTGCTGCTGCACCATTGGAGGGCTGTCCAACATATTTTTAGTTCGCTGTCATATAGGTGTGGCTGTCTTGGTTAAAAACTATCTATGAAGCCAGGTCTACCTTGGTGGCATGGAAGAACTTTAGTCACAAATGTGAATACTGGTAATGTACCCCCCAAAAAAGAGGGTCATTTTCCAAATCCACAGTAGAAATCTTCTTGACATATTCAGAATTGTTTTGTGGCATACTGGGTATATGTTGAATGCTTTTTCTAGAATACCAAAAATATTTAAAGGTCATTTTGCACAACTGGCCACTTTAAGTAAGCATAGGAACATGTGTTTCAAAATGTCCCAGGACACATCATGACCACTCAAAAACAGTATGTACCTGTCTAGCAAAAGAATAAAACAACTCAAAAGAAACTACTGTCACACTTCTGTCGCTCATAACTTTGTACCCTTACCTAACCATAACTAAGGCATTGGTCTAGTAGCCTTCCTTTGCATAAACAATTGGCAATATAACCTCCATACCCATATTGGAGACACAAGTATTGTTTTTTTAACTAGGGCACGTGGATTATGTCTACTGTTTCAAATTTTCAAAATAACCTATAAGATGCGACCCACACCTGCCAGTGACCTTTATTGAATGAAAGGGAAGTCACAAAGGGTTGTTTGCTCTCCTCTGCATGTCACAGCAAAACCATTTTTGCAGGTTGCACTGGCAGATTGTTGATCAGTGTAATCTTTTTTCTCTCCAAAACTGCTTTGGGGTGGACTTATCTGGATTTGCTGATGACTTCTTTTCTGCCATCCCAAGGGTCTATTGCCCGTGGAGGTTTTGGATTGAGTGGAGTTATGTGAACTTGCACGAGGCAGGCAATTGTTATGATCTTACCTTTCTTCAGCTCTGTTGTTTTGAAGAAGGGAGAGTTCCCTTGAAAATTCACCTTCAATTTTGCAGAAATCATTTAAATATATTCCATTTTTAAGGCTCTCAGTTTTTGCTTTTCTGCCAGAAATGAGTATCTTTTCTACTGTACTTGGTGAAGGTAATCAGGAAATATTATTACTTCATTACATTGTAGATAGTTTAGAAGGCAGATTAAAATTGGACATGCAAGGGCTCAAAAGGGAAGAGGGATATGCATCAGGGCCTAGTTTGCACGCTCCACACTAAAACATTGTGAAAGCTCATTATGTGGGTCCTCAGACAGTCAGTGATTAATTGCACTGGTTTTCAGCCCTCTATAGCTTCAGGGAGTCCCAATATTCACAGGTTATTTTATAGGCTCTGTCCTATCCCCTACCTTGTTTTCTAGTTGTCAGATTATAAAAGAAGTTGGTTACTCTTTTATTCATAGCGCAGGTTATAGCTTCTTTTGTGGAGATCCTCTCCTCCATCTCTGTGACCATATCATTCACAGTGTGCAAGTCCTGTCTGATCAGGGACACATCAATCTTTATTTCCTCAATTTGTCCTATCAAGGGAGCATCTGGTTTCTTTAAATGTCTGCAAGATGGCCTCTCCAGAAACGACAGACAGTTCTCCAGTACCCAAGCCAGTGGAATCAGGGAGTCCAACCTTCATGGTTGCCTTAACTCCTGCACATTTTTCAATCTCAGTTTTTTGGGGGCACACTGGAGCTTTATCTTTTACCATTTTGACACTTGTAGGGTGGCCAATATGATATTATGGAGGGGGTACAATGTAGTCCTCCCATTAAATGTCACTGGTTGCCTCTACCCTAATGTACATTTGAGGTGTTATTACTTCAGGCATTACTATGGCATTTCTTGTATTTCTCTGGTGCATAATTTTGCCCCCCACTAATGGTATGTCTGAATCAAGCCAGAGTAGCCAGTATGCCTAGATGGAGGGGATGAAATTTATTAATTTACCTTCCTCCACGCCACAGCCTCCATTCTCTGCAGTCCCATGAGCTCATTTCTCCCGGCCTTTGTGCCTTGCTCCATCACAATGAAGGCATCCCCCTGCAGCCTAACTCTGAGACCATGCCACTTGGGTTCTAGGTCGCAAGCTCCCATAGAACAGGGCACAGCTGACACGAAGTTGTGCCTTTTGCAATTGGAACCTCTTCTCACACTCTCAGCAGACGTTACCAGCCAGCTGCTGCTGTCACTCTGCTTCCATGGGCTTCCTGCAGGTGCACCCCTCCAGCAGCTGGATGATATCAGATGATCACCGATGAGCCAGATAGTGCCACCTGCCCCAGATAGTGCCACCTACCTAAGTGAGAATCAATTTGATTTTATAAAGTAGATTTGCCAGGATGTGGGTGGATTCTGGGGGACATGTATCAATCAATCAATCAATCAAGGATTTATAGAGCGCACTAATCACCCGTTAGGGTCTCAAGGCGCTGGGGGGGAGCTACTGGTCGTAGAGCCATGTCTTGAGGTGTTTCCTGAATGTCAAGAGGTCTTGGGTCTGGCGAAGGTGGAGCAGTATGGAGTTCCAGGTCTTGGCGGCTAGGTGAGAGAAGGATCTTCCTCCGGCGGGGGTGCGGCGGATGCGGGGGATGGAGGCGAGGGCGAGGCTGGCAGAGCGAAGATTGCGGGTGGGGGTGTGGAAGGTGAGTCTGTCGTTGAGGTAGGCTGGGCCTGTGTTGTGGAGGGCCTTGTGTGCGTGGATGAGGAGTTTGAAGGTGATCCTCTTTGACACTGGTAGCCAGTGAAGGCCTCTGAGGTCGGGGGAAATGTGGTCACGGCGTGGGATGTCCAGAATGAGGCGGGCAGATGCGTTCTGGATTCTTTGCAGTTTTGCTAGGAGTTTGGTTGTTATTCCTGCATATAGGGCGTTTCCGTAGTCCAACCGGCTGCTGACCAGGGCGTGGGTGACAGTTTTCCTGGTTTCAACGGGAATCCACTTGAAGATTTTGCAGAGCATGCAGAGAGTGTTGTAGCAGGAAGAGGAGATGGCATTGACCTGCTGAGTCATGCTGAGTGTGGAGTCCAAGATGAAGCCTAGGTTGCGTGCGTGGGTGGTGGGTGAGGGCGCTGTTCCTAGGGAGGTGGGCCACCAGGAGTCATTCCAAGTTGAGGGGTTGGTGCCAAAGATGAGGATTTCTGTCTTGTCTGTGTTTAACTTGAGGTGGCTTGATTCCATCCAGCTAGCGATGGCGTGAAGTCCATTGTGGAGGTTGTTCTTTGCAGTTGTAGTGGTCTTTCGTGAGGGAGAGGATGAGCTGAGTGTCGTCTGCGTAGGAAACTATGTTGATGTGGTGGGTTCGTGCGATGTTGGCGAGGGGGGCCATGTAAACGTTGAAGAGCGTGTGGCTGAGCGAAGATCCTTGGGGAACTCCACAGATGATTCTGGAAGCTTCTGACAGGAACGGTGGGAGGCGGACTCTCTGGGTTCTGACTGAGAGAAATGACGAGATCCAGTCGAGTGCCTTGTCGCGGATTCCAGCGTTGTGTAGGCGTGTGCAGAGAGTGTGATGACATACCGTGTCGAAAGCTGCGGAGAGGTCCAGGAGGATGAGGGCTGCTGTTTCTCCTTCGTCGAGCATGGTCCTAATGTCATCTGTGGCAGCAATGAGTGCAGTCTCAGTGGTGTGGTTTCTGCGGAATCCGGATTGGGAGGTGTCGAGTACCTTGCTGTCTTCCAGGAACCGGGATAGTTGGCTGTTTAAAATTTTTTAGATGACCTTGGCTGGGAAGGGGAGGAGGGAGATCGTCCGGTAGTTCTTGGGGTCGTCTGGGTCTGCCTTTGGTTTCTTTAGCAGTGCTTCCATCTTTCTGGGAAGGTGGCTGACTCGAAGGAGCTGTTGATGGTTTTGCAGAGGTGGGGGGCGATGATGATGTTTGCCTTATTGAAGATATGGTGTGGGCAGGGGTCCGATGGTGATCCGGAGTGGATGGAGGCCATGGTGGTGGCGTTGTCCTCTATGTTGACGGGGGTCCAGGTGTGGATGACGTACGTGTTGCTTGGAGCGTTGGGTTCTTGGGTGTTTGTAGTCAGCTGGTGGGTCTGGGGTTTGAAGCTATTGTGGATTTCTTCTATCATTTGACAGAAGTGAGTTGCCAGTGAGTTGCAGAACTCCTGTGATGGCAGGGGTTTGTTGGAGCAGGTCCTGGGGGTGGAGAGCTCATTGACGATGCCGAAGAGCTCTTTACTGTTGTGAGCGTTGGCGTTGATGCGGTTTTTAAAGTGGGTCCTTTTGGTGGTGCGGATCAGTTGGTGATGTTTGCGTAGGGCATCCTTGAAAGCAATGTGGTTGGAGTTGGTAGGGTCAAGGTACCAGGTTTTTTCCATTCTGCAACATAGCCGTTTGGATTCCTGTAGTTCTGGGGTGAACCAGCTGGCCTTGATTCTGTGGGAGGTGTTTGGGGGTTTTTGGAGCGGTGCGAGGGTGTTGGCGCAATCTTCTATCCAGCGTTGCAGGTTGGTGGTGGCTATGTTGGGGTCCGGTGTCCCAGGGGGTGGGGCCCGGACAAAAGTGGAGATCAGTTGATCCGTCAATATTTTGCTCCAGTTGCGTCGGGGGGGTTGTGTGCGTGGTGGTGAGTGACTGGTTTTTGGTAGGAGAAGTGGATGCAGCAGTGGTCTGTCCAACTGAGTTCGGTGGTGTGGCTGAAAGAGACGTGGTTGCTGGCTGAGAAGATGGGGTCAACTGTGTGGCCTGCGGAGTGGGTGGGTGTAGTGACGAGTTGCTTGAGGCCGAAGTTGGCGAGGTTTTCGATTAGGTTGGTGGTGTTGATATCGTTGTTATTTTCTAGGTGGAAGTTTAGGTCACCAAGGAGGATGTAGTCTGTTGAGGCGAGGGCTTGGGAGCTGATGGCATCGGCGATGTCATCACAGATCTGCGGCCTGGGTCCAGGGGGTCTGTAGACCAGTGTTCCTCTGAGTGTGTTGTTGGCGTTGATGTGGATTTTGAAGTGGAGGTGCTCGGCGGAGTTGATGGTGTCGTGGGAGTTGGTGGAGACTCTTATGGTGTTTTTGTGGACTAAGGCGATTCCTCCTCCTGGTCTATTGATTCGGTCTCTTCTGGTGATCTTGTAGTTTTCTTATATGGCTATGGCTACGTCTGGTTCTGAGGCCGAATTCATCCAGGTTTCGGTGAGGAATGCGATGTCGGGCGAGTATGAGGTCAGGAGGTCCCAGAGTTCAATTGCATGTTTGTGGACGGAGCGGGTGTTAAGTAGGATGCATCTTAGGCGGTTGTCTGTTTTGATTTGGAGTTTGGAGGTAAGGTTGCAGGTGAACTTGCAGGCTTTGCAGGAGAAGGGTCCTTTGGTGCACGTCAGTGTGGACTGGAAGCAGATGGAGGAGTGTCCTGGATTAAGGGCGTGGAGTTCGTTGGCAGTGTAAAGGTGTTTGGTGGCACGGGAGGCGTGTTGGCCAGGGGGTCTGGCGCTGGGTGCGGTATTGGCGTGGACGGGCGCAGACAGGCTTGCCTTTGGCGCGCCTTCGGTGTGCCAGCGACGTGCCCGCTGCACGCGTCCGCACTGCGGCCGTCATAAGAAGGGAGGTGGGAGGGAGTGGCAGCTGGGAGGAGGTAGGGAAACCTCCAATGGGAGTGCAGGGGGCGGGGGCAGCAGGAGTCAGGAGCGGGAAGAGCTCTGAGGAGGAGGGAGGGGGGTGGGGCCTTCTGGGAGAGGAGAAGCCAAGAAGCCCAAACAAGCCCAGACAAGCCCAGACAAGCCCAAACAAGCCCAAAAAAGCCGAAAACAATGGCAGCACTTACCGGAGCAGTGGTGAGGAGGACGCGACCTGCCTGCGAGGATGCAGGGTCAGAGGTCGCAGAGCTTCATTATCACACATCCACCATCTTGATGTGCTGACCATGCCCCTCACCCTTAATTGGATAGTTAGTCCATTGCCCTTTCTGATAGTATAACAGCCAAACAATTGGCCTTCCCCATGGCAGAGGCATCAGGAGCTCTTGCTAGCTTTAACACGGTTCCCACTGCATTCCAAGTGAGGTAAGGGAATGCAGAGGTGGGAAAATGAAACATGCTATAATATTTAGCCATATGTCCTGTTACCGCTCATCTCCACTGACTGCTGCAAGCAAGCCCAGGCATGCTTGACCTGACAGCCGTCCAGCAGCAATAAGTGGTAGGATCCCCCTGCCCCCAAGGTCTAACGCCAAGGTCTCCTGTCCCTAGAAGCCTCAACAGACTTTTTGCCCCCTTGATGTTTTCCAGCTCTCCAGTGTCCTGCTCCCATTCTCCTGATTCCCACTCTTCCCAGCTCACCATGGCCCTCCCAGGACCTACTTAATGAAGGCTGCAGCATGGCTCCATTGAGCGGGTCCAGACCAGCTCTACCCGACTGCTGCCAGCGACTACAAGCCTGCTTGACCTGACAGTCGTCCAGCAGCAGTAAGTGGTAGGCTCCCTCTGCCCCCCAGGACTAGATCCAAGGTCTCCCGCCCTTAGGAGCCTTGACAGACTTTTTGCCCCCTCACCATTTTTCTGCTCTCCCGCTTCTTGCCCTCCTGATTCTCGTTCTACCACTTCCCAGCACCCCCCACCTCTTGGAACCTTCTTAATGGAGGCCGCAGTGCAGCTACATTTAGAAGGACCAGACCAGCTCTCCCTTGACTGCTGTCAGTGACCGCAGGCCTCCCTTACCTGACAGTCATCCAGCAGCAGTAAGTGGTATACTCCCTCTGCCCGACAGAACTACTGCCCCTAGAATCTTTGACAGACTTTTTGCCCACTCGCCTTTTTTTCGCTCTCCTGCGCCCCGCACTTCCTGCCTCCCCAGTGCCCCTCTCCCCCTCCCAGGACCTACTTGATGCCGCGCACTGGCCACGCCACTGGCAAGGAGAGGCAAGCCCATCTGCACCTGTCCATGCCTGGACCGTGCCCAGCGCCAAGAACCCTGGACTTCTGGACTTCCACAGATACCGATCTTCATACCCTAGACCCCGGTCGCAACAACAACTGCTGTTCACCTGTCTCCACTGCCGCCTCATCTCCACTCCAGGACTGATCACCTCTGCAGGATCCTGCACATCGCCGTCAGCATGAACCATGACCCCACCGGTTCAACTTAGATGCCTCCTGCTCAACACCAGATTTCTCTGCAAATACGCCACCAAAATCTGGGACACCAGATCTACCTTTGCCCCCGATGTAATCATCCCAGAAACCTAGCCCACCCCACCATCTACCCCAGACATCACGACGGCAACACCAATCAGCTACAAGATAAAAAACACTGCTACCACACCAACAGACATGGAGGCCACATCGCCATCATACACAAGAAATCAATCATCTGCACCATCAACAACAACCAGACCACACCAATCATGGAACACATGAACTTCCAGCTCTGCACCGATGATAACACCACCATCAAAGACATCCTTGTGTACAGACCACCAGGACCATGGACTGGACTCAGCAGCACCACTGCTGAATTCATCACCCCACTCGTCATCAAATCCGAACACTACGTCTTCCTAGGAGACCTCAGCTTCCACCTAGACAACACCAACTCCAGCGACCTCCTGGAAAGACTGGACACCATTGGCCTCAAGCAGCTAGACACTGAAAAACCTTCCAATCAGGATTCAGAACCAACCAAAGCAGAGACAGCTCTGATCACCGCAACAGACAACATCCTCACCCTACACGACAGAGGAGGATCAGCAGTCCTCCAATTTCTCTGAGGAGGATCAGTCATCCTCCAGCTTCAACATAGTCTCCCACCACACACTCATCGATCTCCTGCACCAGATTGGTATAACAGATGATGCGCTCATATGGATGGAATCCTTTCTCACAAGACGCACCTAGAAAGTCTGCCTCTCTCCCATCACATCGCAAGCCAAGCACAACATCTGCAGCATCCCCCAAGGTTAATTCCTCAGCCCAACACTCTTCAACATCTACATTACAACACTCCCAGACATCGTCAGATCGCACAACATCAATATCATCTCCTATGCTGATGACACACAGGTGGTCCTAACGCTGTCTGCCGACCCCACCTCAAGAAAGTCTCACTTTCACAGCTGTATGAAGAGCATCTCAGCATGGAGGAAGGCCAACTGCCTAAAGCTCAACATGGACAAGATGGAAGTTCTCATCTTCGGCAAACACTTCGCCCTCTGGAACCACTCCTGCTGGCGATCTGAATTTGGACCCACTCCCACGCCAAAAGACCACACCTGAAACCTCAGCACCATCCTAGGCAGCGAACTCTCCATGAACGCCCTCTCCTCAGCCTGCTCCCAAACGCTCCGCAAAATCTTCAAGTGGCTCCCCATCAACACCAGAAAGACAGTAACGCATGCCCTCATCACCAGTCGACTGGACTACAACAACGCACTCTTTGCGGGCACCCCCACCAAACTCATGCAAAGGCTCTAGACGATCCAGAACGCAGTTACCAGACTGATCCTCATCCTGCACAAGAGAACCCACATCACCCAGCACCTGAAAGACCTCCACTGGCTCCCGGTTTAGAAGAGATGCCCCTTCAAGCTCCTGACCCACGCCTACAAAGCCCTCAACGACCAAGGACCTGCCTACTTGAACCATCATTTGCACTTCCACCACCCACCCCCAGGAACCTCCAGTCTGCACATCTCACCCTCGCGCAGGTCCCTCACATACGCTGCTGCTGCACTGGAGGACACTCCTTCTCTCATCTCGGCGCCACAGCCTGGAACACCCTCTACCTCCGCACCTCACCATCGCTGACTGACTTCAGGAAGGGGCCCAAGCCCTGGCTCTTAGAATAAGACCTACAGCAAGGGCCTGGATACTCTCGCGGGTGACAAGCTGCGCTTTACAAATTCCAGTTGATTGAGTGATTGAGCTGTATATCAGGCACTATATGCTGTTTTCTATCAACAAACATGCCTGATGTGAAGACTGCAGATGGAAATGTATGCTTTGCTATTGTTCTATGCTTTTGAAGGCACAAACAAACCAAAGACTGACATTAAATAGGGCAATTAGTATTTGTGTACACATGGCTGAGCCATAACAAGAAGAGCAAGCTCAACTGCTATTACCTCTGTGCAGAATTTTAAGTTACACACAAGCAGCTGAGAACAGAAAAACACCTCGATCCAGGAACCTCCACATATATGACAATAAGCAAATTCTAAAAACATTAGCAGTAAAAGAGTGATATTCAGGCAAACAGTGAAAACTATAATTTTCCGCAAATTATTTATTTCTGCTATTTTACAATAAGATTCGAAAAGTATGTTTTTATCTTAGATATAATGGTACGCCAGCACAAAGGAAACCTAGCCCAGAAACAAATAAGCACCTGCCTTGCACAGTGAACGATACCCTCGTTTGGTTTCGAATAAAGGAAACAAAACATTACATCATGCTGAGCTGTTTCTGTATGCAGGTTTCATTTTTGGACTGGTGCCTGGTACCGTAGCAATACCGCTTGTCTCAGAATGGAAAACGACATCGGTCACATAAAGACCATAAAACCCTTAATAACAAGAATGACCTTTAATGACCAAAAAACTATATCAGAAATAAGTATTTGAATCCCAGCACCACCCTATTATATCATAGCTAATCATTGATTTGAGACTTAAAGTTTTTTTTGTGAAAGTCAGTATAAACACAGTCACTGCCGATTTCATAAAGGCATGGTATTAGCAAGACGTTAATGATCCTCCCTAAGAAATGTCCACTGGTATAGTGGTTACCCCTAAGATTCAGTTCCAGTGAGCGTTAGCGAGTGATTTGGCAACCTGTAGCACGAGTTGGAATATACTTTATGAATCATAACAAGTCTGAGCAGTACAAAATTAATGACCTGCACAGTCACCTAATTCCCTCTTTTTTGTATCGTCTATGGACCACCAGCGATCTGACGCCACAGCAGTCAGCACAGGGGTGTGCCATATATTCTCGTTGGCCTCTGTTAACATTTTGCCATAGCTATATGAGCCGTAATGTGTAATGAGGACTGGACTGCCCATCCTGGACACGAGACACACCCCTGCTAGGCCCGGAGAAGGTGTCTCCATCAAGGGATAGATAGCCTGCGGAATCCTTAGCCAATTCACTCATGAGGGAGCAATACAGAATTGTCTCAAAGGCACATACATGGTTTGCTGCTACAGAAAAATAAGTTTCACAAGACTGTGCTAATAGGTATTGGAATATTTCACAAGTTTCTCTTTAGAACTATCTGTAAACCCTGGGACTTTTATATACTAAAGTTTGAAAATTGTGCTGTAAATAATGCAAGATTTGGACCCATTTCGAAAGAATGTGTGTTGGCTGGGAACACTCACTGCAGCCCCCTAGAAAGAGTCAGGGGGCTCCCTAGTGCACTACGCAATGTATATCAAACCATTTTTTTAGAGTTGGTCTACGTTCCTTGTGTTGGATCACTCAGATGTACAGCCCATGGATGTGCTTTGGTAATCTGTAACACTGCACACCAGCTACTGTCAAACTCCTTATAATGTGCAACTATTTTTAACAGATACTGTGCCTGTTATGTATCCATATTTAGACCTTCAGGTTTTACTGTATGTAACATTCTGAAAGCAGGCCTTGATTTTACAATGAAGCATGTTAACTAATGAACAATGGTGATCTGCTCTTTGGTGCTTTGGTTACTGTGCACATCAAAACGTTGCTGTTTTACTTCAGTGCAGTAACTGTGGGGTGTATGGCACACTTATACTGGACTTCTCTGTTTCGACATATGCAGCAAATGCACTGAAAAACATTGCTGGTCACGAGTGACACCGTTGTGCCTACTCTATTGAAAATAATAACACCCCCTTCTCTGGTTCATATGAAAAACGAATAGAACCTTTTGCTCGACTTTCCAAACCTGTCACTTGCACAATTTCCTCAATGGGAACGGTTTTAAACAGACATTGTTGATTATACTGACATTAAGTTAGTTTTGATGTTGATTGTGTTACGGCTATGTGGCCAGAATTGACAGGCAACATTGCACATAGTCCTTTTGTTCAGGGTACATCACTCTCGATAAAGGGGATGTCACTGTATTTACTGTCGTTCTCTGCCCATTGTTTTACTGCAGTGTCTACGATCTCCTCGGAGAGACGGTGTGCATACTCGAGCAGCACTGGGTTTGGTGCTAAAGACTCATCTTTCGTCGCTTCCTGGTTGGACACCACCAAAGCCATAGTTTCCTCTGGGGGCTTGTCGTTGCTCGTTTGTGTCTTTTCATGTTGGGTGGAGTTCTGAACTGAGTAAGTCTGCTTGGACTTTATGCATCCCATACTATAGTAACTGGGGTTATCATCAAATAATAATTCAGCAGTATCCGCTGAGAGAAGTTCATATATTTTACAATAGAGGTTATACAGTTCCTCAGCTCTTTCTGGTGGGTAGGCACCTCTTAACAACCCAAGCACCATACACTTGGCCAAGTCTTCACGTTGCGTGCCACCTGCCAAAAGAAACAAAAAAGAATGATTTCTCTAATATTCTGTCTTGATTATATTAAACTCTCTGCTAAAGCATAACCTATAAATTGCACAATGAACATTCACATGCCAGTGGTTAAAAATGCATATTTTTACTTGCAATGTGATTATCTAAGTCTCAGGGGTATAATTACAAACCACTAGCGCCCTAGTGCCATTTTTTCACTAAGGAGGCCATTCTCATGTCCCGTATTTGCAAAGTGGGGCAAAGCAAGCATTGCGCCACTTTATAAACCCTTGTGCCACATTATGCTACATTATGCCACAGTATGCAAGGGGGGCGTTACCACACAGGGAGGCCCGAAAAGTGGCGCAGTAAAATTGACAACATTTCACTGCACCATTTTTTCCACCATTTTTAACGCAAGCTTTGAGCGGGCATTTAAATGATGCACCCATTTTAATCAATGGGCCTCCCTGTGTTTTGCTGCACTAGAGTCAACATTTTTGACACTAGTGCAACAAAACACCACAATAACGTAAAAAATGTTGATGTTATTCTCCTAACGACCATCATGGTGCACCGTATTGTAAATATGGCGCAACCATAGTGTTGTTAGGTGGGGCACGGGCGACGCAAACAAAAATGGCGCATCAGGACCAATGCGTCAGTTTTTCTTGTAAATATGCTCCTAAGTGTCTAAATAAAAAGTGAAGAATTCAGTGACCAATGAGCAGTCAGTTGCAAAGAGCTCTACTCTAATAACGAAAGAAGGCATTTGAATTTAAGAGCAACCACTTAAGAATGAAAACAATGATCAATCAATAATAGGATTCACTTCGTTTCCCCTATGCTCTGGTGATATCTTACTCTTGGCATTATAATACATTAAAGGAAATAAACTGCTAATAACTTCACTGTCCACAGCAATACCCTCTGATTCAGCTAGCATTGCCTCTTATTTTTAAATTCTCTAGGATGATACGCAAAGGTATGAATCCATTTAACGTTGCATGTTGCTTTTTGGCGATTAAAGACGAGTGATATGTTAGGTGCAGAGTACGGGCAAAATCGTTATGAGCTGTTAAAAACAAAATCGAGGTGAGGATTTCTATTCGAGATTCCTAAATTAATATCCTTCAAGGTGTGGGTTCTGGACTATTAGACCAATCCTTATCGCCTAAAGAATCTCACTTATAACGTGAGATAGTAGCTGGGGGTGGGAGGGGGTTGGGCATTTTTAGCGAAGACAGGTTACATAAAATCTAAGCCATGCCACTGCTGCAGCATTCAATAACAAATCACATTTAAATGTATAGCTTTCTTCAACATAAGCACCGCTAGACTGCCCTTCCTATGGAAGTTTCAGAAGGATTTGCAAACATTGTATTTTTCTTGGAGGAAGAGTATGACACTCTTTGTATCATGCCTTTCTAATAAACTTTGTTTTCAATTAATACACCCCAAAGATATTGCAGACAAAGAGAAATGCAACGAAAGTAAAGATCATTTGTTAATCCATAATGAACTGTAGCTGCCCCATGTATAATATATTTATACCCTGATATATCCTCAGAGTCCTACTTTCCATTCCTTTGTAAGGGCCTGGAGTGGTCTGAAACAAAAAGGCAATTGTCACTGTGAGCAACTCGATTTATATAATTGTGTATGGATTAGTTTACTTCACGTGTTATCCACCATGATAAAGCCAAAAGTGAGAAGAACGACAAAATGGGAAATGTAATCTACTCACACAGGGTAAAAACCCATTTCTCCTTCAGCAGTAGCATTTATTTTATTTGTCTCATGACTTTACACCCTAAAGTACCT
This sequence comes from Pleurodeles waltl, assembly GCF_031143425.1. Taxonomy (NCBI): domain Eukaryota; kingdom Metazoa; phylum Chordata; class Amphibia; order Caudata; family Salamandridae; genus Pleurodeles; species Pleurodeles waltl. Next base: position 1,833,776,248 of record NC_090440.1, on the reverse strand, counting down.
TTGATCAAGATTATTACCACTGCTAATGGAATCTTCATTTTAAAGAGAAAGTTAGCACGGGGTGCAAGAGGTGAAAGGCTAACTAGAATCGTATACAGATGTTCTGGGTAAACTTCCAAAAACCCAGGCCACAGTAATTTTCTAAGGTAAACCGAAGATTTCTTATAATTATTCTGCATCATATTTAGGTTGTCTGGGCTAAACTAAAGGCTTCCTGTCTGCTTCTTTGTAGTGTAAGGAACCAGCAACTCAAAAAAGCAATATCATGAAAAGTATTAGGAATGTTAGACCCGGAACGTAACTTCAAACTGTCAGCAAGGTAAACACTATTAATTAACAACCGCAACAAATACACAGTAGATAAAATGAAAATAATTAACCCCTTAACTTCTGGGTCTTCCTCCAAACACTCTGTGCTGAGCTATTTTGGGGCTTTTTGGGGTAGCTCGTGCTTAGACTTCCATATCGTTTTGTTCACATAAGGTATCCAGGCCATATCTGTATCATTTTTTCCTGGAGATGCTAAAGGTACCCAGCCAGGGTTTGTGGATTCCCTTAGAGGGGACCGAGAAAAAAAAATATATATATGGCTAAAGTTTGAGTTTTTTGAGAAAAACAGGAAAAAAGTGCTCAGGATAAAAGTGTCTGGTTTTTGTTTGCTAAGGATGGGGTCAACAAACGGCTTGCTGTGCTAAAGTCACCATCTTCCTGGCCTCCAGGAACTTGCAGAACTGAATCAAAAAACCCAATTTTTTTAACCACAGTTCTGGCATTTTTCGAAGAGGTAACCTATTTTTCCTATTTTTTGTGCCTTCAACCTACTTCAGTTTCAGATGCACAAAGCCCAAACTGAGATTCTGTAACCTGTTACCGAATCACCTTTTGGGTCTGCAACTTGGTACTTGAAAGGAGCGTGTTTGGGGTGTCCCTTACAAACATCGAACACGAATGGGATGCATGAATGTTTTGTGACCGAAATGCGGTTGCAAAACATTTGCACTTTACCTCCAGCTCAAAGTTTGTGTTAACCCATTCACAAATGAGGTCACTTTGGGACACCTTAACCCTTTGAGAATGTTAAAAAAATAATTTTTAAAAGCAGGCAGTGCTTGGTCTTAAAATAAAAATGAAACTTTTCACTTTTTATTTTTAAACGCACCCTGTTTTCATTTGAAGAAAATGTGCTGCATTTAAAAAACAGGATTGCTTTATTTAAAAGCAATCACAGGCATAGTGGTCTGCTGACCCCAGGAGGCTACTACCCCTGTGATGGCAGCGAATCATAGTGGGTCACAAATCAGAAACTACCTCATTATTATTCATGAGGTAGGGCTATTTGCAACCTACTATGAAACGCCCTTTGTACTATTTGTACAGTAGTATTAGCGATTACAAAATAGCAGTTCGCAAAAAAAATCTGCTATTTGGTAACTACTATTTCTATTCTCACTACATCTAGTCCAAGCTCTCTTGCCCCACCCACAAGTGAGGTACAATTTTTATCAGGAGACTTGAAGGAATGCTGTGTGGTAGGGAAATTTGTGGCTCCCTGCAGATTCTAGACTTTTTCTTCACAGAAATTTGAGAAACATGGGTGTAGTCAAAGTTTGAGGTTTGCAGGGCATTATGAGCAAGAAAATGGTGTGGGATGCATGTGAAACACATCACCCTGGGCTCCCCTGGATGTCTAGATTTCAGAAATGTCTGGTTCGGTAGGCATTTCCAGATGGTAGCCTACCCAAGTCTAAAAAGTGCAGCCGTTCACCATTGCAAGTGAGACGATATTGAGAGTTAGCCCTACTCTCCTGGCCTATAGGTAAATACAACACCCAAAAGAATCAAATGTCCTCTCCCTTGCCATTGGGATAGGATGCTTTAGTCCACAGGGGAGCAGAAAGACTGTTTCAGTTTTATGGGTGATGGTGGGGCCTAATGTTAGGATGGGCAAGACCCACCCACTTATTGTACTAAAAGTATATGTTCCTGCCATACATTAGGCTTTTTACGCTAGGGCAAAATGGGGGCATACCTTCAGTCTACCCCTCAGGAGGGAGACTTGTTCGTCCCTTTTGGGGGTGTGGTGTGGCCAATGCCAGAGTGAACCACCTGCACCACTTTATTTTGCTCCAGAGACAAAATCCCTGGTGTCAGGGAGAACCTCCCTAACTTTCCTTGATGTCTAGTGGGATTCTGTCCACCTGACACAATGGGGGTAATTACCCCAATCTGCCTCCCTGAGGGACAGAAAGACTGCTGCCCCATTTATCTGGGGTGGGGGCTTTGCTATTCCCATGCTGGGTGGCCCTCTAACCCTATATTTTTATTTTAAAAATATTTGGTGTCTAGTGGGTTTTATGTCCCCCTCCTGGGGGCAGAGAAAGAATATTGTCTCATTTAGTTGGGGTCTGGGAATAGGCATGCCCATGGTAGACAGCCCAAACCCATATATTAAAAAAAAAATGGTGGCATCTGATAGGCTTTCTGCCCCCCAGGGGGCAGGTCGGGGGTAATTACCCCAAATACCTCCTTGGGAGAAGAAATACTTTGGCCCATTTAGTTGGAGTGGGGGCATAGCCATGCCCATGGTGGGAAGCCCTACCCCTATAATTTACAAAAAATAATCTTTCCCCAGCATCTAGTGGGCTTTATGTACCCCCCATGCAGATCGGGAGTACTTACCACAGGGCAGAAAGACTGTTCCCCCATTTACTTGGGGTGAGGCCATGCCCATGCTGGACAGCCCCTCACATATTTTAAAAAAGTCCCTGGTACCTAATTAGCTTTCTGCCCCTAGGGACTGAAAACAGCATCACTCCCTCTGAGGACCTCTGGGACTTCCTTGCTGACTATTTGCACAACAAGATATCCACCATCTACAGAAAAGTCACTCCCCAACCCACCACCGCCAACACCGTCATCCTCCTAGAATCCACAGACAACCCCACTGACAACAAAATCACTATCTAGAACCAGCTTGTCACACTGGACACCACCGATATCATGCACTCCATATCTTCCACAGACCCCTGCCCACACCACATGTTCGACCTAAGGACCAGCACCATCAGCAGCAAGCTCACTGCCATTCTCCCCTCGTCTATCACGTCAGCAACTTACCCGGACAGCTGGAAACACAGCAAGATTAAACTCCTGCTCATGAAACCATCTGCCAACCCCAGCAAGCTCAAAAATTACCAACCAATATCTCTACCCCCCTTTCCTACCAAAAGTACTAGAAAAAGCCATCAACCAACAGCTCAAGAAATATCTAGAGAACAACAATCTTCTGGACACAACCCAATCTGGATTCTGCTGTAGTCACAGCACCAAAACCCCCTTGATCGCTGCCAGGGACGACATCAAAACCCTCCTGGACCAAGGGGACTCAGCTGCCCTGATCCTCCTTGACCTCTGCAGCATTCAATGCTGTCCCCCACCAGACCCTAATCAAGAGACTCCACCAGATTGGCATCCAGGAGAACATCCTCAAGTGTATCACATCCTTCCTCTCTTGAAGAACTCAAAGAATCTTCCGCCCTCCCTTCGTATCAGAGCCCAAGAACATCACCTGTAGCATTCCCCAAGGCTCCTTCCTCAGCCCCACCCTCGTCAATACCTACATGATCCCCTGTAACCAACATCGTCAGAAAGCATGGACTGAACATCATCTCCTACACGGACGACACCCAGCTTATCCTTCTCTAACCAAGGACCCCTCCACCGCAAAGGCCAACATCCACCTCTGCATGACTAGCGTCGCCAGCTGGATGCTAGACAACTGCCTCCGACTCAACAATGATAAAACATAAGTCCTGATCTTTTGAAGAGCCACCTCACCATGGGATGACTCCTGGTGGCCTGACAACCTGGCACCTTTGGCAAACCCCACACACCAAGCCCGAAACCGCTGCATTATCCTGGACAGCAAACTCACTATGAAGAGCCAGATCAATGCAGTCTCCTTCTCCTCTTCAACCAGCTAAACCGTCATACATGCTCTAGTCACTAGCCTCCTATACTATGAAAAGCACTGCATGCCGCCGGAATTTCATTACATCTCACAAAGAGACTCCAAATCATCCAGAACTCAGTGGCCAGACTCATCCTGGACCTCCCCAGGTGGACCTATATCACCCCTACCTAAAGGGACTTCACAGGCTCCCCTTGCACAAAAGATGGCATTTCAAGATCCTAACTCAGTCCAACAAAGCCATTCACAACCAAGGACCAGCTTACCTCAATCACTTTCTGAGCCTCCACTTACCGTCCAGATCCCTTCAATCTGCCTCTCTCTCCCTCACCCCTCACATCTGGCACAGCAACAGTGGAGTTTGTTCCTTCTTACACCTCGCTGCTAAAGTCACATCCACCTCAGGACATCTCCCTCCCTCAACAAATTCAGAAGGGGAATCAAGACCTGGGTTTCGACTGAAGCCTGAGCAGCCCCGACCAAGAGCCTGGATACCCTCACGGGTGATAAGTGTGCTCTACAAATCCTGATTGACTGACTGATTACCTTACTTCCCTCTCCGGAGGGAGGAACAGAAAGACTCTTCCCCCATTTATTTTGAGTGGGGGCATAGCCATGTTCATAGTCGCTGCCCCCACCCCTAAATTTTTTCCTAGTGAGATTTCTGTCTCCCGGGAGGGGGGTGCATAAAAGGGGGCCCATTTATTATTGGTTTATGCATGGCCATGCCCATGATGAACAGCCACCACCTCTATCCCTCAATCCCTGGTGTCTATGGGGCTTTCTGTTCCCCTGTTGGAGGGGTGCAGGTTAGGGGATAATTACCAAGCCTCCACCCCTATATTTAAAAAAGAAAATTTTTCCCTGGTGTCTAGTGGGCTTTCTGCCCCCCACCTCCCCCTCAGGGGCCTGATCAAGGGTAATTGTCCCAGCTGCCTTGCCAGAGGGTAAGAAAGACTGTTGCCCCATTTACTTGAGGTGAGGACAAGGCCATGCCCAAGCTGGTCAGCCCCCACCCCTGTATTAAAAAAAATCACTGGTGTCTAGTGAGCTTTCTGCCCCCTCAGGGGCAGATCTGGGGTAATTACCCCATTTCCATTTCCAGGGGGAGTGGAAAGACTGTTGCCCCATTTAGGTGGGTTGGGGGCATAGACATGCCCATAGTGGGGAGCCCCACTCCTATTTTTTTTAAAGATAAACTTTCCCTGACATCTTGTGGGCTTTCTGCCCCCATGGGGGACAGATCGGGGTAATTACCACATCTGCTGCAAATACAGCAGAAAAACTGTTGCCCCATTTAATGATGCCGCACACCCTAACTGCTCATCATTATTGCAGCAAATTAAAAAAAATCTTGAGTAACTCGATGAAAACAAAATAAAGGACTCCCTCTGGTGCAGAGCTCCATTGGGGCCTTTCTACCCTTCGCCAGTGTCAGCCAATTGCCGGCAGATGCATTTGGGAGGTAGTGTGGCCAATGGGTACATTTAAGAGGTAACTGATTTAAATAAAGGCAGAGGGACTACCTTAGCGGCAATTTGAGTCTTTGGGATATGGTGATATAGTCAGAAAATGTATAGGGTCCAGATTTACTCATTTTTCATGCATCTCAGCAGAGTAGCCAAAATAGCTGCATTGCACGAAATGGAAATCACAGCCCACAGCCATATCTATTAGGATATCCAGATTATGCTGTTTTCCCCTGTACCGGGGCACAGGCTGCCTTTGGTCATATCCAGCCTCACACTATGGCACATTATTGAGTGTGTTCTGTCCAGTGTAGAATTTGTATTGAAAGCATACCCTCCAGCACAAATTCCTATGCATGGACAACAGCAAAAGGCTCAGATGCATTTGACGTGTGTTCTGCAATGCACCACAACTGCAATTTGTAATTTTGTTTGAAAAACCAAGCACCTTCCACTTGTTTGCTCCAGCTTCTAGCAGATGTTAGCTTTTGATGCAAAGTGCAGTCTTACTGTCTTAGTGGACTGGGCTTATGTCACTTTGCATTGCCTTTCATCACTTTGTGTCACACTAGCACCGAAGCAGAGATAGTGAGGTGTTGCTGTGGGTCTTTTCGGCGGGACTGAATCAAATTCATATATACACAGTACAGTAGGGATTGGCCTTTGCCTTCATGAACTAAGACACATTTATGGACCTCTAACACCAGTATGAGTGTCGTAAGATAGTAACAGGTAAGGAATCAATAAGGTGAAGAGGATCACTGCAGAGACAGAAGATTAAGTACCTTTTAACAGCTCATGCTTAGGACATTGGATGCTTTGAATATCTGCTTTTGGTGGGTACTTCTTAAAATGATTGACCGTATTTGGCACAGATGCAGCGTACAATGCATTTAAATGATCTCGTGGCACTTCATTGCAGTGGTTCTTACTGCTGGGCAAGTTATATTTACATTTTTAAGATGTAAGAAAAAATATATGTTGTAATCAAGACTTTACCAATTTGATTTCAGACTCAGGAATTGTGGATTAAAATACTTATGCCACAAAATGTGCATGTTGATGTGTCCACAAAGGAAATCTTACATTTATAGTTTTACTTCCTTTAGAGGCAAAGTGAGATACAATCTGGAATACCCAGTACTTGGACTAGCACTACACTTCTAAGCCACAGCTCCCACAGCCTTTATTTCTTGAGACTTTAACATCAGGATCAATTTTCTATGGACAAATAAGAACAAACTTTGTTCACATGGCCCTTTTTAACTCTACTTTTCCAAGGGTCACGCATTTTAAGCCATATTTTTTTACAGATAACCTTATTTGGAAAGTGGCTCCACTTCCATGGTAGGTCCACCAACCTATTGGTAACTGAAACCAAGAACCAACTTCACTTTTCACTACAAAATATTAAATTGGAAGATTTGAAAGCACTTTGATCATTTGCCCATGTCCTCAAACAAAAAACGCCCAGAAACACGTGTATGGGGCATAAATACCAGCATCAAGACCCCTATAGAGATCACAGCCCGATGGAATTTAAGAAAAACACAAAACGAAGGCCATCACAAGTGGATGGATAATGATAAAGCATTTTCCAAAAGGTAAATGATGGGTGAAACACATGGGCCAAAAACCCAGATGCCAAAGACAAACCAATATGTAAATGGCACAACGGGGTACAACAAGACATGCATTTGACAAAACACCATATGCAGCAAAGCTTTGTAATAAAATAATTAACAAAATCTTTGACCAAGGTTTTATGCAACCAAAAACTGACAAAATCTGAGAACTAATTACAGCTATCAATTTGACACTTCTTTACCACTTACCCTGGACACCACATCAACATGGTAAAACTTGGAGAGTGTTGTGTCTGGCAAGATAGCTAATCAGCGTTGAAACTCTAGACCTCCGACGGTCCTCCAGACATTCTGAAAAATCTTGATCTGCACAGGGGCATCGCCGATTATTATTAACTGGTTTGAAACTGGACTTTGCTAACTGGAGAAGCTGAGGCTGGCATATGTGATTCACCGTGGATACCTTTAATGTCATATTGGGTGGGTATGTGTTGCAGAAAATGGTGCTAGTGTACTTGAATCTGTGGTGCTGCTGACAATGAAATCTTCTAGCATCTGTGGGTGGTGATTGCTGTTGTACATCAAAACCTCAAGGAGGATGATAACCTGAAAGTGCACAGTAACCAAGCATCTTAAGGAACAACAAAATTGAATAGGAGAAGCCATTTGCGAATTATGTCTTTAAGGCGATTTCCTCTTCTGCACAACACTTGAACACAAGATTGACTCCATCTCGGTGGAAATTATCCTCCTCAGAGTGGATCTGAAGAAAGTGATGGAAAAAAAAACCTAAAGTGCCAGAGGTGGCTATGGAGTCTGTTGGAGGTGAAGGAAATGTGTGTAATTCCTCGATTTCTGCATTTTTCATACAGAGATGAAATCTTGCAGAGAGCACATGCTGAAACAATGGCCACCATGAAGGAACAATGATTTAAATATTCCCCTACTAGACACAGATATTCCAATGATTGAGGAAATGCTTTGACACTGTGAAACGTAGACTACATTGCAACAATCTGAAATACATGATGCTTTTTCACACTATACAGAAAGTACTTGAGGACCCAGGTGGCAAGGACCAAGCTGGATGGGTGGGAAAAACTCATCAAACCTGTGGAGGAAGCTGTTGGCTGACTGAAGTGACACAGTCTGAGATAGAACCTGTGGAGAAAACAATCCAGAGAATGTGTGGAAGTTGCACATAGATAGAGTGTTGATCACTAGGATGTAATGAGTGCTGAACCACTTTGATGTGCTAGAGAAAGTGAGTGTCTCTCCACTTTGATGTGACAAAAGTCAAAGCCCTGAACTATATGCTTGAAGTGGAGGGCCTCTGGAGCTGGAGGATTGCCATGTGCCACCCGGTCCTCCAAAAGTATCATTTTGGTCTCAGTGTCATACACAAGATAATAATGCTGCATATGAGTTCCCAAACTAAAGTGGTGGCAGGCACAGTGGTGTTTTCATGTTGGACTCTAGAAATGCTATGCCAACCATAGAAGCTACCCATAGACCTAAGAAGGATAGAGTATGTAATAATCAGGAACAAAGAAACTCTTTCTAGGTTTCATTCATCAAAGGGAATGAATAAAAACAGTTGATTGTCAGTTAATCCAATCACAAACAAATACATGTAAATATAAATGTTATGAGACCCAGAATATTGCTTTATATACACAGAATGAATAAGAAAACTCAAAATCAAATACATCTACAGCAAGTAACAATGGTGCTCTGTGAAAAGTGTTGAGATAGTGCAAGTGGATGCAATGAAACAGAACACCAGTAGAATGATCACAAAGAGGAAATAGATAATGGGATGGGCAGTTTCACAGCTAATACATCAAATGACTAATTATAATAAGGAAAATATCCATAATTATTCTTAGTGGCTAACAACTGAACAATGTCTTGACAAAATGTCTTTATGTCCCCTATTGTCAATAATGTTTCAACCCTTAAGGGAGTTTTTGGGTTATCATCAGGATGGGATCATACTGAAATTTAGGGTAGATCCTACAAAACTAATGAATAATTTATTTTAGAACCCATATGTAAAATTACAGGACAACAATTAGACTCCAATGTCACCAAGGGTTATATAGTTACCCGATTCACTTATAGAATGATGTCCCTGTAACAGAGAAATAAAGGGACAAACATCAGAATGGAAGTAGTACACAAGCCAGACCATTTACAAAAGAGGTAACTGGCACTGTCCCAGACCTGCAAAAAGTATAAAGGAGCCCTAAAGTAGGGGTAGGACATTCATGTGAACAGGAGAATTCACATACTCAGAACACTATCGAAAAAACAGCTCTTCTAGCATGCCAGTTATGAAGGCTTGAGTAATTCAGTGTGAGGCAGCTGCCAATACCCAGCCAAACAACTGCACTTATGTGGCCAATGATATAGCTGAAAGGACTGAAAAATACCCAAAACACACATTGAGTTGTTGTCCAAAGATTGAGGGAATGGAAACATAAACCCAAAATTGTCAAGAAAGACTTATAGAACTGGAACAATGTGTCCCTTGTTGTAACAAGAGAGACTAAATACCTCGGTCAGCGGGTTCTCAAAAGAGCACAAGAGACTGAGGGGGTCATTCTGACCCTGGCGGCCGGTGGCCGCCAGGGCCACCGACCACGGGAGCACCGCCAACAGCCTGGCGGTGCCCCTTAGGGCATTCTGACCGCGGCGCTTTGGCCGCGGTCAGTGCAGGAAAACCGGCGGTCTCCCGCCGGTTTTCCGCTGCCCGTCAGAATCCTCCAAGGCGGCGCAGCATGCTGCGCCACCTTGGGGATTCTGACACCCCCTACCGCCATCCTGTTCCTGGCGGTTCGGCCGCCAGGAACAGGATGGCGGTAGGGGGTGTCGCGGGGCCCCTGGGGGCCCCTGCAGTGCCCATGCCAATGGCATGGGCACTGCAGGGGCCCCCGTAAGAGGGCCCGCTTGTATTTCACTGGCTGCATAGCAGACAGTGAAATACGCGACGGGTGATTACGAGCCGGCTTCATGGTGGGAAGGTCGTTTTCCCCTGGGCTGGCGGGCGGCCTTTTGAAGGCCGCCCGCCAGCCCAGGGGAAAACTCAAAATACCCGCCGCGGTCTTCCGACCGCGGTACGGTATTTTGGCGGCTCCCGCCGGGCACGCGGTGACCGTGCCCGGCGGGAGTCAGAATGACCCCCTGAATCTCTTTGAAAATGTGTACTAGCAGCAATGGTCGGTATACAGAAGCAAAGGGAAAATAAGGCACAGTCTTGTCAGGGTCAACAACATAAAGAAAAGGACAAAGCACATGAGGGGAGCTACTATCTTGGAGTGGTGTGCTCAGTATTGAAGGACAGGGCGACTAGATCAAGAAGTGTGGGTCAGTAATATTGGACTAAATAAAAACACAAGAGACAGCAGTAGGAGCCATAAATTGTATGGCGTATGGAAACATTACAAAATCACTGTTGTTTGTATAGAACAAATCACAATCAAGAGATGTGGGTTGGTTTAACTGGATAACAAAATGCAATTGCAAAACTAGTTAGAGCATATTACCAAAACATAGAAAAACAAAAATAGAAGCCATCAATTGAATGGAGTGCAAACAGTTTCCATTGTCAGAGCCTACTGTGTAGAACCAACCATGTGTCATGAGGAATTCTGAAAACATTAAAAAACAAAACAAAATAGTACTGGAGAATACAGAAGTATTAGTGGGGATGCTTATATTAGTGATTTCCATAGAGTTGTGTATTTCATTATCCATTTTGACTCACATCTATTGAGCAAACCCAGTATGTCTCTCCCTCTTGGAGGAAATCTGACATGGTCAATTAATTGCCATATGAATGATGTTTCTGAGTGGGACATATTTGTAAAACAAGCAACAAAGGAGGTGCTCAGAACCTATCACTTGATACAGCTTTATTGGTGAATTATTCAGTATTTTATTTCTTGGGTAGTCTGGCCTAAGCAGACACGGTTGCAAGAACACTTGATGGCATAGATGATATTTGAAGCTTTGCAGATTGTGAATTCTGTAAGTGTGTATGTGATATTGTTATGCTCAACTGTTTTTCTGTCTAAGGTTTGGTAGCACATAGAACACTTGTGACATTTCTAGTGACCTACCATGCGAGGCAGACCTAATAAAATAGCTGAGAGGCTTGAACTGGTTTCCATGACATGCTGTATAGACCAGATGATTCTGTAAATTTCTACTTCTTTTTTTTCCCCTTTATTTTTTATATTCTGACATATCAGAAAAAAAAACATACAATACATTTGCGAAGAGAGAGCATACAAAACAAAAACAAAAACAGAAAGAAGGAAGGAGAGACCAAAGATCCCTCAATTATCATACAGCCTCTACTATATGTCTTGGTTTTCCAGCCATTTGATCAGTGGTGCCCAAATTTGTTCCCCCCTATGTCTCTTCTTGTATCCTTTAAGTTTATATAAACTTAGTTCAATTTTAAGGGGGTCATTCCGACCCTGGCGGCCGGGGACCACGGAAGCACCGCCAACAGGCTGGCGGTGCTTCAAGGGCCATTCTGACCGCGGCGGTAAAGCCGCAGTCAGAAAAGGGGAACCGGTGGTTTACCGCCAGGAACAGGATGGCAGGAACGGGTGTCGTGGGCCCCCTAACAGGGCCCCATGAAGACTTTCACTGTCTACTTTGCAGACAGTGAAAATCGCGACGGGTGCAACTGCACCCGTCGCACCCCTGCAACTCCGCCGGCTCCATTCGGAGCCGGCTTCCTTGTTGCAGGGTCTTTCCCGCTGGGCCGGCGGGCGTCCTTTTGGCGGTCGCCCGCCGGCCCAGCGGGAAAGTCGTAATGAACCCCGCGGTCTTTTGACCGCGGAGCGGTCTTCCGACGGGGTTACTTTGGCGGGCGGCCTCCGCCGCTCGCCAAAGTCAGAATGACCCCCTAAATTTCTACTTCTAAGGAAGGAGAAAAGCAGAGGTTCATTAACTAGTCCACTACTCCTTAGAATATTCCAATTTTTTTTTTACAAATTTAGAAAATGTGCTAGATGCTGGCCTGAATGAGGTAACACAAATTGTGCGGACAATGTCCTTGCAGGTTTTTGGGGTGAGCAAAGTCTCCCTCTGACAATACTGTGCCCATTTGAAGGAGCATAATATCAAATGTTTGGGATAACCTCTCTCTTTAAGTTTGTTAGATAGATTAGCTGCCTCTCTAAAGTAATCACTCCTTGATTTGCAGTTTCTGCGAATCCTGAGAAATTGCCCATATGGAAATTATCCCTGATGCCACAGGGGTGAAAGCTTTGGTAAGATAAATGTGTACTACATTCAGTTGGCTTTCTGTATAAATCAGTCCCTAGTTTGCCTTCATGTACCCGAATGGTTAAGTCGAGGAGGGGTACTTCCTGTCACTGAAGTTATGGGTAAAGTGTAAGTGTGCATGACAATTGTTCAACCATGTCATGAAAGATATGAGGTCAGTAATGTTGCCTTTGCAGATTATAAGAATATCATCTGTATAGTGTTCTGAAAGCCTGAAATGGGTATGGGAAGGTTTATTTTGATGTAGAAATATTTGATTCTCAAAATTATCTACATGAAAAGTTGCAAAATTGAGAGCAAAACATACTCCCATTATTACACATTTGCATTCTTGGTAGAATGTACCATGTAGCGTGAGAAAAGGATTAGGGACCCAGTGAGGACTTGATCTGTTTCCCCACTAGGAGGCAATTATATCTAATCCTTCCTTCTGTGGAATATTATCATTCAGTCTTTCAATATCTAATCCTACCGGAAGATCTTTCAGTAGGTCATATTCAAACTCATCAAGTTGGTTGATCACATCCATACTATCCCTTACATATGTTCTATAAAGAGAAACAAAGTCTTTGATAAAAAGGTCAAAATATTGGCCTATTGGTTCTAAAACAGAACCACAATCAGAGACAACTAACTGGTCATCCTGGTGGGTTGGTCATACTTTTGTGAACATTGGGCAACATATAGATTACAAGTGTTCTTGGAGTCTTGCTATTTAAGAACAGAAACATATTATGGATGAGGAAACCATATTCCTTTGTTTTGAATATGTTTAATAGGGTATCTGTTAAAAAACAACTGCTGCTCTGTTTTTTCCAGTTTGTGAAGCACTTCAGTCCTCTAGTCAGTATGATCCATACTGACAATACCACCACCTTTGTCAGCTGATTTAATGATTATGTGCTTGTTAATTTTTTCAAAGAAATAAGTGTCAGTTTTTCCGTTTTGTTTATGTTGTGAGGGACATATTTCAATGTGTCTTTTAGTTTAGCAACATCATTGAGGACCAGTTTTTCAAATGTAAATATCTCAATTGGCATGGAGAGGCTGAGAGAGTTGTAAATTAGAAGGTAGGTGTAAGCCTGTACTATCTCTTGGAGTGTAGTCAGGGTTGTCTTGGTAAAAGACATGATTGAGTGCTATGAAAGAATCTTATAAAATCTTCTGAGTGTTGGATGAGGTAGCTACTTTCTGTAGGTACAAACGTAAGACCTTTGCTTAGCAAATGGATCTCTTCTGCTCTTCTGAGGTCAAGATGTGTGTAGACGGATTACCAGTGGGGATTGTAGAGGGTTTCAAATTCTCCTTCAATCACATTTCAGAGTCTATTGTGGGAATCCCAATTAGTACTGTTTTCGTCTTGTCCTTCGCTCTCCCAGTTATTTGTAATATTGGTGGCCTCTGCCCCTCTGTTATTGGTGCTCTAAAAAAGTCAAGCATTTGTTAGTGTTAGAGGAACTGATTCCTTTAAGCGGATCTTCTGTAGAACTGTTTGAGAATTAAGAAACATTCACTGATTTCTGATTCTTATATCTACCCAAGGTTGTTGTTGTGTGTTAGGTGGAGGCTGTGTGTAAAATTGTCCGAGAGGTATCGATAGACCTTCTCTTTTCTGTAGTTTGTGTATGTCTTTCTATATTCTATTGATGTTCTTACTTCGTTCAATTTTTTCTAATTCAGGTATTGTTTCTTTTAGCTTGTCTAGTGCTCATTTTACTTTGTCTAAGGTGTCCGTCTCTAGAATTATTTTTTGGAGTTCCGCTCTTTCCAATGCTGGATTCTTTGCTTATTATAATTACTCATTTGAACTAATATCCCTGAAACTGTCCATCCCATTGTCTAGTGCTTCTTTATGATCACACTACTGTTGTTCTTTTTTCACTGTGCCCACTTGCACTGTGTGATTACGTTTCACAGAGCGCCATTGTTTTTTGCTGCAGACCTGGTTGATTTTGAATTACTTAGGGCCAGATGTACGATGCATTTTACCGTTCACAAATGGCCCATGGGCCATTTGTGACCGGTAAATGTTTCTTAAATTAGAGCAGGTTGCCTACTTGCCCTAAATATTGTTGTGTTAAATGATGCTTCTAGACACTTCATCTTCATTGGTAAACCAATCGATAAGCTAGTTGCTTATCTGATTTCTAGCCACTGGCAAATAAATTATGATGTGCCAGGTATACAACTTTGAATGATATAAGGAATATCTTCACACTTTAGAGAGGTGTAAATCTGACCAGCATGGCACTGACTTCATGGCTACAAAACGTTTGAACACATTACATTCTCCGAACCTGAGTGGATATATGAACTCATCTGGAATGTATCTAATCTAAGATGAAGGTTTCTTACCCAAATGAATGGACATTGGCAGTGCAGACATACAATATGCCCCACCTTTCAACAAGTATGTGCTTCCATTGCCTGTCGAACTTTACTTTGATGATGTGGTAAGTGGATATTTGTCTACAAAACACAGTGATGTGTTTTTTTTTTTAACCACGCCCACAGACTGATAATACTGATGGTGGAGCAGGTCCCATGACCAGTTCTACCTGTGCTGCTGCATTACTCTTGCTTGTGTCTCCTTACTGCTTTCTCCTTGCTTTTCCCCATGCTTTTTGTGTGCCTTATCCTTTCTTTTCCCTCTTTTTCACTGCTTTCTCCTTGCTTTTCCCACTGTTGTGTGTGCCTTCTCCCTGCTTTTCCCTCATTCTCACTGCTTTCTCCTTGCTTTCCCCCATTTTTTGTGCCTTTTCTTTGCTTTTCCCTCATTTCTCACAGCTTTGTCCTTGCTTTTTCCCCCAATTTTTGTGCAGCCTCCTCATGCAACTCCGGACCATCATCTCACTTCCTGGATTCCAAAGGCCCCTTTCGACCTTGCCGTGCAAAACGCTTTACAAACCCTGATTGATTGTTGGTCGCTAAGGGGAATAAGGCAAATGTGGTCACACTGGTCATAGTTGTGATGGTTGCTTTATGTATCATAGAAAACTAATATGTTTTTTCACAAAACCATTTCTTCCCATACTGCCTGAGAGTTCCCTTCAGTCTCAAAACTCTTATTGTATGGTCATGTAAGCTGAAATCTTTCCTTAGTGCTCAAGAGTCTTTGATATAGAGTGGCAAATCTCCTAGATGAGTTCCCACTCGCACACTAAAGGTCCTCCATAAAATCCTGTATCTGTCCCCTCTTTTTGGGGACTGAAGGGGATCCCCAAGAGTGGCTTGACATGATTCTGGCCATGACAGGGTGAGAAGGCTGGGGAGTGTGATGGTAGATATCTGGAGGTGAGAAGACAGCTCAGAGGGAGGCATCTTTCTTTGGCATGGCAGGGGCTTTAGCTTCTGATGTTAAGGCCAAAATAGGAGTCTGGGGTCTGAGTGTTGCTGCAGTGTTGACCCTAAAACCTTGTCCAGCTGGAGTACCCCTGACTGCAAGGGTGGGACACCCTAAGAGTTGAAAGAGTAAATGGATCCATTAGCTGTGAATGGAGATAGCCAGAGGCCACCCTTTTGGGATGACTCCAAAACGCAAATGCCTGGAGGCCTGCAACCTAGGATCAGGAGTCACAGTGACTGCATCAGTAAGACACCCCAAGAGATGCAAGAGTAAATGGATCCAGTAGTTGTGATTGGAGGTAGCCAATGGCAATCTCTTTTGGGATGACTCTGAAATGCAAAAGCCTGGAGGCCTGCAACCTAGAATCAGGAGTGACAGCATCAGTAAGATGCAGTGTCTTTCCGGTGAGGGGAACTGGGTGCAGTACAGTGTAAGGAAGGAGAGCAGAAGACAGAAGGGGCTGATAGACTTCGGTGGATGCACGTACATCTGCCAGATCCCCTTACTCACACAGGTTGGAGGTCCAGCACCCCTGGCTGCTGTTCCTTCTGATCTTAATATCTGGTACTTCAAACTACTCCTTGTGGGGCTCACAGCATTGATGCTTCCTTGCCTTACTAAGCTGCTCTGCAGGATCTTGTATGAGGCTTGGAAACCATTTAAGAGGACAATTATGACTGGTAATGGCCCTAGATGATGCAGGCCCACTAGTGTGTCATGGAAGAAATGCCTATGTGATATGTGTATGCACTTTTCCTGTGTGGGTGACATGTGGGAGAACAGAGGGAGAGACTCATCTCATGCTCCCATTAGTTCTGAAAATCACTTTGAACATAGCAATAATTGGTGGGCCCTTAGCAGGGAGGGAGAAAAGAATTGTAGCCTTATTGGCTTCCTGAGCTGACATTATGGAACTTTCTTTTCTGCCTCCAGAAGTCTTTCCACCATGTGGACATCTATGTGTTGTGGACATGGTCAGGGAGAAATGTGCGTTTTCTGCTTGCAGAATAATAAGCATGAAAAATATGTATAACTAGGGAATAAGAGGGTCCCAATGGAGGAAGCCCCTTGTGTAATGTCAACTACTTCGCAGATTGATAGGGGTGAGCCTGAGCTTTTATTGGGCAATGTCTGGACGGCATTTAGGGACTCAGGAATTCTGCTTGAAACAAGACTGCAATGGTCAATGTGTAAATTAATATACTGTGTGCAGAAATCCAAAAGATCCAAGACTGGGTGGATGCACCTAAAAAGGTAGAATACGTAGAAGGCTGATCTTGGCACAACAATATAAGATTGATTGAGGTCCTAGAGAATTCTAAGTGCTCGAGTGTGGAACTTTTGGTTGAGGTGGGTAGTTAGCTCCATCATACCAAAGGAACTGCCATCCTTACTTATTAGCTGAATAAGCCCATAGGTCCCCAGACCCTCCTCCACCACGACCTGGTGCCCCTCATAGGGCTATTATAGCATGCATGTTCAGCTTCAGGGGTGAAGATGTAATTCTTCATGCAACCAAAGGGGGCCTGAGTATTTTGAGAGAAGTGAAACATTGATCTTCCTTCCCTTTATGCGAGCAGCCCCACAATAAAGAAGGATCTTTGATGTTACTAAGTGAGCATTGCAAGTCAAGTGACTGAAATATATATGGTTCTCTTTCCAGCATGCCTAGGAGCAATCACTGAGGGAAAATCTTGGTATTTTGTGAACCCTAAAAAGGTGTCGGGCTAGTTAGAGAGTTGGCAATCGAATCAACTGAAACTTAGCAATTGACCAAGGTTGCTTACTAGGCAGAATCTCAGATATAGACATTGAGGGGCACTCTGGTGGCCTATACAAACTGATGGGTTTGGCTGTTTCGATGATTTGGAGAACACCAGGGAACAGTGTATTGTTGTTCGATGAGGTGGCATGGGGTAAGTAGTTGGGCCCCAGTGATACTCTGGCATTGATCTGAAGCTGCCATCATAATGGATTCTGTAGAATGATACCACAGACACAGGGCAGATGTATGTTGGGCATTACTAATGTCATGATGGAACAGATCAACTGCATGGGTTGTTTGGGGTTGTTCTGTGCAAAGCCTTTTCTTTAGTGAATATGCTGACGGGGGAAGATGATGAACGTTTGTGTGTGGGAGATGCTTGTGCTTTCCCTTAGCAGGTCTGTTGATAACCATGCTTTTGGAGAATTCATATTTTTGGGCCTGGGGTTTTAAGCACCTTCCATGGTAGGAGGTGATTAGTGCAGCACCCAGAGTAGGAAAATATGAAAGGTTGTACATGCAAAACACCTTAAGGAATAGAGCATGGTGGGAATGAAGGGAGTGGCAACAACACTTACCCCCTTTGCACGTGTCCTAGGACGAATTTACTCTTTCTCAGGAACCCACAATTGTATACCCTGTATGTGCTTGGTTACCATAATTTCTGATCAATCCTCCTTAATTCTATTAATGAGGGAACAGATGGCTGAGGTATCAAAGGTATGGAAACTAAATGCATGGAAACTGAAGAAACAAGAGATAATATGATATTTGCAGGATATCACAGCTTTGTATTTCTATGAGAATACAAACTAACTAAGAGGGTGCTCTAGGAGGCTGCAGGGCAGTCCTGAGGGCTCAAGTATTGATTAGGGTGAAGCACAAAAAAAGGGCTAAATGGAACTGGTTATATCACCAGAGTAACAGCTTGTACTTCACCATAAACATGATATATGCAAAGATAATTACAATGTCTCCAATAATTTGGCTAAGGCACGATATTGTCACACAAATAGGAGTATTTGTGAGGTGGGCTATAAAGCCATATTATATTTGGCTAGGCTAAATATGAGCGATCAGAGTTCCGGATGGATGTAGCATGTTGTTGGTCACATAGGAACCAATGTCACTGATGACAGGTGTATTGCACAGGGGTTTGCCCACTATTGCAAGAAACCCTATAGTAACACATCAGATGGGGATTGCATGCTCTGGTTATATCACCAGAGTAACAGCTTGTACTTCGCCATAAACATGATATATGCAAAGATAATTACAATGTCTCCAAAAATTTGGCTAAGGCACGATATTGTCACACAAATAGGAGTATTTGTGAGGTGGGCTATAAAGCCATATCATATTTGGCTAGGCTAAATATGAGCGATCAGAGTTCGAGATGGATGTAGCATGTTATTGGTCACATAGGAACCAATGTCACTGATGACAGGTGTATTGCACAGGGGTTTGCCCACTATTGCAAGAAACCCTATAGTAACACATCAGATGGGGATTGCATGCAGAGACTGAGATAGCATGAAAGGTCTAGATGTATGAAAACGCCTAAAGGGCAACTTGTGCCCTAGACTGCTCAACATGTAAGACAAAGCAAAGCAAGTTGGTAAGCTGTCTGAGTGCCTCTGACATGCACTAATTCATAAGGAGAGGAAGTCTGGCATAGAATATTACTAATAGTGTCATATCTCTTCTGAATATAAAAAGTAAAATCCTGGCTAAGGTAGCAGCCTGCAAACATCCTCTAACTAATTCTTCACTCATACATCATGATCAATTTAAGTGTGTGTCTCATTGGTCCACTCGCCTCTTCAGTTATTTGGAAAGGGCAAGTTATATAAGTAAACCCCTTACTGTTCTATCATTAGATGCTGAAAAGGCTTTTAATTCAATGTAATACAATTTCCTATTTGCAGTGCTCCAAATGTTCAGCCTTCAGTCGGAGTTTAGAGCCTGAGATTTCTTTACACAGATCCTATAGCTTCAGTGTGAATGGACAGGGTGTTGACCAGCAAGGATGCCCTCCTTCCATTTCTTTTCCCACTGTCCTTAAAGTGCATGTATCAGTTTCTGATGGGGCCATAGCAAAACACTTTCATGGGGATTCTGAGGTTAAGAGTAGGATTTACTATCTCAGGCATGATTTGCAGCTTTTTGTGGCTGACCACTGGCAAACTTGTTCCAAGTTAAAATAAACTTTTCAACTATATAGAAGCTATACCAGATATGCAATTAACCGACCATGCTCCAGATTTGACCTTAAGAAATGGGATGCCTGCATACCTTACATTTCAGACTGCACTGGCATGCACTACATCCCTCCCACACACAATGATTGGATAAGCCATAAATAGTAACACTTCTTTTAGTTTTTTTGAAAACTGTTTTCATTGGGGTTCAAAAAAGAACAAGAATACATATATACAGCAGTGTGATACCCCTAAAAAGGGGCAGTTAGAATACAGTGGGGGCAGTTAGAATACAGGGTAACAACATGCAAATCATAAGGTAAAGTTTTATCAAGAAATACCCAATGTCAAAACAATTCACTGAGTGTCAAAGGCGATAATCTTTGGTCTAAGATGTAAGTGCCTATGTATCATTACTGCAGACTGGTAAAGATTATCACAGTGCTAATGTGTTATCTCCTCACCTTCTCTGTTTGTCTTGGTTGTGTGTGCACTTAAGTTGAAGCAACATAGTTGCTCCAAGAGAGCAGCATGGTGTGCCTTGGCTGCACTCAATGATGGGCCACTGGAAGCGTCTCAATCAGCATCTCATTCTAGGTATGGTAAGGGGCATTCCATGGTTTCCATCTCTCTCTGTCCAAAGTTCTATGGATCCCTTGCATCTCCTGCAAGCAAACATCCCTTGTGATCACCTTGAAAGCATCTCACTTGATTGCTCTTGAAGATGTTGAGTTCTGATTTTCACTAAAATCTTGACCTATGTGCGCCTTCTGGGACTCACAGAAGGTGGGGTCCTCCAAGCAGCCCCTGGAGAGGTGCATGTGGGCATCGGGGGGAGATGGGCATTTCACTGTATGTCCACTACATGCATGTCATGATCGGATACCACCGCCCAAGATAGTCCACATTACAAATGGCACTAGTATAGAAGGGAAGCATAGAATGTGATCCACATGTGCATACAGGTGGTCGGGCGCTGAGTAGAATCTGTAGACCTGAGAGTCTTGGTGTTTGGCCCTCCAGGCATCTGTCAACGCCCACTGTCGCGCCCACCCTGTGAAGGATTCTGCCTGAAAGTGTGGGGGGGTGGATTGGGGGAGTGGCAGGTGCAAGAGGTCTAGATGGAGGGCAGGTAGACAATTATAATCCCCACCTAACACCCAGGGAATATGAGTTCTTTGGGCTAGGACAGATAAAAGTGCAGAGCAAAAAGGCCCTTGATCAGAGTTTGAAACATATATACTTCCCATTAGAACATGGGAACCATCTAGCTGGCCAGGTACCAGGACTCAGTGCCCCTCTTTGTTAGTGACAGTGTTAAGGGCCTGAAAGGGGACCCCTGGGCAAATCCAGATCATACCCCCCCAGCATAGGCTGAATAGGTGATGGCATATATCGTCCCCCACTATTGCTTTCACAGGCGCTGCACCTCCAGAGCTGTAGTGTCCGTTTCCTGAAGAAAGATGATGTGAGCGCACTGGCGCTTGAGATAGGAGTATATTGAGTAGCGTTTCGCCGCTATGTACATACCATGCACATTCAGAGTGAGAAACCTAGTGGAATTGGGCTCGGACGTGTGGTGTAGCCCGAGGGCAGTCTTCCCCTGCAGTTGCCCTGCCACACTTACCCTCTAGGAGAGTGTTACATTATTACCTAGCCAGAATGGTGAAGGAGGGAATACAGGGTCATAAATGTAGGGGAGTGCAACAACATGAGGAGCCTATCGCAGCCAGTGGTATACCCAAACAAAGAATCACAGTTAAGTTTTGAAGAAAACAGGGAGGGCTGTGTCTGAAGTAAGAGGGATGGTGTTCAAATGTGGGGACGCACTGTCAATGTGTAGCTGGGTTTGGCTGTGGGGAGCAGTGAACCAAAGGTGGGGAGGGGAGTAATGTGGGAGTTCTGCTTCAGCTGAGTAGAAGAACACATTGCCTCAAAAGGCAGGGTAGGGATTCAGAGCAAAAGTCCTAGAGCGTAGGTGAAGGTAGATGCTGACAACACCTTGCTGGTGGTGGTAGAGGTCAGACTGTCAGCTGTTTGTGGTCTTATCAGTGTAGGTGATTGGGACCCCCTTGTGGAGCCAGTTGATGCGTTGGAGTCCTTGTCAGAAGAGAAAATGTGTGGGCCTCCGTCTCCAACCCAGGCCCCCACATCACCCCTCGGGACACCGCCTGGATGGCTCAGGGATGGTCTTCAATTATTTGTTCCTGGATTGGGGCTTTTGTTGGTTGGGACGTCATAGAATGGCCCCATCGAGGTCACTTCATCTGTTTACGCGAGGCCTGGAAGTCCTCCAGTAGGTCCAATGAGCGTGTCTCTGGAGTATGTGTCAGCCCAGTCCTACACCCCGTTAGGGTAAGTGAAGAAGAATTAATTTCCATCAAGGAGGATTATGAGGCAGGCAGGGAACAGTGGAAAGCACTACACTCCCAGTTGTCGGGGTTGTTTCTTGACCTACAGGAAGGAGGCCCGTTGCCTTTGTACCGCCTGCGTGTAATCCAGGATCAGCATGATGACTCTGTATTCAAGGCTCAGAGGTTCTTTCTCCCTAGCTGCTTTTAGAATTGTGTTCCGCTTCTTGAAATCTAAAAGCATAGCTAGCACTGGATGCGAAGGAGCCCCAGCACCTGGTGGGCCCTTTCCAAGGGGAAGAATTGGATCAAGTCTATTGGGTTGATGAAGGATCGGAACCAATTTTCCAAGAATGTCAGTGGGTCACAACATTTAACCCCTAAATTAAATCCACAGAAATTAATCACAAATAATGACCAAAATAAATCTCAAAAGGCATGCGAATCTTGGAAAATTATGTATTCAGAATTAATTATAGATTTAAACATAACACATTTACATTCAGCAGTTGTATGGATGTTGTTTCAAGTACGTCGACATTGTCTCTTCTGATACAGTGATATGGAATTTCAGCATAATATTGTAGAGAAATGGCAATGTACTAAATGCACACTTTTTTGCATATCACAATGACGCACATCTAAATGACATAACATCAATTCATGAGTGAAAAACAATTTCCAAAGAAATATGGGTCAAGCGTTGACATTTTGGTCACACAATGAAGTCATCCAAGAGACCATCTTCAGGGCGAATCTGTTTGCATGAAAACATGAAAACCCTATAAGTAGGTGGAGTAAGAAGTATCTCAACCTTTCAGAAATCAGGGAAAGAGGATTCTTTACTTGAGGATCATAGATATCAGCAATTAATGATTTTGTCGGATTGGAAATCTGATCAAAATTGGGAAATTTTAATTACCGGGTTGGATTAATTACTTTGTTGGGTCCGACTAACACAGAAGCCTCTCTGCCGAAATTAAACTGACACCAAATCCAAAGTATAGTTCATCTAGGTCCCTCTAACTGCCACACCTGACCCAACAAAGTAATTCTTACCCCACCTACTTATGGGGCCTTCATGTTTTGTGAATCATTTATGTGGATTCTAAAGTATATGTGTTAACTTTAAATTACATCAGACGGAAGAAGGATGTCATTGGAGGACATCATTCTCCTTGTTTCAATTAATCCAAACGTTAGTCTGTGTGCCCAACAAGGGGTAGCGCTGGCATTCACCAACCTTCAACAAGGACACTGATCCTGGTCACTGGTGCTGATCCCTAGTTGCCCCTGCACAGCTGGTGCAGGAGCCGTTGAAGCCCAGGCGTCAAAGCGCTGTGAGTGTCCAGCTGAATTAAACTATGGTCAGTGTGCCCGGACCGGGAAGGATAGATTGCAAGTCATGCTGGGTGTCTCTTGTGGTGGATGACAAAGGGTCCTGCACTTGGCCTCTGCTCTCGACAGTTTTCTTAACCGCCACTGCAGCACAGAGGCAGCAGGCATGCGCCGTCAAACCTCCATGTATCCTTACTCCTTTGATGGATCCATCTCTGGGAGCCTTGCCCTGTTCTTTGTGTCAGGTGGTGCAAAGTGAAGGGAGGTAATCACAGCCAGCCTGTAATATGACCCTACTGGAAGAAAGGACTCCACCTGGAAAAGTGCTGAGACAGGGGTACTGGAGGCCGAGGGCCGCAGCATCAGGTATAAAAGCATGCTGCAGTCACGTCAGATACTTGCAGCTCAGAAGAGTGGGTTGTGCTGCCTCTGGGGGCCTCTCCATGAGGCCCCACCCTTAGGGACACAGCAGCCGAGCCCTGCCTGCGAATTTCGGCGATGAGAGGGGATGCTGGAGCGGCTCTCTAGCGCTAAGCACCCACTATCATTTCTAGACAAGCATGCCCCGTAGTAACAATTCTTATGTTCCTGGAAAGTTTTTTCAGCAGTTAAAAGGTAAGCTGTATATGGGGATAACATCTCAAAGATAGCTATGTCCATCCTTAATAGATTAGGTTACAAGAATGTCATCCCTCTCCCCAACCCTCCAATTATTTCTGTATTTCCTAAAAGGCTGTTTTCAATGATTGGACCTATGCCCCAACTAAGGAACCATCTAGTAGTTTGGACTGATTGGCCATGGATTTGAAGACTTACTTTCGTTTCCTTTATGTTGGAGGTTACAGGGAAAGACTTCCACAAGTGACATACTCTGTGATTAAGACTGGAATGCTGCTACTGTGTCATTCAGTTGGAACTGAAGACCTTGTCGGAGGTGGCACAACTGCAGGGTTTCAGACACTAGGATTTGATTGGGACATTTGTATGCCAATGACATGTACAGCTATTGGCAGAAAAGGCAAGATGTCCACTTATTTGATTGGTGGAATGCTCTTTATTCTATCCTATTAGATTCTAATGTGCTCTCGGTGGAACTTTCTAGTTGGCCTACTTTTGCAGTGCACAAAACCCTTGCAAATATTGTTCCTCACAGACCAGGGTTAGCCTAAGGCTTAGGCTAAAATGGAAAAGATATGGAGTCGGGGCTGTGGATGACAGAAGATGTGGTTTGACAGGCAGTTTTATATACCAGAACCAGTCTCAGGAATACGAGTCTGGAGCTTGACCGAATGTGCCAGAAACAAGGAGAGTAAAGATATACATCCAATTTGGGCATGCAGAGAAGTCAAGATATTCTGCAATGAAGTTAATGGGGCATTCTCTGTTATACAGGGTTCCTCTAACACACCAGATAGCTGTCCAGACCATACCAAATGATTTTGACCTACAGCAAACTCGCAAAGATATGAAGCTGCGGCAAAAGTATTACAGAGTGGAGAGGAGAAAGGGGCTCCTTGGTATCTTATTTCCACTCAACCTTGGCTACATGTCCCACTGAGTGGGAAGAAGCCTTGTTATAATTAGTAGTGTCCTGCCTCTACTACTTTGGTCTTCTGATTCTGGCATAGTCATAACGATAAAGATCAGCTGCTTGATACATTTGCTTGTGAATCTATGCAAAAAAGTTAAAAATTAGTTTAAAAATGTAAAAACAAATATTTACAATTCGCTATTTTTGCTCTTTTTATTTGCTATGTTTGGCCGTATTTCATATATTTTAGCATGTTTTAAATACATATTGTTTTCTCAAAAGGCTTTTTGTTCCAAAGAGATAATAAAATAGGATCTTACGCATCTCAGATGTCACTTGCAGGGAACCAGATTGTTAACATAAAGTATAAAGGTATCTATGAAGAATGCACGGCTTACTCTTAGTTATTTGCACAAGCAAGAAGGCCTTCCTTTGAAACAAAATACCAGTGGTACATGTGCAGCAACAAAAAAAAGAAACACAGTTAAATAAAACTCTATTTAAAAATGGCAATCTAATTTAGTTACTAATAATATTTATTGTCTAACTTACACAAAAATGAAGAAAATCCTGTGTTAAAATCTTGGTTGCTGAAATAAATTCCACTGAAACAATAGCGGCTATAAAATTAAGGCCCATATTTACTAAGATTTTGCGTTGTGGTTACTTCACTAACCTGGCACAGCCCAGATGCAAAATCTATTTGGACATTTAGGGCCATATGTACTAAAGCATTTTCCCATAGACACAAAATGGGTAAAATCCTTTGGTACATCTGGCCCTTGCTGAGCTACTCAACTTTAATTTGAGTGGCTTTGCATGGTTTAGTAATTACAAGGCAATGGAAGAAAGAGCACATCACTGCCTTGTGTAACTTTGTGTCAGGTGGGCATCACATGGGTGGAGCATGGTTGTTCTTGTGAAGCTGGTTTTGCGCCAATATGTTACACCTACCCCACAGAACCGTAACAAGGAGAAATATCTTCTTTTC
This sequence comes from Pleurodeles waltl, assembly GCF_031143425.1. Taxonomy (NCBI): domain Eukaryota; kingdom Metazoa; phylum Chordata; class Amphibia; order Caudata; family Salamandridae; genus Pleurodeles; species Pleurodeles waltl. Next base: position 1,833,750,393 of record NC_090440.1, on the reverse strand, counting down.
TGAGGTGGGTGAGACTACCAATTAAGGAAGCACAACCTTCTGTCCAACAAGTCAGTAATGCAGAATATTTTAGATAATGTGCTAACAATAATCAAATGCCTATTCTTTACTTCTGAGTCTACAGCAATTAATCCTGACGCAATAGTTCCCAATGAAGTGCTAAATGCACTTGTACTTTTTGTAAAGGAAATGGATGAACTTAAAGGAGGGGCCTACTAGCCTCTGTCATCCTTGGTCTGATAGAGACAAGTAATCACCTTCTGGAAATTGTAGGTGGGACTCCGCCCCCTGAATCTACCCTCACCTTCGGCCCTTTTCCCACACCCACAATTCTTAGAGCTTGGAGGTCTTTGGAGTTCTTTGACTTTGAAGCAATTTTCACTTCTGTAAGCAGGTGTTTTATATTCTGCCCCCTAATACGAAATGTACCACTGCCCATTGAAGATCCCACAAACTGACAAAACTAATCTTTGTTTGCTCATCTGTCAAGTGCTAGGTGCACTGATACAAGACACAAAAAGACCAAAACTCATGCACACTACAGTCATGGGTTCCTGTGTGCTCTATAATCTCATGGTAAGGGTATCACTAAAACAAGCTCTGGTAGAGAATTTGGGAAATGTGCTACAGGACGAAAGTGGAGCAATTGGAGCCTTGCAAATCGATTGCCTAAATGTTTTTTTCTTCATTTGTCGAATTTTCAGAGCTGTTAACGCAACTTTGATTGTGTGTTTACGTTGGTGTATCAATTAATGCATATTAAAGTAATTCACGTTTCTCCTCATTTATCTGAGTACTTGATTTTTAGTAACTCTGGCTTGCAATTCCTGTCAGTTTATTGAACAGCGAAGGTTGCAACAGCTAATAAAGTATGTTACTAGTCTGGAATATTGAGTGGTTCCAATTTCATGACCCATACCGTAAGTATAACCAGCACAATTCACGTATTAACCTTCATTGATTGTTGCCCTGCTTGAATTGTAAATTGTAAAGGATTTGGACAATTAGACTAACAATAGGTGGTTCATGTTATGCTGGCATGCCATGGATCAGCAATAACAAGGCCACACCAGACACCCATGCAGACACTAAGGGAACCATGGGAGCGCAATGTGAGTTCCCTAGAAGAAGAGGACTGGGTGGAGGCTAAAATGGCCTCAGAGTGTAGGCGGTTGCTACTTACTTAGATACTTACACAGAGTCTTGCAAGACTAAATAAAAAGGAACATGGCCTAGACTCCCGTTGCTCGAGATGCAAGATGGAATGTGGAACGTTTTACTATTCGATATGGGAGTGCACAATAATACAGAGATATTGTTGCAGCATATGTGATACTTTATCCCAGTTCGTGGGAAGGCCGAGCACGCCAAAGCCCAAAATGTTGTTCCTGGGGCTGACAGATGAATAGGAGATGGGCAACATACCAGAATGTTGATGGCTATGGGAATCACCATTGCCAGGAGTGACGTTGCACAGCAACAGAGATCAGAAATGGCTCTGTTTGTGGTGAAGTGGACTTGTGGGATAGACTATTGTACCAGAACACAGCAGTTTGTATGTAAGTCAAAGGGCTGACCGGACAAACATAAAAAAATCTGGGGAGTTTGGAATACCTGCTTTGCATATATCAATATGTGATATCTGTGAAGTCACTGAAGTGCATGTTACAACCAGGAGACTGTGCTTGTTATGCATTAATGTTTTATTGAGATTCATGACTACATTTATTGTAGTAACAAAATCAAAAAAGACTTATAAAAAAGAGTAAACTAGGCCCACCACAATTCATGGCTTAGTTACGTTTTGCACTAAAAGAAAGTACAATAGTTTGAGAGAAGGATTGGCAGTGATGTGAATACTGGGCTGTCAGTAAATAGGACAGTATCTTTCGCGGGATATAAAGTTACGCCATGTATTTAGCTTGGTAAAATAATGCATGTTTGAAGAGTCACAGAACTAGTTTAAAGTAACATTTTTGTAACTCTTCTACGATCTGAGTGAATATCTGACTTTTTACAGATTTTACAAATCCTTATTTCTTCAACACAAAATGTCCTCGTGCAGAAAACCTTCCCTTCCACCCCAGAGAACATGCATACTTTGTCAGCTTTTTATGGGTATATTTGTGTGTGTAAATCTGGTGTAAAAATATATTGGGAAGATTGTTAAATACTCACAGAGTTACAACTTTGTGAGGGATCACCATATTCTCAGTCACCACTGCTCTGTCCCCCCATATGTGCGAACCCTAGGGATACATTTAGCACTATAGGAAACTTGACACACTTCCGAGACAGTAAGGCCCTGATTTATACTTTTTGGTACAAAACTGAACTAATGCAGTTTTGCACCAAAAAAACAAGTGTAGCACCGGCTTGTACCATTTCTGTGCAGCAGCTGGGCACCATATTTATGGAAAGGTGCAAGCCAGTGCAAAGGGTAGGCTAGCGTAAAAAAAACATGACGTTAGTCGGGTGGGGCTGGCGGTGTGGAATTGCACTGGAAAATGATGTTAGGCAGGTTAGAGTAAAAAAAAAATGACTCTAACCAGCCTAGAGTCATTTTCTGATGCAAAACCATCCATACCTCATGACTCCTGTCTTACAAAAGACAGGAGTCATGCCCAGCACCCCAATGCCCATCACATCCCCTGAGCATGGCCATTGAACCCAGTGCCATGTAGGGGGGCCCATTTCAGGGCCCCCAATGGCACTTAAAAAAAAAAGTACTTACCTATACTTACCTAGGATGGGGTCCCCCATCCTCCGCTATCTCTCTGGTGCCGGAGGGGTGTCCCTGGGGCCTGGGAAAGGCACCTGTGGGCTTATTCCATGGTGTTCAACCACGGAAATAGGCCCACAGGTCCCCTAACGCCTGCCCTGACCCAGGTGTTAAAAAATGGTGGAAAGCAAGCTTTGCACCATTTTTGACCCCTCCTCCCCAGTGCGTAATTTTTGCACAGGAGGATAAATAAGACGCCAGGGCCTTAGATTAATTTTTTGCACGGGAATGCCTACTTTGCATTTCATTGACGCAAACTAGGTTTCTATGTCCAAAAAATGACTTTAACTCCATCAATTTGGCGCTAGACAGGAATAGCGCCAAAGTATAAATATGGAGTTAGTTTTGCACAGAATTTTCGCAAAAAAATTACCCAATTCGGTACAAAACTAGTATAAATATGCCCCTAAATTTCAACCGTGGGCATAAATGTCCACAGACCTTCCTTCTTTGAAGTTGGAAGTAGGAATTACAACAAAATGTACTATTTTTGCACACCCAAGTTCATCTTAGGTCTGTTTAAAATGTTGTTTCCGATTGTCAATGATAATTACATAACAGCTAGTTTTCAAAGCTGCTGAGGGTGCCCGCCAACCCTATGGTATGACCTACAGTGAGAATTAGATGCAGCAGTGTAGCTTCATGGGGGTGTTTGGGGTGTGACACTCCCCAAATAAACGCATTATTGGTTTGGTAGTTGAGTCTGAGGGCCTGAGCTGGGTCTGGTATGTCTGTGTCGAATTTTCTCATCCTGAGCCAAGAATGAAAGTCAAAACAGGGACTTTGGTGTAAATGGGTGAGAGAGAGAGAGACAGAAATACCTATCTGGTGGCTGAATTTCAAAATGTGAAATTAATGAAATATGAAATTACCTGAAATCAATACCAGCTTCCCTGTCCCATGTATGTAATCCTAGGAAAATATTTTATTTCACAGAGCCTCCTTTTTCTTTATTTTCACACATAAGCACACTTTTAAATACTTGTGTTCTGTATTTGCAAGGACTTCATTTTGATTTAAAAGACTACAATGTTGTTCAATCTATATTAAGAATCTAGGTCACATTTAGGGTTTTCATGACTACTGACTTGCTTCTTAGGTCAGTAATGTCATTTCTGTCGGGAGCAGCCACAAATGTTTAAAAAAACCTATCACTTTTATTAAATGCCTATTTATGCAGTAATGCAATTTGATGTATTAAGGTGAAACACTTCTGCATGTTACAAAAATACACATTTTTGAATTGTAAAGAGAATGCATCATATTTTTACATTATGTATACTGCACAATGTACCTGCCAAACATTTTCATGGCTCTGCTCGTGCACATACTCTTAGAGCCAAGCCATACCCCTAGTTGGGTTCTGGCTCGCTCTATTATTTGCCTGCATGCCCTCCTCTATTTGCAACTCTGGCTTAGTATATGGGACTGCACATCACTTGATAAAATGTTTTTTTTAAATGCAAAGCCTAACATCATGGAACCCTCCCCCACATGCCCTGGTGTGACAACTCTATCATCAATGCTTCTTGTAGAAGGGACAGAGGAGAGTGTGTGCAGTAAATAACATTCAAATAAGTGATCCAAGGGAAGGAACTCTAGGACGTCGTGTTGTATCTGACTGTATTCATGAGTTCAGAGAGAGAGCAACTAGGCCCAGCTAGAACAAGCTGTGGAAAAGCTCCAGCGAGGTGTTTGGGTTGGAACATCCCTCAAATGCATTCTTGGCTTGATAGGTGGGTCTAGAGACCCTGTGTAGGGCCTTCAATATCTGTGTTGAGTTTTGTTGCAGTTCTCAATTCACTGAGAGGTATTTTAATGTGTTCATTTTTTGGATCAGGATCTTAAATATACATAGTGACTGGTTTACCAAAAAAGTAGTAAATCTTCACCCGCAAATGCACTTCTTGAATGGGTGTAAATTTACCACTTTTTGGAATTCAAACACATTGGCATTAGTAGGCTTGGAAAGCTGTGCCATTCTCAAGTTTCCAGGTACACTACTGGCATTGAAACCCCCAAAAGGTGGTGGGATGAATGCTTGCAAATAGTCTAACCAGTGTCAATTGCATTCAGTAGCATTTTCACCCACTGCATTTCCCCTTTTGTTCCACTCCAGACAGAAGCCCACCAAATGCAAATCAGTGCAAACCCTGTTCCTTGTGGAAACAGTCCATCCTAAGCATCTGTAATTTCATCGCTTCACCCAACAGCCCACTGTTCTTTTAGTTGGGAAGATTGGGATTGACCCCGTCTCAGAATCTCACTGATTGAGCTATGCCCCTGATTAAGTGATGATGATGACAAAAAATTTACATTTTCTGCTTAGTTTTCATGTTGTCCTGTCCATTACCGCTTAAAAGAGCATCACTATCTGCATTCTGTTCATAACTAAGCCACTGAATAAAATATTAGGCACAGATGGATGCCTACTTCATTACTTGTATGTCATTGCATCACACAGCGATGTAAATTCAATTATTCAAACATACAGCTGAGCATATATTACGACAGATGGACTTTTCACTCAATTAAGTGATAAGACCTCATTTGCAAAATAAGAACTATCTTTGTTTTTAGGGCAAATGAACCTATGTTTTTTTGCAGTGTTGAGCTTGGCCTTTTCTGCAGGGCCATCCCCAGACTTTTTGCTTGTATCCCTCCTGTGTTTTTGATCTGTTTTGTAGGCTTTTAGCACTCTGTATACTTTACCACTGCTAATCGGTACTAAAGTGTTTATGCTCTCTCTTTTAAACATAGTGAAAATGGCTTACACCCAATTGGCCCATTTGTGTACTTCCCAAGTAAAGTGGTACTACATATACTCACGGCCTGTAAATTAAATGCTACTAGTAGGCCTGCAGCACTTATTGTGCCACCCAATTAAGTAACCTTATTAAACATGTCTCAGGCCTTCCATTGCAGCCTTTGTGTGCAGTTTTAAGCTGACATTTTGACCTGGCAAAGTAAACCTTCTGCCAGGCCTAAACCTTCTGTTTTAATACATATATGTCACCTCTGAGGAAGGCCCTTTACAGAGCTAAGAGTAGGGTGCAGTATATTTCAAAAGTTGGAAATGTATTTTTAACTTTCACATGTCCTGGCTGTGAAAAACATTTACATTAATTTTTCACTACTGCAAGGTCTACCTCTTCCATAGGATAACATTGGGATGCCTTATTACATTAATAAGTGCTAACCTTTGACTGGGAACAGGTGAACATTTCATGTTTGGTGTCTCAGAAATTGTAATTAAAATCCTCTTTAATGGCACAGTCAGATTTTAAGTTACAATTTTAAAACTGCCACGTTTAGAAAGTTGGCTTTTTCCTGCCCCCAACCATTTGGGCCCATATTTATACTTTTTGACGCAAAACTGCGCCAACGCAGTTTTGCGTCCAAAAAATTAGCGCCGGCTAACGCCATTCTGAAGCGCCATGCGGGCGCCGTATTTATTGAATGACGTTAGCCGGCGTTAGCCGCCGGCGCTGTCTGGTGTGCGTTAAAAAAAACGACGTACACCAGGCAGCGCCGGTGTAGGGGGAAAATGGCGTATGGGCGTCCAGAAATGGTGCAAGTCAGGCTGAGGCAAACAAATCACCACAACCCGATTTGCGCCATTTTTTTACGACGCCCATCCCCCATTGAAATGACTCCTGTCTTAGCAGAGACAGGAGTCATGCCCCCTTGCCCAATGGCCATGCCCAGGGGACTTCTGTCCCCTGGGCATGGTCATTGGGCATAGTGGCATGTAGGGGGGCACAAATCAGGCCCCCCTATGCCACAAAAATAAAAAAAATAAAAAACTTACCTGGACTTACCGTAATGTCCCTGGGGTGGGTCCCTCCATCCTTGGGTGTCCTCCTGGGGTGGGCAAGGGTGGCAGGGGGTGTCCCTGAGGGCAGCGGAGGGCACCTCTGGGCTCATTCTGAGCCCACAGGTCCCTTAACGCCTGCCCTGACCCAGGCGCAAAAATCCGGCGCAAATGCGGGTTTTTTAGTCCCCCCCACTCCCGGGCGTCATTTTTGCCCGGGAGTATAAATACGACGCATATGCATCGCAGTCATTTTTTTATACGGGAACGCCTACCTTGCATATCATTAACGCAAGGAAGGTGTTCACGCAAAAAAAATGACGCTAACTCCATGAACTTTGGCGCTAGACGCGTCTAACGGCAAAGTATAAATATGGAGTTAGTTTTGCGTCGAAAAAAACGACGCAAATTCGGCGCTAACGGAGTATAAATATGCCCCTTGGTGCCTGCCGCCTGTTCCTGGGTCACATGACTGGGTGTAGTTACCAGCTGGTCTTTGATCAGTATTCACAGACAGCCACACAATAGTGCAATTAAGTGTGTCTGGATGAGCCATCAACTGTCAAGATGGAGAGGGTGGAGCAAGGCATGAATAGACTGTGCCCTGCCTTCACATAAATGACTAGTCACCACTGCATTGTTCAGGTAGCCAGAGTGGAGCCATGATAGGAGAGGCAGAAACCTTAAAGGACTTCAAAGGAGAAATCTCTTGAAACTTCCCCTACTTCAAAGTATAAATATTTGACCCTAAAACTCAACTCTTCAGTACACCTCTGGATTATACAGAAGAAGGACTGCTGTGCTGCTTTGCTGCCAAAAGGACTGCTACTTTTCTGCCCTGCAACTCTTGTGTTCTGCTTACTGAGAAGGAAGACAGGTCCTGCACCATTCATCCCTGGTTGAATTGACACCAAGGGTCAGCTGACTGACCTTCTGTGCTGAGCTACAGAGACATAAGCTCCAGAGGCTTCCTGCAACTGCTTAGCTGTCCTGCTGCCTGGACCTGCGAGAGCCCTGCTTGCCTCTGCTGGAGTGTGCTCCTAATCCCCAGGAGATGCCTCTGGTCCTGGGTTGAGCTCCTCTCCAAAGACAAGGAGAAATCCTTAAGCTGTGGGAACTTCGCAAACACAAAAGAGACTATTTGCAGCAAGATCTTGCCACCCGCACTGACTTCCAACATGAAGCTCCAGTGAACCTGACTCTTTGTGCCAGTGATTGCTAGTGATGCCAGGCAACATGAGATCAGCACTTTGGGCTACAGCATCAACAGCTCGTGGTGACTGCCAAATTGAAGCTCCAGCAACGGCTGTTTGTAACTTCCCAACAGGATTTGTGCACTACAGCGACAACCCTCCGTGACGCTCTGCCTGCTCTTTGCACTACAATGACAACCATTCAAGACGCTCTACCTGTTCCTCGTGGCCACTTCCACTGCGATCAGAACTCTTCATGCTGGACTCTGAAGGAAACTCTTTCAGCAGGACTATCCTGCTCCCTGTGTTCGGCCCACACTCCATCATGGTTGGCCTTAACTTGGTCTTGCATGACCAGATAACCACAAGTGGAGCTATACTTACCTGAATTTTTTTAAATTGCATATCTCCAGTTCTACTGATTGGATTTTTGTCGATTTGGTGTCAAATAATTTATAAACTTTACTCTATTTTTCTAAGTTGGTGTGGGATTTTTCTGCGGTTGTGTTTTCACATTATTACTGTTTGAAGTGATGCATAAATACTTTGCACATTGCCTCTAAGCTAAGCTTAACTGCTCTTGTGCAAAACTACTAGCAAGTTAAACACTAGTTAATTTGGGGTTTGCTTGTGTTTCACTCTGAAGAGATTTATGTGCTGCTTGAGAAGGGTTCCACCCCCTTCAACTAGTAACCCAATTTCCAACATACTTTTTTTAATTTTTTTATTTACTATGTCATGATTTCGAACAGAGAGCTGGACAACATAAAAAAACATGTAGTGCTAACTTGCACTGAAGTGATACTTAACACCCTATTATACACTGCAAATGTGTGCTATTTGGCTTCATATCTTTTACTAGTGGTCAGTAATGGTTTACAGCTGTAAATCTCAGTGTCTGTAATTCGTCTACATATAAACATTGCGAGCAAAATACTGCACTGCGATTATTTTTAAATGCATCTTGTGAAATATTTAGATCCGGATATATTGAGAATGTCTTTTCTCCTTTTAGTGCCTTTTGCCATTCAGTGCTTGTGATAAGCATCCTTGAAAACACGGCCCCATACTACGTTAGTGGCTGCTGGGCTCACTAGGGAGGAGAATTTATCCATATGGCACTTCAGGAAGGATGAGCGAGCATCTGGCTATCAATAAAGGATGCGCTGGCAACTTGTCATCATGGGGGCCAGAGGGGCTTCTTCCTAGGCGCAGAGATCGTCTGTGCCAGCGTTGGCACTGCCAGGAAATAAACGATTTCTTTAAAATTGAAAGAGCAGAGGGAAACCAATTAGAGCATGTGTCTGAACGTTGAATCCTGCTTCTTGAGCCGAGCTCCCCCAGATTCAGGGCGAAGGAGTGACTGCAGTGAAGGGGTTTGGTGCCTCAGGCATACAGAGAGCAGTTTCTTTCTTCGGAAAGTGCTCAATGTATGGCTTAGAATGCTTGTAAATTGAACTGGGCCATGACAAGTGCACTGAATCCTAGGATCTGCAGAAGAAAAAAAACTGATTTCACGAGAGTCCAAGTTTTTAAACAATTACTACGTATTGAAGGACCCCGCACCTCCCAGGAATATGTTTTTGATGCCATTAAAATGGATATTTTGTAATGCACACTTGGCAATGTTTCTCATTAAATATTTGTTTCGGACCTGTGAAGCAGCCACCATCGATCCGCTATTGATAGTTTCCTGGTTCAGGGCAGTGCTTAATTGCGGGGCACTAACACTTATTTTTGGGGGATGGCACTTATTTTGCTGCCTCAAGCATTTACTGAGAGCAAATGCCTCATTTGGGAAAGAAGGAGGGAAAGAATGACGAAAACGTGTCACAAAGGGAGAAAATAGAAAGCTGCAAGAGTGAGCTGAAGGGGCAGGAAGTGGCTGTACAAGGCCTGAGATCGCTTCAGGATTATGCTGTATCAGTATTCCGTGCTCGCAAATTCAATTGCTGCAGCCATGTGTTTTAGAGGAGGGTTCTGGGCACCGGCACATTAATATTGACAAACTAAGCACTGGTTTAGGGTCGAAAAGTCCAATACGAAAGAGTCACTGATGGACCCACAGGTTTTGCTCTGGTTCAGCAGCAAGTGACCAATTGTGGGGTGGGCATGCTGGCATCATTGTCAGATCAAGTTTATGACGTAGCTGTGTGAGTTTCCAACCTACTGCCATTGCCATAATGGAGAACGTCCTTTTACGTCTTCCTTTATTGCAGCCATGATGGTGATTTCTTCCCTCATGAATTATGTGTACTGTTATAGACTCGGCTACCTACTCTCCTTTGGCAGATGATGCTCCTGCATACTCCAACTGTATCACCTTCACTACATTGCCTGACACTTATACCACCCCATTAAATTGACAGGGAAACAATGTGGGTAACTACATCACTGAGAATTACATCATCTAAGGTAAGTATCAAAACCATTTTGGAAAATAGGTTTTAAAAAACAAATTAAGATAATTTAAATTTGATAAAATATTTGCAGGGTCAGGGATAGACATTAAATTATTAATTTAAATCATAAATGACAAATTAAAAAATAAAATAAAAGAGAGTTTGGCATAGTTTACTTTAGATATTTTCATTACATGTACACATATTTAAAAATGTAATTCAATTTGAATAAATCATTTTGTGGACAAGGTTGATAATAAACAAATACAATTAAAATTAACATGTTTTAATATAAAATCTTAAATAAAATGGGGTTTATAGAAAGTATCCACCTCTCAGACAAAACAACTTAACTGTTTACCGATTTTGCAGTATGGGATTTACTTTCAATTCCAGTGATCTATGTGTTTCATCGTATATCTAATAAATATTACAATATCCTTTCTCAAGTTTCATCGCTGCATTCCATGCTTAAGTACACATACAAGCCCCGTACAGCAAAAAGTATACTTTGTCAATCAGGAAAAAAAAAATAACCAACAACATATTGGGATCAGGTGCGCACCCTCTCTAAATATACTAACTCCAAATATTTATATTAAAGTAAAAGATAGAAAATTATTAAAAAAATTATGTTAGCATAACTTTACTATATACTTCTAAGAACAAATATAGCAAAATAAAGATTAATTAATGTAAATTAATTAAAAAATAATTCATCCATTATTAGGTTAGGTACATGTACTGAAAATACATTTAGTTTTGTTACAAACTTATACAACGGAGGTATTGTTTTTTATACTAAAATAGCTATACATTGATAGTTTGTTTAATAAAGGTTTAATGTAAAGCAGTTCTGAAATAATCTAATATATTAATAAAATAATCTGTAAATTCTTTTTTGTAAATTTATTTTTATTGACAAATTTTGTACAACAATATTAGCATGTCCAATCAAATGATATCGTAGGCAAATGATATCGTAGGCTATCCACTGCAGTTCTATCCCCCCATCTGGGGTAGGATTTACATTGTTCAATGAGAATGTGCAGATCTAAGGGACGTTTGTCATCTTGCAAGTGGTAAGCGTAGCCATCAATTACAGTAAGTGATACAAATAATAAAAAAATTCAACTTTAAACATACAACAAATAATCCATCCCTGGATGTGTCTGGAGTAACTGATAGGAGTCAGTGGTTGTGGGCTCCCCTCTCTGAACCAACGGGGGCCCTATCAAGTCCCCTCCCCCTGTCTCAGAATCTGGTTCCTATATATGGAAGAGGTGTAAAGCTCTTAGCCGGGGACCACATGCAGTAAGGGGGAGACCCCGGGAGAGGAACCTAACCAGGGGATCCCAAATACAATCAAAACTTCTGCGTGAGCTCTCCCCTTTGTCAACCAGACGCTCCATGGCAAGACTCCTCCACAACCTAGTTAACCACAGGGCTATAGGGGGTGGGTCCGCTCTTTTCCAGAAGGATGCTAGTGTTGTCTTTGCTGCCCCCAGAGCTAACCAAAGAATGGCCCGGTCCCCGTGTGATTGGTGCTGTAGTTCCTGAGCCCGAAGACCCAAGAGAACATGCTCCGACGCGGTCGGTATGGGGTACCCCGGCATCTCTTTCAGATGTGAGAGAATTTCGTTCCAATAGGGGCGGATCGCTGGGCAGTCCCACCATATGTGTTTAAAGTCCCCCAGCATGCCACAGCCCCGCCAACATCTATCGGATACCTGTGTGTATAGTTTCTTAAGCTTCTCGGGATAGAGGTACCAGTTATAAAGCAGTTTGTAGTGGGCTTCCCTAGATGCCATTGAGTAGTTGTGCTTGGATATATCTTGGTATAGATGACGCCACTGGTCCTCCCCCACTGTGATGCCCAGAACCTGTTCCCAGAAGGGGATGTCTCGAGGAGTTGGGGCCTTCTGTGCAGTGGCTAGAATAGAATATAGCATGGAAATACTGCCCCTCGCCACTCCTCCCCTTTGCACAAATCTCTCCACCGGAAGAAGATCCTTTGTGGCTGCCTCCCTCATATGCGGCTGTGAGACCCAATGCACTAACTGGGTGTAATAGTAACGTTCGGACTGAGGAAGCTGAAAATCTCTGCAGCAGTTATTGAACGTACGTAGTTGGTCCCCATGGTATAAATCTGCAATGCGTAAGCAGCCCCCTTCCCTCCATCGATCAAAAGGTCCCGGAGACTCCCCTGGTGGGCATGCCTTGTTAAAATGGATAGGGGTATGTGGCGAGGGAAAGGATGTAAGCCCATAGGTTTTAGTTACCTTGTCCCACACTTTAGTTAAGGGTAGTGGCGGTGGGCGTGCTAATGTATGCGTTTTGTGGTCGTGCCCCCTTGGGCTTCCATGGGACAACCCACAAGGTCATGCCCGTCACCGCCCTGTCCATATGCAACCATATCTTGTCTGACTCTCGGAAGGACCACTCAGCTAATACCCGCAGCTGTGCTACTCTATAGTACTGCAGGAGGTCAGGAAGCACCAATCCTCCCTCTTCCCTGGGGCGCACCAATACTTTATTTGATACTCTAGGTCTTGTTCACTGCCAAATGAATTTCGTGAACAACGTCCGGATCTCAGCAAAGACATCTGGCGGTATCTCAATAGGGAGGCTCTGGAAGAGATAGAGAAATCTGGGGAGCACTGTCATCTTAATACTATTGATGCGCCCCAGCCAGGATAACCATAGCGGAGACCACCTCCTAAAGTCTTCTCGTAGTGACCTGATCAGGGGGGGACAATTAGCTCTGAACAGATCAGACACCTGGGGAATAATTTGAATGCCTAAATAAGTGATTTCTTTCTTGGCCCATGCAAATGGGGTCAGGGAGGCTACCTGGGTCATTGCTCCTGCGGGCATCGACAGGTTGAGGAGATATGATTTTCCTGCTTTTACCTTAAACCATGCCACTTGTTCAAAGAGTGTCAATTCCTCCTGGATTGCTAAAAGGGAAGTGCGGGGTTCAGTGACGAATAATAAGATATCGTCAGCGAATAGGGAGATTTTATGGTGATCGGTGCCGAATTTAATGCCTGGGAACGCAGGGCAATCCCTCACCCGAACTGCCAAGGGTTCAACACTTAGCGCAAAAATCGGCGGGGAAAGAGGGCATCCCTGCCTCATGCCTCGTGATAGATCAAAGAATTCCGAGATGTGGGATCTAGGGCATGCGTAATTGCTCATTACCATGGTTATAAATTGTTCCCCGAATCCAAAACTTCTCATGGTTGCCACCAAGAAAGACCACTCGACTCTATCAAATGCCTTCTCGGCGTCTAATGCCAATAGAAGTGCCGGGACCTTTTTCTTATGAACCTTTTCCATCAAATGGATGACACGCCTCAATTGTCAGGTGTCTGGCGTCCCTTGATAAAGCCCGATTGGTCTGGATGTATCAGCTCTGGCATCACATCCTCCATCCTCTGCGCCAGAGTGATCAGAGCCTCCCCCATAGATGGAGATACTGCTCCCTCGCCTCGTATATAATTGAACAGTGCAGCGAGCTGTCCCGTCAGTTCCGCACCAAATGTTTTATAGAAGTGGGCTGTGAAACCGTCAGGGCCCGGGGCCTTATGAAGGGGAAGGGCATCTATAGCCATCTGTACTTCCTCTGCTGTAAATGGTGCCGAAAGCATTTCATTCGTCTCCTGAGAGACCTGTGGCAGGTGGGTATTTCGCAGGTAGGATTCTTGAGCGTGGGCGGGTGGATGAGCTGAGTGATAAAGACGCTCATAGAATTGTCTAAATGCCATCGTCTTCCCCTCTTCCGTGAGGTGTTCTCCGAGTTTGTCTGTGACCTGCTCTATGTAGTCTCGGACCTGTTGGGCTCGAAGCTGTCTTGCTAGGGGGGTGCCTATCTTATTGCCCTTGTCATAGTGTGATTTCTGTAGTCTCAGCAGTGTCTATTCCGCCCTGTTTATATAGGTAGCTTGTAGTTTACCTTTGATGGACACCACCTTCCTTTGAGCTTGCCAGGTCGGGGATAGTTTATGATCTCGTTCAGCTATCTTGAGTTAATTTTCCAGAAGAAGTTGGTCTTTAGCCTTTAAACAGTGCATCGTGGATGCAAGTGAGATGCATTTGTCTTCTTTGAGCGCCTTAAAGGCATCCCAGAAGGTATGAGGGTTAGTATCTCCCACCCTGTTATGTTGGAAGTATTCCCTGATCGATACGTGCAGATCGTTACGGGATGTTGTGTCACGGGCAAGCACATTGGGGAAGTACCAGCGCTTGGAAGAGGTGCGGGCTAATGACCAATTCAAACTAACCACCACCGGGGCATGGTCTAATATGACAATTGGATTAATGGCTACAGTCTTAAGAATCTGTCTTAACGGTTTGCTCAAAAATACGTAGTCAATCTTTGAATATGAGCGGTGGGTATGTGAGAAGAAGGTATAATCCCTCTCCACGGGTTTCAGGGCCCGCCAGGAATCAAAAATTCCCAACCGGCGAAAGGTGGACTTCACTGATTTGGCAAAAGCACTTGTCTGTGATCTCTGTGGATGTGTTGTGTCCAGATCTGGGTCCCGCACCAGGTTAAAGTCTCCCATCAAGATAATTTCGCCCACTGCATAGCCCTCTAGTTGTCTTAAGAAATGTAACAGAAATTGGGTTTGACCGCTGTTAGGAGCGTAAACAGTAGCTATCGTACACATTTTCCCATCTAGGCTGCCTTTCACCATCAAGTATCTTCCCTCTTTATCTTTCTTAGAACCTATTTCCCTGAAGTGGACAGATCTGCTAATCAGCAAAGCCACCCCGCAATGTTTCATTGGTGCTGAAGCTAAAGCAATCTGAGTGTAGTGTTTGTGACGGAGACGGTGTCCCTCCCCCCTCTTCAAATTTGTTTCTTGTAGGGCCACTATGTCGTAAAAGTGATCCTCGAGGTACTTAATTGTGATCGCTTATTGGGGGAATTGGGTCCTTTCATATTCCATGAGAGTAATTCCAGTATCATCTCCCCTGAGACAACAACGCTCTCAACTAGACCTCTGATAGTATCTCCAATACCCCGCATCATGATTCCCGCCCTCCTCTTCTCGGAACTTCTAGCCTACTTTGGACTTTCCCCATGACTCTTTGGATATCGGAAGGGATGGTAGACAATGAACAAACCAAAAGAACATCTCAAAAGAGAAATACAAACATAGACTTGATAGTATAAAACAACAAATTTCCCTACAATCTTCATGCCGTAGACAGGGTCCAAATCCGCCTCCTCTCCCCCCCACAGGCCACATCAAATCAAAGTACAGTTCAATGACGGGACCCCTCCGAACCTCCAGCGAACATCAGGAGCGGAGTATGTCCGAGTGACAAGTGTCGCTGAGACCTTTATTGTGTTTCTCACTTCCACGCCTTCTCCTCGGGGGGAGGCACCCCCTGTCCTTCAGTTTCCCCCGGAACCCCCAACCAGGGTCGCTCCCCAGCTCTCTCCAGTGGGCCGATGAGGCCCTCCCTGATATCGGACCTCCATGTGGCGTTATCTTCTGGGGGTCTTTCTAGCTATCCTCTGTTGTTTCCATTGGTCCGCTGGTGTGGGAGGTATATCATCTCCTTGCCCCTCACCAACCACAACGTCGGTATCACCCCTCTTTCCTCTAGACACTAGGCCCAATGCGGCTGCCGCCTCGTGCACCGTCGAGAAATGTCACGCTCTATTGTGGAGTTCGAACGCCACACCAAAGGGGAAGGTCCAGCGATACCTTATGTTCTTCTCTCTCAGGGCCTCCGTCACCGGAAGGAACTGTTGTTGTCGGGCCAGGGTTGCTGGAGCTATATCCTGATAGAGGGAACATCTTGCACTGTGGAAGGAGATAGGATCTTGTTGTGTTGCCTTTAAAAGGATTTGTTCCTTCACCTTGAACGAGCTCAATTTAGCCAAAACGTCTCTAGGTTTTCTCCCTTCGCCTGCGACATTATTGCCCACACAGTGCACTCGTTCCACTTGCACCTCCGGTTGATCCCCTCCCAGGAGGGTGGAAAACAGCCCGACCACAAAGGCCTCCAGATCAGTCCCCTCGGCACCCTCCTCCAGACCTCTCACCCTTATGTTGTCTCGACGTGCTCGATTTTCCAAATCTTCACATTTTAGTGTGGCGAGATGTAATTGCGCTTTAATCTTTGTAATCTCCGTCTCCATTGGGGCAACTTTCTGCTGTAAGTTCTGCATTTGCGTTTCCAAGTCTATAGTACGGGCCCCTACTGAGTCTACATCTATTTGGAGTGCGGATAGCTTCCCATTGACGTCTGCTTGGAAGGCACCCAGCGTCGCTCTGATATCTGTTGTGAGCTCTTCATGCAGTGCGGTTTTGAAAGTGCGAAGGGAGGACAGGAGGACCTCCTTTGTAAGCGCCATCTCACCCCCCCTGTATCTGATCAGCACTCTCCACTCTGGCCGGGGAAAAGTAGCTGGAGACTCTGTTGGCCTGGATTTTACGTTGTGGCATATGTGACTGTCAGGGATCGAGCCCCAGTGCTTATTTGGAGGCTCTCACTCTCCTCAGAACTGCTCTTCTTCTCATCGGAAGCCTCCTCTAGGGCTTCGCTCTTGTTTCGCAACTCACTTCTCAATGGGGGGCTATAGGGCTCTCCTCCTCCCTCGCACTTTTGTTTCTGCTCATCTCAACTGTCCCGTGCCCCCCTTGTGGGCGTGGCCCCCATTGGGAGCGTCCTGCCGGCTGTCGCCTGTGCTCGCACCGTTGGGCCCTACTCTCTCAGGGCCCCTTTTGGGTGGCTCTCTTCAGCTCCGCGCTCCTCAAGATGGCCTCCTTCTCCCTTCCCCAGTCCCCCAGGCGCGTAGCCACGTCGTCGGGGCTCGGCGTTTCCTCCCCAAAGTTTTAACTTTCTCCCTCCAGGGGAGATTGTCCTGTTTCTGCTCCAGTTTTCCGGTGGGCAAGGGGATTATTTGTGGGGGGCAGCCGCGCTCCCCCATTTGGGCCGCCACCCCATGGACCACACAAAAAGAGGAAGGATGCCCTTCCTGGACCTCACTTCACCACTGCTGCGCGCGTAGTCGATCACTTCAATGTGGCCCTTCCCGGGTCACGCGTGACTCAGCCGTTGGGGATACCTCTCTCCCCCCTTGTCCTCGGGCCCCGCCGCTCTCACCTCCATAGCAGGACGCCGGCCTCTCGCTGGCTCCAATCAGCTCCGACTTGGCTGACGCGGGGCCGCAAGGCCGCCCCCCGACGCAGGGCGCGCACTCGATCGGCGGGCCCCGCCTCAGGCGACGCGCCTCTCGCGGCCAGTAATCTCGCCGGGGTCTCCCCCTCCGTTGGTCTCGAGTCAAGTCCCCAGGTTGGAGGGAATCCTTTGGCGCCTCTTTACCGCCTCACTCCCTCAGGCCTGGGGGGATTTGGACGGAGCCGACAGAGCTCACGTACGATCGGCCATGTTGGTTGGCCGCCTCCATGATCTGTAAATTCTAATTTCGTTTCATTGTAGCTTTTCTATAAAGAACAAAAGCTATAGTTTGCTTATTAAATAAAATACATTGTAATTTATATATATTTACATATTATGAGATTAAATTCAATTAACATAATTCAAAATAATTATTGAAATATATTTCAAGGTTATGGGTTGGCTACGAACAAATATTAACAACTTTTAAAACGGCACCAATGAGAAAAAAAAAATAACACAAAAAAGTTGAAGTCCAATGTAGGTTAGTGGTGATGTCCCTGTAATGGTAAAAAACATATATATAAAATGCACCCTCATGATGGGGGGATTAGAGATGTAGTGCCAAGATTTAGTTGGTATGGTGATCCATTTATTAATCATGGAACATTTATTGTATTTCACCTATAGATCAATAACATAATCCATTCTACAGTACAAAAGGCCAGCAATCATTTCCTCAAACATGATTACCTAGTCTATTGAACAATCTAAATCTGGAGAAACTGAGACTTTTCCATGTGTTGGGGAATTCAAATACCTTTACCTTGTCAAGGCCAAACACAGACACATTAACACCCCTCACCAGCAATTAATCCAAGGACATCATCTGCACACACAGGAACCACTTGAGAGCATCTTGGTCCACAAAAGACTTAGGGCCAGATTTAAAACTTGGCGGACGGTTACTCCATCACAGTCGTGACAGATATCCCATTGGCTGAAATCTAAATCCCATTATATCCCATGGGATTTCGGTTTCAGCGGATGGGATGGCTGTCACCATTGTGATGGAGTAACCCGTTCTCTGAGTTCTAAATCAGGCTCTTAGATATGAGGGTAAAAGTGCACTACATCAATGCCACATACACCATAGGTTCCCTCTAGCGGTGGCTCATTTCAAAGCCTTGACTTGCTAACTCCTTCCACCTCTAGATTTTTTTAATGTTTACCCGCTGTCATAGATCTGAAGGTCTTGCTAGAGTGAAACTACTGTTATACAACTCTAGCTATGGAATTATTATCAATCTCTTTGTGTGGAAATTCTGTTCACTGTTTTACATTATACTTATTATTTCCAGCATTCATCAACACCTATTATAGCATCATGCCTTGAGTCCTGGAAAGCTACGGAGAGAAGAATCCAGGGCACTTTCAATAACTTTTAGCTCACTCAAGTCTGTGAGTAATTGGGTTTAGGCACTGGGGAACTGAGGTGAAGAGCATTGTCTTCCCCTGGCATCACTCTTTGTAAGAAAAGTTATAATGCCTTTAGCCTTTCCTTTTCTGCAAGATTCAGTCTCCCTCCACACCACTGCAAGACTTGTGTAAATGAAGTGTCAATGTTTAGCAATAGATACGCCTGCATCTCCACTGTAATCAATAACAACTGCCAATCTAGCATGAAAAAATTATATCCTCACACATTTTTCATTGTGGACACATTTTTACTGTGAGTGATTAAGGGTATGTTGTGAGCTCAGGAACTGGGACAATAGAAGACCACCATCACCTACCGGCTACACAGCCATCACCGAGATGTGAGAGTGAACAAATCCACTTCCCCACTTTGATTTCACCCGTGTTCATATAAACACTTATGTGCAATATCATGTTTGACACGGCTGTAGTCTAGTCCAAAACGATTGCGAATTCCCTGCCTTTTATTGGACTAACCAAGATCTGTATGCAAAGAACATATAGTTTATAGGCTTTTAAGAGTCACAGACATCTTGTTCATGAGGTAAAGTAGTCAGATAAGGAGAACCTTTTTCACACAATCAAAAGAAGTCAAAGAAGCCTGCTGTTGTACCAACAAGAGCAGAGACACTAAGGGGGTCATTATGACCCTGGAGTTGGTGTAAATGTGTCAGTAGTACCGCCAACAGGCTGCCGTACATACCCCCACATTATGATATTGGCTGAAGCCAACCCGCCAATATACCACACCGATCGCCATGGCGGTAGCAGGCGCCGGGTAGGAGATAACAATCTCCAACCTGGCGGCCGCTACTGTACCACCTGGGGAATTTTAACCCTGCGTACCGCCATGGTTTTTGTGGCGCTCATGACGCCACGAAAACCATGGCAATAGGCCCTACCAATGACAGGGAATTCCTTCCGTCACTGGTAGGAGGTTCACCCACCCCCCCTTACACTCCCCAGACGCCCACCACCCCTCTCCATCCACGCTCCCCCCTTCCAATCCACCCCCGCGTACACGCACAGTCGCAGGCACACACCACGCATTCACACACTCACTCACACATGCACTCCTTCATACAAGCATGCATCCATTCATTCACACACGCATCCGTACACACATTCATACCTACACGCAGACACGCATTCACATTTCCATTCATACACGCATTCTCACACATGCACACATACACATGCAAACAACACTACACATACATTCACATTCACGCACACACTCACACATTCATGCACACACCTGGACATACAAACACACAAAACACCCCTCACCCTCCTCCCCTGTTGGAAACCCAACTTTCCTGCATCCAGTGGGTCTTCCAGCAGGGGACGGGGCGCTGCTACCGCCAGCAGCGCCTGCCAGCAGAACACCACCAGCTCGTATTATTTTTCATAATACAGCTGGCGGCGGTCTACTGGCGTGGCACTGCTGCTGGTAGCAGCGCCATCTTAACACCGTCCGGCAGCATGGCCACAGCCGGATTTCCGCCCATCTTGTGGTGGAAATCTGGCTGTGGTCATATTATGGCGAAGGGATGTTAGCTACGATGACGGTCTTTTGGCGGCCATCGCCGCGGCGGTAGGCGGCACTTTCCGCCAATGTTATAATTAGGGCCTAAGTAGTGAATGTCATGCTTTCCTCAGAGATACCCTCTTTTATGAAGGTAATAAATTCTAAAACTAATTAGTAAGTTAGAGTGCCCTGAAGAAAAACATCACATACAAAAAATATATGGTAGGAATCCTAGCTGCATCTGCTCCTGAATACTTGCAACTTGGTCTACAACATTGTCCTCAAGAAAAATCATAAGATGTGTATATAACACCTAAGGTGCACTGACCAAAATGAATGCTCATAATGTACATTCCCTCAATGTATACCAACATGTGGAAAGAAATTGGATCAAGAACTGAAGGAGATGCTTAGGAAAATGACATGCCCACACATTAGTACTGGCACAAATGTCAAACCACCTGAAAATTAATTTGATAGAAAAGATAGGACCAGTGATGGCATAAGAATGGCTCCTCAACATAAACACTTTTTCATGACTGACCTGAAGCACGAGCGTGCACTACAACTATCCCAAAACATTTTTAGTTTGCATAGGGAGAACATTAAAATAATGATTCTACCAGTAATCTTTATCTTCTATCATTTTCTGTTATTCATCATTACACAGTCCTTGACAAGCATGAACCTCCTACAAACCACGCTACCTGAAGGTATTAAATAATGGCTACTTACAGCCATTTGGATTAAAAATAGAAACCCACAAACAGGAATGTACGCTTGCATGTGATGAGCTCTCATCCAGCCTCACAGAAGATAATTGTGCCAGTCAATAAGGTACCAACACATTAGCCTTGGTGAGCAGGCACAATACGAAGGACTTATTACCTTACTCGTATCTTGTTTTGTGGAAGCCACTGTAAATCATTCAAAATGACAAGGAGTAAAACTGCACTTTAAGAATATCCCAACAGCATAAAAGTGACAGAGCAGAGCTACAGATCACTTATCTTTGGCACAGAATAATAAGACAAGTGAGGACTCCAAACCTATAATAGGATACATGAGGACTTCAAACCTACATTGCCCTTGGGAATAGACCTAAAGCACATCATTACACAAAACACCCTTAATTTCCTACAAGTAGCAAATTATACCTGGCAAAAAAGTTCAGCTTGAACCATTTGGAAATTACAATATTTTGAGTGGTGAACCCCCAGATTTTTGCCTTATCTCTTTTTGCTGGCTGCAGAACTTTGTGCTCTCTACCCCTGCTAGTCAGAAGTAAAGTGCACATTTGGTTGAATTGGTATACTCCTAATTGGCATATTTAACTTACTTACAAGTTGCTAGCATATGGTCCAAGGTATACCCAAGGCCTGTAAGCTAAATGTCACTAGTGGACTAGAGTAGCAATGCAATTCTTGCTTGAGGCCTAACACTGTAACCTGACTGTAGCAGTTTAAAAACTGCAATTTCACCAAACTCTAGAGAGGTCTTATATTTTTAATGGGTTTCGTTTTTTTGTAGCATCTTACACATATTTTTTCAGGGTTTTGTGTAATGACATGCCCATGCCCTTGCCACGTTCTCCTCCTGACTTACATTTGATTAAGAGTTTTTCACTCTCTGTAGGAAAATAGTTTTACTCCATTTCTCCTAATGTGATTGTCAAACTCTAAATAATGAGTCAGTGTTCTAGAGCAATTCTATGGTAAATTTGTAAGAACATTTTGCTTTGAGCACTGTTTTACTCCTTTGTTCTATATCGCTGTATGTGGTGAGGTAAATTTTGAAACTACCATTAAAGACTCATCCACATTCTATAGTAAATAGTAATGTGTCATTCACATGTTAGTTGTGGATGGAAATGTGGTATTACACTATTAATATTACATATTTGTGTTTAATGTGTCTTTACCTCTGTGTTCTCACAATTTCCGGAGAAAGTTGTTATACACAGAAGACATTCACTCACCGATTGTGATGCTGGATGTTAGAAATGGGGTTTTTGTTTGGCAGTCAGGTTACCCTCTGTCCAAGCAAGAACCCTCACTCTAGTCAGGGTAAGTCACACACAATCCAAATTATCCTGTGCCCACCCTCTGGTAGCTTGGCACGAGCAGTCAGGCTTAACTTAGAAGGCAATGTGTAAAGTATTTGTGCAATAAATCATACAATAACACAATATAGCACCACAAAAATACACTGCACAGTGTTTAGAAAAATATATAATATGTATCTTGATATTTGCAGGTCAAAACGAATAAAGATGCAATATGAAATTGTAGAGATATCACTGAAAAGTGATATAAAGTGTCTTAAGTCTTTAAAAAGCAAACAAAGTCTCTTTCAAGCACAAAGTACCTGGTTTACAGTGGAAAATCTCCGCAAAGGGCCGCAGAGGAGGAGATACGTGGAAAAATGGTGTGTGCGTCGGTTTCGCCCCTTCACACACGGACTTGCGTCGTTATTTTTCATGTGGGGAAGTTGTGCGTCCTTTTCCGGTGCGCGGACAGTCTCCTTCTGTGGTTCGCAGGATTACCAGATGTCCCGGGGTCTGTGCGTGGAATCCTAGGCTTGTTTTCCGGCTGCGCGTCGTTCCGGTGGGCTGTACGTGGAATCTTCTCCCTCACGCCAGGCGTCGCGTCGATTTCCTTTCTGAAGTTGGGCGGCGTTGTCCAGGCGAGGCCGTGCGTCGAAGTTTCGGTCGCACCGCAGGCATCGCGTCGAGCAGCGTCTTTCCAGATCGGCGTGCAGTGAATTTTTCACAGCGGAGCAAGCTGTGCATCGAATTTTTCGGCGCACAAGGCGTCCAAATGAAAAAGAGAAGTCTTTTTGGTCCTGAGACTTCAGGGAACAGGAGGCAAGCTCTATCCAAGCCCTTGGAGAGCACCTCAGCAGCAAGGCAAGAGTTAAGCAAGGCAGCAGGGCAACTGCAAGGCAGCAGTCCTTTGTAGAAAGCAGTCAGGTGAGTCCTTTAGGCAGCCAGGCAGTTCTTCTTGGCAGGATGCAGGTTCTGGTTCAGTTTTCTTCTCCAGCAAGTGTCTGATGAGGTAGGGCAGAGGCCCTGTTTTATACTAAATTGTGCCTTTGAAGTGGGGGTGACTTCAAAGAGTGGCTAAGAAATGCACCAGGTCCCCTTTCAGTTCAATCCTGTCTGCCAGGGTCCCAGTAGGGGGAGTGGCAGTCCTTTGTGTGAGGGCAGGCCCTCCACCCTCCCAGCCCAGGAAGACCCATTCAAAATGCAGATGTATGCAAGTGAGGCTGAGTACCCTGTGTTTGGGGTGTGTCTGAGTGAATGCACAAGGAGCTGTCAACTAAACCTAGCCAGAAGTGGATTGTAAGGCACAGAAAGATTTAAGTGCAAAGAAATACTCACTTTCTAAAAGTGGCATTTCTGAAATAGTAATATTAAATCCAACTTCACCAGTCAGCAGGATTTTGTATTACCATTCTGGCCATACTAAATATGACCTTCCTGCTCCTTTCAGATCAGCAGCTGCAACTTCAACAATGTATGAGGGCAGCCCCAATGTTAGCCTATGAAGGGAGCAGGCCTCACAGTACTGTAAAAACTAATTTAGGAGTTTTACGCTACCAGGACATATAAACTACACAGGTACATGTCCTGCCTTTTACCCACACAGTACCCTGCTCTAGGGGTTACCTAGGGCACACATTAGGGGTGACATATGTAGAAAAAGGGGAGTTTTAGGCTTGGCAGGTACTTTTAAATGCCAAGTCGAAGTGAGAGTGAAACTGCACACACAGGCCTTGCAATGGGAGGCCTGAGACAAGGTGAAGGGGGGCTACTTAAGTGGGTGGCAGAACCAGTGCTGCAGGCCCACTAGTAGCATTTAATCTACAGGCCCTAGGCACATATAGTGCACTCTACTAGGGTCTTACAAGTAAATCAACTAGCCAATCATGGATAAACCAATCAACAGTACGATTTATACAGAGAGCATATGCACTTTAGCACTGGTTAGCAGTGGTAAAGTGCCCAGAGTTCAAAAGCCATCAAGAACAGGTCAGAAAAAATTGGAGGAAGGAGGCAAAAAGTTTGGGGATGACCCTGTCAAAAAGCCAGGTCCAACACTGGACTATACTCTTCTTTGCATTAATATTGTTGTGCAAAGGGAACAGAAATGTCCACAAATAAAAGCTTACCATAATAAGTACACCATAGGATGAGTGCTGCTTGTTTTGTAATGAATTACATTGTCAAAGGTCTCATGATTCGATTTTGCTGCTTTCTCGATTTCAATACAATCTCAGTAATTGTATTGCTTTTTCAGTGTCATTTTGTTTATTAAAATGTTCCCTATATTTGTAAATTTGTGGGATTTTTGTGTTGTGTTTTTGACTTTTAACTGTTTGGTTAATCCTGTCTGCGCTGTGTCATAGCTACCAGACGTTGAACTCAGATTTAAATTACTGAAACCTTTCTCTTTACTTAACTTATTTGTGGTTTTATTACTTGTGAAGAACTACCATCCACACCAATTAATAATTCAGTTTCTTACACTGTCCTTACCCAACGGCCAAGACAATATTACTGTATGTAGCATCTCATTTCCAAATCTAAAATCTTGAATCAAAAGGTAACTCTTTGTGAGACACATACATAATAAATCTAAATGTCCTCTACTAGTCTGTAGAGGTGCTGCTAGGAACTCCTTTGTGTGAACACAGGGAAAACCTAAAACTGAGGACAAATTTACATCGTAACTGGGGTTTGATGAATAAGGGAGGCACACCTTTTATTGTAAAAAGTACATACATATAGGCGTGTTTTGTGGAGTACAACAATGTGTATTTTTTCAAAACTTATGTTAATCAGTGATGCAAAAACTGTTACTGTTAAAGGGTTAGCTAGGTAGTACTGCACACACCCAAAATAATTAATGTTTTATGAATGACACTTTGAATATAATGTTAAGAATGTTTATAGTTTACTTTCTTGGAAAACCTTTGCATATTTGTAGCTTTGGTATTCCTTTATGAACAATGGTATTACCCAAAAGATGTTTAATAAGGTTGAAAAAAGCATCTTTTAAATACATTATTAAACAGATAGTTAGAATTACACATTTGCCAGATAATAAAGCCATAGAATGAGTTGAAATATTTGTCTTTTAGAATGTTTTATGCATCATAATTTACCTTTCCTTGCTAGATATTTACATTTGCTTGCTGAATAGTACAGTCAAATGTGTCACAGAATTTGTGTCACAGAATTTGATCCCCCATTGCACATAAATCCACTTGCCCTGACCTCTGCTTATATATGTGGATTGGATTATATATTGGATATATGTGGTACATTTCCCATAACTTTGTATATTATATTTTCTTTACTGCTTCTAAATATTATACATGGTATTAATGCAATACATTTGAGAAAATACCAATTTTACTTTGATACTTGTTTATTCCATTAGGGCACATGTATATTATTGGAAATGAAACACAGGTTGGCTTATAAGAAAGGAAATGTAGGACTCTTTACAGCACATTTCTATTTATATTTCCATTTCTATAAGTGGTGTGACCTTAATATCTACTTTGCTGTACATTTCTGAGAGCCATACTTTAAATCTTCTTGAAATTGTCGCCCTTCTCTGTTACATGCCCAAAATCACCTTATTATTTTGTGAGAATGAACAAAGAATGCCCATGCAGCTGCTGAAGGGACAATAACCCTATTCTGCTATTCGTACACTGTACCAAGTGCAGCTCAAATAAAAGGGCAAAACATTCCTGTGAGAAATTAGGGTGTTGGTTGACTGGGGTATGAGTCCTGGTCAAGCAGCAACCACACTTCATGTCAGGGTAAGGCACAAGCAAACCCCCAATTAACCAGTGCTCACCCTCTAGTAGCTTGGCACAGAGCAGTCAGACTTAACTTGAAGGCAACATGTAAACTAAAGGATCCCACAGTAGGTTAGAAAATCTGAATTTAATTATTTAATGAACAAAACATGACCAAAATGACAAAACTCCAATAATTGTTTAAAGAGTAAACTGTAAAACAACGCTTAAAAGCAAAAAGCTCCAACCATGGATATCTGGTTGCGCCAGACCGGGACAAAGTGAAAAGTTCCGGCTGACAGCAATGAGGTGCTGCCGGGTACAGAGAGCCAGTTAGGCCCTCTGAACCAAAGTACCCTAAATCCTGGTTGCTGAGCATTGTGTGGGTCTGAAATAAAGAGTTCAGGTGTCATCCAACCAAAGATATGTGATCAGAGAAAAGCAGTAGGCACCAAATGGGTAAAGTAAGACAATGCCAAATTTCACTTTCTAAAAGTGGCATTTTCAGAATTGTAATTTAAAATCTGACTTCACCATAATTTAGGATTTTAAATTTGAATTCCAGGGACATCAAACTTGTGGGGGTTATCTCTTCCCATTTTGAAATTAAGCTTATAAACTGTAATAAGGTATCTCCCATGTTATCCTATAGGAGAGATGAGCCTTCTAGTAGTGAAGAACTAATTTAAGAATTTTTCACTACTAGGACATGTAAAACTTAAAAGCATATGTCCCACTTATTAAATACACTGCACCTTGCCCTTGGGGCTGTCCAGGGCCTACTCTAGGTTGCAACTTATAACAAGCATTGGAAATGCAATAGTTCTTGCATTTGCTTGAGTTACAGCTATTGGTATTGTAAATGACAATGTCTTCAACCATGTTTTATGGAGTATATGTATGTGGTGTGTAGTGGAATTAAGTGGTTTGGATTGGAATTTTTAGTTGTGGAATTGTATGGCGTGGAACTGTGTGGTGTGGAGTGAATTTGTGTAGTGGAATTATATGGCATTGTGTGAAGTGTAATTATGTGGATAGTAATTATGTGGTATTGACTGTAGTGAAGTTATGTTGAGTGGGATTGTGTGTCATGGAGTGTAATTATGTGGATTGGTATTTTGTGTTGTGGAGTGGTATGTAATGGAGTTTAATTATGTGGTGTACTGTTGAATTTTGTGGCATGATGTGGAATTCTGTGGTGTGGATTGGATGTATGTGGTGTGTTGTGTAATTGTTTTGTTGAGTTGAATTATATGGTTTGTTGTTGAGTTATGTGGTGTGGATTGGAAATGTAAGGAGTTGAATTGTGTGTTGTGGATCTGTGTGGATAGCTTTGCCTTTTTGGTGATGAAAAAACAAATAGATAGAAGCTAAGCTCCAGATGTGTGTCTTTGGGTGTTAAAAAAACAAAGAGCAAGCATTTCAGAACATTCAAAAATATGAGTAGAGATTTAAAAAAAACAGCATGCACACCTACAAAAGAATGCAGGAGGATTTTTTTATTTGTGTATCAAAGTTGGGCCCGCAAATAAAATGAAAAAAATTGGTCAAAACATTTTTTAAGCATGAGTTGTAGGAGAGCAACACAGAAGGTGAAGGTGGGAGGAGCAACAGGGAGAAGGGAGGAGTAGCAATGGGGGAAGACACTAGAGTGAGCAACACAGAGGGGGCAGGAGAAGCACACGGGTGACAGTGAGAAACAAGAAGCGCAGGGACAGTGAACTACACAAAGGTGAAAAACACACGCTCTCTTGTGGATTGCTTAACCAAACCAGCGATAATTACTAATTCCTACCAGTAGTATTTCTTCTGCCTTTTGTTGCTTTTGAGGCTCATGTTTACACTTTTACCCCCCTTTACTCATGATTCTACAACTGCATTTGTATAATTATGTGCCTTGCAGCCTTGGTGTAGAAGTCACTAAATTTCAAAGAATGGATCTGTGGCAGGAATAGTGTGAATGATGGCTCGGTGCATGGGTGAATAGGTGCATGGATAAAAAGATGAGAGAAGGTTGGTTGCACAGATGTATACACATGGTTGGAAGGATGGGTTCAGGGATGGGTGAATGCATACTCAGATGGATGTGTAATTGGATAGATTAACTGACAGGTAATTGTATGGTGGATGGATGGGTGGCTGATTTAGTGGGGTGAATGAACAGCTGATTGTAAGATGGTTTCAATGAACTAATGGATGGATGGATGGAAGGATGAATCGACGGTCGGGTGGACATATGAGGGAGGAAAGGAAGAATGGACTGAGTGATCAATAATTTTTTAAAGGATGGCTGATTAGATGGATGTAGGTATGGAGGCATTGACAGGTAGGTGAATTGAGTGAATTGAAAGGTGAGTGCACAAATGATTATATTGGTCAGCCTGCAATGGCCTTGTTGCTGTTTGCACCCTCTGTGTTCTGTTGGCCTGAGTTGGCAGGAAATGCAGCGTGAGTGGTCTAAAGGCTCGAGCAAGAAGGTATGCATGGATGCTTAAAAAATGAATACAATGTTGTTAATAATTAGCATTTGTATAGTGCCCAGTCTTCCTCTGGGGAGTCATTGCAGCAACTTTCAGTATAGGGATGGATGTCGCTACATTCTAATGGGGATCCACACAAATTCACATCCAGAAACGAGGCTTGTTGTCAATTGACCTGTTGTCCTGGAAGTTATGAAAGGTGCTAATCATTGTAATAAACTATCAATGCGCTTGACAGGGCCATCCATGGACTCAAGGCCTCTGAACAGTAGGGTGATTCTCATTATTCCTCCACTTCCTCGCTTCCGCTACTTAGAGAGATAAACTGTACAGAACAACAAGGAATTAACTGGCATACCTGCAAAGTCCAGGTCGCTCAGTCTGCCACAGGGAAGAAATAACCATGAACCAATATTACATTCAGGACAAATTGTAGGAAGACGCATTGTAGTCCTCGACTCACAGCCAGAGCAGGTTGGAGCAACAGTATAAGCTGTGGCCAGTCAGTGACTGGGTGAGGAGTCAATCTCTGAGTTCAAAGACAAAATTACAAAGAAAGGGAGCACACTGCCTACACTCCAGCAACAAAGTCCAACCCCAATGCATCATGGTAAATGCAGTCGAATTCGTAGTCCATTCCGAAAGTAATAAAGTCTTTCACCTCTGTAGGCGCAGCAAGTGCTGTTTATCCCTGTACACGTGTTTCTGGGTTTAGCCCATCATCAGCAGGGAGCAGCATGGTATAGGGGCTTGCTTGAAATGCCGCCAAATGTTTTCTCAGGTTTATGTACCTCTCATGACGCACAGGTGCCTCCCAAGGCTCGTCAGCCGTGGCTCAAGGGAGCCGTCCAAAGACAAAATTACAAAGAAAGGGAGCACACTGCCTACACTCCAGCAACAAAGTCCAACCCCAATGCATCATGGTAAATGCAGTCGAATTCGTAGTCCATTCCGAAAGTAATAAAGTCTTTCACCTCTGTAGGCGCAGCAAGTGCTGTTTATCCCTGTACACGTGTTTCTGGGTTTAGCCCATCATCAGCAGGGAGCAGCATGGTATAGGGGCTTGCTTGAAATGCCGCCAAATGTTTTCTCAGGTTTATGTACCTCTCATGACGCACAGGTGCCTCCCAAGGCTCGTCAGCCGTGGCTCAAGGGAGCCGTCCAAAGACAAAATTACAAAGAAAGGGAGCACACTGCCTACACTCCAGCAACAAAGTCCAACCCCAATGCATCATGGTAAATGCAGTCGAATTCGTAGTCCATTCCGAAAGTAATAAAGTCTTTCACCTCTGTAGGCGCAGCAAGTGCTGTTTATCCCTGTACACGTGTTTCTGGGTTTAGCCCATCATCAGCAGGGAGCAGCATGGTATAGGGGCTTGCTTCAACCCCACAGACTTTGGCTGCTCTCTGCTGATGACGGGCTAAACCTAGAAACACGTGTCCAGAGATACACAGCACTTGCTGCACCTACTTAGGTGAAAGACTTTTGATTACTTTTTCAACACAAAACAAAGTGACTGCATTTACCATGATGCATTGGGGCTAACTTTTTGCTGGAGTGTGAGGCAGTGTGCTCCCTTTTTTCTTTTTGTCCAATGACTGCTCCCTTGAGCTAACGAGCTGACGAGCTCTGGTGAGGCACCTGTGCGCCAGTGAGTGGTACATAAACCTGAGAAGACTTTTGGCGGCATTTCAAGCAACCCCACAGACTTTGGCTGCTCTCTGCTGATGACGGGCTAAACCTAGAAACACGTGTCCAGAGATACACAGCACTTGCTGCACCTACTTAGGTGAAAGACTTTTGATTACTTTTTCAACACAAAACAAAGTGACTGCATTTACCATGATGCATTGGGGCTAACTTTTTGCTGGAGTGTGAGGCAGTGTGCTCCCTTTTTTCTTTTTGTCCAATGACTGCTCCCTTGAGCTAACGAGCTGACGAGCTCTGGTGAGGCACCTGTGCGCCAGTGAGTGGTACATAAACCTGAGAAGACTTTTGGCGGCATTTCAAGCAACCCCACAGACTTTGGCTGCTCTCTGCTGATGACGGGCTAAACCTAGAAACACGTGTCCAGAGATACACAGCACTTGCTGCACCTACTTAGGTGAAAGACTTTTGATTACTTTTTCAACACAAAACAAAGTGACTGCATTTACCATGATGCATTGGGGCTAACTTTTTGCTGGAGTGTGAGGCAGTGTGCTCCCTTTTTTCTTTTTGTCCAATGACTGCTCCCTTGAGCTAACGAGCTGACGAGCTCTGGTGAGGCACCTGTGCGCCAGTGAGTGGTACATAAACCTGAGAAGACTTTTGGCGGCATTTCAAGCAACCCCACAGACTTTGGCTGCTCTCTGCTGATGACGGGCTAAACCTAGAAACACGTGTCCAGAGATACACAGCACTTGCTGCACCTACTTAGGTGAAAGACTTTTGATTACTTTTTCAACACAAAACAAAGTGACTGCATTTACCATGATGCATTGGGGCTAACTTTTTGCTGGAGTGTGAGGCAGTGTGCTCCCTTTTTTCTTTTTGTCCAATGACTGCTCCCTTGAGCTAACGAGCTGACGAGCTCTGGTGAGGCACCTGTGCGCCAGTGAGTGGTACATAAACCTGAGAAGACTTTTGGCGGCATTTCAAGCAACCCCACAGACTTTGGCTGCTCTCTGCTGATGACGGGCTAAACCTAGAAACACGTGTCCAGAGATACACAGCACTTGCTGCACCTACTTAGGTGAAAGACTTTTGATTACTTTTTCAACACAAAACAAAGTGACTGCATTTACCATGATGCATTGGGGCTAACTTTTTGCTGGAGTGTGAGGCAGTGTGCTCCCTTTTTTCTTTTTGTCCAATGACTGCTCCCTTGAGCTAACGAGCTGACGAGCTCTGGTGAGGCACCTGTGCGCCAGTGAGTGGTACATAAACCTGAGAAGACTTTTGGCGGCATTTCAAGCAACCCCACAGACTTTGGCTGCTCTCTGCTGATGACGGGCTAAACCTAGAAACACGTGTCCAGAGATACACAGCACTTGCTGCACCTACTTAGGTGAAAGACTTTTGATTACTTTTTCAACACAAAACAAAGTGACTGCATTTACCATGATGCATTGGGGCTAACTTTTTGCTGGAGTGTGAGGCAGTGTGCTCCCTTTTTTCTTTTTGTCCAATGACTGCTCCCTTGAGCTAACGAGCTGACGAGCTCTGGTGAGGCACCTGTGCGCCAGTGAGTGGTACATAAACCTGAGAAGACTTTTGGCGGCATTTCAAGCAACCCCACAGACTTTGGCTGCTCTCTGCTGATGACGGGCTAAACCTAGAAACACGTGTCCAGAGATACACAGCACTTGCTGCACCTACTTAGGTGAAAGACTTTTGATTACTTTTTCAACACAAAACAAAGTGACTGCATTTACCATGATGCATTGGGGCTAACTTTTTGCTGGAGTGTGAGGCAGTGTGCTCCCTTTTTTCTTTTTGTCCAATGACTGCTCCCTTGAGCTAACGAGCTGACGAGCTCTGGTGAGGCACCTGTGCGCCAGTGAGTGGTACATAAACCTGAGAAGACTTTTGGCGGCATTTCAAGCAACCCCACAGACTTTGGCTGCTCTCTGCTGATGACGGGCTAAACCTAGAAACACGTGTCCAGAGATACACAGCACTTGCTGCACCTACTTAGGTGAAAGACTTTTGATTACTTTTTCAACACAAAACAAAGTGACTGCATTTACCATGATGCATTGGGGCTAACTTTTTGCTGGAGTGTGAGGCAGTGTGCTCCCTTTTTTCTTTTTGTCCAATGACTGCTCCCTTGAGCTAACGAGCTGACGAGCTCTGGTGAGGCACCTGTGCGCCAGTGAGTGGTACATAAACCTGAGAAGACTTTTGGCGGCATTTCAAGCAACCCCACAGACTTTGGCTGCTCTCTGCTGATGACGGGCTAAACCTAGAAACACGTGTCCAGAGATACACAGCACTTGCTGCACCTACTTAGGTGAAAGACTTTTGATTACTTTTTCAACACAAAACAAAGTGACTGCATTTACCATGATGCATTGGGGCTAACTTTTTGCTGGAGTGTGAGGCAGTGTGCTCCCTTTTTTCTTTCTGTCCAATGACTGCTCCCTTGAGCTAACGAGCTGACGAGCTCTGGTGAGGCACCTGTGCGCCAGTGAGTGGTACATAAACCTGAGAAGACTTTTGGCGGCATTTCAAGCAACCCCACAGACTTTGGCTGCTCTCTGCTGATGACGGGCTAAACCTAGAAACACGTGTCCAGAGATACACAGCACTTGCTGCACCTACTTAGGTGAAAGACTTTTGATTACTTTTTCAACACAAAACAAAGTGACTGCATTTACCATGATGCATTGGGGCTAACTTTTTGCTGGAGTGTGAGGCAGTGTGCTCCCTTTTTTCTTTTTGTCCAATGACTGCTCCCTTGAGCTAACGAGCTGACGAGCTCTGGTGAGGCACCTGTGCGCCAGTGAGTGGTACATAAACCTGAGAAGACTTTTGGCGGCATTTCAAGCAACCCCACAGACTTTGGCTGCTCTCTGCTGATGACGGGCTAAACCTAGAAACACGTGTCCAGAGATACACAGCACTTGCTGCACCTACTTAGGTGAAAGACTTTTGATTACTTTTTCAACACAAAACAAAGTGACTGCATTTACCATGATGCATTGGGGCTAACTTTTTGCTGGAGTGTGAGGCAGTGTGCTCCCTTTTTTCTTTTTGTCCAATGACTGCTCCCTTGAGCTAACGAGCTGACGAGCTCTGGTGAGGCACCTGTGCGCCAGTGAGTGGTACATAAACCTGAGAAGACTTTTGGCGGCATTTCAAGCAACCCCACAGACTTTGGCTGCTCTCTGCTGATGACGGGCTAAACCTAGAAACACGTGTCCAGAGATACACAGCACTTGCTGCACCTACTTAGGTGAAAGACTTTTGATTACTTTTTCAACACAAAACAAAGTGACTGCATTTACCATGATGCATTGGGGCTAACTTTTTGCTGGAGTGTGAGGCAGTGTGCTCCCTTTTTTCTTTTTGTCCAATGACTGCTCCCTTGAGCTAACGAGCTGACGAGCTCTGGTGAGGCACCTGTGCGCCAGTGAGTGGTACATAAACCTGAGAAGACTTTTGGCGGCATTTCAAGCAACCCCACAGACTTTGGCTGCTCTCTGCTGATGACGGGCTAAACCTAGAAACACGTGTCCAGAGATACACAGCACTTGCTGCACCTACTTAGGTGAAAGACTTTTGATTACTTTTTCAACACAAAACAAAGTGACTGCATTTACCATGATGCATTGGGGCTAACTTTTTGCTGGAGTGTGAGGCAGTGTGCTCCCTTTTTTCTTTTTGTCCAATGACTGCTCCCTTGAGCTAACGAGCTGACGAGCTCTGGTGAGGCACCTGTGCGCCAGTGAGTGGTACATAAACCTGAGAAGACTTTTGGCGGCATTTCAAGCAACCCCACAGACTTTGGCTGCTCTCTGCTGATGACAGGCTAAACCTAGAAACACGTGTCCAGAGATACACAGCACTTGCTGCACCTACTTAGGTGAAAGACTTTTGATTACTTTTTCAACACAAAACAAAGTGACTGCATTTACCATGATGCATTGGGGCTAACTTTTTGCTGGAGTGTGAGGCAGTGTGCTCCCTTTTTTCTTTTTGTCCAATGACTGCTCCCTTGAGCTAACGAGCTGACGAGCTCTGGTGAGGCACCTGTGCGCCAGTGAGTGGTACATAAACCTGAGAAGACTTTTGGCGGCATTTCAAGCAACCCCACAGACTTTGGCTGCTCTCTGCTGATGACGGGCTAAACCTAGAAACACGTGTCCAGAGATACACAGCACTTGCTGCACCTACTTAGGTGAAAGACTTTTGATTACTTTTTCAACACAAAACAAAGTGACTGCATTTACCATGATGCATTGGGGCTAACTTTTTGCTGGAGTGTGAGGCAGTGTGCTCCCTTTTTTCTTTTTGTCCAATGACTGCTCCCTTGAGCTAACGAGCTGACGAGCTCTGGTGAGGCACCTGTGCGCCAGTGAGTGGTACATAAACCTGAGAAGACTTTTGGCGGCATTTCAAGCAACCCCACAGACTTTGGCTGCTCTCTGCTGATGACGGGCTAAACCTAGAAACACGTGTCCAGAGATACACAGCACTTGCTGCACCTACTTAGGTGAAAGACTTTTGATTACTTTTTCAACACAAAACAAAGTGACTGCATTTACCATGATGCATTGGGGCTAACTTTTTGCTGGAGTGTGAGGCAGTGTGCTCCCTTTTTTCTTTTTGTCCAATGACTGCTCCCTTGAGCTAACGAGCTGACGAGCTCTGGTGAGGCACCTGTGCGCCAGTGAGTGGTACATAAACCTGAGAAGACTTTTGGCGGCATTTCAAGCAACCCCACAGACTTTGGCTGCTCTCTGCTGATGACGGGCTAAACCTAGAAACACGTGTCCAGAGATACACAGCACTTGCTGCACCTACTTAGGTGAAAGACTTTTGATTACTTTTTCAACACAAAACAAAGTGACTGCATTTACCATGATGCATTGGGGCTAACTTTTTGCTGGAGTGTGAGGCAGTGTGCTCCCTTTTTTCTTTTTGTCCAATGACTGCTCCCTTGAGCTAACGAGCTGACGAGCTCTGGTGAGGCACCTGTGCGCCAGTGAGTGGTACATAAACCTGAGAAGACTTTTGGCGGCATTTCAAGCAACCCCACAGACTTTGGCTGCTCTCTGCTGATGACGGGCTAAACCTAGAAACACGTGTCCAGAGATACACAGCACTTGCTGCACCTACTTAGGTGAAAGACTTTTGATTACTTTTTCAACACAAAACAAAGTGACTGCATTTACCATGATGCATTGGGGCTAACTTTTTGCTGGAGTGTGAGGCAGTGTGCTCCCTTTTTTCTTTTTGTCCAATGACTGCTCCCTTGAGCTAACGAGCTGACGAGCTCTGGTGAGGCACCTGTGCGCCAGTGAGTGGTACATAAACCTGAGAAGACTTTTGGCGGCATTTCAAGCAACCCCACAGACTTTGGCTGCTCTCTGCTGATGACGGGCTAAACCTAGAAACACGTGTCCAGAGATACACAGCACTTGCTGCACCTACTTAGGTGAAAGACTTTTGATTACTTTTTCAACACAAAACAAAGTGACTGCATTTACCATGATGCATTGGGGCTAACTTTTTGCTGGAGTGTGAGGCAGTGTGCTCCCTTTTTTCTTTTTGTCCAATGACTGCTCCCTTGAGCTAACGAGCTGACGAGCTCTGGTGAGGCACCTGTGCGCCAGTGAGTGGTACATAAACCTGAGAAGACTTTTGGCGGCATTTCAAGCAACCCCACAGACTTTGGCTGCTCTCTGCTGATGACGGGCTAAACCTAGAAACACGTGTCCAGAGATACACAGCACTTGCTGCACCTACTTAGGTGAAAGACTTTTGATTACTTTTTCAACACAAAACAAAGTGACTGCATTTACCATGATGCATTGGGGCTAACTTTTTGCTGGAGTGTGAGGCAGTGTGCTCCCTTTTTTCTTTTTGTCCAATGACTGCTCCCTTGAGCTAACGAGCTGACGAGCTCTGGTGAGGCACCTGTGCGCCAGTGAGTGGTACATAAACCTGAGAAGACTTTTGGCGGCATTTCAAGCAACCCCACAGACTTTGGCTGCTCTCTGCTGATGACGGGCTAAACCTAGAAACACGTGTCCAGAGATACACAGCACTTGCTGCACCTACTTAGGTGAAAGACTTTTGATTACTTTTTCAACACAAAACAAAGTGACTGCATTTACCATGATGCATTGGGGCTAACTTTTTGCTGGAGTGTGAGGCAGTGTGCTCCCTTTTTTCTTTTTGTCCAATGACTGCTCCCTTGAGCTAACGAGCTGACGAGCTCTGGTGAGGCACCTGTGCGCCAGTGAGTGGTACATAAACCTGAGAAGACTTTTGGCGGCATTTCAAGCAACCCCACAGACTTTGGCTGCTCTCTGCTGATGACGGGCTAAACCTAGAAACACGTGTCCAGAGATACACAGCACTTGCTGCACCTACTTAGGTGAAAGACTTTTGATTACTTTTTCAACACAAAACAAAGTGACTGCATTTACCATGATGCATTGGGGCTAACTTTTTGCTGGAGTGTGAGGCAGTGTGCTCCCTTTTTTCTTTTTGTCCAATGACTGCTCCCTTGAGCTAACGAGCTGACGAGCTCTGGTGAGGCACCTGTGCGCCAGTGAGTGGTACATAAACCTGAGAAGACTTTTGGCGGCATTTCAAGCAACCCCACAGACTTTGGCTGCTCTCTGCTGATGACGGGCTAAACCTAGAAACACGTGTCCAGAGATACACAGCACTTGCTGCACCTACTTAGGTGAAAGACTTTTGATTACTTTTTCAACACAAAACAAAGTGACTGCATTTACCATGATGCATTGGGGCTAACTTTTTGCTGGAGTGTGAGGCAGTGTGCTCCCTTTTTTCTTTTTGTCCAATGACTGCTCCCTTGAGCTAACGAGCTGACGAGCTCTGGTGAGGCACCTGTGCGCCAGTGAGTGGTACATAAACCTGAGAAGACTTTTGGCGGCATTTCAAGCAACCCCACAGACTTTGGCTGCTCTCTGCTGATGACGGGCTAAACCTAGAAACACGTGTCCAGAGATACACAGCACTTGCTGCACCTACTTAGGTGAAAGACTTTTGATTACTTTTTCAACACAAAACAAAGTGACTGCATTTACCATGATGCATTGGGGCTAACTTTTTGCTGGAGTGTGAGGCAGTGTGCTCCCTTTTTTCTTTTTGTCCAATGACTGCTCCCTTGAGCTAACGAGCTGACGAGCTCTGGTGAGGCACCTGTGCGCCAGTGAGTGGTACATAAACCTGAGAAGACTTTTGGCGGCATTTCAAGCAACCCCACAGACTTTGGCTGCTCTCTGCTGATGACGGGCTAAACCTAGAAACACGTGTCCAGAGATACACAGCACTTGCTGCACCTACTTAGGTGAAAGACTTTTGATTACTTTTTCAACACAAAACAAAGTGACTGCATTTACCATGATGCATTGGGGCTAACTTTTTGCTGGAGTGTGAGGCAGTGTGCTCCCTTTTTTCTTTTTGTCCAATGACTGCTCCCTTGAGCTAACGAGCTGACGAGCTCTGGTGAGGCACCTGTGCGCCAGTGAGTGGTACATAAACCTGAGAAGACTTTTGCCGGCATTTCAAGCAACCCCACAGACTTTGGCTGCTCTCTGCTGATGACGGGCTAAACCTAGAAACACGTGTCCAGAGATACACAGCACTTGCTGCACCTACTTAGGTGAAAGACTTTTGATTACTTTTTCAACACAAAACAAAGTGACTGCATTTACCATGATGCATTGGGGCTAACTTTTTGCTGGAGTGTGAGGCAGTGTGCTCCCTTTTTTCTTTTTGTCCAATGACTGCTCCCTTGAGCTAACGAGCTGACGAGCTCTGGTGAGGCACCTGTGCGCCAGTGAGTGGTACATAAACCTGAGAAGACTTTTGGCGGCATTTCAAGCAACCCCACAGACTTTGGCTGCTCTCTGCTGATGACGGGCTAAACCTAGAAACACGTGTCCAGAGATACACAGCACTTGCTGCACCTACTTAGGTGAAAGACTTTTGATTACTTTTTCAACACAAAACAAAGTGACTGCATTTACCATGATGCATTGGGGCTAACTTTTTGCTGGAGTGTGAGGCAGTGTGCTCCCTTTTTTCTTTTTGTCCAATCTCTGAGTTCAGTTGGATACCATTGTAGGGGCTATGTTGATTGGAGCGCTTCTTTGAAAAGTTAATTTACTCCTGCCCCCACACTGAATGCTCAAACTACCTGCTTAAGTGGTTTTGATTAAATCAAGGTACCAAGTGGTCAATTTCCCA
Organism: Pleurodeles waltl; assembly: GCF_031143425.1. Classification (NCBI taxonomy): domain Eukaryota; kingdom Metazoa; phylum Chordata; class Amphibia; order Caudata; family Salamandridae; genus Pleurodeles; species Pleurodeles waltl. The sequence goes on along the minus strand of NC_090440.1, from coordinate 1,833,711,812 downwards.
GTTTCACCCTTTATGGGTGCACACAGGGAATGCCTTAGGAGAGGGTTGTTATACAGTCAGGGCTCAGCGATGACTGCGGCATGGTGCCTGTAGTAGCTGTAATGTTCACCTACCTATGGTGGGAAGTGACAGTCAAGAAGGGAAGTCCACAGTGGGTGAACGCCCCGCCCATACACACACAGGGCGAGTACTGGGAGCAATGGCAAAGAAGGGTTTGGATTAATCAGAGACCCGTACACGAGTACAGCAAAAATGAACAAGTGTGCACCATGCACAAAACAACACAAGTAACTGGGCAGCAAGCAACCGAACGAGAAGTGGGGGAAGGATGGCAGCAACAAAAGGGGAAGAAGGGGCCAGGAGGAAAATGCAATAAAAATACAGTGCCGCAGCTGAATACACACCCACATTGTAACACAAGCAGGAAAGACAAAAAAGTCCCAACATCTAATGATACAGTACTTAGGCCCTGATTCTGACCCCGGCGGTCTGAGACCGCCGGGGCCAGGGTCGGCGGAAGCACCGCCGACAGGCCGGCGGTGCCCCGCAGGGCATTCTGACCGCGGCGCTTTGGCCGCGGTCAGATTTGGAAAACCGGCGGTCTCCCGCCGGTTTTCCGCTGCCCTTGAGAATCCTCCATGGCGGCGGAGCGCGCTCCGCCGCCATGGGGATTCTGACACCCCCTACCGCCATCCTGTTCCTGGCGGGTCTCCCGCCAGGAACAGGATGGCGGTAGGGGGTGCCGCGGGGCCCCTGGGGGCCCCTGCAGTGCCCATGCCAATGGCATGGGCACTGCAGGGGCCCCCGTAAGAGGGCCCCACTCTGTATTTCAGTGTCTGCCTTGCAGACACTGAAATACGCGACGGGTGCCACTGCACCCGTCGCACCTTCCCCTCGGCCGGCGTCCTCGTGGGAAGGTTGATTTGCCCTGGGCTGGCGGGCGGCCTTTTGGCGGTCGCCCACCAGCCCAGGGCAAATCCCAAAATACCCTCAGCGGTCTTTCGACCGCGGAGCGGTATTTTGGTGGGGGAAGTCTGGCGGGCGGCCTCCGCCGCCCGCCAGACTAAGAATGACCCCCTTAGTCCCTGCTCTAGTGGGAGGAAACAAAGACAAAAGGACGGACAAAGAGGCAACGCCTGACCACTAGCAAGAAAGGATTTTTAAAGGGCAGTGAAACAAACAAATGAAAGACATGGGTGGAGTTTAAGCCCCCACAGAAGTATATACTAAAGTATATACAAGAGGTCGAAGCTCGACCTAAAACAGAAGGTTTGCGCCTGGCAAAGGATTATTTTGCTAGTTCCACAGGGCAATTTAAAACTGCACCACAGGCTCTGCAGTGGCATGCCTGAGTCATGTTTAAAGGGTTACTTCAGTGCTTCAGGCCCGCTAGTAACATTTAATTTAGAGGCCTGGTATATGTGGTGTACTCTACTAGTGACTTGTAGGTCAGTTAAATATGCCAAATGGGTATATGCCAATGTTACCCTGTTTTAAGAAGAGAGTGCAAGCATTTTTCATTGGTTAGCAGGGGTAAAGTACCCAGAGTTCTAAGGCCAACAAAAAGGAATTCAGCAAAAAGTACAGGGTGAACGGTAAAAAGGTTCGGGATGACCCTTCAGAGAGGGCCATTTCCAACAATCACTCTAGAAGGAAAGCTCTTACAGTTTATTCTAAATTTTAAACTAATTTGTTTTGCACCAAACAAGTTATTTTTTACCAAATTGACAAAGGTATAATAGATTGAACCTGGCACTAACATATAACTCTCTTCTTAGCTAGATCATAACTTCTCCCATGTGATGCTTCTCTCTAATACTCCTCTCTCAAAAACAAATTTATCCTGATCCTAACTTTAAGAAACGTGTATAGCTACTCAAACGTACTTTCTTAATTTTCACTATGGCTTATAACCCAGTTTAAATAGTCTGTCACACTCATAATTCATTAGGCTGGTGCCAAAAGGCCTCAATGATTTAGAGGCTGATTCCTCAACAGAGAAATGGAAACAACTCACCTCAAACTAAATTGACACTTACTGATATAGAGTACATACACTCACACACAGAACGCTCCGAATAATATCTATGCATTTAATAAATGAAACCAGAGCTACAAACAAAGGTATTCACTGACTCTTACTGTCACTGCCATTCCCTATCATACATTCCACAACAGACAAGCTTAACTACATAGAAAACACCTAGGCCCTCATTATAACCCGCTATTGTGGCAGTAGTACAGTCAACAGGCTGGCGGTACAGCCAGCCTTATCACGACCGTGGCGCTTCCGCCACGGTCATACCACCGGGACCGGCAGTATACCGCCATGGCGGTCCCGGCAGTCGTAATCGGCCAGGGCAGCTCTGCAAGCAGCGCTGCCCTGGGGATTTCGACTCCCCTTACCGCCAGCCTGTCCATGGTGGTAGACACCGTCATGGAAAGGCTGGCAGTAAGGGGACTCGGGGTGCCCTTGGGGGCACCTGCACTGCCCATGAACTTGGCATGGGCAATGTAGGGGCCCCCAGGCACAGCCCCATCGCACATTTGAAATGCATGTCGGGTGCTACTGCACCCACTGCACATCTGCATTGCCGATTGCTCTATTACGAGCCGGCTGCAATGTTGATGTAACTTTTCTGCTCTGCCAGCGGACGGTAACACTGTTACCGTCCGCTGGCCCAGTGGAAAAGTTGAAATAGGGAGCCAGACATACCGTCAGCACTGGCGGTATACTGACGCCCGCCGCTTCGGCGGTCTTTACAAAAGACCGCTGAGGTTGTAATGAGGCCACTAATCTTTTCTGCATCTACTTCCATTACAGAATATAAATCTACAATATAAAAGAGAAACAAGAATATACACTAAATAGAATGAAATGTAAAAGTTCAATGATCACAGATCTTTGGATAGTCTCATTGACAACACCTTCTGTAACTTTTTTTGCATGCCATCCTGCCTAACAAACTAGGAATCGTTTTCTCGTTTGATTTGTAACCCTAATCTCTGGGCATCTCATTCTCAATCTTTAAAAGGAAAACGTAAGCAGGCTTGCCATTCTTCGTCATTTTACTGCCCTCAAGCACTGCCACCCAAATGCCATCATCCCACTGAATAAGCATTCAACCATGAGAAGGAGCCAAATATTTAGAAAAGCCCTCCCTTACAAAGCACCAAAAATGATTCACCCATTCTTAAGCATAAGTGTGTTTTTCTTCAACAGAATTCTTCTAATCTTACTTCTCCCTCATTGCTCTTCTATGGAATTCATGTCTCTGCAACCCTTTTCTCAAACACACACAGCCATTTAAAATAGTGCATCCTTCCAACCAGGACAACTCCTAATGAACCTCTACATCACAAGTAAGTAGATTTATTGTCTGATTAATAAAAATCATCACAAACAGCACAAGACATGACCACAAATTGCTAGGCCCTCCACCAACCGCAGGCACCCGCCTGCGCCTCATCCCTGGTGTCTAGTGGGTTCCGTGAGTATTGTGTGTTTGTTACTGTATCTGTCTCTGACGCACACAACACCCCATACAATTACACAAGCAAGCAGTCACACACATTGGAACATCCCCATGGCCCAAACCATCTACCCAGTGCATGTAACAACACAGACACAATCCACACACAGACCTCACACACCTTTGCACGCAGATTCCACACCACCTTGTAGAAGGAAACCAAGACAAGCATCTCATCTTGCCAACCACAGCAATGTGGGCAGTTGTACTCAACAACAAAAAGAAACTATAAACAAAATGTGCCAATGACAAGTCCAGTGTCCACAACTGCAGGACACATTGTCCATAAACTATGGGCCCAACTTGACTCCTGACTGCAAATATGCCTCCACGTCATAGGGGCAGCAATGGAACAGGCAGGCACCTCAGGGGTGTGGGAGGCTTGGATGTGGAAGGGGCATGTTTCGGTTTGGGCTTGGGGGCAGTGACTTTGGCACTGGGAGGGCTGGAATCCTTGCTGGGTGGAGGAGCAGGGGAAACACCAGAGGGGGCACCCAAGCAATGGGAGGTGGAAGGGCCTGAGAGGTGCAAGGGGACACGCTGTTTATGGGAAAGACGGATGGGAGAGGAGTAGGGAAGAGGTCAAGGGCGGCAAGGAAAACGTTCTTAAGTACAGGGGTGTGGTCACATGATTGAGGGTTGGGTGTGGAGGTAGAGGGAGTGCTTGTCTGACGTGTCTGTGTGCTGTACGTGGATACTGGTGTGTGCAATGTCTATATGTGTATGGTGGCTGAATGTTGGGTGGGTGAGTAGGTACATATGCTTTTTTGGGAGGAGGGGGTTAGAGATGCAGGGAGAGGGAATGGGAAATGTGTGAGTAAATGTTGTGGTGGTGTGTGCAAATGAGGTGGATGTGCTGCAGGTGGCAAATACGGTAGTTGTGGTGAGTGTGGATGTGGTGTGTAGGGTGTGTGACTGTGAGTCTGCTGTTGTGGTGATTGAGGGGATGAGAGGTATGCTAGCAGTACCAGTTTGTGATGACGCAGTGCTGGCAGTTGTGAGCTGAGATGTGACTGTAAGGGAGGAGGTGGTGGGAGAAGTGTCTGTTGTGGTGTCTGCAGATGTGTGTTGTATGTGTGCATGCCTGTGTGAATGTTTGTGATGCCTATGACTGTCTTTGCGCACCTTGTCTGTGGCAGTGGGTGTATGCTGGTCTGTAGGTGTGCTTTAGACGGGTGTAGGGAAAGGGGTTGTGGATTGGGAACAGGTAGCTGGAGGGGGGCGGAAGATGAAGAGACACTGGCTGCCATCAACGAGGAGGCCAGAGCCTGAAACGATCTCTGGATGCCAGACAAGGCACTGTGAATGCCTTCCAGGAATGCATTTGTCTGCTGCATATGGGATGCCAGTCCCTGGATGGCATTTACGATCGTTGTCTGCACCACAGAGATGGACCTCAGGAGGTCAATAGCCTCCTCATTGAGGACAGCAGGGATGACTGTGGCAAGGGCAGAGGTGCCTGCGGTGAAGGAGATGCCCACCCTCCTGGGTGAGCAGTCACGGGCAACTGGGTGGGGTGCTACAGGGAGGGCGGTGCTGGTAGGAGGGTGGTGGACAAGAATGGTGTTGGTGTGGTCCCAGAAGGGTCCGCCACTGCCAGGGAGCCACCATTGAAGGAGGAATCTAAATCAGATGTGTTGGTAGCTCCAGTCTCCCCTGGGGTGCTCCCCTCGCCCTCCGTCCCACTGGTCCCCTCGGCTTCACTGGTGTCCGCCTCCTGGGTCCTGTGGGATGCTGCATCCCACTCGCAGGTGCCCTTCTCCTTTGCCAGATGATGCTAATGCACACATAGACAGAGGAGGAGAGGGAAAAGGAGGTTGGGAGAAACAGAAAGAGAGGAAATTATGAGAACCCACACATCCACTTCACATACAAACAAGGCAGATAACAGTCCCTGCCTGCAAAATAAGAGACCATTTAGCAATCATTTCCAAATGGAGTCATGAAAGCGATGTCCAAACTCTTCTCAACCCTGCAGCCTAAACACCTAAATGAAGACAACTACATGCCTATCAACTGCCAAAATGACTAATCCAAAAATCCATCCCTGGAACATACCTAGCTACATGTCATCCATTACTGGATTATACAAATCTTAGCATAGAGGGACTAAGGACACTAACTAACTGATAGGATTGTGTGGAGTACATGTGGTACAGAGGCTCCATTGATGTAGGAAGTGAAGCAATTGCAATCTTCACGTAACATGCCTGTCTTTACCCATATACAGTGCCAATATGACCACCTTGTACTACTAAAGTACATGCAGAGATGGAGGCTGCAGCCAGTGACATGATAGCATTCTTGAGAGACCCATCCCTACAGGTGAACATGTGTCACAGTACCACAACTTCTTAGCCTGCATGGCTCAACATAGCGACCGTCACTCACTCCTACTTGATGGGTGTGACAACCAGGACTGTACATTCGCTAAATCACATCAGACTATGTTATTTCCAGGTTCAAGGAGGGTGACAGTGCACAAACATGCAGTAGTCACCTGACAGTCAACACTTACCCCCTTGTGGCTGCTGTGCTGCCTTCAAGCGCCCATCCAACTCAGGGTACCGAACGCCAGTATGCGGGCCATTAGGGAGGTCAGGGTCCGATGTGCTCCCCTTCCACGTTGGGAGGCCATCCCCAGCTAAGCCTCTGCGGTCTTCCAGGACCAGCGTTGCAGGTCCTCCCACCGCTTCCTGCACTGGGTGCTCTGCCGGCAGTGGAACCCCAGGGTCCGCACTTCCTTGGCGATGGCTCGCCATAACCCTTTCTTCTGGTGGGCGCTGACCTGCATGGGAAACATTGAGAAAAGGGGGGACATGATGTAAATAATACCAATACAGCAGTAAGCTTTGGTGACACACAACAAGCACGGACCATGCACACTGCCAATATCCCACACATATCATGTGCATGCTACACACCTGATCAGTCATGACGTGTCCATGTGCACACACATACATCATCAAACACCACCCAACATGTCAGACAAAGGACGTTGTACTGACCTGTTGCCCTGGAGCACCGTACAACCGCCCACACAGGGGTAGGACCCCTTCCCCCAGTTTCTCAAGTTCCTCAGTTGAGAAGGCTGGGGCCCTTTCCCCTAGAGTGTGTGCCATAGTTGCTCCAAGAGACAGGACACAGCAGCACACAAAGTGGAGGTCTGATTGCTAGAATGCCAGGAGTCAAGTGAGCTGGCCCACACAAAATGGCAGTTACGACCGCAGCGGTCATGCCCGTCACCGCCGGAGGTGACGGTCATTGGTCCCAGTCTCCCATAGACATCAATGTTAACCAATGAAGAGTTGCACAGCGGTTCAGACTGCCTTCTGCCATGACGACTTCCACAAACGGAACAAAGTCACTTCCAGCCGTCCAATGCAGATGCCATATTAGTCTGTGACATTACTGTCCTGAGTTCACACAGCCTAACTACCTGCATGTCGTCACAAATACATACTTTAGGTCACACATTGTGGATACTGACACATGTAGAACGTGTCTGGTGACATTACCACACTTGTCACAACATTTGTCAGCATATGTGATAAGTATAGTGGAACACATGGAAGGTGCACCTGTACATGTCCTGTACACGTCCTTCCCACAGGAATTATGTGTTATCATCTGGTTAGGAATGGATGGTGGAGTAATGTGATTCCGACAACATGACAGGCAACTTGCATGACTAAAACCTCATGACTGTCATGTGTCATACTAGGTAGCCTACATTGTGAGAGGTTCCCAGATTGTTGTTTGTGTCCCCGCACAGATATCGCCACAATAGAGTGATGAGGAATGCACCAATTTACCGGCCACTCGTAGATTTGAAACCATGGAAGAGCGCCACATCATCATAACCTATCGACTAAACTTTTGTGCATCAATAAACTAGTCACCCAGTTAAAGCCAGAGCTCCTGCCGGGTTTGAGGAATCCCCAAGCCATTCCTCCAACAGTCCAGGTGTTGTCAGTCCTGCATTTCCTGGCGAGTGGCTCTTTTCAGGTCACAGTGGGACTGGCTGCATGGTTTTCACAGCCCCAGTTATGTAAGGTGTTGAAGGATGTGCTGGATGCCCTACTCAAGCATGTACACATGTACATTAGATTCCCACTGCCTCCAGAAGGAGCCTTCTACAACATATCAAATGTCCCACTTGTAATTGGGGCCATTGATGGGACTTACATTGCCTTTGTTCCTCCGAGGATTAATGAACAGGTCTACAGAAACCAGAAGAGTACATATTCGCTCAATGCACAAGTGGTGTGTCTTGCAGACAAATACATTACACATTTGAATGCTAAATTCCCTGGATCAGTACATGATTCATTCATCCTGAGGAATAGCAGTGTCCCTGCAATGATGTCACAGCTACAGGGCGAAAGGGCCTGGATCATAGGTATGTGTACTGCTCTCCATGTCAGATGTTTTTACGCCTCATAACAGAGTCAGCACTCTTCCTAGCATTGTTACAGAATGGAAGTCAGAACAACGCATGCTGGAACCACGCATGCCTTTACCACATATGCCTTAACAATGATTTTTCATTGTAAAGGCATTCCTGGTAAAGGCATGCATGAACGACTCCCCCCACCCCACCCCTAAAAACAATTCTACCACTACCCCAATCCCGCCCCTAAAACTTAAGCTACTCCTGCCCCTAAACCTACCGCGACTCTCCACCCCCTAAAAAATGAAAAATTCCTGACCCCCTACTCTGCCCCTAAAACTACCGCCCCCCACCATGCCCATATAAAAACTAAAAATACCCCGATCCCCCCAGCCCCACCCCGCACCATTGACCCTCCACACTCCCAAAACCTCTACAACTACTTTCACCGCAAAATCGCAGACATACACAACAGCTTCACAACATCAGCACCCACCATCACCACACAACCAACAACACAACACCCTCCCGCACCAACCAACTACACACCTGGACCCCCACCAACGATGAAAAAATTGGCAAAACCATGAACTCCATCCACTCAGACTCCCCAACAGACCCTTGCCCCACCACATTTTCAACAAGGTCAGCCAAATCATCGCTCCCCAGCTCTGTGCCGTCATCAGCAGTTCCTTCGACACCGCAACCTTCCCAGACATTTGGAAGCACGCCAAAGTCAACGCTCTTCTCAAAAAACCCAAAGCAGACCTGGAAGACCTCACGAACTACCATCTCATTTCTCTTTTCCCCTTCCCCGGGGTCGCTGAGAAGATAGTTAACGCTCAACTGTCTCACTTCTTAGAAGAAAACAACATACTCAACGCCTCCCAGTCTGGATTCCGCAAGAACCACAGCACTGAGACCGCCCTCATTGCCTGCACAGACGACATCAGGACCAGAGTGGACAAGGGCGAGACCGTCGCCCTCATCCTCCTAGACCTCTCTGCAGCATTCAACACTGTATGCCACCAAACCCTCCGCGCACGCCTTTTTGACACCGGAATTTGACACAAGGCCCTGGACTGGCTCACCTCCTTCCTCGCCAAAAGAACCCAAAAAGTTCGCCTCCCACCTTTCCGGTCTCCAGCCACCAAGATCATATGCGGGGTCCCCCAAGGATCCTCCCTCAGCCCCACCCTCTTCAACATCTACATGGTCCCTCATGCCAACATCCTTTGCCCCCACGGAATCACCATAATTGCATACGCAGGCGACACCCAGCTCATCATCTCCCTCACCAGGAACCCAGCCACCGCCAAGATGAACCTCCACGCCGGACTCCTCGACATCGCCAAATGGATGACAGCAAGCCACCTCAAACTAAACTCAAACAAAACAGAAATCATCATCTTCGGCCCCAACAAGACGGCATGGAATGACTCCTGGCATCCCACCACCCTCGGACCACCCTCAACACCCACCTCCCAGGGATGCAACCTTGGAATCGTTCAAGACTCATCTCTCTCCATGACCCAGCAAATCAACACCAAATCATCCTCCTGCATCAACACCCTTCGCATGGTACGCAAGACTTTCAAATGGATTCCTTTAGAAACAAGAAGAACTGTCACCCATGCCCTCATCAGCAGCAGACTGGACTACGGCAACGCCCTCTGTGCAGGGACCACAGCCAAGCTTCAAAGAAAACTCCTGCGAATTCAGAACGCAGCCGCATATCTCATCCTCAACCTCCCTCGCCACAAACTCATATCCACCCACCTCAGATCCCTACACTGGCTGCCCATCAACAAAAGGATCATTTTCAAAGTCCTCGTCCACGCTCACAAAGCCCTCCACGACACTAGACCGGCCTACCTCAACGAACGAGTAAACTTCCACATACCAACTCGACAGCTCCGCTCCGCCAACCTCACCCTCGCTACAGTCCCCCGCATCCAACGCACCACCTCCGGTGGCAGATCCTTCTCCCACCTCGCCGCCAAGACCTGGAATATCCCTCCCCACCAACCTACGCAAGACCCAGGACCTCCTAAACTTCAGAAAGCACCTCAAAACATGGCTTTTTGAGCAGTAAGCGGCAACCCCCCCACCAGCGCCTTGAGACCCTAACGGGTGAGTACTGCTCTTAAGAAATTATTTGATTGATTGATTAAAACTACAGCGACCCGACCCCCTAAAACCTAAACTACCCGACTCCCCGCCCCACCACTAAAAACTAAAAATACCCCAACCCCATACCCCGTTGCTAAAACTACAGCGACCCTCCCACCCAGCCCTTAAAACTACCGCAATCCCCCACCCCCCTAAAACCTAAACTACCCCGACCCCACACCCCACCCCTAAAAACTAAAAATACCCCAACTCCATACCCTGCCCTAAAACTACAGCGACCCCCTACCCCACCCCTAAAACTACTGCGATCCCCCACCCCCTAAAATCTAAGCTACCCTGACCCCCCAACCCCACCCCTAAAAACTAAAAATACCGACCCCAAATCCCCCACACCTAAAACTACCGCAACCCCCACCCCCACCCCCTAAAACCTAAACTACCCCAACCCCCCAGACCCCCTAAAAACCAAAAATACAGCAACCCCCTACCCTGCCCCTAAAACTACAGCGACCCCCCACTTCACCCCTAAAACTACTGCGATCCCCCACCCCCCTAAAACCTAAACTACCCCGACCCCACACCACACCCCTAAAAACTAAAAATACCCCAACCCCATACCCTGCCCTAAAACTACAGCGACCCCCTACCCCACCCCTAAAACTACTGCGATCCCCCACCCCCCTAAAATCTAAGCTACCCTGACCCCCCAACCCCACCCCTAAAAACTAGAAATACCGACCCCAAATCCCCCACACCTAAAACTACTGCAACCCCCACCCCCACCCCTAAAACCTAAACTACCCCAACCCCCCAGCCCCCCCTAAAAACCAAAAATACAGCAACCCCCTACCCTGACCCTAAAACTACAGCGACCCCCACTCCACCCCTAAAACTACTGTGATCCCCCAACCCCCTAAAACCTAAACTACTCCGACCCCCACCCCACCCCTAAAAACTAAAAATACCCCAACCCCCTACCCTGCCCCAAAAACTACAGCAACTCCCCACCCCGCCCCTAAAACTACCGCGATCTCCCACCCCAAGACTAAACTACCCCGACCCCCAACCCCGCCCCTAAAAACTAAAAATACCCCAACCCCGAACACCCCACCCCTAAAACTACTGCAACCCCCACCCCCTCTAAAACCTAAACTATCCCGACCCCACCCACCCCTAAAACTACCGCAACCCCCACCCCCTAAAACCTAAACTAACCCGACCCACCACCCCACCCCGAAAAACTAAAAATACCCCAAACCCCACCCCTGCCCCTAAAACTGCAGCGATCCCCCACCCCGCCCCTAAACTACCCCAACCCCCCCACCCCGCCCCTAAAAACTAAAAATACCCCAACCCCCTACCCTGCCCCTAAAACTACAGCAACTCCCCACCCCGCCCCTAAAACTACCGCAATCCCCCACCCCAAGCCTAAACTACCCCGACCCCCAACCCCGCCCATAAAAACTAAAAATACCCCGACCCCGAACACCCCACCCCTAAAACTACTGCAACCCCCACAGCCTCTAAAACCTAAACTATCCCGACCCCCACACCATCCCTAAAACTACCGCGACCCCCACCCCCTAAAACCTAAACTATCCCGACCCCCACCCACCCCTAAAACTACCGTGACCCCCACCCCCTAAAACCTAAACTAACCCGACCCACCACCCCACCCCGAAAAACTAAAAATACCCGGCCCCCCCACCCACACCCCTAAAACTACAGTGACCCCCATCCCCCTTAAAACCTAAACTACCCGACCCCCCCACCCCTGCCCCTAAAAACTAAAAATACCCCAAACCCCACCCCTGCCCCTAAAACTGCAGCGACCCCCTACCCGCCCCTAAACTACCCCAACCCCCCCCACCCGCCCCTAAAAACTAAAAATACCCCAACCCCCTACCCTGCTCCTAAAACTACAGCAACTCCCCACCCGCCCCTAAAACTACTGCGATCCCCCACCCCAAGCCTAAACTACCCCGACCCCCAACCCCACCCATAAAAAATCAAAATACCCGACCCCGAACACCCCACCCCTAAAACTACTGCAACCCCCACCCACTCTAGGACCTAAACTATCCCGACCCCCCACCCCACCCCTAAAACTACCGCGACCCCCACACCCTAAAACCTAAACTAACCCGACCCACCACCCCACCCCGAAAAACTAAAAATATCCTGCCCCCCACCCACACCCCTAAAACTACAGTGACCCCCACCCCCCTTAAAACCTAAACTACCCCGACCCCCCACCCCTGCCCCTAAAAACTAAAAATACCCCAAACCCCACCCCTGCCCCTAAAACTGCAGCGACCCCCCACCCCGCCCCTAAACTACCCCAACCCCCCCACCCCACCCGTAAAACCTAAACAACCCCGACCCCCCACCCCACCCCTAAAAACAAAAAATACCCCAAGCCCCACCCCTGAAACTACAGCAACCCCCCCACCCCTGCCCCTAAAACTAAAAATATCCTGACTCCCCACCCTACCCCTAAAACGGCCCCAGCCCCACTTACCTGATTGCGTCCTCCGATGAAGCCTACTCCCTTCTTCTGTGCCTTAACCACGCATGTGCGTTGTTCAGCACATGCGTGGTTAAGGCAACGAACAAGGAAGTCGTGGTTAACGAAAGCGTTGTTCCGCTTTCGTTGTTCATGACTTCGTTGTTCAGGAGTCGTGGTTGGGAATGTTTCCTATTGTTACCTATGGTCATGTTCACTTTTCCACACAGGTGACTCCAGATACCCCAACCTGCCCGGGCTCCTGACACCTGTGAGACATCCAACTACATTTGGGGAGAACAGGTACAATGAGGCACATGGCCGGACGAGGCGTGTGATTGAGCAGACATTCTGTCTCTTGTAAGCTAGATTTCATTGTCTTCATGTGCCTGGTGGTGTCCTACAGTACGAACCAGGGAAAGTCTGCAAGATCATTGTTGCATGCTGCATGCTCCATAATCTGGCCCTCAGAAGGCACATCCCACGGTTGGAGGAGGGGGCCATTAATGCTCGAGCAGTGTTTGTGGTGACTCTGATGCTGAGGGGGAGGCTGACGAGGATGAGGCACATGACAACAGGACTGACATGATTCGTCACTACTTTCATTGATGTACAGGTATGTCTGCATTGTATATCATCTGCACATGAGAGATGTATTGCTGAAGCCAATCTGTAACCAGTATTTCCATGCATCTTGGTATGTGTGGAGACTAGAGCCTTGCATATTGGTTTACGACCTTGAAGAGAAGGTGACGTGCCATGAGAAGTAGTGGAAATGCACAGCTGCTAAGTACATGTGTGGAATGCTGGTGCCATTGTGGTGCAGCCTTATAGTTGAACTAAAGGTTTAGGGTCCTCGATCTGCCTGTGTGGGGATATGTTAGGGGAACGTATCAGTGTTGTCCTTCTGCGCAGGCATGTCATGCTGCTTTGTCATCTGCTGTGTGGCAAGTACATGTTCCTGACTACTCAGGAAGGTGTACAATAGAGGATGTTACCTATGTTACATCTTTCCTGTCCCACACATGTTTGAATGCCTATGCAGGCCTTAACATATGGTGAATCACAGCTGCTGGGACACTCATCCTGTATTTGTATTCAACTGCTATTGATGTATGGCTGTGGATTACATTCCTTACAACATTGTACCTCATTCCATTTCCCCTCTTCAGGTGACATCTCTGTTTGCAATCTGCTTGCTGATTTGCCAGTTGGTATAGTTCACTGGATGTTACAACAATATGGATGTACTTACACACCTGCTGGAGTATCCCACTACATCTGTAACTTTGACATTATTGTTCTGTAGACGTGTATTCTTTTGTTGTTCTGTAACACAATTGCCAATACAAACAATGAAGAGACATGCACTATGACTTGTGATAATTGGTGTTTATTAAGTGTTGACTATCACAGTCCAGAGGAGTGGGGTAAGGCTCTAGGTGGCTGGTACAGCTGTTTGGGTCACAGGTCCTTTATCCATTTGCCTCGGAATGATGTGACCGTGGTATTGGACAGCCAACAGGGTTTCACAGTGGCACACAAGGGTGACAGTTCTGAAGGGGGATCTATTCCTGGTGGGGGGATTGGTCTTGGCCTGAGATCCTGCAGGATATCTGGATGGGCAATCTCTTTTGTGGGGGGTTCCTCAGCTGGGGTGGGGTGCTGGTGGCCTGTGGGTCCTCCTGCTGGGCCTCCATTTCAGTAGCAGCTGCTGATGTTGAGGGCAGAGGTGTTGACTGACTACTGGATGGGGCCTGCTGTTGGGTGGAGAATGTCCGCAGGATGTTATTGAGCTCTTTTACCTCCTCTAGTATGGAGGCCATGGTGGCATTGTATGCCTGCCACTGCTGCCTGGCCTCCTGGTGGTATTTCCCCTGCAGCCTTTGGGTGTCCTGCAAGGTTGTGAGTATATGGCCAATCTTGTCCTGGGTTTTCTGGTAGGCTCCCAGGACTCTAGAGATGGTCTCCTAGCCAGTCGCGTACTGTACCTGCCTCGTCCCTTAGCCCACAATTGGCCTCCCACTGGCCCTTGCCCCCTGTGCCCCTGGTGCAGTGTGCCCCCTCCGACTGACACCAGGACGTCATTGTCTTGGGTTTGTACCGTTGACTCCTGCCCATGTCCTGTAGGGCACACTGATGATTGATGTGACCTTGGGACACAGGTATGGGAATGTGGGTTCTGCTGTGCACTGGCTGCCACAGGGGAGGTGGTTTGGGTTGTGGGCAGAGTGAGGCTGGTGTTGGTAGACTCATGCCTGATGGGCCAGGTTCGACATCTGAATCCAGACTTCCAGGGGAGTCCTCCCCTATTGGACCTGCTTCCAGGCCTGGGCTTTCTGTCACTGGGCTCCTCTGCTGTGCGTCAGGACTTGGGAGACCTGTGGAATGAGAGGTGTTGGGTCAGATGATGGTATTGTAGCAGTGACACACATGGTTGTATGCAGTCATTAACTGTATTTGCAGGGCAGTAATGGCATTGACATTTACCAGTCCATGGCTTCTGTTACCATCAGTGGAAAGTTGCAATGAGCCTATTTTGGAGTACATTTAATATTTGTCTTGTTACTGTAATTGTCATGTACTGATGTGCATTCCTACTACTTATTGGCGATGGGGAGTGACATGTTTTAACATGCAATTGCAGAGATGTGATACGGATGTAGCAGTCGGGCAAGAGTGGGGAGTGTTGCATTGTGGTAGTTGTGGTACTTGCTGCTGTGTGAGGCATACATGCACTAGGTGGGGTTGTGAGGGAATGGCGTCAGTGGGGAGCTGTGGCATGCAAGGGTGGGATAGGGTCCATGGTGGGTTTGTGCACGTTAGGGTGGTTTGAGGGGGTGAGAGGGTGATGGGGGTACATGCTTTGCATAGGGGCATGTTGGCTGGTATGTACAGCAGACTTACCAGTCTCCAGTCCAGTAGCTATTCCCATCAGCCCTTCCTGGTGCAGAATGGCCAGGACCCTCTCCTCCCATGGTAAAATTTATGGGGGAGGTGGTGGGGGTCCTCCACCAGTCCTCATGATGGCTACTTGATGCCTGGAAGCCATGGCCCGTAACTTCCCTCTAAGGTCATTCCACCTGTTCCTTATGTCTACCCTTGTGGGTGGATGGTTCACCCTGTTGACTATCCTCTGCCATAAATTGTTCTTCCGGGCTATGGATGTCTACTGGACCAGTGCTCCAAACAGTTGCAGCTCCACTTTGACAATTTCTTCCACCATTACCCGAGCTCCTCTTCTGTGAATTTGTTTTTTTTTGTGGTGCCATGGTGGTTGTGTTGTGGGTGGGGGTGCATGGTGTGCAGGGATTATGGGTATGCTGTTTGGAGTTGTGAATTTGTGTAGTGGTATCTGCATGTGCTCTGTGGTGTTTGTGTGCAGTAGTGTGTTGTGTGATGCGTGCTCAATATGATGGTGCCTGTGGTATCTAGATGCAGTGCCTCCTTTCAGTGTGCTCTTCTCTCGCTCTGTCACAGTTTCTAGTTGCAATGGGTTCTGGGTATGTGTGGGTGTGTTTTGTAGTGCTGTGGACAAGTGTGTGTATGTGTTTCAGGTGTTGGGTATTGGTGTTGTCCAATCTGGTGCAGTGTTTATGTGATGGTGCCTTTTTTTCCTGCGGCGGTTTGGGCCACCAATGGATTGCTGCCGTGTTGGGATCCATGATGCTGATTTGTGATTTGTTATTTGGCGGGGGTAAATTCTCAGTGTGGCGGTGGTGCAGCTGCCTCCTTCACACCGCTGTTTGGGCCGTCGGTGTGGTTTTTTCGGTCTATTTTTGGCAGTATTGTGTGGGTTACTCTTGATGTGGCAGTCTTCACTCCGCCATCTCTGGCAGTGTTTCGGTGGCCGTTTGCACGGTGGTCTTCGGTAATGACCGCCAAACTCTGAATGACCATATGAGTTACATGTTATAATCTGAAGTAAGTCCAACAATTTGGCGTCCTTCCCTTCAAATATCACTGAACAATAAGCTAAGGCTGGAATCAACTTAGCTTTCCTAATTTTCACCAGGTGATCGTACAACTGCATCTGAGTTTGTCTCGTAATGATTTAAAAGCATAAATAAAAGATAATGTCTTGCCTCTTACAATATTAAAATAACCTTTAAAAGAAACATTATTGTCGAATAGAATACCCAAGTACTTATAACTCCTCACCACATCCATTGGCGTCCCTCTAACGAATCATGTTCTAGTCTTAGTGAATGATGACCCTATCAACATTATCTTAGTTTTCCTGATATTTAGATCCAAACCGTTCATAACTATATATTTTTCAAAGGAATCAATATGAAGCTGTAGGCCTATGGGAGTCTGACTGAGTAGAATCGTGTCATCTGCGTATTGCAGATATTTTATATGACAATTCCCAATTTTTGGAGGGTGGGCCTTAATCTCATCAAGATAAAAACTTAGATCTGCCATAAAAAGATGAAATAAACATGCAGCAAGTACACTACTTGTTTAAGCCCATTAAAAGTTTTAATTCAGTGAGTCAGACTAAGACCATCCTCTAACTTGGCCTGGACCCAAGTATTTGTATATAATGAAATGAAAGCATCCAGTAAATGTTAAGGTATGCCCTATCCTGATAGGTTTTTCCAAACTGTGGCCCGAGGAACAGAATCAAATGCAGCTTTTAGATCAATAAAACAGACATAGAGATTCTGTTTTTTCAAAACTGCACTTTCCGCTAACACTGTTAGGGTCAATAAATGAGTAATCGCGGATTGCCCCTTTTGGAAGCCCAACTGATTAAATGGGATTAGATGCGTAGCCTCGGCCCATTCTTCCAGATCCTTCAATAGACAGGAGGCAAAAACTCTTGCCTCAACATCTGTTAAGGCTATTAATCTATAATTGGCCCAATTTTCAGATGGGCCGGTTTTATAAATAGGTTGCAATATACTTCCTTGCCACGTATCGGAAACTACTTTTCTTAATAGAACCTCATTATATAGGGGAGTCCAAAACTTGGCCCACCCTTCTGGATTTGCTCTAAAAATAGCATTAGGAAGACCATTTGGACCCAGGGCCCCATTTGATCTAATCAGTCGTATTAAAGGAGTTACTTCCTCTTCCTTTAAGGGAGCCGGAGTTATCAATGCTGTTTGGGCAGAATAGCTGTTTAGCTTCATTTGAGACAATACACCTTCACCAGTTTCATTTCCCCATGATGACTTACATGAATAACATTAAGAATGACACTGATCAATAGAGGTTAACCAAGGACCATACACAGTACCAATCTATCAGCCCAGCCATTTTCTGTGATATTAGCGCAGTAGGCTCTATTTGCTTCATGTTCGAGATCCTTAATTATCCTCCAGAAGGCCTTAAAGTTGTTAGCCTTTCTAGCAATTAGCAATTTGTTCCACAAATGTTGCTGATAAGCCATTGTAGCCTTCCATAGTTATTGTCTATAGGCCCTCCTTAACTTCCTCAACTTTGTTTTAAGAGAGGAATGAATTAACCATGCTTTCTGATTATAAACTGCCCTAGATGCTCTATTGAGAGCCTTACTTTGATGAAGAAGAGCAGATGTAAAACACTTTTTATTATTTGATCTGAGTGGCTTGGCTTTTAACATATTTTTTGGCACACATTTGGAGACTAAAGCTGTGTAGATAACCTTCCATCTGTCCACTATCACATCGCCAACTGCCTGATAACAGCTACAAGAATCTTTTAAGGTTTCAGCATTTTTTAGTATAACATCCTGAATATCGGTGCACCAAGCTACCCTTTTCAAATTATAGGCAGATGGGACTTGTTGTAGAACCATTTATTTTTGCATATGTCAGATGGACAAGTCTAAGGTCAGTTCCTGAGGCTTAAGATCACTTTCTACCCTTGGAATGGTGGAAAACCCAGCAGTATTGGGGAGCAAATTCTCCTTAATAAGAATCTAATCAATTGTAGAACAAACTTTTGAGTGTTTTAAGGTTGAAACTGTAAATGCCTTCTCAGTGGAAGTTTCCCTCAATATGACCAGACCCAGATGACACATATGTTTTCCACAAAACTGTGCCATACTTCTACTCGGCGTTTTAGGTGAGTTAGTAGAATTAGAAGAAATAGAAATAAATAAGTGAATATTAAAATCCCCAGAGATGATCAAGCTTGAATTTCGGTGTTGTTGCCCCAGAGATAATTATGATTACGTGAACAATTGAGGCTTTTACATATTTGACCTCGTGCTCAGGTAAATGTTAATCAGTATCAGAGGAGATTGACAATGTAACTTTATGCATTGCACCCAAAACAACTGAAAGTCAATTGCCTGTCTCCTAACAGAAAAACTGGTAGTAATGTCTAGAGAAAGGCCTCCTTTAGCATGACATTGCTGTAAAGACCTGGTGGCTGGGATGATAAACTCTTGGTAGCCAATAATAAGAAACCTTTGTTCTTTCCATGTTTCCTGGAAAATCAGGATAACAAAGGATTGTAAATAGAATAGGGTGTCTGAGTCATCCATCAAACCTGCCAACCCATGTACATTACAAAAGCATAGTTTTGTAGACTTTATCAGATTACCTTGATCATTGAAACATCAATCTGTACCATCAGATTTTACCATGGATGGTGTGGCTGGAAGTCATGTTCAGGCCTCTGTAAGATCCTAACTTCTTGAGATTTGTTCACAAGTACATACTCCTAAGAGGGATTTTGTAATTGTAAGACCTGAAATGTTACCTAGATTAATCAGTGGACCTTTTGCTCCTCGTAACTAGGACCTTGACTGCCTGACACAGATCTTTGTGGTGGGTTTTAAAAGGCGTTGTGTTCAAATTGTACTGATTGTACTGATACTGAGTCATCAGACCAAAGGTGTGATAAAGCTGGATAGAGGCTTTCAGTTTTAGTAGAGTACCACAATTAAGAATGTTGTGGCGACCTTTAGATTTGTATAGAGGATAAAAAATATTCTTAACATTTGTGGTTGACCAGTTAGTCTGTTCTACCCCTACAATAGGTCCCACACTATCATTTGTAATTATGTGCTGCTCAGCTACCAAAAGACTAGAACTTCTCTTCCCCAGAGAGGGCCTGGCAATTTAGCAGTTTCTCTACCCCTATCTATCCTATGGCTACTCTGCTGCTCAGAGTTATTTGAGTTATTTGAATTGCTTACAATGAAAAAGTTAAGGCAAGCTGCAGGAGTCTTCCTCTGCAACATATATGGGATTTATGAGGCCACCATCATTTCTTGCTCAATTGGCATGCCCATTTTCCCTATTTACACAAGACTTCATTGGTGCAATAGAGGTACTTTGAAGAAAAACCTCTTTATGTTGAAAAAAATACCTTCTGCCCCTCGTCTCTATTCTGCCCTTCTACTGACTGGGGCCCAGACTTGGAATTGGACAAATTTCCCTGGTTATAAATGGAGGGGACCTCCACTGACTCTGCTTTATCAGGCTGCTGTTGCTGATTGGACAAACTCTTACTTTTAAATACAGGGAAGCAGTCTGTGACACATCAGACCTAGCAGGGGCTTTAGAAACTTGATTAATTTTATTCCTATCCTTTCTTAATTTCTTCCTGGCCCTTTTCATGAGACCAGTTTGTGCCTTCGCACCATTGGAGGAGATAGGTGCAACTCAGGGAGACTGAACTTCAAAATCAGTTCCACTCTCCACTGTAGGAGCTTTTCCAAACCTTTCAAGCACCATAGGAGTCTTTAAGTTGGCTTCATAATCTGGTTTCTCTATCTCACTATGGGCAGCTGAATGCCCAACTGTATGGCTGAGATGAATATTAAACCAATCAACTGATTGAACTTCTAAGTGGGGACTTAGAACACTTGCCAGATCATAACCATGAACCCCTCCAGGGCTTGAACCCGAAATCAATAATGGAGGTGCATTTGGCTCAGGCCTAGCATTTACAGCCACTTTTCTAACTTCATCTACAAGTGCTCCTACCATTTTTGGTAGGTCTGTAACACTGTCTAGTATATGGGCACAAATACATGTTATTAATTGATTATTTACATCTGGTTGAGCTTTACCAACCAAATAAATCAGACTATGGCCCTCATTCCAACATTGACGGGCGGCGGAGGCCGCCCGTCAATGTTGCGCGTCAGGAATACCGCTCCGCGGTCCAGAGACCGCTGAGGGTATTCCAAGTTTTCCCCTGGGCTGGCGGGCGGCTGCCGAAAGGCCGCCCGCCAGCCCAGGGGAAAACGACCTTCCCACCATGAAGCCGGCTCGTAATCGAGCCGGCGGAGTGGGAAGGTGCGACGGGTGCTGTTGCACCTGTCGCGTATTTCACTGTCTGCCAGGCAGACAGTGAAATACATTTTGGGGCCCTCTTACGGGGGCCCCGCGACTCCCCCTCCCGCCATCCGGTTCCCAGCGGGAGAACCGCCAGGAACTGGATGGCGGGAGGGGGAGTCGGAATCCCCAAGCCGGCGCAGCAAGCTGCGCCGGCTTGGAGGATTCCTTGGGGGCAGCGACCGGCGGGAAACCGGCGGGAGACCGCCGGTTTCCCTTCTCTGACCGCGGCTAAGCCGCCGCGGTCAGAATGCCCCGCGGGGCACCGCCGGCCTGTCGGCGGTGCCACCGCGTCCTGCGGCCCTGGCGGAAGTAATCCGCCAGGGTCGTAATGACCACCTATGTAATTTGTAATCAATTCCAACTACATAAAGAGCAAGGGTGTTAAGCAGCTCTACCTGGATATTTAATTTATCAGAATGAAAATTAGGAGCAGCTGTAATGGCATCCATAGTACTCAGCATATTCCCCCATATATCAGTATTGATTGATTGAGGATTTGATTTGGGTTGTGTTCCTGACCTGGATTCAATTGTATCATATTTTGCTAAAATGGATAGATCAGCACATTTTAAGCAGCTGTCTTCAAAGTGATCTGGCTCTATTGTCTAAAGGTTATCAGAGTTATCAAGATTGTCAAGGGTACCAGGAATTATAGAAAGTGCCTTCAGTGGAGTTAGAGTTGGTTTTGGGTCCAAATGGTTAAGACTAAGGGGGTTATTCTAACTTTGGAGGAGGTGTTAATCCGTCCCAAAAGTGACGGAAAAGTGACGGATTTACCACCAGCCGTATTACGAGTCCATTATATCCTATGGAACTCGTAATACGGCTGGTGGTATATCCGTCACTTTACTGTCACTTTTGGGACGGATTAACACTCCTCCAAAGTTAGAATAACCCCCTAAGTGTTAAGATTGGACTCAAAGCATCTATTTCAGATTTTGTATCTGGTTGAACAAAATTTGAAGGAGCCTGCCCTGACCTGGTGCCAAAGGAATCATTTAATTTTGCTTTTGAAGGAGGTAACACAAGATTTTTGGGGAGTAGGACATTACCTCCCAAAAATATTACAGAATTATCACCATTTATATTGGGTCTTAATGAATTCTGCAAAGCATTGACATCTTTAAAAATCAGTTCTGAGGATGTTTGCTGCCCCAATTCCAACAAAGAGGCAGGACTAAATCGGTGATGTGAAGATAAGCACTAGTCTGATTTTGCGTGTATCTGGGCTTTTACCACCATCGTTTAAGGGCCCAAGGCCCTGCTAGGATTTAAAGTGTCTGATAATAGGCTGTCTGCAACACCGGAAAAAGCCCTTTTTTTTAATTACTAAGCTGCTGTTGGGGGCTGCTCCCTGAGGCGCAGGGACACAACTAGTATTAGCTAAAGAGCATGCCACCTGTGGAGTTAAAAAGTTTGATGCTGATTTTACCACACATTGAGACTTTTCTGGTATTTTAAAGTACTCCACTATAGATAGCTGAATAAATTGCTGGTTAGCAGGGACATTAATACTGGTGTTGCTGGTGCATCGTCAGGATCATGAGTGATCACCTTGGGCCAGGAAGACAATGTGGGCTTTCCGTGTTCCTTCCCATCTCTTTTGTGGCTGCGACGACCCACAAGAAAGCCCAGACCTCATTGCTTATTTTTTAACTTCGAGGAAAAAATCCAAATCCAGATGCCTTATGCAGATACCAATGAACTAAGGGTTTGGATCTATTATATTAAGTTATCTGTAGAAGTAGAATGGTGAGGGGATAGGCAAAGATGGGGAGCTCAAAAAGGGCATCCAAACCGCACCCAGGCCTAGCAAGCCCATCTCAATTTCCCCTTGTTGCAACCCTCTGGAAGCAGCACCTAGCCAGCAACCACACCTTTGACCCCCACTACAAAGTATGGTTGTGTAACTCTGTAGATCCCGGCATAGCAGGCAGTGTAGCGTGTAACATGTGGGTGGGCACGAGCACTGAAACAGAGGGTGGGTAGGAAGCTGCATTGGCCAACCATCAGTTGCAGCAGGAAGACCGAATCATCAGGAAAGATCTGGAAGAAAAAGCTACACCACAACATCCCATCAGGTTTAAGGTTTCGCTCCCATACAGTTTACAAATAACAGTTAGTCCACTAACTTCCAAGGGATGAATTACTTAGCATTGCAATTAACGTAAAATATATTCCCGAATCTTCCATCAATGTGACACACAATCTCACCATGTACACCTAGCAAAATGATACATTGCTTCCTTCACCTTTATCTCCTAACATCTATAGTTCTTGTTCAATCCCTTCCCTTTAATCTGCCTTCACATAGCTTTTCATTTTTCCCACATCATCATTTCTGCTTACCAAGGTCTTTTGTCTCCTACCCTAAATGTTTATGAACGATTCTGATATGGCAGGACAATACTTGCCATTACCTAGATAGAACCTATTACAACAATCATGAAAAACGTTAATCTTTACCCCTCTCTTGCTTGTTTATTTGACCCAACCTTTACAATTACCTCCTTGCTAACTTCCTAAACCTTGACACCATTTACCTTCTCCTTCCCACTGCCTTGAATTCTTCTGCTGATTTCCCACAGGCAGGTAAGTAGATTAGTGGCATGTTGTCGCACGTTAATAGTATATACACAGGCTGTGAAAGATAAAGGTACTTCTATTCATCCATGGGCAATAATGTCCATCAGCAACTGCCCAATTCATATTCCACATTCCAAAAGCCACACATAAGTTTCAAACTGGAACCAATATTGTCAGACACTTCGCAAGGTACCCTCTCAATTCTCCACGCACCCCTTTATTCTGTAAGGTTAAAACTTAAGGTATGTTTAAAATAAACTCTGCAGCTTTGCTTCTGTAAATCATTAGAACAGTATTACGAACAGTGGGGTAGATAACATTTGTCCTAATGTAATTTACAAGGGTAAACATTTTATATGTAATGTTCATCTACATAGTTAAAGCAGGTGGCATGACTTCATTTTGATTTAATTTGCTGGTACAGAGGATTTATATTTTCAAGTGTACATGTTTTTTAAAGAGCATATTGTGAATGATGTCACGATGGGTCTCAAAAGCCAAGCAGGTGTCAGTAAACAAAGCAAGATTCTGGAATGTCTGTTGTTTGTGATTCTCAGATATGCACAACTGCTGCTTGTCCTCCACACCCCTGCCTGGAGCATGCTGTTCTTTCAAAGCAGTTGCTGAGAACCGGAGCGGAAACATTATTCATAATTTAAACAAATCTCTATGCCACAATAGAGTTAAGAATGATAGGCCTGTTTAATGTCTGGATTGCAGGTATAGACCCAGCTAAGCCATTTGGTGTTAGAGAGCCCCCCAGAGAGGCCTACATTGTAGTGATGAGTCTGGTTATCTGGTTGTGCAAGACCAGGTGTAAGTCACAAGTTCAGGCCGAATGTGATGGGGAGCATTCCAGATCCAGGGACCAGGTTAGTCCAGCTGGAAAAGTTACCTTCCAAAGTCCAGTGCGAAGAGTTCCGACCACATTGAGGATGCTCTGTATTGGTGGTCATCACGGGCTGTTGATGATGTAGCGCGATGTGCAGATCTTGTGTTGCCGGTCATTGCTGGACATCGATGTAGCTCAAAGAGTCAGGTTCACTTGAGCTTCGCTTTTTGCGGTTGGCCCAATCGGCTGCGAATGGGCCTGTTCGCAGTACTAACAGGCCAAAACTTCAGACTTTCTCCCTTTCGTTTCAAAGGAGCTCCCCCGATGCCACACCAAGGGTCCAAGATTTAAGGGGCACGTCTTGGGGATCAGGAAATCACTTCAGCAGAGGCCAGCAGAGCTCAGGCAGGTCCAGTTGCATGTCTACTACAGCAGGTCAGCTGGACAGTTGCAGGACGGCCTCTGGAGCTACCTGTGTCTCTGCAGGTGAGAACAGGAGGCCAGCTAACTAGCCCTTGGAGTCAATCAGGTAGCCTGGGATGAAGAGTGCAGGTACAGTCTTCCTTCTCAGAAAGCAGGGCAGGCCTCAACAGCAGGGCAGTCCTTATTCTGTAGTATCCACAGGTCCAGGAGTGTGGGTTTGAGGGTCCACTTTTTACACCTGGTGCCCACTTTGAAGTGAAAGAAACATCTGGAGCTTCCTCCCTACAGAGGTGTTTGGAATTTACTACCTCCCCGCCCTGGTCACAGTCTGTCTGGGGGCACAATATGCTAGTATGAAGTTCTTTGTGTGTGAACTGGGCCAGTGCCTTTGACGTGCAAGTATGGCAGGTGACAGCTCCACCCTCCCCTCCATCAAGCCAGGATGGCCCATCCTTCCACCACCCAGACCCTTCCATTGTGATACTATTTGGGAGGAATACAAGGAGGCTAACTGCCTACTACACCTAGTCATGTGACCCATAAGCAAGCTGTATGTACCAAAGGTTTAGGGCAAGAAAATGACAGCTTTCTAAAAGTTGCATTTTTAGAATTGTGACTTTTAATCTGATTTACCATTAATGAGGGTTTTATATTACAATTCCTCAGACACCAAACATGACATTCTTATCTGCTTCCACACAACAGTTATTACTTATAAAATGTAATAAGGTAACAATGTTATATATGGGAGAGGTAGGCATTGCAATAGTGAAAAGCAAGATTTTGTCACTACCAGGACATGTAAAATTAAAAGTACATGTACAACTTTTGAAATACAACACACACTGCCCTATGGGCTGTTTAGAGTTTACCCTAGGTATGACTTATATGTATGAAAAAGGAAGGTTTAAGCCTGGCAAAAGGTTTATTTTGGCAGGTCAAAATGACAGTTTAGAACTGCTTACAGGCTACAATAGCAGATCTAGGACAGTTTAAAGAAGCTACTTGAGTGGATGACACAATAAGTGCTGCATGCCCACTAGTAGCATTTAATTTATAGGCCATGGGTATACACCTAATACCACTTTACTAGGGACATACAACTAAATTAAATGTGCGAATTGGTTATAAGCCTATTTTATCATGTTTAAAAGAGAGAGCACACGCACTTTAGAACTAGTTAGCAGTGGTAAAGTGAACAAAGTCCTGAAAGCCAACAAAAACAGGTTGAGAAACAGAAGGGGTAAAAGCAAATAAATTGGGGGTGACCCTGCAGAGAGGGCCAGGTCCAACATGACCCTCCTCTAGGCAAAAGCCAGGGTACACTAATCAATAGCTTTAATGGGCTTCCCTACGTAGGTGATAGAATGTGGATAATGGCCCTTTATTGCAAGGGCCGTTCCCAGTTCTATACCCCTCTGAGTTCAGTCGGATGCCTCTGTCTACTCTCTCATGTGCCACTGGACTAACCCATGGGAACACCTCTCCTCATCTGTGGACCCCATCTATGCCGCCTCTAAACTTAACTTGCTCACACATGCATCCCAATAGGCAGACAATACCACTATGGCCAACAAAATGATGTGGCCCATTCCTCATCTTGAATAAGATGTCCATCTCCAAACCAATGAACATTCAACTGGTAAGGACAGCCACCAACAGAGGGCGCAGACAGCTGTCAGCGCTAACAGTCAGGCCCTGGCCATCCAGGGACCTCTGAGGTTTCTCAGAGTGGGGGGAAATAGCCCCCGGTGTTAGGCACCCTACTGCCAACCTGACTCCCACCAGTACATGGCTGGTAGCATGAGACTGGCCACTCAGCCTAGAGTCTATACATTGAGGCTGAACAGATGCATGACACGCCGGTATTTCTAGACAGAACCACCACCCTCCTCAAGGATGACACCTATGGTTTGTGCCATGTAGGGGGTCTGCCTCATGTTGGTCTCCAGCCCTTTGTCTCTGCAACAGAGCAGGGAGCACCCCTGGGTCAGAAGTGGCCTCACCAGGGTAAGTCTTGGGAAGCTCTGTTCTACGATCTGGCAACCCCTCATCCACTGGTCCTCCCACTGTGGATGGCTCCACCTGCACTGCCAACTGGCTCTTCGTACTCTCCTGATGGAATTAGTACCCTCACAAACTATAGCTTTCACGGGCACCCAGGGTGCCTGCTCCTTCTAGTGAGCAGCACAGCAACCTTCCAGGTGACTGGAATTGAGCGTGATGCAGGGTCTTCCAATGTCGGGAGGTGAGAAACTTCATGGAATGTTCCCTTAGCACCTTTGAGTTTTTGGAAGGGCATTTCTCATAGGCCTTGGAGTGGTGCTCCTGCTCCATGCACCACAAACAAATCAAGTGTGGGTCTGTCACAGACATCTGCCTGTGACAGACACAACAGGGTTTAAAGCACATTTTGTTTTGGGTGACGTCCTTCACACACCAAGAGAAAGGGTTTCTCAAAAAAGTCTTCCACAAAATGTAAAAAAAAAAAAAGTCAAAAAGTGACTAGGGGTAGTTCCTCCAAGTGGTGCAAAAAGAAAAAAACTGATGTCAGTGCGCTGGGGTCGTGCCTTTATTGGAACAATATGTGGGGGTTTGTTTTGACATACAAATTATGCTTATGGCTCCAGAAAGATAAAATGAGGGCACATTTCTATGAATTATAAAATATCTATCTCATCCGTATCAGTAAAACATTCTGGCATGCAGATTGAAACGTGTACCTTCAACACCAGCAGATGCCTGTCAGTTAATTCCTCTGTGTTCTACTGCAGCTTCCCACAGTGTAATAATGAACGACTAGAGTGATAAAATTTTGTGTTTATGACAAAAGTGTGGCACACCTGAAGTCATCTTGAGCTGTCAAACTTGAAGCTTAGGGTGGAAGAAGTACTCCATGTTAACAAGGTAAAGGCTGAGCGGACCTCATGTGGGTTGAAGAACTATGGTTTAAAGTAGGTTGTGGCTTAAAGCCAAAGCCAGTACTAAAAAATCAATGCAAAATGTCACACCTGCTATTGACAATGCATTCAAGACCAAATAATATATAGGCATGTGCCCATGTTAAGTAGTTGTAATACAGTGGTATAGACAAATTGTACAAGCTGTGCATGTTTATTCACAGAACGGCACTAGAGATTTTGAGTCATTGTAGAATATTGAGTAATGCAGACACGCAATTGCCAGTAGTGACCATTAAAAATGGTGGGGCGTAGTCCCTGCCTTCAATTCCAGTGAACAAGACTAGCTGATTTACTTGGAGGGTTTGGGGAGTTTGCTCACATGTGCTACAGTCAGACTTAATCTCTCACTTATTATCACTCAGACGAAGGGCCTGATTTACAGTTTGGCAGAAAGGCTACTCCATCACAAACATGACAAATATGACGCTCTCCATAGGCTATAATAGAATTGTAATACGGCGGACGGTATGTCTGTCACATTATGATGGAGTAACCCCATCCACCAAACTTTAAATCAGACAGTTGAAAGAGAACTAAAGGCCTGTCATTTGTGCACATGCTTATCTCCCCAAATCACTCATCCTACCTTAAACATGTCAGATTTACCAAAACACGTATGGGAGAGAGTTGCTGTTGATTTCTTTGGTCCGCTTGACAATGGACTTAACCTAATGGTGATTATTCATGAATACTCAAGTTTTCCACTAGTAGAAGATCTCTAATTCATTTCTCAAGAAATTTTGTGATATGGCTAAGTTCCTTCAATTGTGAAGTATGTCAATGGCCTGCCTTTTAATAGTGGAGACTTTCTTAATCATGTCAAGGTGAAGCATCAGAAAAGTATACATCTTTGGCCACAAACAAATGGTGTTGTAGAACCCTTTATGAGCACCCTCAAAAAGAGTGCCCCACATGCTAAACTGAAGAAGCTTAATCTGAAGTCAGCTCTTCGTACTACTCTTCGAGCGTACAGATTGATGAGTAGTTCGACAACAGGTATAGTCCAGCCATCCTGATGTTAGCGCCATTATTTAGGCCCGCCTACCTCCCATGCACCATTTTTGAACGGGAGGATAAATAGGGCGCCTGGGCCTTAGATTCATTTTTTGCCCGGGAACGCCTACCTTGCATCTCATTGAAAAAACGTTGTGGCTGATATCAATTAAACTTATTGGCCTATAGTTAGAAGGAAGTACCCTTATGCCCTTTTTAAAAACGGGAACTATAATAGCTCCTTGCCATGTGGAAGGAAGCCCACTGCCTCTCAGAATCTCATTACTAAGTGTGTTTAAACATAGGGACCAGGTTCTAGGTCGGGACAGATACAAATCACCTGGGATACCGTCTAATCCTGGGGCCTTCCCTTTGCGTAGCGTTTGGAGTGCCAAAGTTGTTTCTTTTAAGGAAAATGGAGCCAGATCGAATTTAGGTGTAATAACTGGCCCAGAAAAAGGTGGATAGAAGGGCCCCTCGAGGGGTGACAGGACAGTAAGACTACTACTTTGAGCCACACTATATACAGCTCCAAAATATGATACCCAAAGTGCTGGTTGAATTACTGGGTATGTCTCCATGTTGTCAGAGTGACCTTTGTCTGCCACCAACTTCCAGAACAATTTTGAGTCTTTTGTTTGTAAAGCATCTACCAGAACCTTCCATTGATTGGATTCCCACTCTTTTTTTGCGTGTTTCAATTCTGCTTTATATGCAGACCTGGAGAAATCCCTGCCTTCAGTGCTTCCAAAAGCCGTGATTTAGCCAATCGACAAGAGCTAGTATACCACTTCAAAGGTCCAGCCCTAGTTTCTACCCGCCTCCTGGTTACCTGAAAGAGGGGCCTTAGCTGGTTGACCATAATGTTATGTAAGTTGATTAAGACAACCGGTACCAATTCAATATGCTTCATAGGGGAAAGCGTTGTTTTCATCACTTTATATATTGAGGCCTGGAAGTGCACATCATCGGCCACCATTTCCCACCTTACATGTTTATAATCATTTGTCGCGGCTAGTGCGCTACCCTTCACCCACTTGGAAAGTAAACTACATTTAAATGGGGAAATTGAAAAAGATGTACAGAGAGCTAAATGATCGCTGCCATCCCGTGGAAGAACTGCCATGTCAGTAAGAGAATTCCAAAGGAAGTCATCAACTAAAACATAGTCTAGGCGGCTCTTGTATGAGCCTTTCCTATACGTAGACGATGCAGGGGTATCTGATTTCGTGTTCCCATTGACTATACTAAGTCCCATTGCTTTTGTCAAGTCCTCCACTAGATCTATTGCTCTCCCTGATGGTTCTATTACAATTTGAACCAGTTTAATAGTAAACAGAAAACTGTTTCTTAAGTAATGCAAGTAGGAAAACAATTTATAAAACTTTGATAAGGGCTAATGAATTTGGCATACACTAGAAGATAGATTCTGTAGGTCTGGGCTAAATCCGTGGAACAGAAAACATATACCCCAATTAGATAACAAACAGTAAGGTTGTACCACTAGTTACTTGTTCATAAAACTACCCATCAGTACCAAGGGGGGCAGGTGCTGTACTCTGTGTCCATACTGTGTGAACCTGGTAGCCTAATGCTTTTTCAGTTTTGTGTTTTTAGATTTTCTAACTGTGTGCTCATGCTTTGTGTAGTTTCTGCCACGTTATGCCTGTATCATGATCACTTGTACTTTCTATGTGTATTCTCCGTTGGTGGTGTGTTGAAGGTCTGTGTCAAAATGAGTTTGTAGGCTTTGCATCTGTTGTAAGTTGTAGGAATATGCCCAAGTCTCACCAACTATGGGAGCATATTTACAAAATAATGATGCAGCCCGGCACCGCAAGCTATCTTGCAGAGCCAAACTACGCCATTAGGAAAGTGCAGGAATGTGTCATATTTACAGCAATACAATGCATCACTATACTTCCCTCAGCGCTGGCACACAATTGGCAGCCTAACGCCACCTCAGGCACCCTTGTGCGTAGGGGTGATTGTTTATGTGCAACAAGGGGCACATTAACAAACATTTATGGCGTTTTCTTCCTATGTGCACTGCAGAATACAGCACATATAGAAAGAGGAAAAAAACGAGAAGAAATAAAGATACTTCTCCTCGTTTTGCCACTTTTACACCTCCCTACGGATGGCGTAGGTATCTGACTCATCCCTAGCCTTGTAAATCTATGGGAACACCCACAGCAACACCCATGGAACGCCCACTTTCACGCAGAGTAATGTGTGAAAGTGGGCCATATTTACAAGGTCATGAAAAACCATAAAAGGTGGCTTTGCGATGTCTTGTAAATATGGGCCGGCACACTGCGCCACTGAAGCGTCAATAAAAGTGATGATCCAGTGGCGCTAGGGACATGTAAATATGCTCCATGGTTTGTAAGAACTTAGGTTAGTAGCTAAGGGGGATGACTACCTGCCTAAAGTAAAAATCACAATCCTTGTCAGGGTGAACCCTTAAAGACACTAAATTAATCTAATTTGAACACCCTGGTAGCTGTGTCACAGAACACGAAGGCTTAACTTAGAGGCAATGACAAAGTATTTCTGCAGCAACAAAGCAGTAATAATGTCAACACACCACAATATATTCGAAAAATAGAGAATATTTTAATATATAAAATGACACCAGAATAACAAAACTCCAAAAAGGGGACCCAGAGATATGAGTTTTTGAACTTTCATAAAAAATAGCACCAAAAAGTATTAAGCACCAACTGCGATCAACTGGTTGTGGTAGACCTGGATCTATGGGTTGGATACAGAAACCAATTTCAACCCAGACGTTTTGCCTTGGGAGGTCAAATAATTATTGGATGTGGTCCCAGTGAAGCTGATAGTTTTTGTCAACAATTCAAATTTGACGCCCATGGGACGACTGTGCACTTTTGACATCTTAACCCTGTCAAGATTTCTTCATTTTCACCTAGCCACTTTTTTGGAGCTCAGATTGCTCCAGAGGGGCAGGACTTCAGGCTATAGCCAAAAAGGGCTCTATGAGGCTGAATACCATCCATGTGAGTTTCCATAGATGAGGATTTGCTATCACATAAAGTTCTAGGTGGGAGAAAAAACCTGAACCTTCGTCCCAGTTGCAACGCACTGAGGTTGGATCATCCAAGGTGCATTTTGCTTGCTCTCCCATCTCAAGGCCTGTGCCATTTTGAATTCCTCTTAGGACAGTGCATTCTGGGCCAGTTTGCAGAAATCAACCAGGATGTACTGCAAAAGTAGGCACGGTTGCCCCTGAGCACTTTTCTCCCATTGGTTAGGGAGTATCCAAGAGTCACCCCACCACCTAGATACTGAACTGTACAAAAATTAACATCACCACCAGCTCCTCAGAACACTTTTAGTACACGTGGAAGAACAAAAGAGGACTGAACATGTAGTCTGGAAGCTGTGAAGAGGCCTGAAGAGATGAACCTGCTTCCCCTTCTAAACGGAATAAAGAAGTAGACTGCAAAGGTCAGTTGGCGGACCTTCTGTGTGGCTACACTAACTGTATCACTACAGTTGTTTGTATTGCCGTGAGAGGGTGCATAGAGTAACAGTTTGGCTTGGACCATTGCTTTTTGGGGTACAACCCATGGTTGATTGGTTGATGCCCTGCCTGTACTAACACAGTAAGCAATAAATGATGGACTTGATTGTGGCTCAAGGTAATTAACAGTGGCTGCGACTAATTGAAGCATTTCATCCAAGGCCTTTTTGTATTTCTCAGTAAGAATAGGCGTAGGTGTAGCCAGGAAATCGACCATGGTTAAGAGCAGGATTTGCTAAAGAAGCACAGAAAGAACAGATTCTAAATGAGCGGCATTTAGTGTTGAAAGCAGACAAGTTGGCCATTTGAGTTTGCACAAAGTTTGGTCTTTTCTATTCTTGATAAATGAAACATGAGCACAGCAGTGCACAAAATATAAAAAGATCCATGTTCTTCCAAGTCAGATGAATTTCAGGGCACAATCTTTTTTTTAGAAATTGAAGGGGGCGGAGGTGAACAGTAGCCTCATCAGAGATTAATAGCTGGCAATTTATACATGGTATTAAAGAATAGAGTAGTGAAAACCCTTATTCACAGAGTGCCTTGGTAGTAACATAAGGGTGTTTTAGCAGAACTGGTGGAATATAACAAAGTAATCCAGCAACCTCTAGTAAAGCCTATAGGTCTAACTTATAACAGAAAGTATCTTGATTTTTCTATCAAAGCAATCACTCATTATGCATGCAGTCAGTCGCTTATCCTTGCACTTAATCACCTATTTATCCACTCTTTGGGTCACTGTTGCACTCACTGTTGCCTAATTTCGTAATGTTTTTTATCATCTTCCCCATCCTGCCCACCTTCTTCCAAATTAATCATGCCAATACCATCTCTTCTCTATGCCTTATTCTATGTTGGTATTCTGTACTGTATACCCTACATTGGAGACATTATTATTCCTTACCTTAGAATAGATATCCAAGCAATGCCTCCCGGAGGTGGGTCTGTAGTGCCAATTTAAATCAGACAGCCCTAGAGGACCGAACAGGGGAAGTGCACATCACAATGGAACGGACTATTCAAACTGTAGTGTTTGATAAACGTGTGCAAGGAAGGCCATTTTGCTGCCTGACAGATGTCCAGGACAGGGACTCCGTGGGCTAACGTAGTGATCGCAGGCTTAGCTCTGGTATAATGAGCATGCATACCCTCAAGAGGCTGCTTTTTGGCCAATGAGTAGCAGAGCAGATCTTGATACAGAGCACTATCCATCTTGAGATGGTCTGTTTCTGCACAGTTGTCATATTCTCGGCTCTTACATACCCCATAAAGAGTTGATCGTCCACATGGAACTGTGAGAACAAGGTACAACAACACTCTTTTTGGGTCCAGACAGTAAAGTCTCTCTTCCTCTTTGGAAAGGTGAGGCTGAGTAAAAAAAAGGTAGGCAGTGTGATGTTCTGGCCTACATGGAAAGGAGGTACAACCTCGGGAAGGAAGTAGGTACATGCCCGGAAGACCATCTTGTCCAGGTAGAATGTGGCGTAAGGCGGGTTTGCCGACAGAGCCTGCAATTCTCTGACCCTTTTGGCACATGTAATGGCCACTAGAAAAGCAGTTTTGATGATCAATAGCCAAAGAGGGTAATTGTGCAGAGGCTCAAAATGTTACATTGAGAATGATAGAACAACATTTAGTTCCCACTGGGGCATGCTGAATGGCTGTGGGGAAAACATGTGTTGCAAGCTTTTAAGAAAATTAGCCACCGGGTTTCCCTAGAGAGCCCGGGTGCAAAATGGCCACCATGTAGCGAAGCTTTGCAGGCTGTGGAATTAATCCTGAACGTTACTACGCTGCGAGGGGGTGAACCTTCCATCCTTGACATATTATCAATGGCGGATGAGTGCCCGCTGCTCCCGGAGTGCCTTTTTGCCTGATTGGAGCCCATCATAGGGAGAAACCAGTGTCATGCCACTAGGCCTGGCCTGCGACCTGTATAGTAGTAAGTCGGCAAAGTGAAGCTATCTCTAACCCCTGTTGAGCTGAAAAACTGCCCCACTAATGTGAGGTCACTGCCTGCTCTGGGTGGTCGCTGGGCTTGTGAACAGGCTACCTTGCTCAGGTCATACCGGTCTGGGCTGCTGCCTCTGCAGCGGGGGAAGAGAGCAGCCAAACTGGAGTGGCCTAGACTCCTGAGCTGGGTGGGAGGAGTGGAGAGCTGCAGGAGGGGATGGGCAGCCCTGGTGGGTATGCACTGGCAATGGGGCCCCAGGGCCTCACTAACAGAGGTGAGATATAAGTGACCAGTGGAGGAGACACTGGAAGGATTGAACCCCGCCCCGTTGAGCGGATTGGCAGCTGTATTATCTTGAGCCTGACTTCGGCCTAGAGTCAGTTGCCAAAGGCACAGAATCCATGAGAAAGTCTGGACTGGCAAGACATAACCTCCGCTACCGGAGGACTGGCTGACGGAGGGGCCTGCTCGTGCACCTCTCTCCTCCATGGGGAGTGGCAGGACCCCACAATATACTGTATGCCCAGAAGGAAGCCGTCTGATTCGGAAAAGGCCTGAGCAAAATGAGAATCACTCACAGAGTGAAGTATGACAGAAAATAATTGGACCTGCTTGTGTCCTGTGAAGGTGCTAGGGTGAGGGGGAGCCCCAGCGACCATCCGAGTTCTGACAAAATGCACCTACCTCTTCCACTGAGGGCAAGCTCCTTGAAACTATCACATCCACCCTGCTTGCACATCATGCCCCAGGGCTGTGTCTGTCCAGTTTGGGGCCAGACAGGACCTTCTAAATTCTATCAACCAGCGAGTGGAAGGGGTGCACCGAAATGAGAATCTATGCTGCAAAGGCCCTTCCACCATGGGGAAACCAGATCACAAGCAGCCCAAATTGTTCTTTGAGAATAAAAGAGATGCATATATGGCTTGCCAAGACTCGGAGGCACCCACTCCCCCTGAAACTCAGTTGCCAGATCAGGAACTAAAAGAGATGCTGACAGAGATGAAAGGTAACCTCTGCACCTTTGACTAGAATATTGATCTCCATACCAGCAGAAATGATTTAATCAATAAGTCGAGTCAATAAACACGAAGACCGCTGGACCAGCTGGAACAATGCTCCCCCAATCTGGGGGACTACTGGTCTTCCGCAGGTGAAAACGTTCTCCGTATGGACAACGTTTGGGACGTCATCAAGGACAAAAACGAAGACCTTGAGGTGCGCTCCAGGCGCAACAACTGTCATATACTCAGTTTCCCTGGTTCATTGGACATGGGCAAAATGGAAGCACTTGTGGAAACCATGCTGAAGTCCTTGTTTGGTGAGGCCCTTTCAGTGGTCTTCACAGTGGAGTGTGCTTACCACCTGCTGAGACTGCACCCTTTGCCTGTGACCCCCAGCCAGGTCCATTATGACCGGCCTGCTTTACTATTGAGATAGGGATGTAATCCTTCAACTTGCCTGTGATTGTTAGGAGATCTGATATCATGGTAATGCCATCCTGCTCTACCCAGATTTTACCCTCTCCTTGCACACTGCTAGAAGAGAATTCCTTCCTGTAAAACACACCATAAAAAAGCCACTGTAACCACTCCCTGCTGTACTCAGCCAAACCATGTATCAATCTGGATGGCCAGAATCACTACTTCATCAACCCCAAGGCCGCCATTAATATTGCACGGAAATGTGCAGCCACCAGGCAGCCTGTGGCAGCCACTTCCTCGGCTGAGACTACAGGTCGCCCTCAGTGACAACGACTGATCTCCACACCACTGTGCTATAATCCTATACCATACCACCTGGCAGCATATGTAGATGGACATCATATGGGGTGAATGATGTATGGCCATTGCTATCAGACTACATTTACTTGCGTCTGATGGACAATCCCCCAGGTGTATTCTGTTGACCTTTCGGGTCTGATGTGATGGTCCGGCCCGTTGTCGCTCCTGACCTGAGAGCCCTTTTCTCAGGCATCCAGTGGACACCACCTGGGATGTATGCCTGGCTTCTAGCAACCCTGAGGGATGTATTCTAGAAAGTTACATGCTTGTTGGAAAGGTATCAGGGGTGGGGAGAAGGATAGGGTTCTTCAACAGGGTTGGGGGTGTTGAATTAGGTGGGGTATGGCTAATACTCACTTTTTGTGTTTTTTAAGGTGCACTATAAGACACCCTTCAGACATTCTTCCCCTGTTTTCTTGCACATGCGAACTGTGCAGCTCCGGTTCACAACTTATAAGTATCATACTGGCATGCTACTGGGTGATGATAGTTAGATGCCTCAGTTGGAAATTCCACTGGCTCACCGACTGGTGCAAAGCATGTCATGTACACACGTACCTCACCTGTTATCACATAGACCTATGCTTCCTCCAAGAGGTGCACTTCATGAGTCGACCCAAGCCCATTTTTGGACAGGGTGGGTGGGGGAAACCCATACTTCCCTATACCCCAATCATGCCCATGCACAGCCATGCTCTTTCGCAAAGGGGTACCATGGAACGCACACCAGTCACTCTGTGATAGGGAGGGCAGATTTGTACTTATACAGGGCACGTTATTTGGCTTCCCTGTCACGCTGGCCTCAATATATGGGCCCAACGTGGTCAGCCTTGGATGCCTTGGAGAAACCTGGCACCTCATGGTCAACCTGGAAACCAAGGATATATTATGGGGGTGGCGTCAAGGGCATGCTGCTTCAGGTGGAGGACAGCAAAAGTGACTCCAGATGCCCTCATCCTAGGGCTGCAGCCCAAATACGTACCATCATGCACAATGATCTCTATGATGTGTGGTGAATGACACACCCTAACTGCACTGAAGGCACATGTACAACCTCTACCCACAATACCTGGCCAAAACTGACTATTGGCTGGTCACACAGGAAGTTCTTACTTGGACCGCCGCTGCCACCAAACTCCTGATAGCTTTGTTGAATCACATCCCTTTTCTGCTAGAGCTCTTACTCCGCCATATGCATCCCAGGTGTACTTGTGGAGATTACCTCCTCACGCACTCCGAGACTCTGTATGTCTTGATATATTTGTATAGAAATAATTTCACTCGAAACAAACGCTTTGTAGATTCTCCTTCCACATTACAGGAGGTGTTCAAGGTGGTCATTAGCGGGGCTTGCATAGCTAAACAGTCAGGCACACTAAAGACACTCCGGGGCTTACTTGACTCAACTGGCAACTGAACTTCTAGAATCAGAACTCCTTTACTTTAAGATGGGTCACCTCCAACTTCTGGCAGAAATCTGATGAATATCATAATGCAGCAGAGAGGAAGGCACACTATCTAGACTGAGAGGGTATCGCCATGCGTTGGGAAGAGGGAAATAGGTCTGGGAAGACCATAACAAAGCTTGTACGTAAGCCATGGACAAGTGATTACATGATAGAACTCACTGACAACCAACATTCCACTCACAAAAGAACAGACAAGATTATCCAAGTCATGGCAGACTTCTACATAGACCTTTATTATGCCAAACTGACCCCAGATACAGCAGTTGTAAAATCTCTCTTTGACACTGTTTAAATCCTTTGACTGCAGGAGGGGCACTGCTAATACCTCAATGTGCCATTTGCATTAGAGGACATAATTCAGCTCATCCAAAGCCTGCCTCACGAGAAAGCTTCTGGTCTCCAAGGCCTCGCTGTATCCTTTTATAAGGAATGTGCTACGCTTCTTGCCCCTCGCCCACTGACAATGCACAATGACTCTCTATCATAGGGTACATTACCACCCTCATTGTGCAAAGTTGTCATTCTCTCTATATTGAAACCCGGCAAGCCAACCAATAGCTGTGACTCTTACCGACTGCTATCAATGATTAATGTCAATAATAAAATATTGGCAAAACGGATAGCAAATCACCTGCTCCAACTCCTGCCAGGCATGATCAGGCCAGGCCAGTCAGGCTTCATCCCTGGGCACTCCACAGCACATAACTTCAGCACAATGTTTGCTCTCATGCACACCATAGACTCCTAGCTACAAGGCACATCCCTACTACTGGACGCAACAAAGGTTTTTGATTCCCTGGAACGGCCATATGTATTCCAACTCCTTGCTCGCCTTGGAATCAGCACTTGATTTAGAGGTCTGATTAAACTACTGTAGTCTTCCCCCTCTCTTTTCCCGGTGTCTAGAGACACCAGACAGGGATGCTTTCAGTCGCTGCTCCTATTCAAGATAGCTATGGTGGCTTGGCTGCATCAACACCACACACACAAGAGCATATCTTTCATGGCCAGGAAGATTCTGGTGACCCTGTATGTGGATGACATGACCCTTTATGTCCACGACCCATGGACTAATATTCCTCTGATCATATGAGAAGTGGACACTCTGGACCGGACAGGGGGATGGGCAATCATAATACGAGGGCATCATGTTCTGTTTGCCCAGCCTTGGACGTTTTTTTCTCAGTACATTATCACACATGTAAATAAATGAGTAAAAGGCCACCATCTGAAAGAAAAGCTAAGCTAAAGTGTGCCTTCTAAAATGGAGACTCTATGCGGCCCCTGTCTTGCTTTACCACACCTTCCCCTTGGCTGTGGGAGACTTAGCTCAAACTAAGGTAAAGCATAAAAAGCCAGTCTAAAATATGAATTTTAAATGAATACATTTGTAAAATGTTAATGCACTTTAATAATAAAAGCAAATGAAAGCTGTATCAAAAATATGGCAATTAAAAAAGACAATAAAGTGAATAAAAACACATTTCTTAAACAAAAGGTGCCATATTAAAAGACTTGTGGCCAGATGTATCAAGATTCCAGTTACTGATTCTCAAACTGATTTAAGAAATGCAAAAAGCAATGTATCAAATTAGAAAATCGCTAATAGTGATTTCTTAAAATTTGCAAACGCAATTTGCGAGATGCAAATACCGAATCGCAAAAAAATTCGCGATTCGGTAATTGAAAATCGCAAATAGCGAAAATGGCAAACCGGAACAGCCTGATGACATCATAACCAGGAAGTGAGTCAGCCCATGCTGTTTCCAGGAGCCACACCCACAGGAGCAGGGAGAGAGACACAGCCCAGCACCAGGGAGTCAGCATTGTGAGTAAGCCAGGACCAAACAGCACCATGGCCAATGCTGGAAATGGGAAGGAGAAGGAAGACAGGAAGAGGAAGCTCAAATTCGGTGAGGCAGAATTGGAGGTGCTCATTGTGGAGGTTGTTAGGAACCATGATAGACTATTTGGCAAAAACTCACTTCAAGTACCTGAGAGTCAGAAGCGGAAACTCTGGTCTGACATCCAGACAAAAATATGCGCAGCGGGGGTTGTGCAGCGCTCTGTGGAGGAGCTACGCAAGCGATGGTACGACTTGTGGTCCCGTGCCAAAGAGAGGGTGGCCAGCAGGCTAAAGGAGGCAAGGAGCACCGGAGGCAGACCATCCACCCAGACACCGTCCACTCCTATGAAAGACCTGGTGGAGTCCAAATTACTCCCAGAAGCTGTCAGTGTTGTTACTGACATTGGCACCTCAGGGACACCCAGCACCAGCAAAGGTAAGGCCAGTAATTATGTGTATCCCCACATGTGCATGCACAAATGCCCCTTAGGAAATAGATAATAGCTTGATGCACAGTGACAAGTAGTCCATGTCACATCTTACATACAACACAACTGTGCCTTATGGGAGTAGTAGTACACAACCCTAAGGTGAATACACAACATAAATAGCAAGATAGTGGTCAGCCACATAGAGAAACACCACAAACGACTTATGGTGACACACTTTAATTGTACATGTAAAGCAACACTGTGGAAATCTGTGAAAAAATGCTAGAACTGACATGCTTCACATTGTCCTTGCAGATGACCTGGCCCTGCTGCTGCAGGATCAGAAAAAGTGGGGGAAGCAGAAACACAGCCAAAGTCTGACTCAAATACCAGTGAGTCCAACAGTATTGTTCTCACTAGACGCAGGGCAAGGGTGTTACCACTGCCAGAGTATAACCTGGACTCAGATGAGATGCCAGAACATGAACCTACACCACCACCAGAGGCTAGTCCCACAGGAAGACAGCAGTCCCAGCGCCAGTGACAGTCAACTCCCCTCAGGAGGCGCCACAATGCAGGCAGACAGTGCACAGATGAAGTTTGTGTCTCACAATTGCAATATGGGGTTACTACACAAGCAGTTGGAGACTCTGATTGAGGGACAGCAAACAGCAGCTGAATACACCAAGGAGTTGACACAGGCCATTGGGGAACTCTGCACAGAGATACGGCAGGAGCGCATCAGCCAGTGCAGGCGCCATCACCAATATTTGGGAAGGTTTGATACCTTCTGTAGATCCGTCAATCGTCTCGCAAGTTCAACTGCCCTGATATCACGGCATGCCATTGCCACACAGGTGGAGATGGCACATTGCAGTCGGGACATTGTAGAGGGATTGGTGCAAATAACCAACATACTGGATGCAAGGCAAACAGCATGCAGTGCCACAACCAGCGAACTGGGGTGTTGGGGACAGTGAGGAGTCCTCTAGCCTCAGCAGTCTGACAGTCCCTGTGATTGATCCGAGGCGTCGCAGTGCCAGCATGTGAACCTGCTACAAGAGGTGCCAGCGAGGGCACTGAGCACTCAAGTGGAGTGCGTGGACGTAAGAAGTGATGTTGAGGGCTACAGGGGACTACCTAAACACGTAGCAATACAGTTATGCTATGATGCTAATAGTGTGACACTGTGCATTGTTCATGTCTGTCTATTGTGAATAGCTATGTCCTATTGACACACTGGTTACCTGAAGTCAAAGTAATAAAGATGCTAACTACAGAAGTACATTTCATTTAAGTGGAGTTGTCATTACTTACATCAAAAATGGTTGCGCGTGATATCAGCACGTCTTTGCATGCCCTCTGCTGCACTGGTCCTGTCTGCTGGTTGAAGGGGTGGTAAGGGATCATCATCCTCATCTGAGTCCAGCTCTGTGAGTTCCACTGGTATGCCCCTGGTGGTTGCTATGTTGTGCAAGATACCACATGTGGCCACAATTTTGCATGTCGTCTCTGGGCTGTACTGTAGTGCACCTGCACTCTTATGGATGCACCTGAAGTGGCTCTTCAGCAGCCCAAAAGTGCGCTCCACCACATTGCAGGTTGCCCTATGTGCAGCATTGTACCTCCTCTCTGCTGGAGTTGCAGGGCTCAGGTCGGGCGTAAGCATATAGGTGCGCACAGCGTAGGCACTGTCTCCTGAATGCATAGAGAGTAAAATGAGTATATGTGATGTCTGACGTCACGCTTCCATCAATGCATTATTCTAAACTATCAAATTACCTAGTAGATATCCTTCACCAAAATTCCCAGCTAGCAGTCTTGTGTGTATCCCGCTGTGGCAAAAGATGTAGGGGCCATGTGTGCTCCCCGGGTATCTGGCCACAAGATCAGTAATGATGTAGAAGGCATTGCATATCACCTGTATGTTCCTAGAATGATTGTTTTTACGGTTGCGATACACATACTCACTGGCTGATGGTGGACAGATTGCCACATGTGTCCCATTGATGGGAACTGTGCTATCTGGTAGAAATAAATTTTAGTTTGTTGTAATGCCTGTGGGGTGATGGGGAATCTTATGTACAGTTGTATTCTGCTCAGCATGGAATTGAGAAATGCGTTGAAAAATCTAGAGAGGGCACTCTGTGATACCCCTCCAGCTGCTGATATGACCCCTTGATAGCTCCCTGAGGCTAGTAGGTGCAGGGAGCATAATACCTGCACATGGGTGGGTATGCTATTGGCCCTGTGTGTTCTGTGCTGCAGCATGGGTTGTAGCTCAGCTATCAGGTCAAGTATCATGGCTGAGCTTAACCTGTACATCTCATAAATGTCATCCTCAGTCTGGTCAAAAAGGATAATGCGCACTCGAAATATGCACGCCTGTCTCCTCCTCCCTCTCCTCAAACCTACCAAGATCCTCATTCTCCTTGCCATGACGTAGAGTGCAGCCATTGTGGAAGAGGAGCTGAGGCATTCTGGGCCTCTTTATATAGGTTGCACCTGGTTACCACCTGGTTTCAGTTCATGGTAAATTGCATGTGCAAACGCCCATTCTGCGAATAATCGCAAATTGCGTTTTTTTTATGCATCGCATTGCGAATCCGTTTTTGCGTGTCGCAATCTGCGTATCGCAAATAGCATCACGATTTAGCAGATCGCTATCTTTGATTCGCTAATCAGTGTCGTAATTTGCGTTTCACGAATAGCGATTCGGTAATTCATATCACTTTGCGATACACTGTTTGCGACACGCTAATTCAAGTCTCAATCGCAAAAAATAGCTATTTTTGCGATTCCTTATTTTCGCACTGCGAATGCCTTTCACACATCGGAAAAGGCATTTTTACATTCGCAAACGGCCATTCGCACCGTTTGAGAATGCAAAACGTTAGATACATCTGGCCCTAAGAGGCTACCAAATTGTTTCCATGTCCAAAGTCAATGGGCTCCTGGTAGGATCCCGAATCCGCAGACAGCACATCGCTAGTGGCTTGAGAAGCAAGTTCCAATGAACAAACATGGTCAGATCCAGCCAACTTAGCAGAAGCCGGAGGCCACTTTGGGTGTCATGTTATATGGTTCCCATGAATTAAGTAGGAATGTGTACATGGTCAACATAAAACTCAGGACATAATGACTAAATCCAACTATACCATCAGGAAATGTTGACACAATCCCTAGCTAGCTCACAGTGCCCCATCTTAACCCCTAAACTTACCGGGGTAACAGATGATATTTGGGACCTCGAACAAGACTAATCAGATTCCAAGGAAGCCATGGAAATGGATCTACCCTTTCATTGTTACTCTGAGTAACCAAGGTAGGACACAAGAAAGACACAGTGCCACATCTTAACCCCTAAATGTACCAGGGTAACAGATGGCATTTGGGACCTCAAACATGACTACTCAGATTCCCAAGGAAATCATGGAAATGGATCTACCTTTTCATTGTCACTCTGAGTACCCAAGATAGGACACAAGAAAGACACAAAAATATACTTGAAAGTATTTATTGCAACATGGCCTGCCATTATTAGACAGATGAAACAAAGCACAGTAACTAGCATAATACAAATGTGAAAAAGATAAATAGTTCAAACATGATAATGTTACTGTGTTGGTACAATCCTTTTGTGGAGACTGGCTAAAGAAGAAAAACCTCCTTTGTTATTTCTCTAGGCCTGTCTCTAGCTCATGATACTCAATGATGAGCAGACCTGCAAATGTATACAGAGGGTCGAATGACCTTATTAAACTAATGTACTCTGCTAAAGCCACCTGTAACACAAGGCTTGCTCACATGTGATCATGTGATATGCAGGTGGCTCACTTGCTTTGCAACAAGCAGTAAGATCTATAACCGAATATAATTTTATTTTCATGCTCGCACTTAATTGCAATTAATTAAAACGGTGATAGTGAAACTGTTCTTGTAAATTCTGGAAAGTACCAACCGTCAGGACATGTGCACATCATGCCCTGCGCCATATTGTATCACACTGTCAGCATGCATACTGCATGACCTAATTCTGTCTCTTGATTGATTGGGAACACATTGATTGTGTACATTTTGTACCACCTGACCAGCATCACACCACGTATCTAATGAAGTAATCACATTTCAGAATGGGGGTCAGAATCAGCAGTGCTACGTCTCAGTCACAGTGCATCGCATTTCTTTTTTAAATAGAAAGCACTGTTCATATCACACTATGTCAGAGGTGCAGAAGTGATGCAATGATAT
Organism: Pleurodeles waltl; assembly: GCF_031143425.1. NCBI lineage: Eukaryota > Metazoa > Chordata > Amphibia > Caudata > Salamandridae > Pleurodeles > Pleurodeles waltl. Next base: position 1,833,667,877 of record NC_090440.1, on the reverse strand, counting down.
GTCTGTTAGTAAGGATCTGCCTTCAACTGACAATCATATTACAAAGGCAGCATTTTCTGTGTGCCTTGCCTTGGACGGAGTGTACAGACTGCATGGCAGCAAGGCTTACAATGGACAGGGTGCATGTACAGTGTTTTCTCAGTAAATTATCGCATGAGTAAAATACTGACTAAAAATTCACCATCATTAAGAAAGGCGAAAATAAAATGTGCAATCTAAAATGAAGGCTCTATGCAGGCCCTGTTGTGCTTTACCACAAAATAAATAACTTCAAATAAGGGTCACCGCCCGCAACAGTCACCCGTTTTTTTTGCAGTACTGGGCTATATCAAAGAGATACCTCCTGAGGCTAGGGACTGACCATAAGGTTGCTTCTTCAAGCTCAGAGCTGAGTAGCCATACACTGCAGCATACACCCGGGTCACTGACCACAACATTCACCCTTTGTTGCAGTACTAGGCTATGTCAAAGAGGTACCCCTTGAGGCTAGGTGGCTGACCATAATGCTGCTTCTTCTAGCTAAGCGTTGAGTGGCTCTACACAGGGGCAGACGCCTGGCCCCCAAGATTAATGTCTAACTACAGGGTGCAGCATACTGCCAGAAGCAAAATGTGGCCTATTGGAAACTCATGCCAACACAATCATGGCCCAAAGATATTTGGGGACCTCTCACCACCTATCTGGTACAATACACTACAGCAGACGTTTGACATCCAGCACTAGACTGGGAGGGCCTAGGGGTAATGTACACAGAAGCTGAGCCCTTCTCCATGTGATCTCTATGCTTTTGAACAACTTTAGTCACAAGAGATCCTCTTCAGTCCGGGAAGGCCCCTTGATTGTGGCCCCATGACACTTTGCCATTGGCTGGTGCGTTGTCTGCATGTTTCCTACTAATGACTTAGACTCTGTAACTCCAAAGTTGCTCGGTATGTATCACATTGAACTGTGCACTAATTAGCCCGCTTTATAGACTACATTGTTGTTGCATTAGGAGATACAGCTAGATCTTTAAGAGAGTTAGTATACCATCTTAAGAAATTCAAAAACGTAGAAGCAGGGCCTTAGCTACATAGAAGAGCATAAGGGCCAGGCCAGCTCAGCTGATGTTGAAGTTTTCCCACCAAATAAACTTGGAAACTGGCAGAGCTTTGGGTGAAACACAGCAGTTAAATGAAATCCATTTGTTTTGTCATAAATCGAAAAAAAACAAGAACTGCTGAGCATTTATATATATATATATATATATATATATATATATATATGAGACATGTACACGTTAATGTATGTAAATAAAGATGTAGGTATGGTCTTGCGCTATATTTTATTCATGACATACTCACACTTATTGTTGCTTTACTTTTGAGAGAGATTATCTTCCACTATGTTATGCCAGCACTGTCCTACCATACGTAGCACCTTTTGTCTTCTGATGTCCTTACCATCATAATGGTAGAAAGAAGTGTACAATGTCCAACAGCGGTTTTGCATCGTCCTAGCTACCTTCATATCGAATGATTCATTACATACTACTCCCTCCTTCATAGTGAGACATTTCTGGCGTATTTCTTGAAGATAACCCCATGTTTTGGAAATCATCGGGTGAGTCCAGCCAAGCCTGCCACCAGTAAATATATGGATCTTAGGCTATCAAGTGCCTGAGTTATTCGTTTGAGGCTGGCAATTAAGAGCTTTCACTTGAAGAATGTTTTGATTAATTCCTGTTAGTGGGGCTACTTTCCTTCTACTTTTACATGTCCTGATTTGCAAGTCTTGTATCAGTGACACATCTTTTCATTAGCATAGAGTTTTGTCGTCATCACTATTTTTGGATATCTGACTAATCATGATTAAAGTGCAATCAACTGAAGTCTTCTTTTTTGGGCTGTGAGACCCAATTGTTTACATAGTCATTTCCACCCTAGCCTCAATTGAAGGTGATGTGAGCTATCCCTTACATCAATTTGTTCTTCATGGCTGGTAATGATCTGATACGTTCAGGTGTTTGCCCTTCCTCCCATGTCAATTTTGTCAGGGCTGTGGACTGGCACTTAGCATGTGCTGTCTTCATATTTCCCTTTATTCTAATATGTAGAGGTAACTAAGGGTTGCGATGAGTTCACCCATTATCTACATGGAGGGTCCAGCTTTCCCCCCTTTGCACGTGACTCTGCTGCAGAAAGCTCAAACACAAAGTGATATTGCTGCTTTCCATGTGAAAACCCTCATGCTTGGTTGCTTCATTGCCAGGGTGTCTTTTATTTTCACAAAATTGATGAGAATTTCCTATGGATAAATACGTGGTGTATAGTTAAATCCATTCCACTACTCTGTCCCTTCTCAGATGAGGAGATCTGAAATTTGGATCTTTCATTGCATTGATCAGCTTCTCAGAATATTGTCCACAGACTGTGCCAACTATTGCAATAAATCGGAGCTTTTCTTCAACAAAGAAATGATGCATATTTGTATCTGCCACTATCGTCCCCTACTACACTAAACATCCCTTGTTGATATGCAGAAGCTGAAAAGCCGGATTTATCCATTATAACAATTGTTTAGTAGATTAATGTACAGAGACAAAAGTAGCCATGCATGGTTCTCTCATATCGATGAATGGATAATATAGCCTATTTTCCTTTGGGTATTTAAAACCCCAAAATATGAATAATTGATGAGTCCACTGTCTCCTCCAAAATGTTAAAATACTATAACACTCTCACACTGCATACTGGTGAGGAGGATGCTTTTGAGACAAACACTGCTTAAACGTGCCAGTGGCGTAGTTTCGGGGGGAGTGTTTGGGCTGTTACACTCCCTAATAAATGTATTTTGTGATTCATAATTGGGTACAGGTGCTTTCAGTCGAGAACAGTGAGGTGAATTTCACCAGGAATATTTACACGCACAGACTAAAAATCGCATGCACACACAAACACACACGCACAAACACACACACACTCTCTCTCTATGTTTGAAGAGAGAATTAAAAAATGTTGGTTATTTTACAAAATAATGTGTTTTCTCTAACTTGGGACCCCTACCAATCCCTATTACTCTCCCTTTCTACTGCCCCTCAAGCCTCTTTCATGCCTCCTGCTTGTCCAATAGTGTATTTTAACATTATGGGGTATAGTTACTCAGATTTTGTGCTGTGTTCGCGTAAATTGGGCCAAAATATTTTTTCCCAATTTACTTTCCAGCGCAAGACTTGTTTTGCGCTGGAAATTCACTTGAAAGTAATGGAAAGCAGCGCATAGAGCTACTTTGCATTACATAGCGCCAAGCAGGCATTCCGTGGGTGGTGCTGGAAGTTTCCATGCAATCATCTGTGTTTTTGATGCAAAACCTTTTTTACTAAAAAAAAAACTGGACAGTGTGTTGTGTCAAAAAATAACGCCCATTTCAATTAGGTACTATCAAGGAGAAATGCTTATATTTATCTTTTCTTTTCCGACTTTGCATGTGTGCTGCACTGTACAGCACAAATACAAAGCTGGAAAAGTTTTAAGTTAAAAGGGTGCATTTCCAGGACAAAACCTATGCTAGACTCACGCAGATACCCTTATACTATAGTGCAAAGGTGTGTGTGTGGTGTATAGCCACCTGATGCCGTCGACTGAACTAGTGAGAGGGGAGGAGAGTGCCATATCTCTATAAATATGGTGCTCTTCTGCTCTTTCCTTCTCACGCAGCACAGTATTTTTGGCTGGTGTGCTGCGTGAGAATCTGGTATACGCCTATATGCCAGCATAATTGTTAGGAAATCTGAAGCTCACCCCTTCAATCTTATTTACCAATCTACCTGCCTGAAATATGCATGAAATGTTATGCTGTAGCATAGCTTCAAGGCATTGGAGTAAAAACAAGAGAGAGGAATGAAGAGAAAAGAGCTACATATCGAATGGAAGTAATGAATATCAAGGAAGGCAACAGGTAACAGATGGGAAAACAGACCATAAAAGATAAAATATACAGCAGGAGAGAGATGGAAAATGTATATATGGAAGTGAGGGGAAGAGGAAGGGTGAAAAAGAGCTGAAGAGAGACTATGGGGAGTTGTAGAAAGAGTGAGGAGAAAATAGAGCGGGAATAAGCAAATAATGAGAGGGACACAGGGAGGGAACTAGAGAGAAATAAGAGATAGAGGGAAATTAATGAAAGAGGGGAGACTGAAGGTAGGAAATAGAGAGGAAGCGAAATATACAGACATAGAGAATGACCGGAAAAGCAGAGGAGACAGATTGTGAGTTTGATGGAGATTAGATTGCATACACAGACAACCTGAGAGAGAGGGGGAGATGAGCAGAAAATGTTAACATCTATCATTAAATGGCTGTTAAAGAATTTTTGATTTAGCCCATATTTCTGGTCCAACATCTTTTCAACCATGTGATGCTTCTCTACATTTCAAAAAATTATGTTTTAGAGGTTGGCTATCACATAATTAAATAGACAGTAATTAAAGTTATCAGTGTGTGTTGGCTAATAGTTGAAGAAAGCAATGCATGATCATTAAAGTCTGATAATGTAATTGGTGACACATTGCTTGTTGGGTAATCGCTTAACAATGCCATTCCCTCCCCATCACATAACTAGTTAAGATACTTCCTTACTGAGAAGTGTTTCAATGAAAATATATCTCTTCTGACCAGAAATGTTGGTCCTAAAGTACAGCAAACATGTTGGTCAATTCTAATTCCATTACCGGGGTGATAGGATGGGTTCCCAATGGACATTTCCATTTGGAAGCATGCTTCATACCATACCATCATTTGTGCTTCTAGAAAACCCTGTTAATCCCCCCTGCAAGTAAATATGTTTAATTTTCAATAAAGGAAGTAGGATCCTTGGCCCTCTACAGTGACAGTGAAGGCAAGCTGGCTCCTGTCCAGTTAGGCCCTCACGTGCATGCCTAAGTAAGGTTAACTGAATAGAGGGTGTCACCCTGAAGGGCCTGTGTACAAGGATTGATGCATGTGGAAGAGAGGAGGCAGATCGGTTTTTCCTGGACATTTGATCTCTGATTTTCACCTAAGTTGGAAACAACTTGCAAGCAATAACTTAGCAAGGCTAGCATAGCAGCGAGCAGGATCCTAGGTCTAACCTCCAAAACAATCATTAAGTGGAAATTATTGGGGCCTGGCATTTGCCTAATTAGTGCCTGCTTTTACAACTGTGTGACTTTTATTTGTAATTTGTTGAGGGACGTGCCACAGTCTTTCCGCTTCCGCCTGTCAAATTGCATTAAATTATACCTAGTTTTCGTTGATGTTGTGAAGTATTCCAATTGTCCTGGGAAACTGCAGGGCCCATGCCAAAAGGTTTTTGCCTGGGTTTTGCAATTCCCAAGAGTTGCAAATGGCCAAACTTTTGCCTTCCTCCTCCTACTTGTTGCTGGATTTTTGCTTGTTGGTCGTAGGGCTCTGTGCACTTTACCAAATTTATTCAGTGCTAAAGTGCTTGTGCTCTCTCCCTAAAACATGATTTGATTGGCATAAACCTGATTGCTTATTTGATTTACATGTATGTCCCTTGTAGAGTGGTATACCATATACCCAGGGCCGGTAAATTAAATGCTACCAGTGGGACTGCAGCATTATTGTGCCACCCACTTACCTATTTAAAACATGTCCCAGCCCTGCCATTGCAACCTATGGGCAGTATGCCTCTGCCATTTTGATTTACCATTTCAAAACGTGTTGCCGAGCCTTAAACTCTCCTTTTATTACATTTAAGTCACCTGTAAGATAGGCCCTTGGTAGCCCATGCGGCAGGGTGCTGTGTAATTAAAAGGTAGGACATGCACTTTCAAGTTTTAAAATGTACTAGTAGGGAAAAGCTCCCAAATTTGTTTTTCACTACCATAAGCCCTACCCTTCTCATTGGATAACATTGGGGAATCCTTATTAAATTTAATATGCTGTAATTCCTAAACCAGAGGTGGTAGATATCTTGTGTTTGGTATCTATGAACTTGTAAAGATAAACCCCTTTTAATGCTAAAGTCGGATATATCATTGCCAGTCTGAAAATGCCACTTTTAGAAAGTTGGCATTTTCCTGCCCTTAGTTATCTGTAATTGCTGCCTGCCTTAGGTCACATGACTGAGTGTTACTGACAGTTGAGACTTTGAAAATGTACCACAGACTGTCACACAATAGTGGGATTCAAAGAACCTGAAAGGGCCATTAACTTACTTGATGGGGGCGGAGCTAAGCACAGCCTCACTTGCACCTGAATAGGCTGGGCTCTGCCACCACACAATAGGTTTAATGCATCAGTGCAGCCAGCTAGGAGCCAGGCAGGTGAGGCAGTAAACTCCTGGAACTTCAAAGGACCCTTATGGAACTTCTCCCAACTTCTGGGAGCAGGGCACCAGGGTATAAAAATAGTGCTCTCTTACCCACTCTTCAGTTCACTACTAGACCTGCAGAAGGACTCTCAGAGGATTGCCTGCTGCAGTGATGTGCTGTGCACTCTACCAGATTTCTGCTGTACCTGGAAGAACTGCTTTACTGGCTGGAGCCTGCCCTTACCCTTCAGAGGCCAGCCCTGCATCTTCACCTGCACCCAGGACTTCCGAAGCCAGCATGGATACTTCCGGATTTCCTCCAACAGTGTGGCGGAAATCCGGCAGTACCTATATAAAGGGCGGAAGACCGCCAGCACTGGTAGTCTTCTGGCGCCCATGGATTCGGTGGTCTTAAGGAAAGACCGCCAAAGTCATAATGAGGGCCTAAGTCTGCTGCTAAATCTCTTCATGGCATGTCTACCATAATGGCCGAGCTGCGTGCTGGTTTCCAGGCAATTAACACTCGCTTGGACTCCCTCAGCAGCCGCCTAGATTGCATGGGGGAATGCCTAAATTGCCATACTGCTCACCTAGATGGGCAGGATGTAGAATCTCTAAAATAGAAGATGAAGCTTCCAACATTGCAAAATGTCTGGAAAAGGTAAAACGCATGCTCAAAACTGCGATGGTGAAAGTTGAAGACCTCGAAGCAAGATCTAGGTGCAATACTCTTCGAATCATGGGTGTGGCCGAATCAACTAACATGGAATGCCTGGACACCTTTGTGGAGAAACTACTTATCAAGCTCTTTAGCCGACAGGATTTCATTGACACTTTTGTGGTGGAAAGGGCACAAAGGCTGCTAGTGCCATGACTCCCCTCCCCCGTTGGGGCTCTGCCATGCTATAATAGCAGATGTCCTCAACTACAGGGACACAGCACTTCAGTTGTCCCGGGAGAGGGGCCCCGTTCAATAACAGGCCTCAACACTGTTCCTGTTCCCGGATTTTACACTTGCTGTACAGGAGGTTTAAAGCAAATTTTCCACCATCAAAAATACCCTTTGACAGCAAGGCCTCAGGTACAATATTCTGTTCCTCCGCGTAGAGGTTAATGATCACCAACAGATATTCATCAACCCTGCAGAAATTGCTCAGTTCCGCAAATGGAATGGCTGGGGTAGCTGTTCCTCACGACACACAATGCCTGATCGCTCACCTACTGCATCTGCGACCCTGCGGACTGAGATAGACTACATTGTGGCACCATGATCCATCACTACTTGGAATGCTACATATATGTTGCTCTTCACTCTGCTGTGTACTGCCACCTATTCATATACACCTGCTATGTCTGAACAATGACTACAATCTTAAGCATTTTACAGTGGCCATCACTCCCCTCTGAAGTGTTGTCACCCCCCTTCCCCAGGTGTACACCGTAATGATTGATTTCTTGTTATATACATGTTTGACAGGGATTCACCAGTTCTTTGCATTTCTGGTGTGGGAGGAGGGAAGGGTTATTGTTGTGTTATTTTTTTTTGTTTATATTCTGCTCTATTTCTACACTATATCCCAATTTTACACAGTTTGGCCACTTACCTGATGATATTTTCCACTACAACATGCAGACCCCCACCATAGGGGAACCCAGGGTTTAGACCTGATTTGCACAACATGGAACATTAGAGGTTTGTATAACCCTAGGAAGGTAAACAGGTTATATCCTATCTAAACAGGCACAGCATAAAAATGGCATTCCTTCAGGAAACCCACCGTTCCCCTTGAGACAATTGCATGTTTGTGTCGACTTAGGGCTCGAATAGATTTTTTTTCTTATTATAGCTCTTACTCTTGAGGGGTATGTATCCTGATCCATAAAACTCTCCCATTCACATATCACAATCATATTGATGACAGTGATGGTCGATATCTACTTGTCTCCAGTACCTTGGCTGGCAAGGCGATTTTACTCGTAAACATCTACACTCCTAACACTGATTCCCCTGAAACCCACCAAACTCTCTCTCCCTGATAGGACCCCTACAAGCAGACCTGATTCTGACAGAGGGTGATTTTAACATAGTTAATCACCCGTCCATAGACTCCAACGGTCCAACCACTATTACAAAACTTTGCTCACTGAGCAGACTCCAAGACATTTTTGACACTTATGAACTGTCTGACGCCTGGTGCACCTGACATCCCCATGCCAAGGGATACACGTTCTACTCGACCCCACATGATACTTGGACCTGTATAGATTACTAGTTCAATCTCTGGCACCCTTCTCTGGCTTTCAGATTTGGTACATATGCCCCACACCTTCTCTGAACACGCCCCTGTTTGGTCACGATGAACCTCCCACATCCAGAATGTGCACCCTGAGAGTAGCACTTCCCAGAATATGAGCTCTCTGATGCTGTATTACAATCGGAATTCTTAGATGCCATAAATGAATATTTCTAATTAAATTCTGTCTCTTTCACCAAAAATGCTACATTATGGGAGGATTTCAAGGCCTATAGTCGGGGTGTCTGCATATCCAAGCATGCAGGGGTACTGACGAGCATCTGCAGTATACTGAACCCAGTGAACAGGAAACTACGGGCCATTGCCACAATAGATGGCACACAGAACACCCAATTACATAGGCGTTCGATTCTGCTACAGGAATTTGGAGCTCTAAGTGACCGCAAACTGCCAATCTAGGTAAATATTCTCACACTTGCCGCTACGGGGAGAGAGAAAGATCAGGCCACACCTTAGCGCGGTTCTTACACCCTAGCTACCAGACCAGCTTTGTAACAAATCTTCTGACAGCCGTAGACGTCACCAGTATAGCCAAAACAATCCCAAATTATTACCAGCAACTATACACTATGCTGTCGACAGATGACACTGAGGTGATTAGCATGTACCTAGCTGAGGTAGCAATGGGGCGGCTAATGGATGGACAGCAACAATTTTTGGCATCCCCTATCGCACACAAGTAAATTAAGCAGGCACTTGAAGCCTTGGGCGGGACGAGGCCCCCGGCCTGGATGGACTCACATGCAACTTCTATAAGGCATTCAAACATGCTTTAGTCTCTTGCCTTTTAGAGGTATATGGCGAGTCCCTTGAAGATGGCATTTTCCATCCCCCAACCCTGTGTGAAGCTGTCATCACTCTCCTCCTTGTACCTGGCAAATCAGCACAACTGTGCAATTCATCCAGGCCAGTGTTCCTCCTCAATATTGACAACAAAATATTGGCTCAAGTCATTGCGACACGCCTTGCCCTGCTCATGGAGCAAATACCCCCCCCACCTTCAAACAGGTTTTGTGCCACATCGTTTCACCGCCATTCACCTTCACACTTTATTTGTAGTCCTAAACCAAATCTCCCCAACTCTCCCAGCTGTGGTCACCCTTCTCGATGCTGAAAAAGTGTTTGATTCCTTGGTCATTCCTGAGGGCGACCCTGACTTGGGAATGCCTCAGGGCTTCCGTGACCTCATTATGCTTTTAAATGCTGGTCCTACAACTCAATTAAGGGTCAATGACCAACTCACTGACACATTCCCTGTATCCAGAGGTACTCAACAAGGGTGCCCCATTTTCCCTTCGCTTTTTATCATTGCCCTCGACCCCCTGATCAGACATGTGCAAGAATGCCATATGCACAGGGTGTTGCGATTCACAAAGAACCACTCCTGGCATCCTTATATGAATGAATGGATTAATTAATGTAACACTTACAGATTGCACTACCACTCCCATGGGGGTATCTTGGTGCTATGCAGAAGGAACTGACCCAAATAAGAAAGTGGAGGGACACAGATAAGGATTCTTGCTCAGAGAATTGAAGAATAACAGAGTGCGTCTGAGGCTAAATACAGCCATGTCTTTAATTGCTTTTTAAACAATAATTCAGACTCAATAAATCTTAGGTCATGGGGAAGATGGTTCTATGCCTTGGAGCCAAGGACTGAAAATGATTTTCCACCTCGAGTTTTGAGTCGGAAAAAAGGTGGCTTGGGAAGGTTTGAGCAAGAAGACCTCAGAGTTCTGTTAGTGGTAAAGTGGGATAATCTCGCCTTTAGGTAGATGGACCCCGTAAAATCTATACGCTCTAAAAGTAAACAAGAGAATTTTAAACAGAATTCTCTTTTGAACTGGGAGCCAGTGAAGGGCTGTTAGGGCTACTGAAGCTGAACAGTGTCTGGGGAGTTGTAAAACAAGTCTGGCTGCCACGTGCTGTACAATCTGACGTTTATGGAGGGTTTGTTTTGAAGGCCCTACATAAAGACTGTTGCAGTAATCTAATCAGGAATTAATTTAGGTGAAAGCAACCGTCTTTCTAGCGGCCAATGGAAGCAGTTCAAAGTATTTTCTCAAATACTTTATCAGATTAAAGAATGTGCCGGCTACTGCAAGTGCTTGAGGTCGAAAAGACAGGGAAGCATCATCTTTCAGAGCAAGGTTTTTTACCACCTCTACAGTGACAGGTGGAGGGGGCACTGAAGAGGCCACCATTTAGCTGGCACAAAGAAGTTAGATTTTTTGAGCAGTGTGATCTGTGTTTTTGGTGTTACACTTTAAATTATTAAGTTGCATCCACCAAATAACTTCACAAAGGCAATTTTAAAATTGACCTCACAACCACATGAGGCTCTAACCAATGATAGGATCAGCTGCATATCCTCCGCATAAGAGCTGGTGTCAGTATCAAAGGCTGAGTTCAGAGTGATCAGTGGGGCCTTGTAAACATAAAATAATGCAGTCTTGTGGGACTCCTGATGTCACAATCCCTTCTGGGGATAAAAAAGAGCCCAACAAGACAAATTGCCTGCGGTTTTCCAGGAAGGACTTTATCCAGGCCAGGGCCTGATGAGAACTACTGCAGTATTTAATACGCTGGAGCAGGATATCATGAGAGATAGTATCGAAAGCAGCAGATAGGTCGATGCCGATGACATTTCAATATTCGCACGTGAGTCCCCTACACAATGTTCCCAATCATCTGAAACAAAATATGATACAGGCATCTTTCCAGTTTCTCTACAAATTGGAGCAAATCCAAACCCATCCCACTCACAGACGCCACTGTCCAATGTGATCTTAAATACCCTCTTCGATGGTGTTTGGACCCTCCAAAATATCTCTGTATTGTCCTACAGAGATAGATGATATGCCAAAATGATGGCCCGGCAGTCGGTAAACTCACTACTAACATAGACAGATGGATCAAATTGCCACTATCCATTGCAGGGTGCATTGCTATCATTAAGATGATAGTGCTCTCCCTCTTCCAATATCTGTTCTTACACATCTCGATTGCATAACCAATTCCTTCTTTGCTATCCTGTGCAGCCTTCTGACTCTGCTCATATGGGTGGGCCAAGGTCCAGAATTAAATGGGAGACACTGACCAATGCCACTTTTCCTACTACTGGTACCAACAGGACGCTAGACTCCCCTATCTGAAACCAGAGCAGGACCAGGAGGAACAACTTCCCCTGTCCTTGATTCTACCCCAGGTTCTCGTGCAAACCCCCTGATATACACACTCTCTACAATCTGCTGGGCATGGTCCAAACTCTGGAGATACCTGGGTACTTAGCTTATATACTCCCCAGGCATCCAACTCATAAGTAACCCATGGCTACCACTGACCCAGGAAGGTTTTAGTACAGCCCACGTTATCAGCTCACCAGCTGCGCACCATAGGATACCTCTTCACGAACATGGACAAATTTGTCTGCCTCCGCCTCCACAGCACCCTACCTGATAAACTGCTTGCATGTCCAGAGAAACTGTCTGAATTTTCTCCCCTAACTTTAGTGATATTGACCACTGAGAGAACCAGATTAGTTTCCCACCTTTACCAATCTTGCTTAACACTAAAGCCAACATGTATACTCAAATCCCGAAAGATGTGGGAACACGATTTGGGGTACCCCATACCAGACAAAACTTGATATTACTGCTGCATACAAACAAAACTGGTATCCACTAACAGTAGACACAAACTACTTCCCTATAAATATTTACATTGGGCACATTCCACTCACAAGGCTTTAAAACAGTTTTATACCTCACGCTCACATCACTGTCCCAAATGTGCGCCTGATAATGCTGACTTTGTGCATTTAACAAGAAACTGTACTATTATCCATGCATATTTGGGGGGCTATATTTGCCAAGATTTCTACTATGATAGAACATACTGTTGATCCTGATCCACTCATGGCACTTTTAGGATATGTTGAACCACTGAGCCCAGTCCTCAGACGATTCACAGCCACGGCACTCTTATTAGCTAAGCAGAGCATAGGTCTCTTGGGCAGCAGCAGCAGCAGCAGCAGGGCACCCACCACGGATGACTGGCTGAAGGACATGACACACTGTGATACTACTAGTGAACTGTACGCCTCATTGCCACCACCAGCCTCTAGGCCTAAGGACATTTGGGCGCCCCTTTGTACCTACCTCTCAACTTTGGACTCTGATGTATCAGACTACAGTGTTGGCTAATGCAACTGTTCATTGTCATTATGTCAGCCTCATACCCGATCATCCTGATGGACTACTTATTCCGGTTTTGCCCCTCCGTTTCCACCACTGTCTGCAGGTCTGTTACCCTGATACCACCCACCCCCCACGCCACGCATAACTCCCCCTTGAATGAATATTGTAGCTGCACCAGCATATTATCTTGTATGTATCCACTGGATGTAATGGAAGTAAGGTTGTATTCATATAATTGATTCAAGCATTGTTCATTTATTAACCGAAACACAAACGCATATTAGTTGAGATTTATATCACAGTTAAATCCCCAACCGTATACTATCTATATTTAAGAGGTGTGGTAAACATTACAATGATAACTGGATACTCATCATCATGGCCTAAATGTGTTAAATAACATTATTTGCCTTCAACTTTCCACTTTCCACGAACGTCCTTGTGGATATTGCACAAACTGTGTGTTTTACAAGAAGAGTTACTGAGCGTCTCTGGAAGATTTTTAAGAGTGGGGGTGCTGCCATAAGTTTTACGTTGTTATGTCAGTGAAGTTGTGCGGATGGTGACAAATCCAAGCGTTACACAAATGACAAGTGTAGCAAATGAGCCAAGCCTCTTCAACAGCAGAACGGCGGGCAGTAGTGTGTGTGCAGTGGTGCATTTTGAAAACACATTGCTCCAAATAATACTAAAGCATTGTGCGAAATGTACGTAGAGCACATTTGCACCTGAAAATGGCCACTAAACTAGGATCAGACAAGCAGCTTTACTGCCAAGCCTATATGATGCACACACGATAATGTGTAAAAGTCATATATCTGTGCAAAATCATCATTTGCGAATCACACTAGTAAAGTCTTGTTGTTTTTTTAATCCTATTACAATATTTTTTCTATCATACTTCAGAATTACAAAAAGTACCTTATTTCTACCTGCTTTGCTGGTGATATATTTTAAAATATTTGTATTCATTTTAATGTTGTTGTGTGTTAGAAAGCATTTGGCATCCTGCAGCCTTTCCTTTCTCACTTTCTGTACCCCTACAAGATCGTCTTTTAATTCACCTCATAAAATGTCCTCACTTTACAACGAAAGAAAGGAAAAGTAAGTACCAATCTCCACGTTAATCAAGCAGCAGTTAGCCAGAAGACATTGCCTGACACTTGACTTCTACTTGGAATTAACAGCAAGAGGGCAGGTTAAAAACAAATTAAAGGGCCACTTTATTGCTCTTTCTCTTCTGAACTCTGAACTACAGGGTTCTGAACTCCAAATTTCTCTTTGGGGGTGTTCCAGTACCTCCCGTACCCCTACTTCCAACGCCCCCGATTGAGAATAGTGATGCAGTGGTCCGCAGCTGAAACTGATAAGCTCTTGTTGCATGTGGAAAGGGTAGTGATGGCTAGAGGGAGGGAACCCAGTGGGAGACATCCGGCCTAAAAACAACATAGGCCGATTAACTCATACCTTGCCATAACAACAAATATGACCCTTTGCTTTTAGAATAGGGTCACACTCAATCTGGGCCACGCTTCATTCTCCTCTCCTACAATACAAAGCAGAGATCAGTCTGTTTCCACAATCAAGAGGCCCATTACACACTTTTTCGTACGAATGGTGTCCAAAACAGGTGAAAGTGTCTTGGTTATACCCCAAAATATGTGGAAATGTTTGGAGAGGTGCTGGGCACTACCCTGTGTTTATGGTGGGAATATCCTAATGTAGCTCTCTCACCTTCAACCTCAACCCAAAGTCTGGGAGGTCATTTTCGAATCCTGAAAATCAACAATGTGACCAAAGACGTCTTTCATAAGCTTTGTCATCTCCACTCCTGGTGCAGTTAACTCCTTACCAAATCATTCTTGTGTTGGTCCTACTGTGCATCCATTATCGCGCTGGAGCCTAAGGAGGGCAAAATAATGCGTATGCTCGAAAAATGCAAAACTCAAGATCCCATCACATTTCTGCTGCACAGATGTTTCTCCATTGGCAGATGGGTAAGCAGAGAATTAGATTTAAAAATATCTGCCTTATGCATAAGACCTTCCACAGCTGTGCTCTGCAGTACATTTCCTAACTGGTTTTGTACCACGCAGCCAGATACCTTTCCATCCTTGAACTGGCTCTCTCTGATGATGATGATGATGAAAGTGACTTGTATGCGCACACAGTTACTCCAAGGAGTGAGCCAGCGCTTAGCACAGGTCAAATGAGGTAGAAGATCTTTACACCTATTCCTGCACAAGAGCCAGGTTTTCACTGCAACGTTACTCAATGTGCAGAGCTCAAGAGGGAGCTGATTCCATGTTGCTGGTCCTAAATGGGTAACTGACCTTCCTACCACTCTGAGCTTTGACATGTCAAATTCTGTGAGTCGCTGCTAACAATTTATTCTCAGACGTCAGGTTTCCTGAAGTTAGACTGCAGTGGTCTAGTAGAGAGCACTGTGAACTAGTACTAGTGCCTTGAACAAGATTATTTTCCTTATAGGAAGCCAGTGGAGAGCGTGCAGATGAGGAAACATCTGCACTCTAACTGGCAAGTTCAAGAGAAGGCGAGCTGTTGCATTTTGGACCACAGGTACCTATCCAACAGTTGTTCCGGCAGTCCAAAATAGAGGACATCACCGTAGTCCAAGCTCGAGGTTATCAGGGCATGGATAATCGCTTTTTTGCAGTAAAGGACAGATGGTGTAGAAACCTTTTTAAGGAGTGCAGTATACCAAAGCAAGTGCCTACTATTGACCCAATTTGAGGCTTAAAGGACAGACTGTCTTTGAATTTGAACCGTTAGTTCTTGACTATGCCTCACTGTGGGCTTTGAGGGGGAGCAACTTTGGGCCAGAAAGGCTGCCAAAATTCTGGGGAGGTGGTGACAAAAGAAAAGAATTTCAGTTTTGTCAACATTGCACTTGATTCGGTGTATGGCCAGCCACTGGAGGGCTGCAGTCAGGTATGTTTTAATGTGTAACCCTTACATCTCTTCTCCCTTGCCTCATGAGAACTGCAGCTGTGCATCATCAGTGTATGATATGACTTTTACCCCAAAGGCTTCTGCTATCTGGGCAAGAGAAGTGAGGTAAATATAAAATAGTGCTGGGCTTAGAGCAGAACCCTGGGAACTCCCACGGTTTTAAAGAGAAGGGAGGAGTCCGAACCTGTTGGCTTCTGCCTGCTAAAAAAGAGGCGAGCTAGTCCAATATTTGACCCACTGTACCAACAGACTAGACATGTGCCAGAAGTCTGGAGTGAGGGACCATGTCAAAGGCTGCAGATATGTCTAGCACAGCCTTTACCCCGGTATCTAAAATACCTTTGATGTATTTAGTAACCTCCATTAGCTCTGTCTCCTTACTAAAGTGGGGTTTAAAGCCGGACTGGTTAGGGCGGAGCAGGTTACTGGATTCTAAATATATAGAGAGCTGCTGATTCATATGCTTCTCATCTTGGATAGTGCTGGCAGCAAGGAGATAGGCCTCTAACTGGATGGAATACCTGTGTCCACAGATGGTTTCTTCACCAGAGGCAAGATCTTCGCTTGTTTCAGGGAACAGTGTACTGTGGGTGTCGCTAGCGACCTGCTGAGCACCTTGTTCGTCAGAGGGTTAATGATGGAGGCCCCGAAGGCTAACAAGTTAGGCACGCACGGGTCAGATGAGAGAGTGTGATTTAAGATTACTCAAGGCTGACCGAGATCTCTCCAGTGAAATATGTTCAAAGCTGCCGAGAGTCACAATGGTTGAGGAGACCGTACTGCAGGGGTGGCTCCTCTGTTAGGGCAGAGGAGTGTTGTCTTTCCACCAGCAGCAGCAGCAGCTGCAAAACCTTTACAAGAAAATAATAACAAACTGTGTTTATTATCATTTTCTTTTAAAGGGGCGGGCCATGGGGGTGACAAGCAGTGAGCGCACGTATGTTTGGCCGGCCGTCTCCGGCCGGCCAAACACACATGCACAGTAGGCTTTCTCCAGCCCAGGAACACAGTTGCCAGGCTGGAGAGAGCATGCACAGGCTCCCAGTGTGACTTGGAGCACCCTGGCTGGGCGGTGTCAGGATTGGCAGCAGGGTAGGCTGGGAGCCTGTGTCTGAAGCAGAGGAGTCGAAGAAGCAGGGAGGCAATCAAGGTAAGTGTTTTTTTTATTATTATTGATTTAATGTGTATTCAGCCCCCTCCCCTGGTGCCCGGCACCTTCCACACGCCGCAAGCCGCATCTGATGTACTGGCCTGCAGAAAGTCCAGTAGATCTTCATCTGGCCAAAGGCTGGAATACAGACTGGCTTGAAAGGTCAAGATCTTCGTATGGAAATAGATAGCCAACTGTTCACACTAATCCTCCAAGGGATGGTGGGACCTAGCACTAGCTACTGGGGTCGTAAAATGTGTAATGATTGTAAAAACAATTCTGGCTTTGTTCCCTGCTCTTTCAGTCTTATCTTCTAAGTATCCCTTATCTCCACTTGTCCCTAAGTGATACAAGATGTCTGGGAGAAATAACCTGGCATTTCTAAGGTTCATCTCTCTGGAACTCCCAACCTTCAACTTTCATCTAGAAGAGGGCTTTAAAATATTTTGAAAACAACTGAACGCCCACCTGTCCCACCAAGCAGACAGACTTGACTTACAGTCCTCTGACAGCACATCCACTCTTTCCTACTTCGACCCCTCGAGCGCTTTGAGGCATCTAACTAATTGCATTTGTGCATCCCATCTGACACATGAACAAATCTTGCACAAGATATTTCTGTTACCATACCACTTAATTCTTTGGTAAGAGCTGAAGTGCTGGGGCTTACAAAACCTATTAAAGCTCGTTAGGTTCTCTTAAGAGTGAGTATTACTCAGCATGACTTGTGATCTGCAGCATATGCAGTGCCTACTTTGTAAAAGAATAAGTTCCAGTGCCCAAAGCTTTGCCCAGAAGCCCGCAGCTGGCGCTATTACTTGGTGCATCGATGCCAAGGCTGCGCAGCCTGGAATCCACCTCATGCCTCTTTAATCACCTGCCAGTCACTCCCTGCCGCTTTGTCTCACTCCTTCAAGTTCTTTCTTTTTCCCATTGTAATGTTTTTCGCCTTTCTCCTTCTTTCCCCTTTGGAAGTTTTCCCTTTCTTTCTCTTGGAAAATGTCTGATGAGGAAAACTTAGCACAATTACACAAAAACGGGTGCCGGGGACCCTACCAGCTACTACCGACTCAAATTAAGCACCAAGCACACATCGATATTATTGTTCAGTATACAGCAGTACACGGCATACCATATTCTATATTACTCAATAAAACACTAAAGAATGCTCTCCTCAAAGAGGCCTTCAAACCATAAGTCAACCACAACCCCCAAACCCTTGACTGAGGAAACATTTCCCACAATTTGAAGAGCCCCCAACATTAGCATGACTTTGAAGGCTTTATGTGGATGATCACATTGTCCCTGACAAAAGGGCCAGCCCAGCCTTTGTAGTTGGCAGTTGCCAAACTTATGACGGAGCCCAACTCAATGAACATGTGTTTTTCGAGCCACTTTAATCTAAAATCTAGTACGGTTTTCAGAAGGACCAACAGATATGAAAACATGTTCACTGAAATTCATTGTATATACATTTTCTCAAAAATAATTATTGTGGGGCTGCGATGCCGACCTCAAATCTGATTCAAGCCTGATTGGCAGGTCACTAAGCCTAGACTTACAAGCTAGCACGCAACAGAATACTGAAATAAATAAGGAGATTAATATACAACTTAAATATACGCTCATAAAAATAGACTGCAAAAAAAAGTGGAACTTTGGTCTAAAGTGGAGGCTGTCCGTGAGGAGCTATGTTAGGTTTCCAGGATAACCACTGACTGTGTAAATGATTTCCACTTATTTTCACTGTCAGCAAATGTATCTTTTTCTGAATATCTTCAAAATGTGGCACGGAATCCGCCCTACTGGACCTACGTCGGCCAAAAGTGGTACAAGGTATGTTGTAAAAAAAGTAAAGTTTACTATCGAATAAATCATTGTTTCTGTTAGAAATGGGGTCTTTGGTTGACAGTCAGGTTACTCCCTGTTCAAGCAAGGACCCTCACTCTAGTCAGGGTAAAAGAGAATCACCATCAGCTAACCCCTGCTTACCCCCTTGGTAGCTTGGCAGAGCAGTAGGCTTAACCTCAGAGTGCTAGGTGTAAAGTATTTGTACCAACACACACAGCAACTTCATGAAAACACTACAAAATGACACAACACCGGTTTAGGCAAATAGGAAATATTTATCTAAACAAAACAAGACCAAAACGACAAAAATCTGACATACACAAGTCAAGTTATGAATTTTTAAAGATTAAACTAAAAAATAGCGCTTAGACGGAGTCGTTCCCAACAAGCCGACACCAGCGGCGCCGGACACGGAGTCGTGTAGACCCCCAAGTACAGTACCTTTGGTGAAGAGTGAAAACAAGCCGATGCGCAAAGTCGGGGATCGCGGCGTCTGTGCGAAACGTTGAATCCGTGCACTTCGAGCGGCGTCGGTCACGACGTGGTGCGGCGATTTCCACGGAGTCGCGGACTTCAGCGGGGCTGCTGCGGCGTCGGGCCTGCGAAGAGCGTCGCGTTCCAGCGAAGGTCACGGCGTCAGGTGCAGGCGGCGTTACCGGATTCAGCAGCGGCGTCGGTCCGAAGTCGATTTCCTTGGATTTCCACCAGCTTTCCTTTCAAGGGCCCAGGGACTGGATAGGGCACCACTTGTCGGGGCAGGAGTCTCTCCAGAGACTCCAGGTGCTGGCAGAGAGAAGTCTTTGCTGTCCCTGAGACTTCAAACAACAGGAGGCAAGCTCTAACTCAAGCCCTTGGAGATTTCTTCACAAGATGGGAGGCACACAAAGTCCAGTCTTTGTCCTCTTACTCTGGCAGAAGCAGCACTGCAGGAAAGCTCCACAAAGCACAGTCACAGGCAGGGCAACACTTCTTCCTCAGCTATCAGCTCTTCTACAGGCAGAGGTTCCTCTTGGTTCCAGAAGTGTTTCTCTAGTTTGTAGATTTGGGTGCCCTTCTTATACCCATTTTAGTCTTTGAAGTCACCTTTCTTCAAAGGGGACTCACACCTACTTGTGAAATCCTGCCTTGCCCAGGCAAGGCCTCAGACACACACCAGGGGGTTGGAGCCGGCATTGTCAAAGGCAGGCACAGTCCTTTCAGATGAGAGTGACCACTCCACCCCTCCCTCCTAGCAGAGATGGCTAATCAGGAAATGCAGGTTACACCCCAGCTCCCTTTGTGTCACTGTCTGGTGTGAGGTGAAAAACAACCCAACTGTCAAACTGACCCAGACAGGGAATCCACAAACACGGCAGAGTCACAGAACGGTTTAAGCAAGAAAATGCTCACTTTCTAAAAGTGGCATTTTCAAACGCACAATCTCAAAATCAACTTTACTAAAAGATGTATTTTTAAATTGTGAGTTCAGGGACCCCAAACTCCACATGTCCATCTACTCTCTAGGGGAATCTACACTTTAATCATATTTAAAGGTAGCCCCCATGTTATCCTATGAGAGAGACAGGCCTTGCAACAGTGAAAAACGAAGTTGGCAGTATTTCACTGCCAGGACATATAAACCACATTACTATATGTCCTACCTTATCCATACACTGCACCCTGCCCTTGGGGCTACCTAGGGCCTACCTTAGGGGTGCCTTACATGTAAGAAAAGGGAAGGTTTAGGCCTGGCAAGTGGGTACACTTGCCAAGTCGAATTTACAGTGTAAAAATACACTTACAGACACTGCAGTGGCAGGTCTGAGACATGATTACAGGGTTACTTGTGTGGGTGGCACAACCAGTGCTGCAGGCCCACTAGTAACATTTGATTTACAGGCCCTGGGCACCTCTAGTGCACTTTACTAGGGACTTAACAGTAAAACAAATATGCCAATCAAGGAGAACCAATTACGTACACATTTTAAACAGGAGCACTTGCCCTTTAGCACTGGTTAGCAGTGGTAAAGTGTCCAGAGTAACAAAAAAGGTAAAATCAGAGTCCAGCACACATCAACAACCTGGGGAACAGAGGCAAAAAGTTAAGGGAGACCACGCCAAGGATGAAAAGTCTAACAGTTTCTAAAATTCTCCTATGCCTCAGTCAGTCAAAGGAAACACCTAGAAGTAATTAGTTTGAACATT
Source organism: Pleurodeles waltl (assembly GCF_031143425.1). NCBI lineage: Eukaryota > Metazoa > Chordata > Amphibia > Caudata > Salamandridae > Pleurodeles > Pleurodeles waltl. The sequence goes on along the minus strand of NC_090440.1, from coordinate 1,833,646,908 downwards.
CTTGCTACGGTAGTTTGTCATTCACTCGTAAATCCATTATGTTATCTTTATGTGGTGATTATCCCCTTTCTACAACTTGGAATATCCATGCACATAGACCACTGTGTGTGCGCTATCTCTGCCAAGCTGTTAGACTGAACAGCAAGGGATCGGAATGAACTGGCTTCATAACTGAACGTAATGGACACGCACACACCGTCATTAGTACAGGTTCCTGTGTCCGACACATGTTGCCCAAACATCGAGGAATAACAGGCGCAAAATGTGCACAATCAAAACACATTTCCTGCAAGACCATCCCTGAAGTACAATTCTGTTCAGAAAAAAACAAGGCAGTAAAAGCTTTTACCACAACCCCTTTTGAAGCACTTAGTGAATTCTTCAGCTAAATCGGATAACGATGACAGCACCGGCAGTGCAGGGTTCACTTGCAAATTGTTTGCCTAATGTTTCTCTGTAACTGTGAGCTGGGAAAGAGGGAAGATGAGATGCCTATGCCCAGTTTGAAGGTAGGAGCCTACAACAATGGGTGTTAGTTGCGTCAAAGTGAGGCATTCCGCCTTGAGTTCACAAACAGGAACTGTTGGGAACCTCAGATTGCAATGTGTGACACATCCATGTCTGGCCCTACCCCTCTCTGGTTCGTTATAGGACAATGTTTATAAAATCAGACGAGCAACCCCAGCTGTCTGTGCAGCCAAAGGTAGGACTCTGGTGTTCTGTGTTGCTCTCTGGGTTTTGCTTTCTTTTTGATTCACCACACTTGGTCCCTCATCTTCATTGCCAGGAATGCATGGAGAGCCTGTGCTGCTGTCCCTGGGACTGCTGGGACACCAACACCATCGGGAGACGAGCGAGGCGGCCGGCCGGCAGCGGACAGGTACATTTTTTAAAAATGCATTTTTTGTTTTATTGTCTCCTCACCCCTACTGAGATTTTTGGCAGCAACCACATTGCAGATATGGATCCTTTTTCAACTTTTAAAAAACAACTGAAAAACATGGCTCTTTACTCAACACATGATCATGATCCCCCTAGCCAACATCCTCCGAGCACACGGAATCACTATCCTCTCCTATGCAGATGACACCCAACTCATCCTCTCCCTCACCCGCAACCCCACCACCGCCAAAACCAACCTACACGCCGCTCTCCTCGACACCGCCAACTGGATGACCACTAACCACCTCAAGCTCAACTCAAACAAAACCGAGATCATCATCTTCGGCCCCAACAAAACCACATGGGACGACTCCTGGTGGCCCACCGCCCTAGGCCCCGCACCCACCCCCGCAACCCACACACGCAACCTCGGCATCATCCTCGACCCCTCCCTCTCCATGACACAGTAAATCAATGCTCTAACCTCCTCCTGCTTCAACACACTCCGCACACTAAAAAAATCCTTCAAATGGATTCCCCCAGAAACCAGAAAGACAGTCACCCACGCACTCATCAGCAGCAGACTACACTACGGTAACGCCCTCTACGCCGGCACCACACTCAAACTCAAACGCAAACTCCAGAGAATCCAGAACACAGCTGCACGCCTCGTCCTTGGCCTTCCCGCCACGAACGAATCTCACCACACCTCAAATCCCTTCACTGGCTCCCCATAGACAAGAGAATCACATTCAAGATCCTCATCCACGCACACAAATCCCTCCACAACACCGGCCCAACCTACCTCAATGATAGAGTTAACTTCCACACTCCCACACGCAACCTCCGACCAGCCGACCTCGCCCTAGCAAGAGGGCTCCGCATCCAACGCACCACCACAGGAGGCAGGTCTTTCTCCTACCACGCCCCCAAAACCTGAAACTCCCTCCCCACTGATCTTCGCAAAACCAAAGACCTACTGGTCTTCAGAAAGAACCTCAAGACATGGTTGTTCGATCATTGACCCGCCCTGCCCCCCCCGGTCTCCCCTCCCCCAGCACCTTGAGACCCTCACGGGTGAGTAGCACGCTCTACAAATTTCTTTGATTGATTGATTGATTGAACATGGCCTTGAACGAGTGTTCGGTTGTCCTGCCAGGTCTCTGCTAGCATTTTGATGTCCTCTGGTTTAGTGTGCCCTACAAATGCCCACAACATCACATAACCACATTCTGTAATCTTGGGCAAATGACTTACTTGCTCAATTGGTTCACAGAAATATTTCAGCCATTCAGAGCAAATATTACTCCTAGCGCTGGATAATGCTTCTTGCTCATCATTTATACTTCCGATGAGACATCCTAATAACCTCAGCCATTTGAGACCAGTTCCAGAGAGGGAGGTCAAGTGTGGGTGACTCTGCTTTCTGGCATCCGGAAACATAAGCACAAAATACACAAATTTTGCAGTGCAATAATCTCTTGATCCTGTTCCGGTTGTTCTTGAAATCCTTAACCTCTTGTCTAGTGGCCACTATTGTGGGTTTTTTACCGTTCCCCAATTATGATTATCAACATTATGACAAAGATGTTGTCAGTAGTCAACATTAACTATTTCTTTGTCTAAAACTTGAACGTTATTAGGATGCCTTGTGTGGTTGACTGAATAGCAAACAACAAGGAATAGCCATTATCCGCATTAATATTTGCTATAAATGCGTTAAAGTTTCTGTATGATAATAATTGGTAGTTTCGCAGCATCTTCTGCGCTGCACATTTGCATAATCAGATTAACCTTTCGACGTCGGGGGCATATTTACAAACATATCTCGCAAAGCAGGGCAGTAAGTAAAGTTGCTGCGTTGAGTGATAGGCAGCAGAAATGCGCCACATCTACGAAGATATGGCACATTTCTGCTGTCTCCTAGTGGTGGCGCACTGTGTACTGCCTAGCACCAATTTAGGCACCCTTACACCATGGTGTCTGCGTTACAGGCAGTACTATTTTTGTTCAGGAAGGCATACCTTCCTGTACAAAACAATCCTTAGAAGCAAAGTCCTCCTTCTATGAGTGCTGCAGAATGCAGTGTCGTAGTTTGGACTCTTGCTCTGAGCAAGACTGCTGGTTTAAGGATGACAGTACCTTTGTTTGTAGGCGACTACGCCTTCCCTACAACAAGTCGCAACTGTTGTCCCAACCTTACCGGCTCACTAGCAGTACCTCACCAGAAACACAATAGTAAAAGGTGATTTATGACAGCCGTTACGCATGGACTCGAGAATAAGATATCTCAGGGAGTGTCGTGGTTAAACGGGGATTACCCCTTTCTCACAGATTTATCATGTCTCATACAAACACAGGCAATGACAAAGATGCAGTAGAGTTTCAATAGTTTTTATTTAACATAACTGCAATTTGCGATAAGTTGCATGGGCTGCAATGATTAGGATAATGAATAATGCAAGAAACAGAATTGTGAAGACAAGAGTCATTTTTACAAAGACCCCCACCATCTTGCAATATGTAGAAAAGACATACGAGATGTAATATGCCCTAATACCCTAATGTGAAAAGGCCTAACCTCCTACCTAAAGGAGAGTTGGGTTTGTTAAACCTAATCTGCCAATGCCATGTCCATGAGAGGAGCCCTGAACCTTCGTTACCTTGGAATGAGGTCTCTATCTCAGACTCCGCAGGGACACGAAGACTGGGTCAGCGTCAAGACGACTGCAGCATCGGTATCAGCGATGGTGGCGATGCCCTCTGGTCGGAATCCCTCTGATTATCTGTCTAAAGTGTGATGTATTTATACAGATCTACAAGGACCCCTGACGTAGGTGTGTTCCTAAACAATAGATAACAGACATGCTTGGGACGGCAATTAATATAAGCAATCCCTCGAAAGTATAGAGAGGGAAAATCCCTAAGTGTGAACACCTACTGTTTGTTTGTCTTTGGTGCTTGATCTTGACGCCTTGGCGCGGTGACACTGATAATGTTACCCATAACAAGTGGCCTAACTATAAACAAGGCAGCCATCTTAGAAGAAATAAATAATTAAATGAGCTAAGACAGAGCAAGCTAAGTAGGTTAAAAGTCACTAGGTGATGGGGGCATGAGTCTGCAAGCCAGAGGCTAAGCTAACTCCTGTTATCCCATTAAAACGAACTAGGATTCACTACAGCAGCATGCATAGAAAGAAGTAGTAACAAGGAGAAATAATTATGGGCCAGATGTACAAAACGTTTTGCATGGCGCAAACAGAGAATTTAGCTGTTTGAGACATGCAAAAAGCACATTGCGATGCTCATTCCCATTTTGCAAGTCGGTAACCTGGTTACCGACTCGCAAAATGGGAATGCGAGTTGCAAATAGGAAGGGATGTTCCCCTTTCTATTTGCGATTCGCATTGCGATGCAGAATTGCTTTGTGACCGCGAACACAGTGTGACACTGGTGGTAACCCATTCGCAAAAGGGAAGGGGACCCATGGACCACTGCCTGCTCTGAAAAAATGAAACAAAAACGTTTAATTTTTTCGTTTGTATTGCAACTCGTTTTCCTTTAAGGAAAAAGGGCTGCAATACAAAAACAAATGCTTTATTTAAAAGCAGTCACAGACATGGTGGTCTGCTGTCTCTAGCAGGCCGCCATCCCTGTGAGTGCTGCGAATCGCAAGGGGGTCGCAAATTGCGACCCACCTCTTTAATATTAATGAGGTTGGTCTTTGCGACCCCCTTGCGATTTGCAGATGGTGTCAGGGACACCATCCTGCATCTGGGTTTGCGACTCGCAATTTGCGAGTCGCAAACTCGGAATTTGCTACATCTGGCCCTATATTTCTTCTTTTTACATCTGCTTGAGGGAGCTATATTTTTTTAGCGCAATCTCAGATTTACTCACCTTAGGAAATTAGGGATGGTTGAAAACCTATCTGTGGTGGGTGGGTGTGCTCTGCATATGTTGCAAGAGAGTCATGTGAAGAAACACATACTGGAGAACATGGCGGCCGGCAGGGAAGCAAGTCGCTAGAGAGCTTGCCTGCACGAGATGTCCTGACCAATGCCTTTTTTTGGAAGAGCCTGTATTTAGGTGCCAATCCCACTGAGAGAACGATACATGATTTTTCTTACCATTTTCTTCAGGCTATGCTTCTCAACCTTTCGCAAGGTGGAGGAAGCAGGGGGAACTTCTATCAGCCGTCAATGGTGCAATGTGCTGGGCACTAGCTGCTCTAGAGCTCCGAAAGACCTGCAAGGTCACTGCAAGAGTCTCCCTCCAAGGGAAATAGGCAGCAGCAGCACATGCAGAGGCATTGTTATGTCAGGGTTGGCAGCAACGGAACTGGGAAGTGGTTTAGTGACTGAGTCCAAGTGTGGAATTCCTGACAGCACTTTGCCTAAGAGGACCGAGTCGCAGCAGGCTGGGGTAAGGTGTGAGAGGGCCAAGGCAGCAGCAAGATCAACCAAGCATGGGAGGGTGACAAAGAGATCTAATATATCTAAAGACCTTGAGAACAGAAGTAGGTATTCTTTTAGGACTGCCTCAGGTATCCCTATAAATGCTCCATGCAATAGCACGAGAAACCGCAGAATACAGAATAAAATTAACCACCAAAAGTTAAAAATCACCACAGCTTTAAGGTCTTTTTTCAAGGTGTTACCAATTCTAACATTTCCTGTTGCAGTAGTGAGAGAAACAGGGCAGAACCTGGCTGAGGGGTTTGGTGTAAGAAAGGTAGACGAACAAGGGCACTTTCCAAGATCAGAGGAGATGGCGAGAGCGAAGAGGTTAAGGAGAGTGAAGAGTAATAGGTTTCAATTCTTAGAGGCGCTGGAAGGAGTGGAAATATTGGAAGACCCTCTAGTTGAGAAACAGCCTCTCAAGCATGTAGATGCCTCTCCTAATGAGGGTGCCCAGCCCCTCAACTCTCCCTCCATACCTTCTGTTTCCAGGATGCTGATGCCGACCACCTCAAGTCAATGATTCTCACATTGTCCGCCAAAATTAAAAATGTTTTTGCTATCTTGGAAGAGAATTAAAGAGAAATACAGGGCTCATGTGAAATACTTGAGAAAAAGTTTGACCTCTTGGAGTCCAGGACTCAGGTTCTCAAGGATACAGTCTCGAAACTGACGGACACAGTGGAAAAAAATAAGGTAGAGATTCAGGCATTGAGCAGCAGTGAACAGAAATTGGAGAATAAGTTAAGAAGAGACAAACTAAGAATCCTGAATGTCCCGTAGTGAGTGGAAGGGGAAGATCTAAAGGTTTATGTGGACAATTTAATAAAGGTAGGAACCCAAATTGAAGAGAGTGTGGAAGATATTGCCAAGGATATCCAAAGAATACACAGAGACCAGTTCAGGACAAATCCCACCAGGAGTAAACCTCAGGCGATTTTGCTGAACGTCCATACATACTTTCTGAAAAAAAGGATTTTGTCCAAAGCACTGAAACTGAAATTGTTGAGCACAAATGGATTCACCTACAAGATCAGATCGGATATTTCTAGGGCAACTCTAGACCGGCAATCAGAACTGGACAAGCAATTGGAGGATTTTAAAAACATAGGGGCTAAGGCCCAGTTAAGATTCCCAGATTCCTCTGGGTTATGCACATTAATGCAATGCATAATTTAGGGGACTCAGAGAAGCAGATGAACTGTTGGAAACTACTAAAATGGGCAATTCCTTATAAGATTACGCTAGCAGGCCATAATGGATATTTTCATCATAGTGACTTTGAATCTGTTCAGTATCAATTGCAGTTCTAGGCTCTTCCTCTTCTTTCCTTTGCATATGCTCTTGAGGAGGGCAGGGGAGCACAGGGTGGGGAGCGTGGGAGACAAAGCAAAAAATAATCCTTAAAATCCTCAGCTAGGGCTCATTAAGGTTTGCCAAAGGGAGTTGGAAAGGATCCTACAATATCTAAGGGACTCGCAAGCCTACATCACCATTTGACAAGGGTGAAATGCTCAGAATTGTTTAAATCGCAAAAATTGATTTCAACAAATGGCTTGCACAGACCAGAACACCAGCACTAGAAGGGTGATCAATTTGGTTGAGAAGCAAGTGAATGCACACAGGTATTGTCACAGTTAAACCAGGGAGGTGGATCATCATTAATTTGCAGTTCTATGCTACAAATTTTATGCTGGTGGGCTGTTATGGTCTGAATTTTGATGACATTGAGCCTCTTAAGACGATCTTCCTTAACCTGTTAGACTTCATCTTTCTCAATATAATGGCTGGAGATTTTAATGTTCTATTGGACAAAAATTTGAATAGATTGGACAAATCTATTTCAACATGTTTTCCAAAAACCCAAACTTAGTAAATAAACAATTGTATTTTGTAAGTTTGTGCTGCTTTTGTGTAAAAAAACGACGCAAATGCGGCGCTAAAAAAGAATAAATATGGGCCATAATGGGTCAATTAGCACTGTGTGATGTTTGGAGGGAAAGAGCAGGGCTACCACTGGCTTACTCATTTCATAATAAAAAATATGGCAATTTCTCCAGGATTGACTATTTTTTGACAGTTCTGGTTTTAAGAGAGCAGATCCAGGAAATAACCTACTTAGCTGCCCATTTGCCTGAACATTCGGCCATACTATTGAAATGTAAGATTATTTTCAAGGTCAAGTTACAAAGATGGACCCTCAACCGTACCATACTATTAGATATGGCTTTGGTTAGCAATGTCCGAGTGACTCTGAGGAATTTCTTAAGCTGAATGTTGGTACTGCCCCCTCAACATTGGTGAGGGATGCACGTAAGGCTTTTTAAAGGGGGAAGATCACTAGTCTATTTAGCTTTAGGAATAAGAAGTCTAAAAATTAGATCACAGATTTGGAGTCCGAAATGACGAAAGTGAAAAGGCTATTGGTAATTAAAGCTAAAACCAAAGAGGCCTTAGTCCTAGAAAAAAGGCTCCAGATGTTAAGTGAAGAGTTGGCAGCATTATTAGAGGCCAGAGTAGGAGAGATGGGAAGCGAGTAAACTAGCACATTTCGAATAATGAGAGAATGTGGGGAAGCTATTGGTTTCGAAGATCAAATCAGATCACCCAAGGAATGCGATAAAGGAAATAAAGAGTGATGTGACCAGGCCAATCTTGACTAGCAGTGCTGATATACAGAGAGCTTTCCAGAGGTTTTTTGAAAATTTGTATACTGTGGACTTGCAGATAACAGAGGAGATGGTTAACCATTGGTTAGGTTCGCAGGCTCTACTGGCTCTGTCAGTAAATGAGCAGTGTGTCCTGAACAATTGTATTACCCGGTTAGAGGTTAACAGGGTAATTACCAATAGTAAAGGGGTTAAAGCCGTGGGCCCAGAAGGTCTCCCAGTGGAGCTTTATGACCACACTGTGTGGGGAGATCTTTGAGCAAGGGTCTCAGTTGGCACAGTCTTGCAATGAGGCAACAGTTATGTTAATCATGGAACATTTGAAAAACCCTGCTATATGTGAATTCTACAGACCCATCTCCCTCCTAAACAATGATTATAAAATATTTGCAAAAGATTTAGCAGACAGACAGGTTAAGTGGAGTAGATGGTGGGTTGTTGCACTCAGACCAGAAAGTTTTTGTAACGGGAAGATACCTACATGAATTAACTTACAGCTTTGTCAACTCTATAGATGTGGCCACAACGCTTTACATCCCACTAGCTGTCTTAACCCTAGACACCATAAAAGCTTCCAACAGGGTAAACTGGACTTTTCTGGCAACCACTTTATGACACTGTAATCTGGGAGAAAATTTTTGTAGAGCGGTGCATCTAATATACAAAGACCTTTCAGCAAGAGTCTTAGTGAATGGTAGTTTAGCCTCAGCTTTCAAAATATCCAGAGGTATGGGGTAAGGGTGCCCACCTTCCACTCTCCCCATTGTTTTTTCATCTTTACATTGAGCCTAGAGTCTGCAGGATCAGGAAAGACTCTTCCATTATCCATTTCACTTGCAAGGGTTGGGAGAAAGAAGTCACCCTATATGGGGATGATCTTTTGCTATGCACCTCGAATTTACAGATCGCCCTCCCAACTATCAGCCAGTTGACATCAAAGTTTGGAAAGGTCTCGTCTTCAGTTAATGTAGGAAAAACAGAGATCAAGGCCTGGAACCAGGGAAGCAACAATGTCCTATTCAAGACTGATATGAATTACTTGGGGCAAAAAATCAAACAAGATATCAACATGATTCCAAAAGCGAATCTCACCAAAACACTAGTAGAAATAACCAAACTAAAGAAGGATTCGGTCCACCTCCTGTTAACGGTGTTTGGCAAAATAAATTTAGTGAAGATGGTTATCCTGCCCAAATGTACCTTTCTTTTTAATACAATTTCCATGCCCTTCAAGAAGGAGTGGTTATATAAAATGTAACAGGCTATTTGGATTTTCTTTTGGGCATATAGGGAGTGCAAGGATATCATGGAAGAAGCTCCGCAGAAGGAGGGACAAGGTGGCACTGACACTGCCTGATATGCCGATGTATGCTTGGGCCTTCCAGATGAAGAATGCTAGAATGTTTTTTAATTCCTCTGATTACTCAGAGATAGGTTTTCTGTTCAAGGCCATGCTAAAAGAGGTTGGAGGTACTAATAACGACTTTAGCCCTCATTACAACCTTGGACCGCCGGGCGGCCGCCAATGCAGCTGCACTCCCTCCGCGGCCATTATGAGATCCCCGCTCTGCAGACAGTGAAAAGCTGCATGGGGCCGTGGCCCCGTGACTCCCCTTTCCGGCAGCCTTTTCATGGCGGTTCTTACTGCCATGAAAAGGCTGGCGGGAGGGGGACCCGTAATCCCCTGGGCAGCGCTGCAAGCAGCGCTGCCCTGTAGGATTACTTCCGCCGGGACAAAAGTGGCAGAAAACCGCTGGTCCTGGGGTGCGACCGCGGCGCTTCCGCCGCGGTTGTAATCCCCCATGGAAGAACCCCAGCCTGTTGGAAGTGCTTCCTCCAAAACAGGGTTGTAATGACCCCCTTTATGTCTAAATAATGGGACACTATGTAGTTCAAAAAAGTGAGGTTGAAAGTAGTACAGGCAATGGCTAGAGTTGTGATTTTGTATGAGAAGTACCATGAAACTGTTATACTACAGTAACTTTGCTCCTATCTGGGATTCTCCTGGCACCTAAGATTGCCTAAACAACAAATTGGCTGTAACAATTAAGACAGCAGACATTTAAACATGGGGGCAACTCACATTAGATGGAAAGCTCCTCCTATGGGATTTGTTTTGGCCATAATGGATGGTAACCTTTCTAGGTTCAAGTACTTGCAACTAAAAAGTTGGACCCAAAACTTGGGCTTTGATGTCGGAACCTTTAACCACTTGAAGGAACAGCTAGTAAAAAAACACCAAGGAAGAAGGAAGGAAGTATCATTATGGTACTGGGAACTGCTGGATAACCTGGACAGGGACCTTACCTTATAGGAAGAGTTCTGGGGAGGATATTTGCCCAAGACACAGCTTCTGGATCTATGGCAGGATATGTGCTACCTTGCAGTATTTTGTATTTAATAGACCACGCAAAGCCATGCAAAGTTGCCCTGCACAGCTTAGTAAAAGCCAAAATGGATTCTGCATCGGGGCAGTGCCATAAAAGTGAAGCAAACCCAAAGCAAATCTTTAGCAAAACTGAGCCTTGGTGTTCTGGGTTGGCACTGCTTCAATTCTCAGCAAAAGGCCTCTAGGAATAGCTGAATATACAATATAAGAGAGTGTCCAAACGTGTAACTTGCAAATAGCTTTCTTGCCTCAGTCTCAAACTGAGGCCAGATATACTAAGCATTTGCACTAGCACAAAGTCACGCTAAGTGATGCAAAGCGTGCAAAGTTTTGGAATGGTAAAGTTCCTATGCAGAAGGTAATTTGCACTGGAAAATGTACTTTTGTTGTGAAAATTGTGGTTTGTACCACTTTGCATTAAGGGAGCCTTAAACAGGTGGCATTTAGGCAGATCAGTGCAAGCCCCTATAGCTTGTGACACAAAGCCAGATCTACTAAGATTGTTAGACGGAGCTCTGTGTCACAAAATAACACTGCCTCGAACCGGGCGCAAGTTGGAGAAACGTTTTAAGTTTTGTGTGACAATAAAGTCCATTCATAAAATGATACAAGTAAGCATATGTCTTCCCCAAACTCTATCAATTGCCAGTGCTCTTGCAATCCTCTACCTGGCCTGAAAATTTCGCCAGACAATTTAAAAAAGGCATGCCTCTACTCACTACAAAGCTGGTATCTGGGTATGTACTCATTTAAAAAACCTCAGCAGCAAGAATGAACTGGTAACAAGCCATCATGGGTATATGACGCACATGAATTAAGAACACAATTGAAGTTAAGAATAAGGCCAACACACCCAAATCCGTACTCCCCGTCACAGTCGGTATTAAGTGAGGAGTGCCATCTACCAAAACAGCTATCACAACACATATCCTAAAGACAAATTCAGACCTGCCAACTTCACCAAAATTCGTACAGTGTGGGGCCTTGGAGGGGGCGTGGCCTCATGCCAAGAAGCACCAAAGATGCTTTTTTGCCCCCACCCCAGCCCCAAACTCCCCCCTAACAAAAAAATCAAAAGCTTGCTGAGGCTGCTGACGATGTCTTGGGTTGTTTCACACCCATTAATGAACATCGACAGTTAAAAGCCTTCAAAAATTATCTTAAAACCACTGTTTACAGTGGTTTTCAGCTCTTTTTCCCTCCCACTGTGTGATACTGGCTCCTCACCAGGAGACCACGTGAGGGGAGCCAATACAGTGTGTCACATGGTGCCACCGTGTGAGCTGGCAGGTTGTCGTACGTTCATTTTTATACCCTCAGTTTTTTACTCCCTCCACATACCTGGCCCCACTTCCTTGAGATCCTGTTTTCTGTTCCTGTGTCTGACAGCGTCTGAAGATGGCTTGGTCTTGTGCTACCAGATAAGAGGGATGATGTTAAATATGTTGTAAGTCATGTTTGTTGTTGTTTACTCCTTCGCTGTAGCAAGTGCTTCTGAAGAGTGTAGCAGTCCTCTTGATCCCCTGTGTCCATGAGCTGGTCTAGGACGCGGGAATTTGTAAAGCAGGTTTGGAGCACATTTAGCAAGAGCACTCCCCTTTGTAGGGCGAGAGTTGCACATACCATGGCGACACATTTCAAGCATGCAGAGGTATGAGGCTCAGCACCCGGCAGAGGTTTATAGTAACTAAAATCTCACAAGAAGAGGCTTGGGTAGTCTAGAAAACCCTTCAGTCAGGAAGTCCACTGCAGTGAGTGTGCTGGGAATTCTGTCACCAATATAATGCATTCCAAGTGTGCACAAAAGAGGCATCATATTCAAGAGTATAAGAAAGAGGAAGTGCTCATTCTTTCCAGGAGGGATTTGCAGTGCATGATTCAGGAGACTGTGGGGGTTATTCTAACTTTGGAGGAGTGTTAATCCGTCCCAAAAGTGACGGAAAAGTGACGGATTTACCACCAGCCGTATTACGAGTCCATTATATCCTATGGAACTCGTAATACGGCTGGTGGTATATCCGTCACTTTACCATCACTTTTGGGACGGATTAACACTCCTCCAAAGTTAGAATAACCCCCTGTGTCTTAACCTTGAATGTATCACATGTAGAAAAAACTCAACAAAAAGTTTTTAAAAAGCATCCTACAGTTGCATCCGATGCGCAACACCAGGATCTCCACTCATGAAACGTTTTAAAAAATGCAACACACATAGAAGAGGAAGTAACTAGTAGAAATTAAGATATTTCTCCTTGTTACGCCTCTCCTGGGAAGGTGTATAATTTTAGAGCGTTCCCAGGTTTACCAGGTTTGGTAAATCTGTAAATGCATCAAAAATCATGGGAGTTGTGTGGGAACACCCACTCAATGCCCACGGAATGCTTCCCTTGTACAGAGTAATGCAATGCAGCTATTTTCGCTGCGTTGCATTACTCCAGATTTTTGAAGCCTTTCAAAGCCATGCAAAGTGGTTTTGTGTGGCTTCAAAAATCTAACTTAGAGGTTTGCGTCACACATGTATCACGTTGTGTGGAGCAAGCATGAATCAAACCTCTCATAAGTATGCCCATCTTTTTACAACAGCGATCATAATTCTTCTTATGCTTTTTACAGCGCAACCTGTATGTATGGGTACACAAAAGTTGTGTGGTTTAAATAACATTCTATTTCCGTTCCTCCATCTGGAACTTGGGTGGAGGCCATACCAGGTATTTTCATATACCGTGGGCAGTGGATGATACACTGCATCTTTTTTCAGACAGATCAGCATGGACGTTGATGAACGGCTTCCGACCTCATTCATATGTTGGCGCTATTGACAGCGTGCTTCATGAAGCTCTTAATTTTGGACACTTGAGCACAGGGTAAGGATCTCTATCAGCCCAGCACTTCTCTTGATGTATTCTAAGCATGTTCAGCTCTAATGTTAACAATTCCAATATTGTTGCCTTTCAGAGTATCATGGTGTTTTTTGACCCAGATACTTTCATTAATTGTTGGAAGAGTAAACTTTACAGCCTCTGTAAGTGTTCTTATTGGAGTATTTACAGACACTTGCCACTGATTATTTTTTCCCTAAACCTTACAAGGCAATAAAAGCTAGCCTATGACATTATTTGTGATTGAAATGCAATTCACAAGCATTACATTTTGGCTTCACTCAGAGGAGTGTTGTCTTAACATATTGTGATTCTATTTAAAATATAAACATTTTACGCATTCCACTCTGCTATGATATCTGCATGGCTCCACAGCACTAGTGTTGCTTAGATAAAATTCTATTTACGCTCCCAGAACTTGGCTCGAGGTTAGTTAAATTTTTCCATTCACCATACGCGGTGGTTGACACTCCGGATCTGTTTCAGACAGATCAACATGCCTGTTGATGGGTGGCTACAGTCCGCTTTGATAAGATGAACACATTGAGAGTTTGCTTTAAGCAGTTCATTTTAGACATAGAAGAGAAAGGTAAGGATCGTTCTCAGTCTGACACTCCCCTTAATATATTCGGAGCATATTCAGTTTTTAGTGTTAATGGTTGAAACATTGCTGCTTTTTAGAGCTGTAAGAGGCTGACCTGGTTTGCAGTGGGTACCTAAGGTACTTACACCTTATACCAGGTCCAGTTATCCCTTATTAATGAAATGTAGTCAGTGTCTAGCAGCTAGGCTGTCTAGAGGTAGCTTGTAGCACAGCAGCCAAGGCTAAACTAGGAGACATGCAAACCTCTTGCAATACCACTGCAGTCACACAGTACTCACACACATGAAAGAAAATACTCAGTGTTACAAAAATAAAGGTACTTTATTTTGGTGACACAAATGCCAAAAATACCCTAGAGACTATACTACCTTAGGAGGTAAGTACTACACAAATATTTACACTATTATGCAGAAACAGGTGTAGAAACAGTTAGAAAACAGTGCAAATAGTGAAAATCACAATAGTTAGAAATGGACCTAGGGGGAACACAAACCATATACTAAGAAAGTGGAATGCAAATGTTGGTTTCTCAGCTAAGCAAGTGTAGTGTGTAGAGGGGCGCTGGGTGTATTTGAAAACACCAAAGGTAAGTAATAGAACCCACCCCAGAGCCCAGGAAAGCAGGAATAAATCACAGTACCTTTCCTAGAACACACAAGAACATGAGAAAAAAAATAATGCATGAACCAGAAGAGACTGCAAGACACCAAAAGTGGATTCCTGGACCTGAAGACCTGTGGAAGAAGGGGACCCAGTCCAAAGAGCACAGAAGAGTCCAGGAAGAACAGGAGCCCCTGCTAACCTGGATGAAGGTGCAAAAGAGGAACCACCAGGGAAGAACAACAGTCAGTACTGCATCCAAGAAGACAGATGCAGGTTCCTGGTTGGTGCAGAAGATGTCCCACGGCGGATTAAAGATTGCAGTCTGGTTTGCGTCGCTGGATTACGTCAACAAGTCTTGGCACACGCAAAGCTCGTGGTTAGCGGAAAATGGTGCTACCTGGAACCAGGAGGGACCTGGTGGACTCTACCCAGGAAGAGCAACTCGGAGAGACCTCAGAAGACCAGGCAGCACGCACAGGAGTCCCACAGCATGGGGACAAAGAAGGTGCAAAAGGAGGCCCAGGCAGCACTACAACAGAGGGGCCCACAGCGCCGGAGAACCACGCAGGAAGCTGTGCGTCACCGGATAGAGTGCTGGTGGCTGGAACTGCCCCGTGCACGCAGAACTTCATGGAAGGATGCCAACAAGCCTTGGCAACTGCAAAACATGCAGTGCATAGGGGTACTGTTTTGCATGGGGAGGCAAGCTCTTACCTCCACCAAAGTTGGACAGTAGGACATCAGGACCACGTGACCACTTCAGGCCATCGCCTGTGATGATGGATCCACGCAACTCACCAGGAGAGGGGACTCATTTCGCTGGTTGTTGATACAGAGAGGTGCCTGCTGAAGTAGGGGAGTGCCTCCTTCACTTCAAGGGAGATTCCTTAGTTCTTGTGGTGCAGGCTGAAGACAGGCTGTCCTCTGAGGATGCACGACTGGGAAACAGTTGCAGTTGCTGGCAGGAGTTGAAGATTCAATGTTGCAGAAGTTGTCTTTGCTTCTTTGTTGAGGTTTGTAGAGTTTCTGGAGGGTCCAGATGCAGTTTCTTCAGTGAGACAGTGAAGTAAAGGATGGCGAGGATTCTTGCTGGAGTCTTGCAATCCGAATCTGAAGAACCACCCAAGAGAAAGACCCTAAATATCCCTGAAAGGTGGATTGGTCAGCTACACAGGTAAGCACCTATCAGGGGAGGGCTCTGACTTCACCTGCTGGCACTGGCCACTCAGATGCTCCCAGAGTTCCCTGTCAACTTGGAATCCAAGACGGCAAAACCCAGGGACCCTCTGGAGGGGCTCTGAGCACCACTCCTGGGGTGATGATGGACAGGGGAGTGGTCACGCCCCTTTCCTGTGTCCAGTTTCATGCCGGAGCAGGGACTGGCAGTCACTGAACTGGTGTAGACTGGATTATGCAAGGAGGGCACCAAATATGCCCTTCAAAGCATTTCCAGTGGCTTGGGGAGGATACCCCTCCCACACCTGTAACACCTATTTACAAAGGGGAAGGGCGTAACACCCCTCTCCCAAAGGAAATCCTTTATTCTGCCTTCCTGGGCTTGAGCTTCTCAAGCAACAGGAGGGCAGAAACCTGCCTGAGAGGTGGCAGCACCTGGGGCTGCATGGAAAACCTCAGAAGGTTGAAATGACAATACTGGGGGACCGCTAAGGAGCCCCCTGAGTGCATGGAATCATACAACCGATGCTTGCAAAAGCCTTGGGATATGATTCCAACATGTTTGATACCAAACATGCCTATGTTCGTAGTTACCATTATGTAGCTGGACATAGGTAGTGACCTATGTCCAGTTCACGGAGTAAAATGATGTCCCTGCACTCACGAAGTATGGGGAAATGGTCCTGGAGGTTGTGGGGGCACCTCTGCTAGTGCAGGGGTGTCCTCACACACAGGTACTTTGCACCCTGCCCTCAGGGCTGAAGGGCTTGCTATAGGGGTGACTTATACGTGACCTGGTGCAGTGTAAATGGCAGTGAAAGGGTGCATGCACCTTTTCACACAAGCTGCAATGGCAGTCCTGTAGAAGCCTTTGCATGGGCTCCCTATGGGTGGCAAAAGATATGCTGCAGCCCCTACAGATCCCCTGAACCCCAATGCCCTGGGTACCTAGGTACCATATTCTAGGGACTTATAGGGGGCTACCAGTATGCCAATTGTGGGTGAAATACTGGGTTACCAGTATGTAACAACCATAATTTAAGGGAGAGGGCATAACTACTTGGGTCCTGATTAGCAGGATCCCAGTAGACACAGTCAAACACACTGACAAACATGCCAAGACTCGGGGTAACCAGGCAAGAAAGAGGCTACTTTCCTACAAGAGCATTGTAGGGGTTTCGACCCTGATTTTTTCATTAACTGATGATGAGTAAACTTTACAGCCTCCACGAGAATCTCAATTAGACTATTTACCTAGTCTCCACACTGATGTTTGTCTTTCAAACCTTACAGGGCATTCCTACTAAGCCTATGCCAATCATTAGGTACCAAATGGCCCCACACTGAGTGACTCAAAGAAGTTTTGAACGTTTGCTGATCTCTATCTAATTTGCTCAGGAGGTGCAACATTTTACACTTGTAATCATTGTGATACACTATTATTATAGTATACCTACCCAGTGTTTTTCATCACAAAGGGTGTATCCTATCCCTTTGGTCCTGGTGAAGACCGACTTCATAAAATCAGTCTTCCATGGGTCGCAACATTGATGCTAAAGTCATCGAATGTGTGTATTGTACATTCTAGGATAGGCAACACTTTGTTTTTACCTGCTTGCCAAGTATATGTCTAGACTGTATTCAATGTAGCAAGGCATTTTTGCATTTCTTTGTGTTTTTTTTGTTTCTTAGCATGATTCTTTCACATCCACAAACACTGTGCCATTGCACTTATATAAGCTTCTGTTTGGGACACCTACTTTGTGTGAAGTTTGAGACAATATATGTTTCACGTATAGTGATAAACTTGAAAGTGGTGTATATTTTGCTTTCATTAATTGACAGAAAGAGGACTTTCTCAAGCCCTTCCATGAAAGAATATTATACTGTACAAAAATCTATGACAGAATCATAGTTATAAATACCTACTGATTTGCGTTATCAGCACCTGGGAGAGCCTTCTTGAAGATATTAGCACCTGTGGTAGCCCTTTTACATCTGGTAGGTATTCAAGTAAGGCCTTTCTCGGATGACAAGTTAATTGCATCACTTTCTCTTTCTAAGGCCTGCTAAGATGATTCAAGAGTGTTGATGTGTCTGACCAATTAGGGTTTATCCTGAACTTAAAAACACGCCATGTGTCATCCCTTTATAACAAAGACTGTTAATCAGAGCTCTGTTTGATACCACAAAAGTCTGAGTTTTTCTGTCAGAGAAAAGGGTTCAAACTCTACATGGGACTTTGAGGGACTTTCTCTCTTGCTCGCAAGCAAAGAATGTTTCTGAAGGTGAAGGGTTTAATGGTGGTGACTACAGCAGTAGTTCAATGGGCTCATCTCCATCCCAAGCCTTCACTTCATCATATGTTGGTTTATCGGTTTCTGCCATCAATGGATTTCAAGTTGATGGTACCAGTAGCAGTGGTAATAGGATATCAGTTGGAGAACATTTTTTTAAGGGACTGTCCTTAGTGCCGCTAATCCCACTAGAGATAACATCAGACGCATGCCAGTGGGGTTGAGGTGCAGCTTTCGGAAACATGGAGGTAGAAGATAGGTGGTATTCAGAAGAAAAAGCCCAAAAGTCATTAGATGGCAGGGAGTTATTAGCAGTGAAGAATGCCCTTCATATTTTTACTCCTTACATATAGGGAAGGGCAGTCTTGACAAGGGCAGACAATCAGGTAGCTTAGCACTACGTAAACAGAAAAGAGAGAACCAAAGTCAGATCTCTGGATCACATAGTACAAACCATATATCTTTTGGGCCAAAAAACAACTGTTATTCCTCTCTTAAATGTATGGTGCTTGGCAGAAGCAGCATCACACTGATATCCTCATCAGGAATATTTGTTCCTTGATGAACTTTCATCTGGTGAGGGGAGCATTCTATTTGGTGGAACAGAAGTTTGGTCTGAACATCTCTGCTTCACCTTCCATTGCACTCCTCTCTGTTTTTTTATTTAGAAATGAGGGAATCTCAAACATGGGCTCTTTTCTTCAAGTAGCCAAGAAGCTACTGTACGCTTTCCCTCTTATTCCCCATCTTCTGTAGGTACTTTGAAGATTCAGGAGGAGGCATTTTTGGTAATATGGGTGTCCCATTTTGACCAAAAATGTGTTCAATTCCTTCTACCGCCTCCTCGTCTTTCAAAGCTCTGCAGGTTCTAAATCTATCAGCTTAGAATTTAAAAGGAGGGGGTTGCAGCCGTTAGGTTGTTCTGTAGAGGTTGTGAGTCCATTCAGGAGTCAAGAAGACTTTCTGTGTGAGCCTCATATACCAAACATTGGAATAGTTTTGATAAGTGAAGTGAAATATTGTCTTTGCTTTCTGTGATCCTTTTAAGGTACTCAAGGTTTTACAGGAAGGCTTTCAGAATGGGCTATCTCCTTCCACCCTAGTGACCCAGGTGGTGGCAGAGGATTTGGTGAGTCCTTTACAGACTTCTCCAAAATGATGCCTCTGGTAAAAAGATTACTGACATGTTTCAGTTTAAACAAACCACTTCAACAAGAGAGGGTGCCTTTATGGTATTTATCTATGGGATGAGCGGTTCTCCAGGAAGAAGCCTCTGAACATTTAGAAACAGCTAGTATTGAAGTGCTTAGCTACCAGAGTGTTTTTTCTATTGGAACCCACTTAAACCTGGAGTCTGGGTGAGTTGGGACCCCTTGTCTCATCGTCCTCATATACTAGATTTTTCCCAGATAGGGTGAAGCTTAAATTGGATCCCGGATTTAGACCTAAGATCTCAATTTCATATGGAACAATAAATAGTATTGCTAGTTGACTTATCTGACAGTGGTTAGAGTTCAGAGTTATCTGGATGTTGAGAGCTCTTCTGATTTAATTAGAGAGAACAAAGGATATTAGAAAATCAATTTCTCCCTTTGTTTCTTTCAGCCCAGTCAATCGAGGTACAAAACACATAAAACAGTCTCTTTAAGTAAGTGGGTGGGACAGGCCATTACAAAAGCATATGCAGTAAAAGAATTGCAGATTTGAGGGGCCATACCAGGAAGGTCTACAACTGGAGTGACTGTGTCCTTGGCTGGAGCAAATGGTGTTCCTTTGATAAAAATTTGCAGGGCACTTACATGATGTCCACAAATGCATTGCTTTCATTTACAAGATATCTGTTAAATGCACAACATCTAAAGAGAACACCACCCCATTCACGGAACACCTGCACTTCAAGCTGAAAATCTCAGAAACTTTCACCCTGAAAAGAACCCTTGCCTACCAACCTCCTAGACCACAAGCCACCTTTACCAACCTCAACATCAACTTTGTTGTTCTGCTCACCATCAACTCTAGAGCCTACCTTCTCCTTAGTGACCTCATTTTTCACCTGGAAGACCTAAACAGCTCCTGCTCTACAGCACTCCTCGAATGTTTGATTAACATCGGACTCACCCAGCTCATCCCAGAACCAACACACACTGCCAGACACACACTGGACCCCATCTTCACCACAAGAGAGGGCATCAAAAACAATTCCACAACACCTCTCATATGGACCAACTACTCCATCATCCACTTCTAAATCAACACACCTCAAGTCAACACCCCTACCTAGTTCAGCATTCCAAGCCACAGCTGAGGCAAAGTCACAGAAGCAGACTGGCTCAGCGCCTTCAGCACTGATCAGCCTAGCCCCTCAGATAAGCTTTTCAAGGACATCAACAACTTCAACAACTGGACCAAGGAGGGAACTGCACAGAATCCCTCACATCCATCAAACCCAACAAGCATAGCAGATCACAAGCAGGCCAGCTAGTACACAGGAGACCTCAGAAACAACAAACAACACTGTAACCAGCTAGAAAGGAAATAGAGAACTAGGCACAACATCACCAACAGAACTACCTACAAAGCTGCTCTCGGGCGCTATCACTAGCAAATAAGACACACCAAGAAAAAAACACTAGTGGACCGCATTGAAAGAAGATTAAACAGCTGCAAGGAGATGTTCTTGATTGTCAAGGATTTCACCTCGCTCTCAGCCATTGTCACCAAAAACGCTGCCTCAAAGCAACTCTGTGACAACTTATCTAAATTCTTCCACAGCAAAATCGCAAACATCTACAGCAACTTTGCACACCAACCCAACACCAGAGAACTCGTTGCCAATCTACCGACTGCCAATCAAGATGGCCATCTGATCAAAAGGACAACCCTCACAAGAAACGACACAGCGGAAATATTGCGGGCCATCCAGTCAGGGGCCCCAACAGATCCATGACCCCACAACATCTACAACCTAGGAATCAGCACCACCCTGACCCATATCAACACCTCTATCATGTCCTCCACTTTCCTGGATGAATGGGAACAGAATTCAACACCCTACTCAAGAAGCCCAGTGACCCGAATCAACTGAGCAACTTCTGACCCATCTCCCTGCTTCCATGTCAAGCCAAAGTGATTGAAAAGGCCATTCACAAGCAACTCACAACCCACCTCAATCTTTACCATCCCCTAGACAACACTCAATCAGGATTCAGAAAGAATCACAGCACCAAAATAGCACTAATTGTGGCCAACAATGATATTTGAATCATCCTAGTGTGATGAGAAACAGTGGCCCTCATCCTGTACAAACTCTATGTGGCCTTCAACATTGTTTCCCTAACACTTTCCATGAGATTGGCATACAAAGATCTGCTCTCAAATGGATCTGAGGATGAAACCAAAGGGTCAGGCTGCCACCCTTCACACCAGAGACAAAGAAATTGATATGCAGAGGCCCACAGGGATCGTCCCTCAGCTCCACCCTTTTCAACATATACATGACACTACTTTGCCAACATCATCTGATCACAAGTCATTACCATCATCTGCAATGCCGGTGACACCCAACTCATGGACTGACGGACAAAAGAACCACCACCAGAACCAATATCACCAGCTACATGACAATGGTAGCAGACTGGACAAGAATCAACAGCCTGCAGCTCAACTCTGGCAAGATGGAAGTACTGGTCTTCGGCAAAAGATATCCCCATGGGACACCACCTGTGGCCATCAGAGCTAGGACCAACACCCACAGACAAAACAAGAAATCTAGGGATCATCCTGAATTACAAGCTCAACATGACGGCTAAAGTCAATGCAGTGTGCACCTCCTGCTTCCACATCCTACACATACTGAGAAAAATCTTCAAATGGTTGACTCAGAACACCAGACGGACCATCACACAAGCAATCATCACCAGCAGCTTTGGACTACAGAAACACTCTCTATGCCAGAATCTCCAAACAACTCCTACACAGGATCCAGACTATCCAGAGCACCGCTGTAAGACTCATACTCGATCTCGCACACTACACCCACATTACACTGCACCTCAGGAAGCTTCACTGGCACCCCATTCACAAGCGCAGCCAATTTAAACTTCTCACGCACAGATACAAAGCCCTACACAATATGGAGAAAGTGGTAGCAATGGTATGATGTGTGTCACACTTTCCATAAGTAGAAAATGTATGCAGAGAATGTAGATAGACTACTTAACAGGTGAAGGCACTATGCTATCAAACTAGTGTCAAAAAGAGTCAGAAAAACTCCCACACCAACATGAACATAAAGTACACCCAGAGCAGATCAAATTATCCTGGAACAGTAAAGGACCATCCAACGAGTCTAGTGAATAAGCAAGACTGTATTAATCCAGTGGTGAAGTTGAGGTGTTTATTCTACCAAAAGGCAGGCGGCCTTTTTCAGAGACATATTTAGTCTATGATTACTTTTTCAAGGCTGCAAAAATACACATTGTACAACAAACATACTAATACAAAGCAGTAAAAATCTACTTAACAGACCAAGCATCCTGCACCCGATTGTTTCACTGGTGTGTGTGGACACAAAATGCAACAATTAAAAAATAGTACCCAAGACCGTAGGCAACTAGTACTTTTTAAGAAGTAAAGAAATCCCAAAGGTGTTGATATAAACTGTGCAGGGAATATACCAAATCTCACAATCAAAGAGAAAGAAACCCATCCACCAAGAAAACACCCAACGTGAATAGGTCTTTTAGGTGAAAAGCAAACCAGCCATAAACCTTGCCGCATGGATTGTTATTTATATGCAGAGTAACTGCTGATTGCCAACTGTAGAAAAACCTAGTTAATGCAAAGACGAGCTATGCACAACATGTTTGCAACAGGTAAAAAGCCTCTGTACAGGCTCCTACTTAAGCATAGAGTCTAGATAAGAGAAAGAAGGGCAAAACGGGGAGGAGAAGAATTCATGAGACCAATGTTAACAATGAGAGGAGTTTGAAAAGTAACAAAAGCGTCCTCGGAGAACCTTGATAAGTCCCCCAAATTCTGTGAATGCAGTAAAAATACATCAATACCACTTTACAGAAAGTACAAAAAGAAAACAGAAAAAAAAAATACGATGAAGGCGGAAAGTAGTCTTACCATCAGCAACAAATATTTGTAACTGGGCGGTAGAGGCATGTCCGCTCACACCAAAGTAAGACGTTTAAGTGACTGACTCCATAGAAAGAGAGAACCGGCTAGTTCACAAATGTAACGCTTCAAAAAATACAAGGTCAAGCGTGATATTGAAGATGTTTAGCTACAGGCCATCCTCATATTGACACAGCTCCCAAGTTAGGTAGGGAGCTGCATACCGCCAAAATGTAATCCAGTGTGTAATGCCTAATCAAATGTGAATCACCAGTTCACAAGACATAGAATACGTCTGTAAACCACTAAGCAGTAATTACAGAAGAGTGCCCAAAATGATATCTGAAGAGAAGGTAAAAGGGCATGAAATGTCACACGTCATATGTGTGCACTGTAGTGGTATTAGTAATAGTCAGGACAAAAATGTCAATGTAAACGAAACAACGACATGATAGTAGTGATGACTGTAATATGAAAATATTACGCCGACTACATCAAAGCATGACACATAAGTTGCTGAATCAATATGGAGAGAGAAAGGGCTAGTTTGCAAGTGAACATCACAAAAATTAGAACGAGCGCCATATTGGAAGTATTGTGCTAATACCATTCCTCAAAGTAGCAAAGCTCCAATGTTTAGGAAGAGAGCAGCATACCGGCGATAAGTAAATCAATGTCTAATGCCTCCATCATAAATTACAAATCATCAAGTATTCACCAGAAAAATGAGTCCAAAAAAACCCTGCGTAGTAACCATGAGAAAAAAAAGGGGAGGGGTTAATCAAACATCATGGGGGTCATTCTGACCCTGGCGGCCGGTGGCCGCCAGGGCCACCGACCACGGGAGCACCGCCAACAGGCTGGCGGTGCTCCCACGAGCATTCTGACCGCGGCGGTTCAGCCGCAGTCAGAAGCGGCAAGTCGGCGGGCTCCCGCCGACTTACCACTGCTCGGGGGAATCCTTCATGGCGGCGGAGCGCGCTCCGCCGCCATGAGGATTCTGACCCCCCCTACCGCCATCCTGTTCATGGCGGGAAAGCCGCCATGAACAGGATGGCGGTAGGGGGGGTCGCGGGGCCCCTGGGGGCCCCTGCCGTGCCCATGCCAATGGCATGGGCACGGCAGGGGCCCCCGTAAGAGGGCCCCGCAAAGTATTTCAGTGTCTGCCTTGCAGACACTGAAATACGCGACGGGTGCCACTGCACCCGTCGCACCTTCCCACTCCGCCGGCTCGATTACGAGCCGGCATCCTCGTGGGAAGGGAGTTTTTCCCTGGGCTGGCGGGCGGTCTTTTGGAGACCGCCCGCCAGCCCAGGGAAAAACTCATAATACCCTCCGCGGTCTTCTGACCGCGGAGCGGTATAATGGGGGCGGAATTCTGGCGGGCGGCCTCCGCCGCCCGCCAGAATCAGAATCACCCCCCATATGTCGTATATGTGCTGT
Organism: Pleurodeles waltl; assembly: GCF_031143425.1. Lineage (NCBI taxonomy): Eukaryota > Metazoa > Chordata > Amphibia > Caudata > Salamandridae > Pleurodeles > Pleurodeles waltl. The sequence goes on along the minus strand of NC_090440.1, from coordinate 1,833,622,380 downwards.
ATGGATAGTGATTTTATTACAAGACCGGAGGCTCCTATTATGCTTCCTTTTCTTGCTTTAATCTTAACAGCAGCCAAGAAAAACAATATTACGACAAGAACTACATATCCCATGAACCAATGAAACAAGATGTCATACATGAAGTCACAAAGAAATGACCAATAGCAAGCCCGCAACTCCAATAACTGTCTTAACTGTGAGCAACAAGCCCTCTTTTCTTGCTGCTCGCAGTCAAGATAAGTTATACATTTCTTCATACGTTATTATACTCTGTGTACGTTTATTATTATTATTGTTATTATTATTATTCTGTATGGTTTAATTGTTGGATGCTTAATTCTGTGTATACTTTCTGTGGCGATACGAGTGTCTTGTTCGCTCGTCATTTTGAGAGCCGAACGTTCTTCCAGAACGTTCGTCTCTCCCTTTCCTGTCAAGTTCTGAGGTACGCGCCTCAGTCAAGCGCTTACCTCCGTAGCTTCACGTCGCGCTTAAGCAGCGCGCCTTCTCAGTGTTTTCTTCATTTTTCCTCAAGGGGCTTTCTCTTTTCAGGTGGCGGTTCGTCACTGCGTCCTCCACACGTTCTGCCCAGATTTCAATTTCCTTTTTCGGGCGGAATCTGTGGGTGTGTCCCGCCTTCGTTAGCCTTTTTTGGTGTTAGGTGAGTGTCTTTCATCCTTTTACACTACCCTTACCCATGCCCATTGCCCAAAACATATTTGTAACCCCTTCTTTACTGGGTTGTATTTAGAGTAGCATTTTATTTTTATCTTTCGGCTACCTTTTTTAGATTTGTGAGCTTTCCTGTCCCTTGTAATTATTTTGAACATTTAAGGATGTCTAAAAATAATTCTGAAGTTTCTAATGATGAGGATACTCAGGATTTTCACACCAGCTTGAATACTTTTATTCAAGATTCTGTTCAACAGGCTGTGTCAGCGTCCATGTTGCAGATGTCTAAAAATTTTTTAATATCTTTTAAAAAATTGGCTTCCCAAAATTCTCATGTTTCTGGGGCGAATAAAGGGAAGGACCGTACTCTTTCCAAGGTACAAATTGTTTCTGGCACTGAAGATTCTTCCCAACTTTCTGGTCCTTCCCTCCCCCGTAAGGAGGTTCATACGGTGGAAAAGGGTCCTTCTCATTTTAATATTACACAGTTGAGGGACACAGATGATAACATGGAGTTCGATGACGGGGATGACGATGATACCCAGGGTTTTGATGACCTCTGGCAAGGCCCTCTAGAGAAAAGGTGAAAAATGCATCTTTCTGATTCGGATCTTACAGCTAATACAAATGATTTTCCTGTTCTTGATGGATTGGGGAAATGATGTTTGATCCCACTTTAATACTCCATCCGAATTCCACTGAATGGTTCCCGTCTGAACGTGTGGCGGATTATGTTTCACTTCATTTAAAACATTCTTTGGACAAATTAACAAGAAATAAACTTTGTTCCGAATGTCCCCGTCCCTCCCTTCCTCATAACATCACTTCCACTCCCATTATTGACCCTAGCATGGTGTTGTTTTTCTCCAAATATGGTAAAGACCCTAAAAAAGGGGTCGATAGGGCTTGGTCCGTTTGTCAGGACAGGCTTTTAGATCTGGTGGGTCCTCTGACCAGAATTCTTGATTTGGCAGAGGAGACTAGGTTGGAAGGCTCACAAATTGACCCAGCTACCCTATCTAACTGGGCCCAACGGGCAGTATGTATTTTGGGCAATGCGAACACAGCTATCTCCCAGGAGAGGCGTAAAAGTCTTTTGATAAAAATGGACCCTAAGTTGGGCAGCCTTGCTTCCAGAGAGGAAGGTCAGCAAGCCAATGGTCTTCTTTTTGTGGACTCTTTTATTAAAGAACTGAGTAAATACGTTTCTACCTTCGCAACTCCGGATAAGGCTCAGTTCTCCTTAAAGAAGATTTTCAACTTCAGGGTTTTTGGCAGGGCTGGCAAAGGGAGGAGCCGATTTACTGGCTGCTTTGCCTCCCGTGGTGGCAGTTCCCTCAGAGGCTCCTCTTTCTACTCCCCTGAATACAGACCTCAGTTCTACCCTCAAATAGGGAGAGGGTTCAGGAGCAGAGGTTACCGTCAAAGAGGAGGACAGGTCTCAGGTAAGAAATTAAAAGTTTGGCCCTCTTCCTGTGAGAGGTCGATTGGCACATTTTCTTTCAAACTGGTATCAAATTATTGCGGATCCAGGGGTTCTTCAAACCATTCAAGAGTATTACATAGACCTTTATCAAGTTCCCCGCCAGACTCGTCCTCCTCCCCCTCTGAGGTTTTCTCAGGAACAAACCCGCTTAATCAATCTGGAGATTCTTTCTTTGATTTCAAAGAACATAATAGAGGAAACACGCTTTCTCTCCTTGGGGTTTCTCAGTACCATTTTTCTGGTCCAAAAAAAAAAGTTTTGTCTAGTGATAAATCTGAAATTGTTCATCAATTATGTAGTTTACAATCATTTCAAAATGGAGACTATTCGGCATCTCAGAGACGTTTTGATGGAAGGTGATTGATTTGTTCGCCTAGATCTCCAGGACTCTTAGTTTGTGATTCGTGTCCACCCTTTTTACAGAAGATTCCTGCAATTTCAGTGGGAAGGCTCGATCTTCCAGTTCACAACTCTTCCTTTCCGGCTCCCTTCCGTTCCTTGGTGTTTCACAAAAGTGATGAAACCGGTGGTAGCTCATCTAAGAGCTCAGGGAATAAGACTGATCATTTATCTAGACGATTTTCTCATTATGGCTCAGAACAAGGACACCCTGTTAGGTCATTTGCACATTTGCCTTTATCTTTTGCATTCCCTAGGTTTTCTAGTAAATATGGAAAAGTCTTCTCATGTTACCTCAACTCAAGTAGAATTCCTGGGGTTTCTTATATATTCCAAAACAACATCCCTGTCTCTTTCCCAACAAAAAGTGAGTTGTTTAAAACACGAACTTCGGCAAGTCCTCAATCTTTCCGTTCTCTCTCTTTGATCTCTGGCAAGAATTGTAGGCCTCCTGGCCTCTTCTATTCAGGCCATATTTCTAGGTCCATTACACAACAGAGCCTTTCAGAGGTTGAAGATTCAACATCTTCGCAAAGGTCTTCGTTATTCAGATATAATTCAGCTGGACCAGGACTCTCGAGCAGAGTTACAGCGGTGGCCCGATCATTTGGAAGCATGGAATGGATGAGCAATTTTCTCTTCGGCCCCAGATCTAGTATTAGAATCCGATGCAAGTTGGATAGGTTGGGGCGCAAGGTGTAGCAACGTCTCGACTGGGGGCGTATGGTCAGGGAAGGAGTCTGCACTGCACATCAATTGTTTAGAGATGCTTGCAGGCTCCTTTGCATTGAAGACTTTCGCAAAGGACAAGGTAAGTTGCTCTATTCTTTTAAAGATGGACAATATTTCCGCGGTAAAATACATCAATCATCTTGGAGGAGCGAAATCAAAACCTCTTGCGGATCTAAGTTTTTGGGAGTTTTGCCTTCTTCGAAAATTGTCAGTCAGAGCGCAATATCATCCAGGCAAATTGAACACCATAGTGGATTGATGTTCTCGGCATCTAAAACATTCCAGCGACTGGCGTCTTCACCCTTTCGTATTCAACAAACTTTCTTAGAAATTCGGTGTCATGACGGTGGATCTGTTTGCTTCTCGTTTGAATTCTTACCTTCCCAAGTTTTACAGTTGGAGACCGGATCCTCAAGCTCTTGCTACAGACACTTTGCTCCAGGATTGGTCTCTCCATCTCCATTATGCTTTTCCTCCTTTCATGATGATAGCCAGGGTCTTAGCCCAGGTTCGTTGTCAATGAGCTTCCCTGGTGCTGGTAACTCCCTTTTGGCAAACCCAGCCTTGGTTCCCTTCGGTTTTGGAGTTGTCAATTGATTTTCCGGTTCTAATTGCAACCTTTCCCGAACTCCTTCTCGATCCGGAAGGTCGTCCTCACAATATGATTCTCGATCATACATTAACTCTGGTGGCATGGAAGATTTCGGGACAGCCTGGAGAACCCCCGGAATTTCGGAAGAAGCTTCCCAGTATATCCATCACTCTTGGGCCCCGGGAACGGCTAAGGCTTACAAGTCCGCCTGGTTGGTCTGGAGTGGCTGGTGCCTGGACAGGAATTCAAATCCCTTTTCAGCCGATGTGACTTTAGTCATTAATTTTTTAGCTGCTCTAGCCTCTCAGGGTAAGGCATATAGAACAGTGAATACCTATAGATCTGCTATTTCTGCCGAGCATATTCAAGTAGATGGAAACCCTGTCAGTGAACATCCTTTGGTGTGTTGTCTCTTGAAGGGAGTAAGATTTTCCAATCCTCCTGCTTCTAGATATAATCATTTATGGGATGTGAATTTGGTTTTGAATTTGTTTAATTCTTGGCATGATAACAAACTTCTTTCTCTGAAATGCCTTTCGGCAAAGTTAACAATGTTGCTATGCTTGGTTTCTTTGAAACGTGTTTCCGATGTTAGAGCTTTAGATGTATCCTCTGTCTAGTTCTCTCCTACTAATGTGTCTTTCAGAATTCATAGAAGAACGAAAACAAATCTTTCCATGGTTCACTACCCGTACTTTCCTTCACATCCTAAACTTTGTGTTGGTAACTGTTTAAAAGTTTACATAGCAAAAACTGTGGATTTAAGAACGTCTTCCTCTCCCTAGTTGCTGATTTCCTTTTTCAAAACTTATAAACCGGTCTCTTCTCCTACCCTTGCTCGTTGGGTTAAGTGGGTTATGACCCTCACGGGTATTGTCACCAGTTCGTTTGGGGCTCATTCTGCCAGAGGTGCTATAGCTTCTAAGGCCCTCTGGGCCTGTGTTCATTTGGAGGACATTCTTAGATCGGCAGACTGGTCTAATGTTTCCACTTATAAAACATTTTATTGTAAACCAATTTGTACTGTTGCCGATTCTGTTATTAACATGCTTTAAGCAAGCATAATAGGAGCATCCGGTCTTGTAATAAAATTCAGATTTTCCTAGCTTTAGTGAAGGAAAGTCTAGATTTCATTAAAGACACTGAGGCGAGTATTATCCCACCGCTTTTCTTAACCCTCCCATTTCTATCTCAGTGCCGGCTTCCCCTGCACCACTCGCTTCTTCATGAGGATGTTCGTTCTACCACCAAGTTCCTACCTCAAGAACTCTCTGCATCTGTTACTCTTCATGGAGATTGATCTTTGCCTTCTGGTCGTTATGTGGACCAGCCGAATTCGGTTTCCCCTTCAGCTCTGGACTTTGCGAAAGACTTTTTGATGCCATTGATGGCATTTTCCATTATATTGGTTATTATTCCATTGTTTCATTTCCCTTGACGTGCTCTCGCAAGAAAAGAGGGCTTGTTGCTTGCAGTTAAGACAGTTATTAGAGTTGCGGGCTTGCTATTGGTCATTTCTTTGTGACTTCATGTATGACATCTTGTTTCATTGGTTCATGGGATATGTAGTTCTTGTTGTAATATTGTTTTTCTTGGTTGCTGTTGAGATTAAAGCAAGAAAAGGAAGCTTAATACTCGCCTCCGTGTCTTTAATAAAGTCTAGACTTTCCTTCACTAAAGCTAAGAAAATCGGAATTACCGTAAAAACAAAAAACTTCAAAGTCAACAAGAGAGTGGCATTGTAAGTGACTGCAATATAAGGTTTTACACCAATAATGGTGCACAGCACCCAAGGAAGGTACAAGAACAAATGAGCATATGACAGGCTGTACAAGATACAACAGTAGACCCAAAGCCAAAGAGAAAAGAGAAAAAAAGCCAGTGTAAATGTCGCCCTGAGTACATAGAATCATGAAATCCCTGGTGGGAGAATGAAGGCATGACCAGAAAAGGCCAGTCAAGAAACCACGGTGATCACAATAGTGCGAGAAATCATAAGAGCGTACATATAGGAAAATTCACCCACATGTTTAGCATGTTATAAAGATAATTTGAGTATATCATAGATGTAAGTTGTACAGTAAAAGATAGTGATCACGATGCAACACTTTGATAAAAATAACCAACAGGAAGTGAAAAGAACAAATCCCTGTCTATACATTGAACCAACATATAAGGTATAAACCAGAGGGAACGAAGTAGCTTAGTCCAACAAAGGGAAATAGTTTATGAATCATCAAGAAAAACATGTAGCTCTCAATTTACATTGAGCCCTTGGTCCACAGCTCTAAGTTTAGTGGTTCAGATTGTCTCTAATTTGCGGAATGCCTGGATTCTGTCACCTCCTCTTCCATGTTCTAATGCCACTCCTATGGCATGGAACCTCAGTTTAGACAGAAGATTTTGTGTTGGGGCGTTGAATTGAGATGCAAGGGGATAGTTTGCATTTCCATTCCTGATAGCCAGGATGTGCTCCTGTAGTCTCTCTTTCAACTGTCTTATAGTATTTCCTATATAAATGCAGTTACATATCTACACACTACTGTAGACCACAAATTTAGTGTTACAATTTACAACAGCATTGATGGTGTACTTGATTACAGTATTATACTGAAAGCATTTAAGTCTGTCCAAAGCAAAAGGACAAATATTACACTGCCCACACTTACAAAAAGCCCAAAGGTTGTGGCATAAGCCAGCCAGAAGTGGTATAACCTTTATCCTGGGCCTGGAAAGTGGAGCACAAAATGTTTTGTAAGGTTCTACCCCCACTATAGGTGACTAGAGGTATAATGGAAACAAAGGGCCTGATTACAACTTTGGAGGAGGTGTTAATCTGTCCCAAATGTGACAGATATACCACCAGCCATATTACGAGTTCCATAGGATATAATGGACTCGTAATACGGCTGGTGGTATATCCGTCACTTTACCGTCACTTTTGGGATGGATTAACACCTCCTCCAAAGTTGTAATCAGGCCCAAAGTCTTTCAGGGATGCGTCTAGATTTAAAAAATGCCAAGGTTGCTATAGAATCTTATAAAAAACATGGCTCGAGCTGTGGTATGGTGTAATAAGTTCCATCCTTGATGTCCCCTTGGATGGTCTGGGCTTATCTTGAGTAAGGTCTGACGCATAATGTTTAGGATCCTATGCTTTGCTTTTATAATTACTGTGGCTGGATAGCCTCTGGATAGAAACCTTCTCTCCAGATGGTCAAGTTTAGTGCAATAAGTGGATTCCTCACTGAAGTTACATCTCAGTCTAATCATTTCCCCATATGGGAATACCTGGGGTGTGAGCTGGTGGCATGGAGAATCGAATTGCATGAAGTTTGTTTTCTAAACAGTGTGGAAAGGATCCTAGTGTCCTTGCTATAAAGCGTGAGGTCCAAGTATGTTACCTGTTTTTGATTTGAATCATATGTAAAAAGGATGTTGTAGGGGTTGTCATTTAGGAAAAAAACAAAATCAGATAGTAGCTTCATACTGCCTGTCCAGATCATAGATATGTCACCTAAATGTCTTCCCCAAAACACCATATGTTTTCTATATGCACCCCATTTAGAGGTCAGCAAAAGAGGAAGAGCATTTTGAGTCCATTGCCACACCTTCACACTGACGGAGCCAAGTGCCATTGTGTATGAAGACATTGTTGTCCAGTACCAGGGAAACCATGTCAATCAGCATATTGGTATGCTCAAGTAGAATTGAGTCTCTAAAGGAGAGAAAATATTGCATCGCTTGTAAAACCATAGTCAGAGGAATGGAGGTGTACAGAGAGACTATGGCCCTCATTATGACATTGGCGGTAGATCCCACTTACCGCCATGGCGACGCGGCGGATAACCGCCAAGCATATTCTGACACACACATACCAATTCGTCACTATACAGCCACACACACAAGCGCGGCAGCCCAAAGGTCAGTGATAAACTGGCGGTACCCAAACCCACCCACACAGTTACGCCAACAGAACAACGCCACAACATTATGACCCACGAATCACAGCAGCGGACATTCAACAGCAGTAAACCACTGGCGGTACATACTGCTGCGCTCAAAATACACACACTCAAACACAACTACACCACATTGGACAACTCAAACCACACACACCTGACACTCACACCACACACACCACACCCACACACCCACACCTCTATAAAACACACACCCACACTACCCACATCCCTTTACGACTAGAAATGATTGCCACAAGAGAGAGATACAGCAAGAGCAACCACACAACCAGAGCCACATAACACCATCACTTATACACCATCCACGCACCTTATATCACACACCCAAACACATCACCCCACACACCCTCTCCCACACCACTAACACTACACTCATGGCACCACAACAACACCTCAGGTTCTCGGAGGAGGAGCTAAGGGTCATGGTGGAGGAAATCATCCGGGTAGAGCCACAGCTATTTGGATCACAGGTGCAGCAGACATCCATTGCTAGGAAGATGGAGCTATGGCGGAGAATCATGGACAGGGTCAACGCCGTGGGACAGCACCCCAGAACAAGGGATCACATCAGGAAGAGGTGGAATGAACTATGGGCGAAGGTGCGTTCCGTGGCAGCAAGACACCAACTAGCTGTACAGGGGACTGGCGGTGGAGCCCCACCTCCTCCCACAGACTAACAACATTGGAGGAGCAAGTCTTGGCAATCATGCATCCTGAGGGCCTGGCAGGAGGAGGAGGAGGACTGGACTCTGGTAAGTCAAATCTCCATTACTATCACCCCCCACCTGCATGCCATCACAAACCCCCACCCTTACCCTCACTCCCATCACTTCACCACCTCACACATACCCTACCATCACAACCCACTCATCCCAATACCACACCCTGCATGCAACACCAATGCATGGACACCCCTCACAGACCTGCATGGACACCTAACACCACTACATGCACACTGGAGAGAATCACCTAGCCCAGAAAATAGCAACTCACAAAAGGGCAAATCTGCCAGGGCAACAACAACCATAGAGGGCAACCCACCCATGCACAATATGTCACACGCAGAAACAATAACACTGCATTCACATCCCCACAGGTACCCCAGCCAATGTCACAGGAGATGAGGGGCCAGCAACATCCATTCCCCCCACAGAAGAGGCCCACAGTGATGACAGCAGCTCTGGTCGCCTGGATCTGGATGACCAACCTCACCCATCAGGGATCTCCGGACAGTCGGTTACCCAGGAACAGTCACACACCACTACAGAGCCTCCCCCATCAGGAAACACCATCACAGCACCCACCCAGCGGGCCCATACCTCTGTCCCCAGGACACGTCAAACAGCGGTGTGTCAACCACTACAGGGACCCTAGGCCACCCCACAAACACAGGACGATCAGGGACCTGGGGTCAGTGGGAACACAGTTCAGGGGACAGAGGCACAGGACAACAGGGAAGCTGGGAGGACTGCTGTGTGACAGGGGGAGGACAAGCCCAGGGAACCGACTCTCCAGGAGGCACTAACCGTGATCCTGGGAACATACCAACATTCCCAGGATACGCTGGGCCAGATACTGCAGGAGAACATGCGGCTGCAGGAGGGACAGTACCTGGGGAACAGGGAGGACTTGAAGGACATCAACACCACCCTGGTCTCCTTTGCAGGGGTGCTGGCAGAAATGGCCAACACTATGAGGGAGGCAGTGGCACACCACCGGGCCTCTGACACTAGCCAAATGGATAACCAGTCCTCCACCTCTGCTGCCGTTGGTGGACAGGAGGCCCCGCCACAGGACCAACAGGCCACCAGCACCCCTCCCCCTGCAGAAGGAGAACCACCCTGCAAATATTCCCTGCGATCCAGGCAGAAGCCAGAGACTACTGCCAAGACCCCCGCCAGGAAAAAAGACTCTCCTGATTGTCACCCTTGTGTCCCACTCTGTCACCCTGTCCACCTTGAACTGCCATTGCTCCCCCGTGCCCCCTTGGACAGTGCATCTGTGATACAAATAGACTGGACTCTATCCTGGACTTTCCTCCATCATCAACCCAGCCCATTCCACTACCCCCTCTACTTCTTAGCACTTAAATAAACACCCCTTGAAAAAATACATACAAGTATGGAGTATGTCAAATGATTTAAGTATGCATTTGTTTGTCAAGGTTTAAACACTGCAATTCAACTGTACAGTAATGTATACATAGGAAAGACCTGTAGTTGGCTGCAGTCAACACACCAGGAGTGATAGTGGGGCACAAATATCTGCAAATAGAGATGCCAAAGGGTACAGTGAGTGGCCATAGAAGTGGGAAAAACAGCCTGCCAGTGACAACGTCAAACACAAAACTGTCAATTAAATGTGAAGTCACACTGTCTTACCTGTGTGTCGTTGGAAGTATTGATGAATTATTGCACTTCTGTTGTCCTCATCCTCATCCTCTGCCTCATCTTCACTGTCCACAGGGTCCACTGCTGCCACATGGCCATCTCCAGCCTCCTGCTCCTGCAGAAAAGGCACCTCGCAACGCAAGGCAAAGTTGTGCAACATACAGCATGCCACAATGATCTGGCAGACCTTCTTGGGTGAGTAGCACAGGGATCCACCTGTTAGATGGAGACAATGAAACCTGGCCTTCAGGAGGCCAAAGGTCCTCTCTATAATTCTTCTTGTTCCCCCATGTGCCTCATTGTAACGTTCCTCTGCCCTTGTCCTGGGATTCCTCACAGGGGTCAATAGCCATGAGAGGTTGAGGTAACCAGAGTCACCTGCAAATATCGATGGACAACTGTTAGCCACACACTAACCCTTAGGGCCCACACCATACACATACAACAACATAAACTGGGTGGGAAACAGGGCTCACCTATTAGCCACACTCTGTGCCTCTGGAGTTGAGCCATCACATTTGCGATGCTGCTATTCCTCAGGATAAAGGCATCATGCACAGACCCAGGATACTTTGCATTGATGTGGCAGATGTACTGGTCCAACAGGCACACCATCTGCACATTCATGGAGTGAAAGTTCTTATGATTTCTGAACACCTGTTCATTTCGCTGGGGGGAGGGGGACAAATGCAATATGTGTTCCATCAATAGCCCCAATAATGTTGAGGATATGTCCCATTGCATAAAAAACAGCTTTCATAGTGGCCAAATCCTCCACCTGGGGGAAAACGATGTAGCTTCCCATGTGTTTAATCAGGGCAGACAACACTCTGGTCAGCACTATTGAGAACACTGGCTGTGACATTCCTGCTGCCAAGCCCACTGTCACTTGGAAGGAGCCAGTTGACAGGAAATGGAGCACTGATAGCACTTGCACAAGAGGGGGGCTCCTGGTGGGGTGACGGATAGCAGAGATAGGTCAGGCTCCAATTGGGCACACAGCTTCGTGATTGTGGTCCTGTCAAGTCTATAGGTGAGGATAATGTGCCTGTCCTCCATTTGTTGCCAAGTCCACCAGGGGTCTGCACATGGGGGGATGTCTCCATCTCCTATTCATCCACAGCGGTTGAAAACTATGGAGTAAAATAGTGAGCAGCTGGTCATCATCTCTTAATTCCAAACACTCCAGTTCAATGCATGTTGTGATTGTAACAGTATTTTCAAGGAGATGTCCAAATGGTGCATTTGTGTACTGTGACGCAGTTAGGATCCATGGCCTGCCTCCCCCCATGAAATGGCGTCCTTCTGTCCTGTATGGAGGGACAGGTGGAAATGAGGTAATTCCGCTGACGTTGTGCGCCGTTGCGGGAGGCATTCGAAAACCACTGTGCAACTCCTCATTGGTTAACATTGGGCCCTATGGGGTACAGTGGCCAATGGTGATGGACACCGGCGATGACGGTATGCACTGCCACCGACATCACTGCCATTTTCTATCTGTTCACTCACTTGCTACCTGACCTTTAAAAGGAGAGGACCTACACTGCATGTGCTGCTGTGACCTGTGTCTGGAACTGACCATGGCTCATGTGAATGGAGAAAGGGCCCATGCCTTCACCTCAGGGGAGTTGGTGAGACTGGGGGATGGGTTCCTACCCCAGTACCGAATGCTGTATGGGCCTCCAGACCAAGAGGTGCGTACACCTTGAGTACGATACATGGTGCGAGAATGCATGGAGTGCTGTGTGCGAAGGCCTCATGTAGGGGGTGGGTGGTGCCCTGGGCAGCGTGCATCATGTATGGTGGGCCATGTCTGTGCTAATGGGGATGGGAAGGAGGCAGGCGGTCAGACTAATACCTTTCCCTGTGTCCATTTCTGTGCAGGTCAGCGCCCATTTTAAAAAGGGTATATAGTGTGCCATCGCCAAGAACATGCAGACCCTGGGGGTCTATGGCAGGCAGAGCACCCACTGTCAGAAACGGTGGGAGGACCTGAGATGCTGGGCACGGAAGACCACGGAGGCCCAGGTGGGGATGGCTTCCCAATGAGGAAGGGGTGCCCGTCCAACCCTGACCCCCCTGATGGCCCGCATACTTGTGGTGGCCAATCTGTAGCTGGATGGGCGCTTGGGGGCATCACAGCAGCCACAAGAGGGTGAGTACAGTGCCCCAATATACAACTTGCGCCTGGTGGGGTGGGTTCTGGGTAGGGGGTGTGGGCCCTGTGGGTGCCCCTAGGCCAGGCCTGGTGTTGCAGGGTTGGTCCCATGCTGGGCAGGGTTCTGATGTGAAAGTACTCCAACCAAGCTAGTAGGCATCCACTACTGGGCAGGGTCTGTGGGTCTCAGGTATGCTGCAATTGACGTTAGGTGTCCCTATCCATAGCCTGGTGACTAGCATTGTGACTGGTAGTGCATTTCCTAGTGCGTAGGGCTGTTCCCTGTGTATGAGTGTGTAGTGTACGCCAACGGTGGTGTTGTTGGTTCTGTTGACCAAGTGTATCCTTTGTGTCTCCCCCCCCTTTGTTTTGTCACCCTGTCCTTATGTGCATTAGCATCATCTGGCGGAGGAGCAGAGGCAACGGCAACAGAGGGAGCTGCATCCCACAGGACACAGGAGGGTATTGACCTCCTGCGATCCATCTCTGTTGGGCAGTCAACCATTGTGAATGCCATCCAGGGGCTGGCAGCCCAAATGCCACAGACAAATGCATTCCTGGAAGGCATTCACACTGGCATGGTGGTCCAATATAGATCAATCCAGGCTCTGGCCTCCTCTCTGATGGCAGACACTGTCCCTGTTTCCAGCCTCTCCCCTCCAACTTCCTCTTCCCAATCCCATTCCATCCCAATCCCATTCCCCTCAACCTATCCCAAGCACACAGTCAGACCAGAATGCACCCAGGACAACACACAAGAGTGGACATGGCAAACACAAGCACCACACTTCATCCTACAAGCACTCACACAAACACCATCCAGAATCAGACATACCAACATCCACTGCCTCCACTGTGGCCCCCTCCGCCTTGTCGTCCACCTCCCTCCCAGTTCCATCTCCACTCACACCTGCATGCACTACATCCTCATCCACTACCCCCATCACCAGCACACCTAACAGCACACAGCCCTCACTGGCAGTCACCACCCCCACTTCCATGCACACGTCCCCTGTGTCCTCTCCCACTGTGTCTGTGCCCCTTCCTCCCAAAGTACACAAACGCAAGCACTCAGACATCCAACAGCCATCCACCTCACAACAGCATCCAGCCCATGCACCTGCACCCTACCACCACTCCCTCTTCCTCCACTACCAAACCATCTCCCTCTTCCCGCCCCAATGTCCCTAAGAAGCTTTTCCTCTCCACCATTGACCTCTTACTTACCCCCCCATCCCTCACATCAGGCCAGGGCGGTCAAAACCCAGGCAAGCACCTCAGCCACCCAGTCCACCAGGTTACCGCCGGGGTGCCTGTTAATTTCGCTCTGGCAGTCGGTGTGCTAAAATGGCTGTCTGTCTGAGCGGTTTCCGCAGTGGTCATAATTTCATATTTATTATCGCCGGCCTGTTGGCGGTATTACCGCCGCTTTATCACCAACTGCCAGGGATGTAATGAGGGCCTATGTTTAGCGTTGCTGTTAGACTTGGCATCATTGGCATGGTCTCCCCTAACTTTTGCCTCTACTTCCTAAGTTGTTTCTGCGTGCTGGACTCTGCTTTTGCTGGTTTGTGTGCTCTGGACACTATACCACTGCTGAACAGTGCTAAAGTGCAAGTGTTCCCTGTATAAATTGTATGTGTACATTGGCTTATTTGATTTACTAGTAAGTCCCTAGTAAAGTGCACTAGCGGTGCCCAGGGCCTGTAAATCAAATGCTCCTAGTGGGCATGCAGCACTGGCTGTGCCACCCACATTAGTAGCCCTGTAAACATGGCTCAGACCTGTCACCACAGTGTCTGTGAGTGCAATTTTAAGCTGCCAATTCAACTTGGCAAGTGTACCCATTTGCCAGGCCTAAACCTTCCCTTTTTAAACATGTAAGGCACTCATGCAGTGTATGTTAAAGGTGAGACATGTACTTATGTTTTTTACATGTCCTGACAGTGAAATACTGACAAATTTGTTTTTTACTGTTGCAAGACCTATCCCTCTCATAGGTTAACATGGGGGCTGCCTTTAAATATGATTAAAGCGCAGATTCTCTTTGGAAACAGAAAGACATGTGGACTTTGGGGTCTCTGAACTCACAATTTGAAAATACATCTTTTAGTGAAGTTGGTTTCTAGATTGTTTGAAAATGCCACTTTTATAAAGTAGGCAATTTCTTGCTTAAACAATTCTGTGACTCTGCTTGTTTGTGGATTCCCTGTCTGGGTCAGTTTGACAGTTGGGCTGTTTGCACCTCTCCTCTAGACAGTGACACAAAGGGAGCTGGGGTGTAGCCTGCATATCCTGCTGGGCCATCTGGGCTGAGGGGAAGGAGTGGTCACTTACACCTGAAAGGGCTGTGCCAGACCTCACAGAATGCAGTCTCTAACCCCCTGGTGTGTGTCTGGGGCCTGACCTGGGTTAGGCAGGATCTTGAAAACAACAGAGACTTCTCTTTGACGTAGGTCTCCTTCAAAGGCAGAAAGGGGTATAAGAAGAGCACCCAAAACCCCTGAAAATCAGATTACTTCTGGAACCAAGACGAGCCTCTGCCAAGGAGAAGAGCTGGAAGCTGGAGGAGGAGTACTACCCCTTTGCCTGTGACTGTGCTGGGTTGGCCTGCAGTAGCTGCTTCTGCCTGAGAGAGGACAAAGACTGACTTTTCTGTGACTTCCCACTGGTGAAGAATCTCCAAGGGCTTGAACTGAGCTTGCCTCCTGTTGTTGAAGTCTCAGGGACATCAAAGACTTCTCCCTGCCAGCACTTGGGCTTTCTGCTGAGAGTCCTGCCTGCCAAGTGGTACCCTAACCTGTCTCTAGGCCCTTGAAAGGTGCAGCTGGTGGAAAAAGACAGAAACCCATGCAAAGACCGCCGTGAGAGAAAACATTTGACGCACCACCCGCCTTGCAGCTGAAAAATGAAGTACCGCTGTCCTTGCGGCTAACTTCGACGTTCCATCTGCATCGCGGCTGGAAGATCAATGCCACGCAGCCGGAGAAAAGACGTGCTACACCCACAGTGGATGCTGTTAATGACGCAAGCCCCCACGCAGCGCAGTTGACACCGTGCGACCGGATTGCGACTCAACATTGCTGGGCACGGAAAATCAACGCAAGGCCTGCTTGGACCCGAGGTGCTAGCCCGGATTGACGCATCGCTCTCTTGCGGGAGAGAAGAGATGAGGCACACTGACCCGACTGGAGGAAGAACGACACACGTACTCGCTTGCAAGTGAGAAATTGACGCATCGCTGGCCTTTTCTGACGCACACTCGCCTGTGCGGCTGTATTTTCACGCTACCCAGGTACTTTTGTGAAATAACAGCACTCTCACTGTTTTCTAAGGGTACTACTCTTATTCTTTCAAAATTCATACCTTGACTAGTATATGTTGGATTTTTGTCGATTTTGTCTTGTTTTGTTTAGATAAATAGTCCCTATTTTTCTAAGCCTGTGTTGTGTCATTTTGTAGTAGTCACTGTGTGTATTGGTACAAATACTTTACACATTGCTTCTGAAGTTAAGCCTGCCTGCTTGTGCCAAGCTACCAAGGGAGTGAGCGGGGGTTAGCTGAGAGTGATTCTCCCTTACCCTGACTAGAATGAGGGTCCTTGCATGGACAGGGGTCCCCTGACTGCCAACCAAAGACCCCATTTCTAACAGTCACTAAGCAACAATCATACGTCCAAGTGAAGTCCATGAGTTGGTTAAGAATGTTAGTAGTGTTTCAGACAAAAGAAGGCAGATTGCATACATAGGGTTGTAGGAAGATGTCAAGATACTCAGACAGGCATTCGGTGGGCGAATCAATGCCTGAAATTATAGGTCTTTCCGGGGAAATGGTGCTTGTTTATGAATCTTAGGTAAGATATAAATACAAGGTGCCTTTCTGTTGTGGGTTGAAGATATACCTGAATTCTAGGTCTGAAATCAGACACAAATCCCTCCACCCCATATGTTTCTTTGCCAATAAACAAGTGATCTGTTTTCAGGGATTCCCATCTAATCTGACATATGCAGTTACGTCAGGGAGTAGTCTATCAATTTCACTGATATAGTCATGCATGTACATGATGGCAATATTGCCCCCTCAGCTAGCTTCGTTTATGACAATTTCCGGAGCTGTGACAAGCTGAGTGAATGCTTTTCTTTCTTCAGGTGTAAGATTGTTACGTGGAAGTCTGTTGTCAGACCTGGTAGAATCTTCCCATACATGCATGTCATTTATTACCAATTTATAAAAGGTTTCAATGACACGGTCACTCTGTGATGGTGGAAAAAAAGTAGATTTAGGTTTAAGGCCAGTGTCAGAACTCAAATCAAGGGAAATGCCCAAGTCAGTAAGAATGTCAGTCAAAGATGGAGTAGAAGTAGCTGCTGTGTCAAGGGACAGTAATGTCTGGAGGTCCTCAATGTCTCTGATGGTCTTGTGAAAAAGGTCTGCGTGTATCGCTGGATGAGTTGTAGGATATTGTTGTTTAGTGGCAAAGAATTTCTTGAGTCTCAACTTCCGTATGAATTTAAACATGTCTATATGCATGTGGGTGAAGTCAGGTTTAGATGTGGTACAAAAACCAAGGGACATATTTATACTCTGTTTGCACAGAATGTGCGTCACAAATTTTTACGCACATTCGGCACACAACTTACCCCATATTTAAACTCTGAAGCCCGACCCCGCGGACGTCAAAATTCCACTGTGTGCGTCATTTTTTGGAGGCAGGAAACTGCCTTGTGTTAATGATATGCAAGGTAGGCGTTCCCGCCCAAAAGATGACTTTAAGGCCTGTGCACCTTATTTATACTCCAGCGTCATTTTGACGCACAGGAGGGGGTGGGCCTTAAAAAATGGCACAGAGCCTGATGTGTGCCGTTTTTTAACGCCTGGGTCAGGGCAGCCGTTAAGGGACCTGTGGGCTCGGAAGGAGTCCAGAGGTGCCCTTCCCTGCCCCCAGGGACACCCCCTGCCACCCTCGCCCACCCCTGGAGGACACCCATGGATGGGGCAACCCATCGCAGGTCAGTACAGGTAAGGTGAGGTAAGTATTTTTTTTTTTTTTTTTTAAGTGGCATGGGGGGCCTAATTTGGGCCCCCCTACATGCCACTGTGCCCAATGACCATGCCAAGGGCACAGATGTCCCTGGGCATTGCCATTGGGCAAAGGGGCATGACTCTTGTCTTTGCTAAGACAGGAGTCATTTCAATGGGGGTTGTACGTCAAAAAATGGCGCAAGTCCCGTTTGAGGCATGATTTTTGCCTCAGACCTGACTTGCACCATTTTTTGACGCACAACCCCCATTTTCCCCCAAACCGGCGCTGCCTGGTTTGAGTCATTTTTTTTACTCAGACCAGTCCGCAGCGCCGGCTAACGCCATTCCTTAAATAAGGCGCCCGCATGGCGCGTAGGAATGGCGTTAGCCGGCGGTAAAAAAATGTACGCAAACCAGCGCCGGCGCTGGTTTGCATCCAAAAGTATAAATATGGGCCCAAGTCCTTTAGATAAAAGTTTTATTTGAACGGCACTCAAATCATAGTGTGACATATTGACCACAGTAATACCGTTTGACAAGATGTCTTTATCAGTATTAGTTAATGTAACAGTAGTCAAGCTACAACTAGGATCAATTAGTTCTTCTGGAACATGGCACCTGATCTGGTAGTCATTCCTTCTTTTCTTAGAGGGACTGTTTCTCCCCTTCTCCCTTCTTGTTTTCCTACTGGGGCTGATTGATTGTTGAGATTCACCCTGGTACCCTTGCGGAATCGTACTATCGCCTTTAAAAAAGTAGAGGAGGTGGACTGATTAAACCCATCCAGGGTACGGGAGCTAGTACTAGGACTGTCTTCCTAGTCACTTCCTATACTGCCTGCCTTTTGGTGGAATAAACACCTCAACTTCACCACTGGATTACTAAGGTCTTGCTCATTAACTTGATTCACTGGATGGTCTTTTACTGTTCTAGGATTATTTGATCTGCTGTGGGTGTGCTTTATGTTAACCGGTTCTGCAACGGGGACATAATGGTTACGTCTGCTGGCACAGTGCTCCTGTGCTGAGGACGTAACCATTACGTCCTGGCACATGAACTTGAAGGGAGCGCTAGCGCTCCCTCTGTTGGCTTCCCTCCCCCCCACCCAAGGAATGGTTGGAGTTGGAAGCCCTTCCCCTTCCACCCCCAACCCCTCCAAAACCCTGTGTTATCTGATGATGTCAGAGGCCACCTCCCATCGCGCTGGAGGCTCAGCATTTCTCTTCCGATCATGTGATTTGAAGTCTCTCAGGGCATTTCTTCAGCAAGATTGTGAAGCGATCTGGCTGCTGAAATGCCCACTAGACACCAGGGATTATTTCAAATAAGGAAATTGTCATAAGGGGAGCGACCCCTTGGACAAGGGTTGCTCCCCAGGGGTGCAATTTTTTTCAAGGCTTTTCTGCCCCCAGGCGGAGCAGAAACCTCTAGGCGCCAGGGATCTTTTCTTTTTTTTTTTTTTTTTTAGAGGTGGGGAGCGACCCCTTAGGCAAGGGTCGCTGCCCTGGGGGGGGGGGGGATTATATTTAGGCTATTTCTGCCCCCCTTGAGGGCAGATCTGCCTATTTTTATGAGGCCAATCTGCCCCCAAGGGGGCAGAAACCACTAGCGACCAGGGAGTTTTTTTTTAAGGTGAATTTCACGCACAGGGAGCGACCCCTTAGGCAAGGGTCGCCCCCTGGGGGGGTATTAAGTTTAGGCAGTTTGTGCTTCCCTTGGGGGCAGATCGGCCTATTTTAATTAGACTGATCTGCCCCCAACGGAGTCAGAAACCATTAGGCACCAAGCAATTTTTTATTTTTGTTTTACAGATGGGGAGTGACCCCTTAGGCAAGGGTCGCTCCCCTGGTGGGCAAATTGTTTTTAGGCCATTTCTGCCCCACTTAGGGGCAGATCGGCCTATTTTTATTAGGCCAGTCTGCCCCCAAGGGCAAAATATTTTTATGCCTTTTCTGCCCCCGCTCCCTGGAGCAGATCAGCCTATTATAATTTGGCCGTTCTACCCCCGGGGGGGGGGCAGTAATCCCTAGACACGTGGGAGATATTTTTGTTTATGTTTACTTTTGTTTTTTGTATATGGGGAGCGACCCCTTAGGCAAGGGTCGCTTTCCTGGGGGGCAAACTGTATTTAGACCGTTTCTGCCCCCATTGGGGGCAGATCAGCCTGTTTTTATTAGGCCGATCTGCCCCCAAGGGGGGCAGAAACCACTAGGCACTGGGGATTTGTTTTTGTGCCAATTTCACGCAAGGGAAGCGACCCCTTAGGCAAGGGTCGCTCCTCTGGGGGGGGACAACATTTTTTAGGCCATTTCTGCTCTCCTTGGGGGCAGATCTGCCTATTGCAAATAGGCCAATCTGCTCCCAAGGGGGGCAGAAAGCCCACCAGAGACCAGGGAAAATTTTAGTTTCAAAATAAGAGGGTGGGGATATGGCCATACCCCCAGCCCAACCAAATGAGGCTAGAGTTGTTCTGCCCACCAGTGGGAAGATGGGTCAATTACTCCCGATCCACACCCCGGGGGGGGGGGGGGGGGCAGAAAGTCTACTAGATGGCGGGGAATTACAAAAAAAAAATGGTGGGGTGGTGGCTACCAACCAGTATGGGCGTGGTTATGCCCCGACCCCAACTAAAGGGGTTTAACAGTTTTTCAGCTCTGCTCCGCACAGTAAAACATTTTATCCCATGGCAAGCAAGAGGACATTTGATTATTTGGGGTTTTGGTTTTACGTTTGGGCCATGATGGCTAACTCTCAAAATCGTCCCACTTGGAATGCTGAGGGCTGCACTTTATGGACTTTGGGACGCTGCCATAGAAAAATCCACAAGACCTAGACACATCTGAAAACTAAACATCTGGGTGATTCCAGGGTGGTGTGCTTCACAGGCACCCCGCACCATTTTCTTACCCACAATGCCCTGCAAACATCCAACTTTGCTGGAAATCACACGTTTTCCCCCCATTTTTGTGATGGAACCTTCCGGAATCTGCAGGAATCCACAAAATTCCTATCACCCAGCATTGTCTCATCTATACCGCTAAACATTCTGCTGCACTTGTCAGCCTAAATTATTTTTTATTTCAAACTGCCCTTTTGGACCCACTTTGGTTCCCCCTTCAATTTCGACATGTTTTTGGCTCTTCTCTGTCACAAGCACTTGGCCCACCTACACAAGTGAGATATAATTCTTACTGGGAGACTGAGGGGAACATTGGGTGGTAGAAAATGTGTCCCAGTACGGTGATCCTACACAGAAATGTGGGGAAAATGAGATCGATTTTTTTAGCTAAATTTGAGGTTTTCTGAGGATTCTGGGTAAGAAAACATTGAGGGATCCACGCAAGTCACACCTCCCTGGAGTCCCTTGGGTGTATATTTTTCAGAAATGTCTGGGTTTGGTAGGTTTCCCTAGATGGTTGCTGATCCCAGGACTAAAAACACAGGTGCCCCCCGCAAAAACAGGTAGTTTTGTATTTGATAATTTTTATGTTTCCAGATAGTGTCTTGGGGCATTTCCTCCCACGGGCAGTAGGCCTACCCACAAAAGTGAGGTACCATTTTTATCGGGAGACTGGGGGGAACACTGGGTGGAAGGAAATTTGTGGCTCCTCTCAGATTCCAGAACTTTCTGTCACCGAGATGTGAGGAAAAGGTGTTTTTTTTGGCTAAATGTAGAGGTTTGCAAAGGATTCTGGATAACAGAATCTGGTGAGAGCCCCACAAGTCACCCCGTCTTGGATTCCCCTAGGTGTCTAGTTTTCAAAAATGTGCAAATTTGGTAGTTTTCCCTCATTGCCGGCTGAGCTAGAGGTCCAAATCCACAGCTAGGCACTTTGCAAAAAACAGGCCTGTTTTCTTTGGGAAAATATGATATGTCCACGTTGTGTTTTGGGGCATTTCATGTTGCGGGCGCTAGGCCTACCCACACAATTGAGGTACCATTTTTATTGGGAGACTTGGGGTAACGCTGGGTGGAAGGAAATTTGTGGCTCCTCTCAGATTCCAGAACTTTCTGTCATCAAAATGTGAGTAAAAAAGTGTTTTTTTAGCCAAATTTTGAGGTTTGCAAAGGATTCTGGGTTATAGAACCTGGTGAGAGCCCCACAAGTCACCCCATCTTGCATTCCCATAGGTGTCTAGTTTTCAAAAATGCGCATGCTTGGTAGGTTTCCCTAGGTGCCGGCTATGCTAGAGGTCAAAATCTGCGGCTAGGCACTTTCCAAAAAACAGGTCTGTTTTCTTTGGGAAAATGTGATGTGTCCATGTTGTGTTTTGGGGCATTTCCTGTCGCGGGCGCTAGGCCTACCCACACAAGTGAGGTACCATTTTTATCGGGAAACCTGGGGAAACACTGGGTGGAAGGATATTTGTGCCTCCTCTCAGATTCCAGAACTTTCCGTCATCGAAATGTGAGGAAAAGGTGTTTTTTTAGCCAAATTTTGAGGTTTGCAAAGGATGCTGGGTAACAGAACCTGGTGAGAGCCCCACAAGTCACCCCAATTTGGATTCCCCTAGGTGTCTAGTTTTAAACAATTCACCAGTTTGGTAGGTTTCCCTAGGTGCCGGCTGAGCTAGAGGCCAAAATCCACAGCTAGGCACTTTGAAAAAAACAGGTCTGTTTACTTTGGGAAAATGTGATGTGTCCAAGTTGTGTTTTGGGGCATTTCCTGTCGCAGGCACCAGGCCTACCCACACAAGTGAGGTACCATTTTTATCGGGAGACTTGGGGGAACACTGGGTGGAAGGAAATTTGTGGGTCCTCACAGATTCCAGAACTTTCTGTCACCGAAATGTGAGGAAAAAGTGTTTTTTTAGCCAAATTTTGAGGTTTGTAAAGGATTCTGGGTGACCAAACCTGGTGAGAGCCCCACTAGTCACCCCATCTTGGATTCCCGTAGGTGTCTACTTTTAAAAAAAGGCAGGTTGGGTAGGATTCCGTATGTGCCGGCTGAGCTAGAGGCGAAAATCTACAGTTAGGCACTTTGCAAGAAACATGTCACATTTTAATGTAAAAATGTGATGTGTTCATGTTGCGTTTCCTGTTGCGAGCATTAGGCCTACCCACGTAAGTGAGGTTCCATTTTTATCGGGAGACTTGGGGGAACACAGTATAGCAAAACAAGTGTTATTGCCCCTTGTCTTTCTCTACATTTGTTCCTTCCAAATGTAAGACAGTGTGTAAAAAAGTCGTCTATTTGAGAAATACCCTGTATTTCACATGCTAGTATGGGCACCCCGGAATTCAGAGATGTGCAAATAACCACTGCTTCTCAACACCTTATCTTGTGCCCATTTTGGAAATACAAAGGTTTTCTTGATACCCATTACTCACTTTTTATATTTCACCAAATTAATTGCTGTATGTCAGGTATACAATAAAAACCCGATACAAGGTGAAGCCTTTATTGGCTCTGGGTACCTAGAGTTCTTGATGAACCTACAAGCCCTATGTATCCCCGCAACCAGAAGAGTCTAGCAGACTTAATGGCATATTGCAGAAAAATGTTACAGAGTAAAATGTGGAGAAAAATGGCTGATTTTTTCACCTCAATTTCTTTTTTTTTTTATTTCAGCTGTTATTTTCTGTAGGAAACCCTTGTAGAATCTACACAAATTACTCCTCGCTGAATTCAGAATTTTTGTCTACTTTTCAGAAATGATTAGGTTTCTGGGGTCCAGCATTGGTTTCACAACCATTTCTGTCACTAACTGGAAGGAGGCTGAAAGCACAAAAAATAGTAAAAATGGGGTATGTCCCAGTAAAATGCCAAAATTGTGTTGTAAAATGTGGTTGTCTGATTCAAGTCTGCCTGTTCCTGAAAGCTGGGAAGATGGTGATTTTAGCACCACAAACCCTTTGTTGAAGCCATTTTCAGGGAAAAACTACAAGCCTTCTTCTGCAGCCCTTTTTTCCATTTTTTTTCAACTGAAATTTTTGCTGTATTTTGGCTAATTTCTTGGTCTCCCTCAGGGGAACCTACAAACTCTGGGTACCCCTAGAATCCCTAGGATGTTGGAAAAAAGGTCCCAATTTGGTGTGGATAGCTTATGTGGAAAAAACATTATGAGGGCCTAAGCGCGAACTGCCCCAGATAGCCAAAAAAGGCTCGGCACAAGAGGGGAAAAGGCCTGGCAGTGAAGGGGTTAAAGCCCTACACAACACAGGACCACAACACGTGAACAGCCCCATACACTTTCACCAACCCACCAGACACATATGCTCTGACTCACTCTAACTCGCATTCCCCGCATCTTCAAAATCAAAACTGGAGGTCGCTCTTTCTCTTACATTGCACCCAAGACATGGAATGACCTCCCTCTACACATCAGAGCCTCCTCCTCACTTCTTGAGTTCTGCAAGAAGTTGAAGACCTGGCTCTTCTTAAAGGCACGGTGGGGACCACAAAACTGCACACATGCCCAAGTGACTGGATACCCTCTCAGGTGATTAGTGCGCTATACAAATCAATATAACATAACAACATTTGGCAAACGCTATCACTTGGAGTTAGAAGATAAGTTAATTTTGGTATGATAGTGTTAAAAGCTGTTACCCTGGACCTTAGTCCTCCCTATTGCAGTAAGTATTCCTCCTTCCCTCCCCCAAGGTGGGTTCGTTCCTGTGCTTAATTTTAGCCAGTGGTTGCCAGTGGGGGCCACCGGCACGCATATTTGGGGACCAGCACTTATTTTTTCCTCTTCAGACATTTCCAGATTGCAAGAGAGGGAAACCCACACAATGGGGAAAGGCAACCCGTCACAAAGGGAGAAAGAAGGAACCCTCAAAAGTGAGATAAGATTGTCTGGCAGCAGATTAAAGAACATCAGGTAGATTTAGAATTACGCAGACTTGGTATTAGGTGTGCTGACATTTAATAGCGCCAGCTACGGGCTTCTGAGCAGAGCATACGGCATCGGCAGTTATTCTTTTACAAATTAAGCACTGGTTCCTTCCCTTATTCCTCAAGTTATTCAGCTTTGGTATGAAACAGGATTTCAAGGAGGTGGGGTAAAAAAATAAAAGAAATACTTTTGTGTTTAGGATACGAATTGTGATAGGTGTCTCGGGAGCTAGGACTCCTCACTCAGTTCTGACTGTAACAGAAAGGACTAAGCTCCGGGTAATGAAGATTACTAGTAAGTAATATATTCAGTACCCTCTACTAAGTCTCTGCGGGCGATGCCATGTGTAACACGGGGGCTGGCAGCAGAGACCACAACCGACAAACCTAGGAGGAAGGCCATCAGCAGCATGTCTACATTACCCTGCTCTAAAAACCAGACACACAGACTTTAGCCCCTGGCACAACTGCTATGTCCACTCTTACTAGGAATTAGAAACCAAATTAAATTATTGCTCCTAATGCAAATCATGCGCACAACTAGAACCACGGGAAACTACCGAATTACTGTCGTAAAGTTTACAAAATGAAAACACAAAAGATATTAATGACGTACTCTACAAAAAAGACAGATCTCTAAGTACTGAAAGGAGGACCTTAGGACATATACTATACCTGAAAAGTATTCACTCAAATTGGGAACAACGCTGATCGTGCGAGGGAAGTGAACTTGGTTCCAAACAGGAAAAGGTCCGTGATTAACGCTGGTCACCCACAGATCCCTGCAGTAGATAAACCAGCAAACAGATCCTTTGGGCAGGTACAACCAGAAACAGATCCCTGGGAAAGATACAAGAGTAACGGATCTCTGGGGCAGAGACACCTGTGAACAGATCCTTAGGGAAGGTATAGCAGTAATAGATACACAGCACAGGCACACTGGCCACAGATCACTGCGACAGGTAAACCACCAACCAACAGGATCCCTTAGCCGACCACACCGCCAACTATGTAATCAATGCTGGCCAGTTACAGATCCCTCAGACAGGCGCCCCAGAAACGGATCCACAGAATTGATACAACGACAATCGATCCAGGGGGCATGTGCACCAGTGGTAGATTCCTGTGGAAAGTAGGCAAACCAGGAACATATTCTCTTGCCAGACACACGAAGCTAAGCGATTTAATCTGGTGACCGGTTGAAGATCCCCGGAGCAGGTAGAGCAGCAACAAAGCCCTAGCTCCGGAACACCAGCAGTCCTGTAATCAATGCAGGTCAGAAAACCACATCTCCAGGGCGGGCTGTGTGACACTACGACCCCTGGCAGGTGCACCAGATGCTGTATTTCCCGTGCAGGTAGAGTGGCAGCTCTGTCTTTTTGTTGGTCGGAATTCAGAAGCAGCAACATAGACACAAGCAGTGGGTGTAGGGAATACAGATCAGAGTGCGGCGATTCTTTCCGTCCTTTGAAATCAAGCGCAGCACTGCCTTTTTACATTCACACCAGACACTTATACCCTGGTGAGTTTAAGTGTTTTCTCTTGTGAGTCAGTCCCTTCTAACGCCCTCTGCCGGTGCTCTCCTTCTTTACTGCAATTGTAGCTGGGCGTCCACAAGCTGGCAAGCAGTACATGGCCAGGCTGGGGTCTGGAGGACAAGGCGTCCTTCTGCTATTCTCAGCTGGAAACTCCCTCAGAGGAAGCCTCCCCTGCATAACCACTCGCTCTCTGCTGCCTCTTGCGCGGAGAAGCCAAAGGCCGACTACAGTGAGCATGGGAGCTTTGTCTTGACACCAGCTCTAAAGGTAAAATGAATAACCAATTGAGTTTGAAAATAAGGTTAAAATTAAAAACCTTAGTTCATTTTCATTACTTTACGCCGGGACCAATATTATTACGCAGAGTAAGAATGTGTGCAGCCAGCGCCATCTTGCGGACGTAGGTGGAGTGGGCAGATAAAGTGATAATTGCAGAATATATTTTGGATTTATATAGATAGTATTTAAGTACACACGCACATTCCCTTTGTTTTAATAAATTATTCGAAGGTTGTTTGGAACTGACACAACTTGTATCGTTATCGTCCATTTTAGGCTTTCATTGCCAGTCGGATAAATCTCGGCTCCAACAGGTTGAAATGGAGATGAGCTTCTGCTGGAAACCAGAGACCTCTGATCTCCACCTCTCCCACATGGTTTTCCCAGTCCAGAAGTGGCTCCTTTGGCCAAAAGAGCATGAACTTCCTGACAGAGCAGAGAGAAGTGATCCTCCATCAGCCAGTCTGCAGCTGGTGGCATGATTAGTGGGGTTTCTAGCAGAGGGATAGAGTAACCCCACTGAGCAATTTGTAGTACCATTTGCCTGATGAAATAGACTGCCAGTGGGGCAGGTGATGATAGATCCTGCCACCAACTGGGAACCTGCATTGGTACGAGGGCAAACTAAAGTGATTTTGAGGCTGTGGCTGGCAGAGGAGTGGTGGACTGGGTGGACCTCTGGATGTATGTCACTTGAGGCTTGTGGAAACGTCCAAATGAGAAAGGACACAGTTGGTAACCTCCACAGTAGCCACAGAAGTGGCAAAAGGTTGAATGGTGTTGGTTCAGGGCCATGGAGAGGCCCAAGAATCTGGCAGTGGCTCAGTTGTCCTTAAAGCACTCCAGCACTGTTTCTCATGTATCTCCAAAAAGATGGGTGCCATTGAAAGGCATGTCCATAAGGGATGCCTAGACATCACAAGAAAAGCCAGTCAATCTCAGCCAGGCATGATGTTTGAGTGCCACTAATGATGTATCCAGTCCACAGTGAATAATGAACTTTGGTATGTTTCTGTCATCTGTAATAGCCTGTGACAGTGTGGCTTGGGCCTCCTCTGAGACCATGAGCAGCACCTGCGCAACTCAATTCCAAACCATATGAGTGTATTGGCCCAAAAGACATGCAGTGTTCACCGACTGCAGTACAAGGCTGGCAGAGAGAATATCTCGTTACCAAAGATGTCCAGCCTTTTTGGATTCCCTATCTGGTGGTGGTAGGGAATGCACCAGGGTTGACTTGGGATGTGGAGGCCTGGACAACCAGACTCTCTGGGATGGCATGCTGTGTGAAGAAAGGTGGGTCCTCAGGAGTGGGGCGATGGCAGCGGGCCATTGTCCTCTGCACAGGTGCTCCTGTGCAAAGCTTGGCCCAAGCCCTGAGTAGGACATCAGTGAAGGCTTTGTTAAAAGGGATAAGGTGGGTGAGTGGATGACTCCCGGTTGAAGCACCTCTGTTAAGACATTTATCTTGACAGCCACTGAGGGCAGCATAAGGTCCAGGACCGCAGCCATCCTTCTCACAACCATAGCAAATGAAGCCCCTTCCTCCGCAGCCACACTAGGGGGAGATACCCGACCAATGTCTGGTGAGGGGTCCAGACCACTGGCAATTAACACCCCCTGTATCAGTTATCTTCAGCCTTGTTAGAAATGGGGTCTTTGGTTGACAGTCAGGTTACCCCCTCTTCAAGCAAGGACCCTCACTCTAGTCAGGGTAAAAGAGAATCACCCTCAGCTAACCCCTGCTTACCCCCTTGGTATCTTGGCATGAGCAGTAGGCTTAACTTCAGAGTGCTAGGTGTAAAGTATTTGTACCAACACACACAGTAACTTATTGAAAACACTACAAAATGACACAACACATGTTTAGAAAAATAGAGAATATTTATCTAAACAAAACAAGACCAAATGACAAAAATCCACAATACACAAGTCAAGTTATCAATTAAAAAGCAAAAAGAGTCTTCATGTAGTTTTAAGCACACATTAACGCTGTTAGCATGAAAATGTACATTGGGTGCGTAAAAAATAACTCCGCATGGGCGAGTGTGCGTCAAAAGGGCTTGCGATGCGTCAATTTCACTCATGAGCGAGACCTTGCGTCATTTCTCCTTTCGTCGGGTCGGGGCGCGTCGTTTCTTCTCTCCGCAGGATAGTGATGCGTCGATCAGGTCAGCATTCTCGGGTACGGACAGGCCTTGTGTAGTTTTTACACACCCAGTGGTGTTTGCGTCAGAAATCCAGCTGCACGATGATTCGAAAATCACGCAGCACGGGTTGCAGTCTCACCATCCTCTGTCAGCGATGCTGCGTGTTGTTTCTCCAGCTCGATGCGTCGATTCTTAGGTCGCGTTGCAGGTGAGCGTCGATTTTCAGCCACAAAGCCGGCGGGACGTCGATTTTTCAGCCGCAGATTGGAGTCGCGTCAATCTTTTTCCCACACAGCGTTCTGTGTGTGGATTTCTTCCTCTTAGGCTGCCAGCTGCTCCTTTCAGGGTCCCAGGAACTGGATAGACACCACAGGGCAGAGTAGGAGTCTCTCCAGAGACTCCAGGTGCTGGCAGAGAGAAGTCTTTGCTGTCCCTGAGACTTCAAACAACAGGAGGCAAGCTCTAAATCAAGCCCTTGGGGATCTTCACAAGATGGAAGGCACACAAAGTCCAGTCTTTGTCCTCTTATTCTGGCAGAAGCAGCAACTGCAGGATAGCTTCATAAAGCTACAGGAGGGCAGCTCTTCATCCTCAACTCTTCAGCTCTTCTCCAGGCAGAGGTTCCTCTTGGTTTCCAGAAGTGTTCTAAAATCTGTGGTTTTGGATGCCCTTCTTATAACCAATTTCTCCTTTGAAGTACGCCTACTTCAAAGCAAAGTCTCTCTTGAATGTGAAATCCTACCTTGCCCAGGCCAGGCCCCAGACACTCACCAGGGGGTTGGAGACTGCATTGTGTGAGGGCAGGCACAGCCCTTTCAGGTGTGAGTGACCACTTCTTCCCTCCCTCCTAGCACAGATGGCTCATCAGGAAATGCACACTACACCCCAGCTCCCTTTGTGTCACTGTCTAGTGTGAGGTGCAACCAGCCCAACTGTCAAACTGAACCAGATAGGGAATCCACAAACCGGCAGAGTCACAGAAATGGTATAAGGAAGAAAATGCTCACTTTCTAAAAGTGGCATTTTCAAACACACAATCTTAAAATCAACTTTACTAAAAGATGTATTTATAAATTGTGAACTCAGAGACCCCAAACTCCACATGTCAATCCGCTCCCAAAGGGAATCTACACTTTAATCAGATTTTGAAGGTAGCCCCCATGTTAACCTATGAGAGTGACAGGCCTTGTAACAGTGAAAAACGAATTTAGCAATATTTCACGGTCAGGACATATAAAACACATTACTATATGTCCTACCTTAACCATACACTGCATCCTGCCCTTGGGGCTACTTAGGGCCTACCTTGAGGATGTCTGACATGTAATAAAGGGAAGGGTTAGGCCTGGTAAGTGGGTACACTTGCCAAGTCGAATTTACAGTTAAAACCGCACACACAGACACTGCAGTGGCAGGTCTGAGACATGATTACAGAGCTACTTATATGGGTGGCACAACCAGTGCAGCAGACCCACTAGTAGCATTTGATTTACAGGCCCTGGCACCTCTAGTGCACTTTAGTAGGGACTTAATAGTAAATCAAATATACCAATCATGGATAAACCAATTACATACAATTTACACAGAGAGCATATGCACTTTAGCACTGGTTAGCAGTGGTAAAGTGCTCAGAGTTCAAAAGCCAACAGCAACAGGTCAGAAAAAAAAGGAGGCAGTAGGCAAAAAGATTGGGGATGACCCTGCATAAACTCAAAAGTCAAGGGGGTTGGTATAACCCATAGGGATCCTCAGATCCTCCCCGTCACACTCCTCTCCAGGCCTGCTGAAGAAAGGAGACACTGGCTCCAACTCATAGAGTTCTCTTCCGGCCGGTGGTGAAGTCAGCATTGGACGACACCGATCTGGCTCCGTCTTGGAGTCAGGTGTGATTATGTGTTTGGCGCTGCCGTGGAGCACTGGTGGCATCAGGAATGATGTAGCTGCAACAGGCTCATGTTTGCAACTGGGATCAGGAGTGTGCTGGACGCAACCGGGATTGGGTGATAAGGAGCACCAAGGAGAGCTCCTTCATTGCCTTGGGCTTCATGGCGTGGCAGTCCTCACAAGTCTTGGCATCACAGTCTGACTCCAAGCACCAAAGGCAAGCCAGATGAGGGTCTGTTACAGATGTCCATCTGAGACAGGAATCACAGGGCTTAAACCCCACTGTTTTTTAGGGAACATTCTTGTCACACTGAGAGACAAACTCTCAAAAAAAGGCTAGAGAAAGCATTGAAAAGAGTCAGTCAAAAATGGACTGGAGGTAGCTCTCTCTGGATCTGTCTAACTGGTGCAGAAAGAAGAGAACTGATGCCAGCATTCTGGGGTGGCTCCTAAATAGGCACCATGAACATCACGTCCGGTGTGAAGGCAAGGCCAAAGACACCAAAGCTGAGTTGAGTGACGCCTACTGCCGGCGCTCAGAGGTTTTGGATCCAAACGTTTTCGGATCCAGTCTGACATTTGGGGATTACTCTAAGTTAAGGAATCCACCACCATGGTGCAAGGATGCCTGTGCTGCATGCAGGCAATGGTTGAAGTGGGCAGGATTGGAGGGGCTCAACATGCCCATACTTTTATGATTTATGAAACACCATTCCCCTACCTTTTGTGAAAAGACAACAGTCTGGGACATTTAATTCCGACATTTTAAATGACTCAGCTGAAGTATCATTCAGTGAGTCTCTTGTGCGATGTTACCGAAGCTGGGACAGACAGCAATGAAGGCTTCCTACCAGGGAGACTGCTTGCCTGAAAGAAATTCAAATGTGAGCTACGACTTAATCTGAAAATGTAATGGTTGCTCTGGAGCCTGTACTGGTTTTATTTGACCTAATCACTTGAAGCTTTGTGATGACAAAGATTTATTCTTTTTGAGTGCAAAGAGTTAACAACTGAGCTGTGAACTGCCTGTTTTTAATTGTAAATGTAGTTATATTGAGCTTATTACACCAGGAGGTGTTGAAGGAACAGTAATGTAAAAATAATTGCACTACGTACACTCTGGGTATTACATGTTATTTTATATGTAGCTACCTCATGGTGAAACACCAAACAACCTTACAGAATATTTTGTTTCCATCCATGCCTTTGACCTCACTCCCATGCTCAATGATTCGGCCCCCACTGCATGCAGCATCACAGTTCCCATACTGTTCTTAATGAACTTCGACCGCTGCATGCAGGATTGTTTTTGTGCAGGAAGGGGGTTGTTCCTGCACAAAACCCAATCCTGGGAGGCTTTTTCCTCTTCCTAAATGCGCTGTGGGTCTAAAAAGTTTGGGACCCACTGGGGTATGGTGCTGAGGCCAGCAGGGAGAGCTGGAGACAGGATGAGCATCAGCTGCTGAGTGGTAGTCCGGCAGTCCCTGCCACATAGAGATGTGTGTGGCCTGAGAGAGTGTCTTAGAGCCCAGTAGCAAGCAAGGTTAGGCACTTTATTAAAATACCAGGCTGCTGGTGGTGAGCTGGTTTCCTGCTGCTAGTGGTGAGCCCTAAAGAAAAGGCGGTCTGAGGATGTGAGTAAGTGCAGAGAAAGCAATTGCAGGGCTGCTGTAAAACAGGATTTGTGCTTGGCCCTTCGTAGCACGTTTGTGAAAGAAGACCATTGGCGAAGGGAAGTGTGCAGTTGTGGGTGAGAGCAGCAGGCTCCAGGCCAGTGGGATATCTCAGCACAAGAGACCTGAAATGGCAGCGTTTGATGACTATGGCCATACCACCCTGAATGCTATCTTGTCTTATCTCGGAAGATAAGCAGGGTTGGGCCTGGATAGTAATTGTTTGGGAAACTGCCGAAGAATACCATGTGCTCTGGGCCTTTTGCCTCTCGCTGACAGTAGATGGTGCTTGTCTATAGCTCAATTACAAAGCTTTCTCACAGATTTAACTTTCTATTTTTTATTTCTTCTACTCTTTTTTCTTTTCTTAAAAAATGAAAAAAGGCAATAACATAAAAATACATGTAGCCGATAACATTCCAAAGGAAAATTAAGAATTGGTCTGCACTTTACACTCTGCCCAAAATGAAGAAAACATTGGCCCTGTGACAGGCAAGGGGACCCCTAGCTAAGGGTTTGCTTTCTGCCGGTAGGTGTGGAGCTGCTGCAAGCTCAAGCAAGCTGCTGCTGAGGGTTTGCACCGGCGCCAGCCCTGGATCCAGGTCTCCCTCCTTTCACTGTCTTCAGCAGCCCAGGAATAGGAGGCAGAGAGCCAGGCCGCTGCCAATGGGGACCTTGGACCCAGATAGCATTCATACCCTTGTTTCACTTTCTCTTCTATGTGCACACGGGGCCGCCCGAACTGGGCATGGACAGCGTTTGCATATGAGGGGGGTCTGTGCTTGGAAGAAAGGTAACTTGCATTCAGAGCGCCACTTCAAAAAGTATGTGTCTCCTCAGAGTCCTGAGAAAGGAAGTAGTGTTATGGAGTATATTGCTGAGGCCAGCAAGAAGAGTTGGAGACCGGGTGAGCATCAGCTGCTGAGTGGTAGTCCGGCAGCCCCCCCCCCACATACAGATGGGTGTGGCCTGAGAGAGTACCTTAGATGGTGTTATGGAGTACGGTGCTGAGGCCAGCATGGAGAGAGCTGGAGACCAGGTGAGCACCTGCTGCAGAGTGGTAGTCCGGCAGCCCCCGCCACATAGGGATGTGTGTGGCCTGAGAGAGTGCCGTCTTAGAGACCAGTGGAAAACAAGGTTAGGCACTTTGTGAAAATCCCAGGCTGCTGGAGGTGAGCTGGTTTGCTGCTGCTAGTGCTGGGCCCTAAGGAAAGGGTGATCTGAGGCTATGTGTAAATGCAGAAGAAGTGATTACAAGGCTGGTCCAAGACAGGGGGTGTGCTTGTCCCTGAGGGGGTGTGCTTGTCCCCGCCCACCAGCTCACAGAAAGGCTCGGCCGGGACATTGACGGCGGCTCCACATGGAGCCGCTGTCAATGCCTCTGTGCAGCAGGTGCAGTTGCACCCGTCGTGCAGATCACTGCCTGAAAATCGGGCAGTGACCTGCGCGACAGGCGTCTGCACCGGGGCCCCTGCACTGCTCATGGAAAGTGCATGGGCAGTGAAGGGGCCCCAGGAGTGCCCCGGGGAACCCCCTCTGCCAGCCTTTTCCTGGTGGGATATCCCGCCAGGAAAAGGCTGGCGGGAAATGAAACATTATCCGCAGGGTAGCGGCGCTACTCTGGCGGATGGTGTTTCATCCTGGCTGTGGGTGACGGCTGCCGCTGGCAGCTGTCACCATGTTCATTATATGCCGGTTCAGCCCGCCATGCCGGCTGGCGGCTTCAGCCGACACTGCCGGCATGGCGGACCTAGCCGCCATGTTCGAAATGAGGGCCTTTGTCTCTTGCTGACAGTAGGTAGTGCTCGTCCGTAGCTCTATTACATAGCTCCCTCACTGATTTCACTTTCCATTTTTTATTTCTTCTACTCTTTTTTCCTTTCTTAAAAAAAAAATACAATAACACCAAAATACAAGTGGCCCATAACTTTCCAAAGGAAAATTGAGAAGTTGTCTGCACTTTACATTCGGTCCAAAATTAAGAAAACACTTGCCCTGGAACAGGCAAGGGGACCCCTAGCTAAGGCTTTGATTTCTGCTGGTCGGAAAGTGCTCATTAAGGGACTTTTGCATTCCAAATGATCACAGAATGAATATGACAATATCAATAGGCACTGAACAACAACAAATTAAGATAGAGGGCGGCAGAATGAGGTAAATGAGTGAAGGATGCTTAAATGTGAATTATAAGGATGAGATCATTCAAGTTATCCTGGCTACCCCTCTCATTTAAATGAAGGAGGAGGATTGCGCCTTTGCAACGGCTGCAGCAGAATATGAATAGCAGGACTGCCCAATGGAGAGGGAGAAAGAGGATAAGCCGACTGATCATCAACCTGGAACTCCAGGAATCTTGATGCCATATACCTCTGACGGCTTAGTAGCAGTAGGGGGAATGCCAGCTATCACTAAAAGCAGTAGGATCCATGCAGATAAATTGAACACGTAAATCAATATGCTTGCAAACATTAGCTACTTTCACAATGGCATTTGATGCCAAATTGGAGCACTTAAATCAATAAGTCCAGCACAAGATTTTGCAAAGGATAAATCAGTATACTGTCAGGGTGACTCTATAGTGGAAACGTTATCAACGCTACAGGTCGTTATGTCAATCCTCATACAGGATTTGAAGGCGGATAGTGCTGTAAATGCAACAAGGGGTAGTGGAAGAATGGTTAACCCGGCTGAAGAACCGATGACCAAACTTGTGAAATGCTTGGAACTCTTATCAACATTGGGCAAGCAGAAGGAAACAACAGTAAATAACCATCTACCGAATACATCCCAGCATGTAACATCAGATGAACTGAGGTCCTTAAGTACTAATGAAGGACCACTTAGAGGAAACTGAGTACGTCCGCTACACACAAATGAGAAAGCAAAAAAATAAAAAAAGACCTAAATAAACTAAATAAGAACAATAATAAGATTAGCATCCCTGGCTCAGACCTTATTAGGAAGGAACCCAAAGCTTTCCCTATTTTCACAAAATACGACTCAGGTAATAATAAGATTGGTGAATCACCAGCATACAATAAGTTAAAACAAACATGGAAATGAAAATGTATACAAAAGCCTGCTAAGTGCAAAGCCATTATTGTCAGAGGAAAATAGTGATATCAGGGAGGATCCCAGTGGCCAAAAGTCGTTAGTGAAAGCGAATGGGCTAAAAATCAGGGTACCTACCCTAAGGATCCAGTAAAAGCATTGCATTCATCAGAGACACACACCAAGGAAGGGCCACAAGCACAATTAATACCGCCAATTTTCTCAAGAATATCGCTGATAAAAATAAAAATCCACCCATCACATGTCAAATCTCTAGGGGTGAAGTTCTAGCAGTAAAAGACAATCTGTCTTGAAGAACACAATGGTGCAAATGAAGATGCCATCCCAAGAATGCATTGCCAAAATGATGCAAGGGCAAATGTAATCGGGGTGAAATCAATATGGTCTGAAAGACACAGTTCAGAAATAGAGCCAAGAGAATGTGAAGAAGGATATAAACATCCAATGCCTGATGCAAAGTAAATGGAGGAGGACACAACACAACTTTCAAATTGGGAATGGTTGGTGAGGTGCTTAAGTCAATGTTAGTAATCGCACCACGATACATGGGGCAGGCATAGCTCCCAGGAGATTAAAATCTGCATCTGGAATTTAATGGGAACCTCAGATCATGAGTAACAATTAAGCAAGCTGGTGACTTAAATACACATTATATCATCTGTTTGCAGGAAACTTGGGAGCAGATTTAAGGAAAGTGGCACTGCACCCAGTGCAGCACCACTTACCTTGCGCCCTTAGCGCCCCCTACCTCCACCATGTGTGCACTGTATTTAAAATACGGCGTTCCATTGCACAGGGTAGGGAGCAATATCGTCATTTTTTTTATGCCTTTGATGTACTCTGCAGGAGTACTGCCAACATTTTGGCTCTAGTCCTGCAGAGTACATAGGTGCCCATTATAAATATTGGAAGTCCCTTTTTAATGCCTGCTCTGATCAGGCATTAAAAGTGCCCAAAAAAATGGTACAAGGAAATCTCTTAGATTTCTATGCACAATTGTTTGGGCCCCACTAACAGGGGAACACCCTACCCTTGCATAAATTATGCCTGGAGCAGGCATAATGTGGAGCAAGGGTTTACAAAGTGGTGCAATGCATGTATTGCACCACTTTGTAAATATGGAACAGGGAAAATGGCACTTTAGCGCTGCTTTAGGATTAAAAAAATGATGCTATGGCGGTGCTAAGGTAGTGCTAGGAGCTCTTAAATCTGCCCCTTGGTGTATGGAACTTGAGCCTTTTCTAGATTATAAAACTTTTGCAGCACCTGCCCTCCCATCCCAACACAGCGGACGTCCAAGTGGTGGGGTCTCAATACAAGCAAAAAGTGACCTGCATTCAATGCCTCCATAATCTGGCCCGTAAAGGGGATGCAATTATTATAAAAAATCGACCCACTTAAAAGCTAGAACAAGAGTGTGAACCAATTTGTAATTGTTTGGAATATTTATCTGCATCCATGGATTTCATGGAAGTGTAAGTCCGCAGGCATTTTGATGGATCTTTTAAAACGCCTAAGGTCAGAATATCCTAATGCACATTGGCTGATTGGAGGTGATTTAAATTCAAATCTAATCTACTCTAGAACAGCAACCATGAGGAGTGGAAAGATAGGAAGGATGTATATTGGAGCATTTTGCAAGTGGCCTTCCAGGACCAGAGGCATCAAAAAACTTGGCGAACATTAGGCAAACTCTCTAGAGACTTTAGGGATGCAATTCCCTACTGGCAGAGTAAAATCTGACAGCTCTGCAGCTTACCCTCAAATTTCACCAGCTAGGTTAGCAACTCTGGACTCCTATGATCATCAATAAAACACTTCCATAAAATAGATGACTCTCAGATAATTCCGAAAATTTCAATTAAGCATGCAGTATTTCAATGCAAGATCAATATGTCTGTGAAAAGGTATCAAACAATAAGGCAGATTTGCCAACAAGAAGATATTTCTCCAATAAAAGGAATAATTTGGTGGGTGGAAAAGACTCAATAAAAATAAAACAAGACCCAGGTCCAATAAAAGGGAACTTTGAGCAGAAGAAGGATAATGAAGTAATAAAAGATTGGATTACAGTGGTCGTATCACTATAAGACATTTAGGCAGGTTGATCACAAAAAAGGCGAGATGCTGACAATAATAGGCTGGAGCACTCTGTGGGTCAGAAAGCATGAAGGCTAAGTAAATAAAGCCCTCCAGTGTGTCGTAGGACTCACATTATTAGAATGAAACTGTTGGATTTGTGACTGCAGCTCCTCCATTTGTGGATGACTGAGTCAATTCCACACCGTCTTTTCAGCTGTCGGCCCAACCCTCTCTGCTAGCTAGCAACACCTCACCCAAACCTGAAAGAAAAGGTGATTTGTGGCAGCCTGACGCATGACACTCTGTAGCTTCTCAGGGGAAGTCATGGTCGACAAATCTCACCCCTTTCTGTTGATAGTAAAAGGTGTCATACACTCACATAGGCCAACAAAAAGATGCAGAATTGTTTTCAAAACATTTATTGAAAAGAGTGCAATCTACAATATATGAGCTGCAATTATTATGGTAATGAGACAGGATTTGAATGGTGGTGACCAGAGAGAAGAAAACAAATAGTCCCAACATATTGAAATAACATACATAGATAAATTCCACCTAACCCCTACCTCCTAAGTGAGAGCACAGCAGTAATATCCCAATCTGTCCATACTTAGGTCCATGAGAGGAGCATCCTCACCCATTATCCGGAGAATGGGGTCTGCATGCCGTTTCCTTGGTTGGTTGTAGAGTTAGGGCTGGGGTCAGCAATGAAATGGCATGCAGCGTGGATGGAGTCCTGGCTGGAATGACCTCCCTTTTGTCCCTTGGCCAGTACAGTGTTTTTATAAGAAACATATTTCTGTTAGTGAAAAGGCCTGACGTGGGCATGTGCCTAAGTGTCAGACTGTTTACATACTCTAGTGGCAACAATTGCTTGCTGAATTATCATGTACTGTTCTTGTCAGCCTTGGAAGGAGGTACATGACGAAATGTCATGCACAGAATAAAAATAACAATGCTTTTGCAGAATTAGAGAGTTACAGCTGATTGGAAAATAAAAACAACCCCACTGAAAGCAGGCTAACTAAAAATGAATAAAACTGAATAAATGAAATCAGAGCCCATATGACAGGTGCCTTAGGCACAAAGACTCCTTTGTAAAGAGAGCAAAAGAAAAAGTCAAAATTCTGAAGCAACCATACAGGAAAGAGATATGGGCAGGTCTGGAATGTTGAGGAATTGACCTGGGCCAAACTCCATGCTGTACTCAAGAAAAAGGACTCAAGGAAATTCAGGAGCTTAATTAACAAGCTTGGACAAACTAAGAATCCAAAGGACTGCAACATCTCCCAGAAACAATGGATTGCACACATAAAGCAACTTTACGGTTAATCAACAGCTGGGCCACTTAAGCCAGTATCAGCAACTGGAAAGCATAATATTTATGGTGAATGGCTCTCAAAATATAAGCCTATTGAGTGAGACCATCACTGTGCAACTAAATGAGATACAAACCCCTGATATATCAGACACGACAGACGGGTTAATGGGAGTGAGGGAAGTGAATAAAGCACAGAAGCCCCCTCAAGACAATGTCTGGCTGAGTAAAATAAAGGCAGATATAGCACTAAGGTACATGAGGGCAGATGGTGCCCCAGGCCCAAATGGCCTCCTTGTGGCACTATAAAAGTGTGATCAAAGCCTCTGGACACCCATCCTAGTTTCACTCTTCGAAGAATGCTACTTCACGGCCACAGTTCCTGATAGCTGGAGGGGCTTGAGCTTGGTACCTATTCATAAGAAGGGAAGCAGATCCTCGCCCACAAACTATTGAGTGGTAGCCCTGGTGGATGTAGAAGGAAAGTGCTATGCAAGACTTTTTGTTTGAACATTTGGAAACCTGGACTAAAGAGAATAAATGGATCCCATGGTTCCAGACCGGTTTCCAGAGGCACAGCATCATCAAGGATAATCCTCTGACCTTGACCTGCTCAATTGATGAAGCAATGCTCCCTAAGACTTGCTAACTTAATGTGGCTTTTATTGATTTTACAAACGCCTTTTACAACATCCCAAGAGGCTGACTCTGGGCAAAGTGAAAGGAGGGGGAGATGCCACAGCACCTTTTGAAGGCCATAGAATGTAGCTTTCCAACAGTTCTGGTTAACAGAAAATCTTGATTTCATTAAAGACACAGAGGCTAAGATTCTATAGTAACTCCTTTATTGCCACTACTCACCAATCATTATGAAGTCATCATAACATAGAACAATTAAACTTTTCCAAAGACCATAAAACTCCTTAACAGCCAGTCCTCTTCCTTCTTTTACTGAAGTGGCTTAATTCCCCTGTGAATCATAAAAGTTGTGCCAAACGATTTCACCCTCCCTCATTAGTAACAGATGAATCTCATCACACAGTAAACTTGACCTATTGAAAAATAATTAACATATTAGGGAGGGAAAATTGTAGGGATGGATAATATTAGCCTCTGTGTCTTTAATAAAATCCAGATTTTCTTTTTACCAGAGCTGTTGAAAAATCTACATTTTATGTGAAGACGCAGAGGCTAACATTATGCAAGTTCCAAGCTTTGCAATCAAACACTGTGCTACGCTTTCTACAGGCTTGAAATAAAATGCCTAAATATAGAATAGAATATAGAATCAGATGATCAACCAGCACACTCCAAAATATCTTGCAAATTGCTACCCATTGAGCAAGCCTTAGAAGCAGCTGTTCCTCTCAACGAATGAGCACTGAGCACACTCACATCCACACCAGATCTGTGCATGAACTCTCACCCATCATGCAGCAGTAGGAGAAGAAACCCTTTTATGAGGATACTTAAAAGAAATAAAACACTGAGGGGGTTATTCTAACTTTGGAGGAGTGTTAATCCGTCCCAAAAGTGACGGTAAAGTGACGGATATACCACCAGCCGTATTACGAGTTCCATAGGATATAATGGACTCGTAATACGGCTGGTGGTAAATCCGTCACTTTTCCGTCACTTTTGGGACGGATTAACACCTCCTCCAAAGTTAGAATAACCCCCTGAGTCTCTTCACTTGGTCTTAAAAACTCGGTTATCCTTTCATACTCCTTTACTGATCTAACCACACACAACTTCTCTCTCTTCTCAAAATATGGGTAAATAATTGAACTGGAATAAGCCTTTGTTCTTTGTCTCAAATAAAAACAAATTCCTTCGGGGGTAGAAGACCTGCATGATACTTCCAAAACTCTCACATCAGACACCCTCCCATAACAGACTAAGCAAAGCAACATTGCCAATTTCAAAGACAGGACTCTCAAACTGAGATTTTCATTATGTTCCAAACTCAATAAATCTCAAAACCTCTGCAACATCCCAAAGTGAATTATACCTAGACCCTGTAGGTTTAGCTATCCTAATACTACACAAAAGTCGTTTCCAACTGAAGAACCTCTTCAGCTGGGAATTTGATTGGTTTGCAAAAAGAGCCCTTGAATTGGACCTCATCATTTTTCTATCTGTTTGAAAACACTTGGATCCAGCGTCCAGTCGCTTGAATCGTGGAAATGTTGTGAAGACCACAATCTGCTATCACATTCTTCAAACCTGGAATGTGCTCTGTCTGAACTCTCAGACCACTCTGTAATATTCCCAAAATATATGTTTGCTAAATCTGCTAAACCTTTTGATCAACGTCCCCCTAACTAGTTGACATACCTCCCCACTGATGTATTGTCAATGAGAAGTAAAACTGAACATTTGAAAGAATTGTCTGCGAAACTTTTTTATTGCAAAAGAACCTGTTAATAACTCTAAACAATTTATATGCAAATTCTTTTCTTGTTCTGTCCAGTGACCAGCAATTATTAAAGATTAACATCTTGCACCCCATCCTTCCAAGCTTGCATTCGATTCCACAATTAAATCTGCATTCTCTCCAAAAACTGCACGCTCGTTCCATGCGTCCATGTTCCTTAATCACCAGCTCTTCCTTTGCTTCCAATGTCAGAGAATTGACTGCGAGTAACGCAACCCACTTCTCAATTCTTAGTCTTTCAACCTCTGTGAGGCTCGGTACTGCAAGGGACCAGGGAAAATAGCCTGAATAGTAGAATATAAAAGGCCCAAAATACGAGCTAACACCCTTAATGAAACCACATCTTTTTCAGAATGTTCCTTAATTCCTTCCTTACTCTCTTCAATTTCTCCTTTGGTAACCATAACATAATTTCCACTGTATCTACCACAAAACCCAGAAACTGAGTTTGTTGACTCAGAACTAAATCCGATTTCTTTCTGTTTACCACAAAACCCAAATCTTCCAATACTTTTACAGCCAACACTTAATGTGCTTTAAAAAGCTTCTTGTCCTGGTCAATGGTTAGAATGTTGTCTAAATAGATATTCATATGTATTCCCCTCTCTCTCAAAAATGCTGCTACTGGACCATTAACCTTGTATATCATGAGGTAACCGATGATAGGCCAAAAGGAAGGCACACAAATGTCCAAAATTTGTCCTTCCACACAAATTACAAAAACCTCTGACGTTCCTTCCAAATTGGAACCCTCAGATATGCATCCTTCAGATCCAGTCATCCAATCTCCTTTCTGTAAGATATCCTTCAACAAATGGGTGCCCTCCATTTTGAAATGATGGTAGACCACCCAGTCATTTAATTCTCTTAAGTTTAGAACCTGCCTCATTCCCTTGTCCTTCTTTTCCACCAGAAAAATGTTGCTTACAAAGTCTGCTATCTTCCAGTATTACTGCACCTTTTGAAATCAACGTCTGTATCTGTACATTTATTAACCACACCTGATCTGCTGTGAAAATCATACCTCTCTGTAACCTTGGCTGAACCGGTTCCTCCACAAAATCTATTTGAATCCCTCTTACTGTTTCCAATACCCAAGGATCCTTTGCTATCTGAACCTATCTGTGATCAAATTGGGCAGGTCTGAGCCCAGTTTTAAGGGGATAACGGAAGAGTCCACACTTACCTGAAGATCCTCAAATCTTTCTCTCCCCATGGGCACCTCTTCCCTGTTCTCTTTGTCTCTATGGGTAAAAACTCTCTGACTGATAGGAGGCCTGACCTTGGATACTTCGAAAGTCTCTAGAAAAGGAGCCTCTAGTAATTCTTTGTCCTCGGCCAGGGAACAGACCTTTTGTTCTCCCCGGCAGACCCAAAAACATGTTCCTTAAAAACTTTCTTTATATCTCTCTGTGATTTTTAAAAGAACACAAAATGCCCCAACAAACTTAGACAGATCTTTGATAAAGGCATCTCCAAAAAGTAGACTTTAGCCAAAGGACCTTCCTCCGGATTAGACAACTCCACCAGTATAGGGTCAATTTTCAATACAAGGCCCTTCCTTCTTTCAATTGAAACGTCTGAATTGGCATTGCCCAAAAGGCACATTACCCTTTGTAGCAACTGACGTAATTTGTCTATATAAATCCGTATACTGTACACATGGGCCTCCTCTGACATGATACAAACTTTAGTTTAAGGACCCACTATATCAAGAAGCCTGTCCTGATACAGTCTCAGACTTTTGTCTAAACCTTTCTTTGGATCTTGTCCACCTTTACCCAGAAAAGTAGTCATCTTTGGGTCCATCACTGGGGTAGCCAAAGCTCTATCTGCAATAGAAAGTCTTGGGCATTCAGACCTCAATTTGGCACGTACTTCCTTATGGATTTCCCTTTTCATCAGAAATTTTACATATTCAACCACATGATCTGAAGGCACCCACTCATGGGATAGTGGGTGCCTAATCAAAAGTGGATCAAACATATATTGGCCCAACGGGTCAGTCAAAGTATCATCTTCCTTCAAATTAGAATGACCATTATCCTTCATCTTAGAATGGTTACCAGAAACCTTCACCATAAATGTCTCCAGTTCTATATCCTTAGAATCGAAGTTAGAGGAATAACTTATTTCTGCATACACACTTCCAGAAGATTCCTCACAGGAGACAGACCTATGCTTCTGACCCATGGGCTCCATTTTATTTACTTTCCTCAGGCCTTTACTACACCCATCATGTGTGCCCTCAGCACGTCCTTATCTCTCATTAGAGACATCCTGGTCTGCCTCTGCAGATCTCTTCTTTTTCCTAGGCAACATCAAAGTGCTTCCTTTTCCTGTCAACCTTACACCCTTTTTTATTTTTGCCTCAGTCTCATTCACTGACCAAAAACACTCCTCCTCGAAAGCCTTAGATCTGAACAGCAACATTTCTAATTTCTTGCCCATTCTATTGAATAACTCCTCAGTAAATAAATCAATATCTGAACTAAACTTTTCCTCTAGGCTTGTAATCCCGGAACCCTCATCTGTCTCCATTTGAATTTGAAGAGCAAGACCACGGCAATATTTATCTAAGATATGCAACTAGTGACCTCAAAAACATCTCAGGTTTATAATGCCCTCAATATCACCTCCGTGTGAATCCTTCACTGTAACACCAAAATCTCTCCTCATAAAAACGTTTTCTGTTACAATACAGGAACTCAAAAAATCCGAAATACTAAAATGCTCTCCATAACAGCTGTTGGAATACTCAATTTACTGCTCTAGTCTTTTATAAGGAACTGTATGATGGTGACCAACGCATGAAATGCGTCAACGCGACTTAAGCATTCACTGAATTAAATGGGTAGAATGAAAGAGCACTCACATGCTCCACATGCTCCACATGCTGAAACCTAC
Source organism: Pleurodeles waltl (assembly GCF_031143425.1). Lineage (NCBI taxonomy): Eukaryota > Metazoa > Chordata > Amphibia > Caudata > Salamandridae > Pleurodeles > Pleurodeles waltl. The sequence goes on along the minus strand of NC_090440.1, from coordinate 1,833,578,764 downwards.
AGATGCTCGCCTTAGAGTGCAAGGTTAAAAAACAGGATGCATGTGAAGAGAAGACTGAAATGCAACTTGCATGCACCCAACCTAAAGAGCAAGAGAAGCAGGAGGCACACAGATAAACTGTTAGACGTACCACTATGCATCTGAAAACACAAACATGGCAGTTTAAAGACTTGCTCGCTCGTACCGCATCTCAAAAGTAAGGCAAGTTTACTTTCAATAACCTTTTCCCAAATATCACCAGTCATAAAGCAATTTGCACAGGCCCTTCTTAAGAGAAAATTACAAGTGCGCAGTGTTCAAAATCTCCACTGCTCTCAACTGTTTCACTGAAAGTAGATCATTCCTGACTGCTTTATATATCAATTAACTGTACATCACACTGATAAGATAAATAGTTTCCAAGTGTCAAATTAAAAGAGACACCCTGCAAAAGTGCAATATACAAATGCTTAACATAAACTAAACACATAGAAGTGCTCCACACATACGCTAGGATAAAATATACAATGAATAACACAGCAAACACACAAAAGGTCAATAAGTAAAGGGCATAGACATTATTTTAAGCAGCAGCAATAAAAGAAGGAAAAGGACTGGTTGTTAAGGAGTTTTATAATCCTTAGAATGTTTTAGAGTTCTAAGTTCTGATGACTTCATATGGCCGCTTAGTGGTGGCAGTAAAGGAGTTACTGCATAATGTTAGCCTCCGTGTTTTGACATAAAGGCCCATGTTTATACTTTTTTAGCGCTCCATTTGCATCATTTTTGGACACAAAAGTGGCGCAAATTCACAAAATACAATTGTATTTTGTAAGTTTGCGCCGCTTTTGTGTCAAAAAGCGGCGCAAATGCAGAGCTAAAAAAGTATAAACATGGGCCAAAATATGTATACAGTAACGTGGGAGAAAATTAAATTATCAGTCAATTGGGCAACCCAGAAAAAATATGCACAGAAGATTAATACAGGGCTGCATTCGTAACCCCCTCCATTTTAATTTGTATGTGGCAGATATGGAATCTCTCTAAGATCTGCTTGTCTCGTCTGATGAAGAAAGAAATACAACTTTTACAATATGCAGATGACATAGTGGTACTAGACAGCACTCAGATTGCCCCCCCCCAGAGGTCGCTTTATGAGCTTGCACAATATTGCACAGCAAATGTTATTATTATCAGTTTAAACAAGATTAAAACAGTAGTCTTAAGCAGAAATTTGATAAAAAGGGAGCTTGATTCATCGGAGGCTCACAAATAGAAAAACAGTAAGGCCTGAATTTAAGGAAGGCCTTGCACCATCTAACATCACACTATTGTCATTTTTCTTACGCTAATGTTGCATTAGATAGCCAAAAACACAGCACCATATCTACAAAGTGGTGCAATGCATGCAATGTGCCACTTTGCAACCCTTTGCGCCACATTATGCATGTGCCATGCATAATGTATGGATAGGGGGCGTAAGGAAGCCCGCAAAAATGTCGCAATGAAATCTAGCAAATTTAATTGCGCAATTTGTGGCTTCATTTTTAACACCTGCTAAAAGCAGAGCAAAGCGCCACAATAGCATCAAAGATTTTGACGCAATTGTACCTAATATCGCTGGCACACACATAGTGGCGTTAGGAGGGCACAGGGGGGTGCAAAGAAAAGTGGTGCTTCACAATGTGAAGCTCCACTTTTCTTAAATATGGGCCTAAGTTTTACATTTCTTGATGTGATGCTCAATGAAAAAGGTGGCAGGAAAGCTCAGTTAGGCTCCCTGAAATCAACAGTGAAACACCTGATATGCAGGACGGGTCAAATGATGAGAAACCTCGCATGTCAAAATACTTATGCCCTACCGGCAGTGGTGGAAACTAAATTGATGCCAACATTAATGTATGGTGCAATTGTGTTCAAGCACCGCTCCACGAGTGGCTGGACAAACAACCATGCATTTGTTACCGCCACCTATTTGTGCTCCAAGACTGCACTAGCCAAGATCAAATTAGACTGGAATTCAAACTAACCAAGCAGCATTTGGCACAGCTGGCTACATTTGTTTCAGATTGTCAAAATTTGAAAACAGTCCCAATCTGTACGATGAGATAACTCCTCTGGGAAAAATTCCAAGAGCAAGGCTATATTGCGGTGTGTTTTTCACAACTTCTAGTGAGGAACCGAGTGAGGAGGCCTCAACACGCAACAACATTCTGCATAAAATGACAGCAAAATGATTAATTCAATATGCAAAAATAATCTCATCGGCCCAGGATCTCAGGGATTTAAAATCTACATTTCATGGTAGCTGGGCTATTAGCCTTTACACCCGAGTATACTCCCTGAACATTTGATCTTGCCTCTCTCTAACCACTCAAAATACTTACTAATGCGAATGCGTTTCGGCCTCATCCCTTTAAGGTGCTACCGGTACGGCCGAGGCTGGTGAATGTAATACAGCTGGTGCGGCCAAGCAGAGGAGTCTTTAATACATTTGATCTGCATATGTGAGGCCTTAAAACCCTTGAAACACAGACGTCTGGCCAATATCCCGAACGTTAAATGTGAGGTCATGTTTAGCAGCCACTTTGAAAATCCTAAAAGGTGAATCATGCCTGCTATCTGGGCGATTTTTAAACCTCATGAAGGAACCAACTCGCAATTCATAGAAATCACTACGGATTTTAAAAGGCTGCATTTCACATGCACGGAGCACTATAATCCTTGGGGCTGCACTTTTACCTGCATGGAGCACTTTAAATCCTTGGGGATGTATGAGGTCTGAACAAGGATAATGACCTGGACGGTGAGAATCTATGGTAGACCATTGAGTAAGGGTCGACAGAGGACGGGGTCAATGGATTTCTTTTCGATCCATTCATACAAGGAATTAGGATGCACTTTTCATTATGGCTAATGATTAGTTTACATGAAGGTTAATGTGCAGTGATTCCTCATTGTGGATGAGGCTATTTTGGTGTATAAAAAGATGAGACTAGAAGCTAGCTACCGCCCCCTTTTATAATAATTGAGACTATATACTAGTCACCTTTTACTTTTTTTTGCAATTTTTCTTTCAAGATATGGGGTAGGCAGTTTTGGTGAAAAGGACATCAGGGGTTAGAGAACAGGACCCTTTGTGATGATAAGGCTAGGCAATATTAATTGCTGGAGCAGGTATTTTAGTAAGAATTATTAATGAGGGTTTATGTAATTTGAATAATGAGTTTATGTAGAAAATGAAATAAGGCAGAAAAATAATGCACACATTTGAAAATTTGACCACGAAAAATTGACCATCAATGCTAATGAAGTATACTAATCAATGATTAATACTTATGAAATATTGAATATATGTTAGACTAATGCAGTAATATGTCATATTAAGGGTTATGAATTTAGCTTTAGCTTTATTAATTGTAGGCCTTAACTTAGCAAGTGTCTTGGCTTATTTTGCCAGGCCTCATGTAGAAGCTGTATTGTTTAATAAAAATGCTGACCAAGTGAATTAAACTGTGAAATGTCTATTGTATTGTTCAAATGTGCTCTTAACGGAAGCTGTTCATGAGATCTGACTGCTAGGAGATGTTGTTCTTACTAATGCAACATTTTATGTGTAATGTGTGTGAGACTGACTTTCCCAGGACAAGAACAATAAAGATACTGACTAGAGTGGAAGCTGCAATTATATTGTTACCTGACAAGCTGGATGATGAGAACATCACAAGATGAAGCAATCAACAATATGAGAACGGAGAAATATTGGAATTCATAGATTTGGTAAAGTGGTTTTATTGGACAGACTGTGAACATATGATTAACTGACCAATAGGGAATTAGGGGACAGTTTAGGTGATTTTGATATAGCAACACTGCAGAGGGAAAAGATTTCAAATTTTAGGAGACTTTAGGAGAGAGACAGAGAAATTCATTCTGACATTCTGAGAGAAAACAGATTATTCAGATATTCTGGCTCATTGAGCTCATATTCCCTGATTGAGAGCCTGATGCCCTGCTGATCGACTGATGTCCTGAGGACAAAGACTGATTCTGCTTGCTGACCTATACCGAGGATAGGTATACATTGAAATGTGATTATTATGCATATTTGCTTTTCCTTTCTGGTGCCAACTGCGCTGTTTTGTCTATGACTCTATCATAGTTTGATGTTTTCCAAATTGGTGCTACTAAACTGTTTTGCATGAAGCCCAACATGCTGATGCTAATCTGATGTTAATTGAGGATCCTGACTTATGAGACTAATGCTTGATGGATTTCTCTGCTTAACTTCATGTATTTCATCTTGTGGATGCAACTGACTTTGCAATTGATTTGCACCGTAACTTTAGAATGTTTTGTAGTTCAAGCTTTGATTAGATTGCGTTTCTTCCGCCACTTTGGACAACAAGTGTTATTTCTGTATGTGTTTCATTTGATTTTGAGATTAATCCACATGACCTTAGCATTGTTAATATAGGGAAGTAAACATACTAAACTTTAACTAAAGGTGTGGTTATTCATGACTAAAAGATCGTGGTGCATGGCAATTACTGACTCAATTGATTATTGATTACTAATGATGGTTGATTATTGTGTATTGATTATTGATCTATGAACTGAAGCTATGGTAAGAACTTCTTAATTGTGAGTCAAAAGGTTCATCGACCTATTTGCGTCCCCTTGTAAGTTTACTTATTAAGGTCTGACGCGCTAACATAATCAAGGAAGATTAATGGACGTGACATGCTTACCTCCACTTGCTTGGATGCAGCACTTTTAAGTACACTTTTTAACCTGCTTGTGTGCCATGATGTAATGATTTTAAGTAACTGAACACCAATAAAATATATTGTTTTTTTCATTTTACAGGCCTACAGTTTAGAATTTTAAACTCTACCCTTAATATTGAAGGCAGGATATTGATCGTACTATGGAAGCCAAAACATTATGGGCCCAATTCACAAAAGTAAAGTTAGGCCAAAAGCCCAATTTTACAACTTTCAGTATTCGCAAAAAGACTTATGAGTTGTATCTTTATGGCTGCGGATGTCCTACGCTCGAGGTGGCATCTCCGCAATTGGAGCAGAGCACAAAACATCAAGCTGAACAACCAACATAACAAAAAATACATCACTGAAAATATAAAATAGCTACATGTAGACACTGGGCAGTTGCATATGTTCATGTGTAGGGTGTGTATTGAGGTGGTAAATGTTCTTGCAAAACACACACCAGAATGTTGAAAAGGATATAAGACACAATACAAGAAACCTATACATCTGAGCTTTCAAATGGCAACCAGAACATCATAAGCTCTAAAAAAACATCTCTTCTACAGTTGGATATTTAACTCTTAGTCTTGGGTCATGTAATGTCTTCCACAAACAGACAAATTGTGAATGTAAAATGCAACTATAAATCTGTGTTCAAACATCCGATTTCTAAATTTCTCTCAAACACACCACACACAACTGCGTCAGTGCTTACCATCCTGCAACCAGCTGAAAGTCATTCGCCAGTCCCAGCCTGGCTGCATACATAAATTCAGAGCTGCCACATACAAACCCTTTGACACCTTACACCATACAGCTGAATGTGTTTGTTGGTTTGTCCCTTGTCATGCAACAGAATGATTTGAGGAGAAGGAGGAGGTGAGCAGAGATGATCTCAGACAAAGGAGTAACCTTTTTGGTATGTCCAATCAAGATGCCAGCTTCATATTCCGTTTTCCCCCTGCTGTAATCTTGGAGATGGTTTCTGAGTGGGATCAGGATCCTGACTCTGAGACCTGCTGCTCCCATACCATACCAGCCTATGTCAAGATCCTAGCAGCTCTCCATTTCTTTGCTACTTGGTCATTCCTGAGGGTGACTAGTGACAATGTGGGCATTTCTCAGGCGAGTCAGTCATAATGCTTGCATCAGGTTCTGAGCTGCATAAATAGGAGTGTGCATTTCTACATACGTATGCTGCATACACTGTCAGGAAGGCAAGGGGGTCTTTTCCTGCTCTCTATGTGTGGTTGGTGCAATTGATTGCACACATGTGGTACTTCTGCCACCTTGCTACAATGCACATACCTTTCACAACAGCATGACGCTTGTACTCCATCAGCATGCAGGGTGTGTGTGATGCCAGTGGCTGCTTTACAGATGTGCATGTAGTGTTCCCAAATAGTACACATGATCACATGATGGCCACATATTCCACAGGTCACCTCTTGCCTGGAGGTTGACAGCAGGAGAATTTGCCAAAATGTTGTTTATGGATAAGTCCTCAAGCAACAGACCAGTTTGTATATGTTTTGTATGATTTTTCTTTTATATACACATCCATCACAATTTTATATTTTTGTGACACATACATGATGGCAATAAACACTGCATGTATCAATTCATATGTTAGTAACTTTGAAAATTCACCAGGGAAATGCAAAACAAATCTACATTTTCTACCTCAGGGGATACTGCATATGCACTCTCCGCATATTTCATCACACATACAGATGTGCAGTTACTGAACTTCAGTGTAGGTACAATAGGGCACACATATATACACAAGCCTTCATAGAACGCACTTTTAGACTCCTAAAGTTCTGATTCGGATGTCTTGACCATAGAGGGGGTATGCTGCTGTACTCCCCTGAAGTTGTGTGCAAGATAATAGTTGCCTATTGTGCTTTGCACAACATTGCAGTACGTCAGAATCCTCTCCTAGGACTGAATCCAGGGAACAGGGCCATTGTCCCACACAAAGAGCAGGGTATGCAGGTGTGTGACCAGCTGGTTGACACTTTTTACTCTTGAGCCACCAGTTGTGCTATGACCTTTATGCGGTTGCACAGTCTGTTGACAGGTAGTGTTGGAAACTTAATGATCCACTCACTGGACTTGAATGAACAACAACATGTAATTTGATGTGTGTTTGAGACAGTGTAGTTGTGGTGTGTACATAGGCCCTGATGCACAAAAGTAAACTTACGCTTTCATGTAAGTTTGCGATTGTTCGCTATTCACAAAGCGAGTTATAACTCGTATCTTTACGAGTGTGGAGTCTCCGCACATGATATAGGTCTTTTTAGATGTGCAGAGACTCCACACTACTAAAGATACTAGTTATAAACATTATTTTATACAATAATCCAGTAATATATAAACATGTTTATATAGTCTAAACTAACTGTATGCCACTCACAAATATGCAACACATAACTGAGAATAATTGGAAAACATATGAAAGCACATGCTTAGGTTAGCTTGTGAACAAATGATATGCAAAACAGCATCACAGAAATAATAACATATATCCAACTTGGCAGGCCTTTTCATTTCTTGCATTCCCATGCTGCTCATGCCTTCTTGGGCACCCTCAGCTGCAAATCTTCCACCTCCAGAATGTGCACCTTCAATTTCTTTGCACCTTGTGACTTTCCTGGCATTCCATTTTTTCCCTTCGTCCAACCAAATAGTATTCTGTTTTTTTCTGCCCACTTTCTGAAGATGTGACCATCTAGAAAACCTTCCCTTGACACTAATTCTCACCCAATCTCCTTCCTCATAACAACTGGGATTTTTGATCAATGTATCTGTTCACATACTTGCTCTGATATACCTCCACACTCTCTCCTTAAGTTTGTCATTATCCACACAAGATAGATTCATCCTATCCATCTAAGCAGGTATTACCTTGGCACTACTCTTCATCTCAACAAGCGGAACAGTGTTTCATTTGTAACTGAGTGTTGAGTGTTCTGATAGCTTCAGAGCGTATTCTTAATTTCATTTTTGCAGTGCAATCCACAACCGACTGTACACATTCTGCCAGTACTCGATAAAAGTGCTCCTCAACACCTTTTTTCTCTCAGATGGTATTCCACCGATCTGTGCTGATTAATCGAATTACTGTTGAAATTATTGAAATTTGTCTGACACTAACCACTCTGGACATCTTTCTCTCCTAAACACTTCATCACAGAACATTACTATGTCAGAAGCTCTTATCTCCTTCTCGAAAGCCACCTGTGGCCATTTGGAGTAGTAATCTACTAGTACCACAGCATGCTTATCATCTAACACTTAACAATGGAAAGGACCACATATGCCTATTCCCACCCTTTGCCATGCTCTGGATGGAAAGACACAGTCTAGATGGACTCTGTGGCTTTAATGGGAGTCTCAACCGTGGTAACACAAAACAATCTCTCATAAATCTCTCTATCAGCCCATCCATTCCTGGCCACCAAAAATCCATTTGTGCTCTCCTCTTCATGGCAGACTGTTAGCTTTTTCATCCTTGGCTAGTCTGCCTTAACATTTTGCCTCTGTTCCCCAGGTTGTTGATGTGTGCTGGACTCTAATTTTACTGTTTTTGTTACTCTGGGCGCTTTACCACTGCTATCCAGTGCTAAAGTGCAAGTGCTCCTTTACAAAATGTGTATGTAATTGGCTTATCCTTGATTGGCATATTTGATTTACTAGTAAGTCCCTAGTAAAGTGCAATGGAGGTGCCAAGGCCTGTAAATCAAATGCTACTAGTGGGACTGCAGCACTGGTTGTGCCACCCAACTAAGTAGCTCTGTAATCATGTCTCTGACCTGCCAATGCAGTGTCTGTTTGTGCAGTTTTAACTGTAAATTCGACTTGGCAAGTGCACTCACTTGCCAGGCCTAAACCTTCCCTTTTCTTACATGTCAGACACCCCTAAGGTAGGACCTAGGTAGCCCAAGGGCATGGTGCAGTGTATGGTTAAGGTAGGACATATATTAATGTGTTTTATATGTCCTGACAGTGAAATATTTGCTAAATCCGTTTTTCACTGTTGCAAGGCCTGTCCCTCTCATAGGTTAACATGGGGGCTACCTTTAAATCTGATTAAAGTGTAGATTCCCTTTGGGAGTGGATGGACATGTGGAGTTTGGGGTCTCTGAGCTCACAATGTAAAAATACATCTTTTAGTAAAGTTGATTTTAAAATTGTGCGTTTGAAAATGCCACTTTTAGAAAGTGAGCATTTTCTTGCTTATACCATTTCTGTGACTCTGCCTGTTTGTGGATTCACTGTCTGGGTCAGTTTGACAGTTGGGCTGGTTGCACCTCACACTAGACAGTGACACAAAAGGAGCTGGGGTGTAGTCTGCATTTCCTGATGAGCCATCTGTGCTAGGAGGGAGGGGAGGAGTAGTCACTTACACCTGAAAGGGCTGTGCCTGTCTTCACACAATGCAGTCTCCGACCCCCTGGTGAGTGTCTGGGGCCTGGCCTGGGCAAGGCAGGATTTCCCATTCAAAAGAGACTTTACTTTGAAGTAGGCCTACTTCAAAGGAGAAATTGGGTATAAGAAGGGCACCCAAAACCACAGACTTTAGATCACTTCTGGACATCAAGAGGAACCTCTGCCTGGAGAAGAGCTGAAGAGCTGAGGAGAAGTGCTGCCCTGCCTGTGACTGTTCTTTGTGGAGCTATCCTGCATTTGCTGCTTCTGCCAGAGTAAGAGGGCAAAGACTGGACTTTGTGTGCCTTCCATCTTGTGAAGAAATCTCCAAGGGCTTGATTAAGAGCTTGCCTCCTGTTGTTTGAAGTCTCAGGGACAGCAAAGAAGTCTCTCTGCCAGCACCTGGAGTCTCTGGAGAGACTCCTGCACTGACAAGTGGTGCCCTATCCAGTTCCTGGGCCCTTGAAAGGAAAGCTGGTGGAATTCCAAGGAAATCGACTTCAGACGACTTCGGACCGACACCGCTGCTGAATCCGGTGACGCCGCCTGCAACCGACTCCGTGATCTTTGCTGGAACGCGACGACCTTCGCAGGCCCGATGCCGCTGCAGCCCCGCTGAAGTCCACGACTCCGTGGAAGTCGCCGCACCACATCGTGATCGACGCCGCTCGAAGTGCGCAGATTCATCATTTCGCACTGACGCCGCGATCCCCGACTTCGCGCATAGACTTGTTTTCACTCTTCACCAAAGGTACTGTACTTGGGGGTCTACGTGACTCCGTGTCCAGCGCCGCTGGCTGGTGTCGGCTTGTTAGGAACGACTCTGTCACGACGCCGTGTTAACACCTCATCGAAGCATTTTGTGTTTCTAAGCGAAATTATTGAGTTTAATCTTTAAAAATTCGTAACTTGACTTGTGTACGTCAGATTTTTATCGTTTTGGTCTTGTTTTGTTTAGATAAATATTTCCTATTTTTCTAAACTGGTGTTGTGTCATTTTGTAGTGTTTTCATTGAGTTACTGTGTGTGTTGGTACAAATACTTTACACTTAGCACTCTGAAGTTAAGCCTACTGCTCTGCCAAGCCACCAAGGGGGTAAGCAGGGGTTACCTGAGGGTGATTCTCTTTTACCCTGACTAGAGTGAGGGTCCTTGCTTGAACAGGGGGTAACCTGGCTATCAACCAAAGACCCCATTTCTAACACAGACATACCACCATGCTCTTCATGTATCAACTCCATCAATCTTGAAATCACCAGCTTTTCACATCTCTTGACAACCTCATCCACTACCGACAACTCTGTCCAAGCATTTTTGTAGTCACATAACTCAGGCCAAACTACATTATTGATACGCTTAACCTTAGATAGATTGGAAATAACTGCTTGCTTCCATTCTTGCTGTGAACTAGCACCTTTGCACAACTCTGCACTGGCAACCACCCAACCTTCAATGTCTGGTTAATGCTCACCCTGAATAGGCAAACTCGACAAACAGTCTGCATTCAAATTGGTTGTGCCCAGAACATATTTGATCCTAAAGTCATATTCCTGCAGATGGAATAGCCATTTGACAATTCTCTGAATTGCCCTTGCAGCCTCATTAGTGGAGAACAACTCTACCAATGGTTTGTGGTTGGAATGTAGCTCAAATTCAACCCACCAAGCATAGGTTTTAAAATGCTGCACACCCCACCAGCAAGCCAAAACCTCCTTCTCGATTATGGTGGAATATGGTCCTTCAGCTTCCCTTAATGTAAGTGATTCAAATGCAACCACCCTTTCCTGTTTTCCTTCTCCTGTTTTAGTACTGCCTCTTGACCATATGCATTGGCATCTGCCACCACAGTGGTCCTGTCTTGTGGGTCAAAGGGTTTCAAAACCACGGCTTTGATGATGGCACTCTTGACAGCCTCAGACACCAACTGACACTCCCTGATCCACTCGTACTGTGATCTTCATTATGAAGCGCAACACATGGACTTTGTCCAAGAACTGTTCCGCAAACGTTGAATAATATTCAGTCAAACCCAGAAAAGAGCAAAGCTGTTATTTGTCAGTTGGCGGAGGCACTTTTTCAGTAGCCTCCACCAACTTGAGCCTAGGACAAATACCATCATAAGACAATGTGTGTCCAAATACTCGACCTCCTGTACACAAAGCTTTCATTTTCCTTTGCTCACTGTCAATCCAGCCCTTTCTAGTCTCTCCAGAACAGTTTTTAACACATCATTATGTCTCAATTTATCAGGAACCCATACTAGGATGTTGTCCTGGAAAAACAACACGTTAGCAACACCTTTCAGGGTGCTCTGCATTACATGCTGAAACACTGCTGATGCAGACACCAACCCAAAGGGCATGCACACAATTGGAAAGTTCCCTTGAGTGTAATGAAGGACGTAAGATGTTTTGAGTCAGGATGCAATCTCACCCTATGGTATGTGCTCAAGTTTAAAGATGAGAAGTACTTGGCTTTCCTAATGCTCATGAGCATATCGTTGATTCATGAGGATGGAGGTTGACCCACATAGACTTATTAAGGTCATCCATACACATCCTCAATTTCCTGTTGAATTTAGTTGCCAACACAACTGGGATGAGCCACTCAGTTGACTCAATAGGTTAAATAACCCCTGCAATACACAACCAATCCACTCTTCCCTCAGTTGATTTGTATTATTATTGGCAGGAAGTTGCTGGCAGCCATTTTATGGTCATTCTGAGCCATCCTCACATCAAAACAAGATCCTCTGCCATCCTACTGCTCTGTTTAGCCATCCTGCCCCCAACATGTCTGAGGGACATGAGGACAAGGCACCCACTTTCAGTAAGACCGAACTGTACATCCTAGCAGAGGGGGTGCTTGATAGGTATCTTCAACTTAATGGGGGACCAGAGGAACAGCTGAGTAATGAGGTGCACAAGATTCTGGCAAGCCTTCGCAGCGCAGTGGATATGTACCATTGGTGGGCAAGATGTGTCAAAAGCACTAGGAGGTCCTGCAACACTAGGCCCTGTTTAAGGCTCAGGACACCATGAGCATGTCATCCCAGCCCCGCTAACAGAGACACAAAATAAGCCCCCTGTACAGGAGGGTCTTGAAGGCAGTCTAACCAACCCGCCATTCTCAGCCGGAGGAGGTTGAGCAGAAGAGACCTGGTAAGTGCATAATCTGCATTATTTGTCTGGTAGTATGATGTGAGTGGTGAAAGGGATCTAACATCATGTTTCTTTTGTCACCTTTCCCCTCACCTGCGTAATGACTGCCATAAGGTCAGTGTTTCCTTGGAACAATTAGAATGTTGTTTTCTGAGGGCATTCAGGGGCTTGTAGTTTTCTAAACACATCTGGGTAAACTACCCTTACAACTGCAGCCTTATAACTGCTGTGTCCATTGGTGTAGGAATGGCTTGAACAATGTCTAGTGTTGGTATGTGAAGGGCTTTGGTGTTATATAATGCATGCTTTTTGTGAGAATTCTTTGCCAGTTGAATATTATATTTTTGTAACATGAGGTAAAGGCAGACTTTGGTATACTTGTCTCACACAGAATGATGCAAACATATCCAAGGGAGATGAAATACACATATCTTCTGATCAGTGGCACATTTGTCATTTCTAATATCTAGGTAGCTATACTAACACCGCACATGTGAATACCAGTGTACAGCACAAACGGAGCAGCCTTGACATGCTAAATGTGGCATTTGCCACACAGAATGTCTGATGATGGCAAGAGATATTCAATTTTTTTGAATCACATCTTTGCAAAGATTATATCAAAGGCCTTGATGTATTTGCACCCCCAATGTTGGGTGTATGTTGTGTTTTAGAATGCTACACAACAGATGACATTTGATAGTAAGTCTAAGACTGTTGAGACTGCACATTACAGGATAACCCTGGATATTGTTAGGCTTGGCAATATCCATCCAGACTGTGTCCCATCTCCACTTGTTAACTTACATTGGAAGATAACTATGTTTCAGTGTCAGGAAATTCACATTGCACTAAGGCTGAAGGTTAGAGTTAGTAAATACTAAAGAGTATACTGAGCAACATTGAAAAATATGTTATTGTGAGTAATTTTAGGACATTACAGTGATAGTACACTGGTTAGTGAGATCAAAGTAGTACAAAGCCAGCACTTCATGTTGTCTTGAGCTCTGTTATGAATTGCAGACTAACTACATAATGGTATGCCTTCTATTTCAGTGCACCCCCTGGCCAAAGACCATCAGGACAGGAGCAGGGGCAGAGTGGGAGTTCCTCAGGTCTTCGACAGGCACCTCCTCTGGATAGCACCAACAAGGAGAGGGAGGGAGACCAAGAAACAGGCAGAGGTAGTGTGCCCACCGAAACTGAGCCAACACAAGCAACATCATCAGCCTGGGTTGAGGCTGAAGACACTGAAAGGAGGAGTGGTGTTGAGAGGGACACCATCCATCAGCCAGGAGGGAAAAGAATGTGGGTCTCCTATTGGTCCACAAGAACTGTATTTTGAAATGCTGTCCTCAGGGCAGGCCCCATCACTATCTGTGACTGCCACCGACCCCTAACTCTTGAGACCTCCATTCAATCGGGGCCTTCAGCTGCACCCCCTGCCAATACTCCCCCTCCAAGTGCCTGCCGGAAAGAATTGAGGGAGACATCTGCCCATCACCCCACACCCCTTATGTTCTACCCAAATCCTTCCATGTAGTGTCACTCCTCTGGCTGCATCCTGAGAAGTGATGGTGTCTTCTGATGTTGACCTGATTGTGTCCTCTCGAATCTTACAGGAACTCTGGGATTCATTCTTTATGTTCCAAGAAGCGCATTCCAAATAAGTGGTCAACCTCACTGCCTCCATCACTTCCGTGGGTGCAGCCATATTGTCTGCATTGTCCAAATGACCCACCCAGACTATTGTTGTAGTGTCTCCCAGTTTATCTTCCCTCTCTGTTTCCCCTGCCACCCATCTTACCCCTCATGTTTTCCGTTCCTGTAGGGTGTCTGGTCCTGAATTGGCCAGCCATAATGAGTCCACAGGAGCAGAGGACTTGAACATTGTCGTGAAGAAGGACAAGGAGGATGGTCAATGACTGGACATTGTTTGGACTGTGGACATTTCTTTTACCCCATGTACATAGACTGGTTCCTCTGACGCTTCCTAATGTGGTTTATTTATTCTGCCTACCCTTCTCCAGGTTTTCTTGCCCAATCTGACATAAGATTTCATTTAATTTACTTTGTCTCTTTCCAACGGCTAGATTTGTAAAATTATTTTATTTACTATAATATATATATTTCTCGTGAACAACATCTCAATCTTGTATTTTTCATTGTATATGCTGGATTCAAAGTATAGAAGTCTACATAGGTAGGTGTTTAGCTATGCTTTCAACATGATACCTTGCTACTCAGATGGTCTTACAAATCTACATGTCTTTCTCACACACATTTATCATTACATATATGGCTTACAACCAAAGTAACCAATTTACCATCATCATCTATTACTCAACTCAATATTGAATTGTCAAAAATATATTTTTGTTTACAAATATTTGAAGTACATATATTTTACATTGATCATGGGGGAGCTCTCCTACAACTTTGCAATGGTGGTGATGATCTCTGGAAGTGAGTGCATTTACTGTGTCGGAGCTGATGTGTGGGTGGGAGTGGTGCATCTGCCTGTACAGTTGGTGGGTGTGCCTATACAGGGAGTGAGGATGCCTGTACAGTTGGTGGGTGCACCTTCACAGGGGGTGAGAGTGCCTGTACATTTGTTGGGTGTGCCTGTGCAGGGTAAGAGGGTGCCTGTACAGTTAGTGGGTATAACTGTACAGGGGTGATAGTGTCTGTACAGTTAGTGGGTGTGCCTGGACAGGGGGTAAGAGTGTCTGCACAGTTGGTGGGTATGCCAACACAGGGGTTGAGGGTGCCTGTATAGTTGGTGGGTGTGCCTGTACAGGGGCTAAAGGTGCCTTTATAGGTGGGGGGGTGCCTATACAGGGGGTGAGGGTGCCTGTACAGGTGGGGGATATGACTGGACATAGGGAACATGCCTGTGCAGGAAGGGAATGTGAATGTGCAGGGGGGCATGTGCAGGAAGGTGGTACCTGTGTACAGGAGGGGTGCTTGGGCAGGTTGTGGTGCAGGTGGCTTGGCAGGGTGTGGTGCATTTAGGTGTGGTGGGTCCCCTCAATGTGTTGACCATGAAGGAAGACTTTGAAACAGTTACACCATGTCTTCCATCATCTTCATGGCCAAGGCATGGTGCTTTTCAAACTCTTCCCTATAGATTACCAAACCGTCATTTTGCCTCCTTGACATGTCTTGACATGGTTTATCAATCCTATCCAAGGCATGGGTCTGTCTGTTAATCATCCCCGGGGTTTCCTGTAGTGAGTCTGAAATGTCGGATACAGTAACTTCTACGGCTTGATTATTCTGCCTCACATCGGCCTTTTGTTGGAAAAATTCATCCTCCCACTGGACACAATGCTGATCTGATAGCCTCCTCAGCATGGGATGGTCTCTTATATGACCATCGGGTCCACCAGCACAGGGAGGGGTGGAATGTGGGCAGGCTGCGGGGAGCAGATTGGTGCCTAGGGGCTACCTGCTCCTTGTCAAGGGTGTTAAGTCCCTCAGATGCTTGAGAGAAAGCCAGGCATGTACTGTCATGTGAAGAGTGTGTAGTAGAAGCAGCACATCTACCTTGAGAGTGAGTGCTGGGAGAGGTTGATGATTGTGTTGGGGTGGGTGAATGCTGTGGCGCATTGGCTGGTTGCTGGGAATAGGCAATTTTCAGAGGAGAAGTGGGAGGCATAATGCTTGCCGGACCTGATGTAGGCTTCAGTGTTTTGCCCAATGGGCCAACAATGCACTCCTGATAATCCAGGTCCTCCTCCACAACTAGCACTTGATCATCTTCTTCCTCCTCATTTTCCTCTTCTTGTACATTGCTGGCCACTGACATTGATACTTGGAAGAAGATCAGATTCTCTCCTTGGATTGTCCTCCACTGGTGGATAGTTCAGCTTCATCAAATACCTCATTGTTCTCAGCACCTGAAAGACATAGATTGCAACATGCTAAGTATGTTCACTTATACATTGTGCTACAATACAAGGGTTGGGTTAATTAATGTTTGCATCTATCTGATGTTCAACGTGTGACCTGGTTTGTGTAAACATATATGTGGCAGCTCACACTAGCTTTGAGGTGTTCAATGCAGATGTGCAATGCAAAATCAAACTCACCAGCTCCAACCACAGCTCTGTATGGTATTGAGATCCCCTGTGATGTTAGCTGCTGAACCTGGCTCCTTGAGTGTGTGGCAGAAGAGGTGGTCCTCAATGCAGCAGATTCAGAAGGAAGTGAGACCATAATTAATGTTTAGCATGAAATATATGTGAACATGCAAAAGTAACACAGACGTCACTGATTATGTGAGGAACATATCACACACCATCATCAGATGCTTCAGAAAAGTGACAATATCTGCTAATATCCTTTCACAAGGATTTGGTTACTGTGCACTACTTGGGAGTCAGTAGTTTACAACACTATATGGCACACTTAACTGACAGACGTATGATAGTGGGTTTGACTGCTGCAGCTATAATCTCTTTAATCCCCTGATGAGGTACTTTGGATAACTGAGGAAGTCCTGACAGCAGCTGTAATGTACTGTACATATCCATATTTTAATACAAAGGATGGTTTGAATCATTTTACATGTATAAGTATAGACATTCAGCCCAGTTGTGGCTAAAAATAAGTACTTAAGTTCATACTATATATAATACAACAAAAGTAGAGTCATCGTTTCATTAGCCAACATGTTATGAAGTAGTATACTCTTATGAACCACATCTGAGCATATGAAGATAAGTGACAACAGGGATATTAGACACACAGCACATACTGCTGACATATCATCCAATATTTAAGTCATTATGACCGTAAACAGGCCAGCGAAAAAAAAAATGGAATTCTGACTGTGCGGTTACCGCCGCAGTCATCCGCCACTTCACCATTCCGACAGATTGCGGTCTCCAGCCCGGCGGTCGTCACTAGACCGCCTACGGTATCAGGACTCTGCATACCGCCATGGATCTCAGGTGGTTGGGAACCGCCATGAGATCCATGGCGGTAGGCACTATCAGTGCCAGGGAATTCCTTCCCTGGAACTGATAGGGGTCTCCCCCACCCCCGCTACCCCCCACGAATCCTCCCCCCACACCTCCCACCCCCTGCCACCCCCAAAGGTGCCACAACCCCCCTCCCCACCTCGACCCCGAACATGCATTTATACACACCCCTACACGCACACACCCCCAACATGCACATACACACACCCCTACACGCACACATACACCCCGACAACACATACCCACACACATACAAACAGACATGCACACCATCCGACCCGCACACATTTCCCATACACACAACACCCCCTGCACGCATACACTCACTCACTCACCCCCTCTACACTCTCACACGCACACCCCCATGCACGCACACAACACCCCCCCCACCCCCTCCACTAACGGACGATCAACTTACCTTGTCCGTTGATCCTCCGGGAGGGGACGGGATCCATGGGGGCAGCTCCACCACCAGAACACTGTCACCAGAACACCGCCACGCCGAATCATGGGACGTGATTCAGTGGGCGGTGTTCTGTTGACGTGGCGGTGGAGGTTGAGCAACCTCCACTTTCCCGCCGTCCGCCAGTATGGCTGCTGGCGGCTTTCCGTACGTAAAGGACGGCGGGCTGCCAGCGGTCATAATACGCGGCGCGGAAGACCACCATCACTGGCGGTCTTCAGCACGGCGGTACCTCGGCGGTCTTGCGAAAAGACCGCCGAGGTCGTAATGACCCCCTATGAGCCTTCAATAAAATAATTTGTAACTGCACTTACCTGGGTCTACCATCTGTCCAGTGTGTGGCACCTGACCATAGGTCATACCCTTACATGGAACAGAGATTGCTGTAGTATGTATTTTCTGGCCAAAGTCACAGGCCCTAAGATGAAATGAGTGTATTTAATTTACATTCTAGTTGACACATGTAATGAACAACATATCCTAATTATGCTCACATGTTTGAGGCTATTGATGGATTCTATGTAAAATATCTATGGGTTGTCTGATCACAATTTAGTAAACGAGGCCCTCATCTGGCTATATTTACGTACTAGTTTGTCCTGGTAGAATGGGTTGATGTTCCGTTGCCTCCTTGCAAGTGCTAGAACCTCTGCTCCAGTGGGTGAATCTATTCTTGCTGTATGTGGCAATAAAAAGAAGCCAACAGACAATACCAACACATGATGATTATGTACAACATTTTCATATTTACTCAATTGCATTTACAAGACAACTGTGATGGTTAGTAAATCAGGCACATTTTATAATGCCACATACCAGTGTGAAATGAAATTACCAGCAGTGATGGGCCACTGTTTGTGAAAGAGGAACTGGAAGTTAACATTTCCATTACAAAGGATTCTGTGACCTGTAATGCAGTAGACAAAATGAGACAAAGTGGGATTTGGAAGTTAACATTCCAATCATAAAGGATTCTGGGATTTGTAGTGCAATAGACAAAATGAGACACAATGAGAAAAAATGAGAGTCTAAATCACCATGAATATTAGCACAAACTTAAAGTGGCTTACATAGTCACATTGCAGTGTATTGTACGCATTTACCATTAAAATTAATTGTTTAATTCATCACATATTACCTGGCACTACATTAGGGTCATCATTCACAGGCAAACCATGCAGCAGTGGTGGTGCATGGTGGAGAGAACATCCTTCTCAAGTGGGGTGAGATGGAGACGGGTTTCATTTTGTCCCCTAGGGAGAGCTCCAGCCACCTCTATCCTGGTGAACTTCTCCTTCACTGCCTCCTCTCATCCTGCCCCTTCTTTTTGATGTCTGAGTCAGACCGGAAATCCTCCCCCAGTTTACTAACTACAGTAGCCAACTGCTGCCATAGGGCTGCCTTCTGTATTGAGCTGCTGAGCTATGGAAGTAGTCCATGCAGTTGTTTTGTAGTTTCTCACTACAAATTTTACAATCATATTGGTCTCCTCCTCAGTGTAGTTCTTCTTCATCCTCTCATGTAGCATGGTGATGACAAGGCGCAGTACAACCTGGTGAACTATTGGTGTGGAAAAACCAGAGCCTTGGATGTGTGCTGCTTTTCTGTGGTTTGTAGTGCATGGGTTTGTAGTGACATTGGTTGTCTGCAGGTGTATAAATTTACACTTACTCTGCCCGACTGCAGAGATTCCCCCTAAGTGTTGAGGTTCCATATTCAGGCGGAGCTTCTATTGCATGGTTTTAAACATGTTTAATGTATTATTTATCTGTTGTTTATTTGTAAAAATGTTTCTTATATAGCATACATATATATATATATATATATATAAATATATATATATATATATATATATATATGTGTGTGTGTGTGTGTATATATATGTATATATGTATCTCTCCCTCTCTCTCGCCAGTAGGTAAAGTTCAGACCTAGTTTTCATAGGAGAAGCGTTTTTTGTTTTGCCAATAACTTTGGCTCTGTTTGCGGAATCTTCACAAACATTTTTAAACTAATACAATAGTCGGGCAGCTTCTGTCCCAAAATGTGTTTTCCCCTTGCATTTTCCCATAGGGATTTTGAGCATGATACAGCCCGAACTGCTGGATGGAAATATGGAAATACACCAAATTTGGCAGAAAGCTAGCTTTTCCTCCACAAAGTGTGCTTTTTGGGATTTCATGTCAATCTGTTCTGTAGTTTTAGAGATAACAAAAGGAATAAGAAATCTAGATCTAAAGAGATGTGGAGGCTCCACAGATCCCAGAGATCTCATGCTGAGATCTGATTGGCTGCCAACACTTCAACCGTGAAGTGTTGGTGGCCATGTTGAGACTCAGCATCAGCTAAAGTCTCGAAAAAAGATTTAAAAAAGAAAGGGGGCAGGGTAGAACTACCCTGACCACTTAGCCTTAGTGCTGAGGTCCCCCTGGGACTCCACCAGGGCAAAAAACATTTTTGGTTAAATTTTTACCGAAATTCACAGAGGACCGCCAAATCCAGTGAAAATTCAGAGAAAGAAAAACAAGCACAATCTCCTGAATTTGTTAAAAATGTAGCCCACAGGTGACCAGGTCCCTCGGACATGAGGTGATACAAGAAAAGAAGGGTGGGCACACAGGGCCCCCGCCAATGGCTCTTTTGAGTCCCAGGGATCACCACCTCCCTGGGGCTTTATTGTGATATTGGAGGGGGGCCCTGTGGACCCCCCTCCATTGGGGTCATATGATCCCCAGGGACCACCACTTCCCCTGGGCTTTACAATAATATGGCTTTTTTCATGCCCCAGGGATCACCACCTCCCTGGGGCCAAACTCGTAATTAAAATTGGGAGAGGGCCATCTGGCCCCCTCCTGGGCCATATACTGCCATATAAGAGAGAGCAAACACTACCTTCACTCCCAGCAAGCAGGAGCATGAAAACTGCTCCCGATTGCTGGGAGCAGTGTTTCATCTGTTCCCCTGCCCGCTGTCATGAAGACAGGGAAGAAGATGAAAGATTGTTCCTGCACACAGGGAGCTGCATATTTAGCAGCTCTCTGCATGCTGGAGCAATGCCAGCTCCCACAGGAGGCGGAAGTCTGGCTGTGACCGCTGGGGCCTTGAGGCTTCCCCCACGGTCCCCATCATTGTAAACTGGGTGCTCTGGGTGGGGCCAGGGGACCAAGGTGGATGTGGCCAGGCTCCAGGGAATGGGCCCCCTCCCAGTTTCAATTAGGTTTTTGGCCCTGATGAGGTGAGTTTGCGTGTCCCCTCCTTATGTCTAAATTTAGCCCCAGGGAGGTGGTGGTGGTCTCTGGGGCATATTAAAGCCCCAGGAGGGGGGGTCCACATGGCACCCCTCCTCTTTACAAAATAAAGCCCAGGGAGGGGGTGGCTCACCGGGCTCAAAGAGCCACAGTAGGAGGGTCCGCATGGCCCTTCTCCATAATAAGAATCAGGCCCCAGGTAGGTGGTGGTTCCTAGGGCTCTTAAAAGCCTTAGGAGGGAGGTGGTATTTGTCCTCCCCTTTTATTTTGGGTATACACTCATGCTCTCGGGCCTGGCCCAACCAGGGGCTAAACTGAAAAAAAAGCACCGGAGACTGCACTTGTATTTTTCCTTTAACGTTTGCCATGGATTCACAAATCCGCTGTGATTTCACGGCAAAATGTTTTTAAAAAAATGCTTTTTTGCCCTGGTGGGGTCCCCGGCTCCAAGGTTAAGGAATCAGGATACCCTTATCCTGCCCTTTTTATTTCCTCTCCCTAGGCAGTGCATGGCACAGGTTCACTGATTAATGGGGTTTTGGCTGCTTGGTGGCCAAACCTGGCTGCACATGCCGAAGGCCTAGCAGGGGTCCCAGTTATAGTTACCTTAGGGACCTCCATTGTTCTTGTGTTATCATGCTCCATGCCATTTTCTTTTACCTCTCCGTATCAGCTGCATCAACTCCTTAGTAATGATCTCATGAAAGATAATTGCATCAAATGATATTTGTGACATAAAGGGGCCTAAAAAGTGATGGAGAATTAGCTTCACATTTAGGGGGTAAACCCACAGGACAAAATATATTCCCTCTCATTGTGTATCCTTAACCTGTCTGGATGACCATTGGAATTTTGAATGATTCGCTTGGTTATCTCATGTATACACCCTTGATAATTTTTCAAATTTTGTTCACGTCTTTTATTTTAAGTTTTTTTTACCTAGTAGTAGGTACTTTGTTCGCGGATGACGGTGACATTCACTCATAGGTGAATAATCCATATACATATCCTACTCAGGATGTGCATCAGTGCTGGGTGATATTCGAAATGTGTGAGCAGCAGTATTTGTGATAGTAGTTCATTGGACTGTATACTAAAAGCCCTTATGGGGGGCAAATATGATATTCCTAAATAATTGATCAGAATGCTTGAGAGACCCAAATATAATGAAAACATATTTAGATGATGAGATAATGATAATAGGCTTGAAGGTTTGAATCATGAGTATAATAAGTATACAGCCACTTAGAATTTGGGAGTATGTTTAGCAAATGTGATTTTGTCCATGCAGGGCGCAAATATGATATTTTTAAGTTATCAATCAGAATGCCTAAAAAATCTGAGCATAATGAAAAAGTTTTCGAATGATGAGGAAACGATAATTTGTGGGAGTCATCAGTATGAGAAGTACATGGCTGCCTAGAATTTGGGACTAAGGGGGTCATTACAACCCTGGCGGTCGGTGTTAAAGCAGCAGTAAGACCGGCAATAGGCCGGCGGTAAAAAGTTTGCAACTACGACCGTGGCGGAAACCGCCAGCAAAGACAGCCACTTTTACACTCCGACCGCCACAGCGGTACAAACAAACAGCTTGGCGGTTACCGCCAACAGACAGGCAGAAGACAAAGTACCGCCCACAGTATCACAACAGGCCAATTCGCTACCTTTTCCGGGGCGGATTCACTGCGGATAAAAACACGGCGGAAACAGGGTTCCGAAGGGAAAACGCTCACCTCTACACACCCCACGAGGAACTAGGACACCATGGAGCCGGAACTCCAAATTCTCCCTGCGATAGTCTTCCTGCTCCTCTACCAGGAGCACGAACGCCGGCGGCGAAGACCACGGTGAGTACTGCATCTACGACACAGGGGAGGCAAAAAACAGGGACACACACACGCAACACCCCCACCCCCACCCTCACCCACTACAACACACACATTAATACATATAAATACCTGATAGTCACACCCCCCACCCGCCCCGGAAGAATGCAAAGACAAAAGGAAATTAGTGGAACCATTGTAATATATTAAAATCAAGTAGGCAAAAATATATATATACACCATAAACAAAATATACAACAAGCATAGTAGTCCAGGTAGTGCTCCAATTAATTCAGTGGAACACTGGGCCAACACGGTATGGGCGAGGCCCACACAAGATCCCCGACCATGATGGAGAGAACACTGCAGGGGCATCAGAGAGCAAGAAAACAGGCACCTCAGGGGGAGGGAAAGGGGTGGCACCTCAGCCGGTTGAGTGCACAACGCCAAATCCACGAGAGGGCCACATGCCCACTGTTCAATCCTGGGGAGTGCAAAGCCACAGTCTCACAAGACTATACAGTGTGTGGGTTGCCCACTGTTCCATCCTGGGGAGTGCAAAGCCACAGTCTCTCAAGTCTCTACAGTGGGTGGGTTGCCCACTGTTCCATCCTGGGGAGTGCAAAGTCACAGTCTCTCAAGTCTCTACAGTGGGTGGGTTGCTCACTGTTCCATCCTGGGGAGTGCAAAGCCACAGTCTCTCAAGTCTAACAAGTGGGTAGGTTGCCCACTGTTCCATCCTGGGGAGTGCAAAGCCACAGTCTCTCAAGTCTAACAAGTGGGTGGGTTGCCCACTGTTCCATCCTGGGGAGTGCAAAGCCACAGTCTCTCAAGTCTAACAAGTGGGTGGGTTGCCCACTGTTCCATCCTGGGGAGTGCAATGCCACAGTCTCTCAAGTCTAACAAGTGGGTGGGTTGCCCACTGTTCAATCCTGGGGAGTTCAAAGCCACAGTCTCTGAAGTGGATAACAGTCTCCACTGGTTCTGGAGGGGGCTTTGTGCCCAGAGTGCTTCATCCTGCTAAGGACAGAGGTAGTGGATGTATCTCTCCACTGGTTCTGGAGGGGGCTTTGTGCCCAGAGTGCTTCATCCTGCTAAGGACAGAGGTAGTGGATGTATCTCTCCACTGGTTCTGGAGGGGGATTTGTGCCCAGAGTGCTTCATCCTGCCCGTGAAGGACTCAGTAGAGTTAGTGCCCTTGGTGCTCATGGGCCAGCGGTCCTTGAGGCAGCGGTGCTTGAGGCGGCGGTGCCCTGTTTAGTGGTGCTTGAGGCGGCGGTGCCCTGTTCAGCGGTGCTTGAGGCGGCGGTGCCCTGTCCAGCGGTGCTTGAGGCGGCGGTGCCCTGTTCAGCGGTGCTTCAGACGGCAGTGCCCTGTTCAGCGGTGCTTGAGGCAGCGATGCCCTGTTCAGTGGTGCTTGAGGCGGCGGTGCCCTGTTCGGCGGTGCCCTGTTCAGCGGTGCTTGGAACGGCGGTGCCCTGTTCAGCGGTGCTTGGAGCGGCGGGCTCCTTTGCAGTGACTCAGCTGCTGGCGGTCCTCCCTGTCCCAGCGGGGCTTGTGCTGGCGGTCCTCTCTGTCCCAGCGGGGCTTGTGCTGGCGGTCCTCTCTGGCCCAGCGGGGCTTGTGCTGGCGGTCCTCTCTAGACCAGCGGGGCTTGTGCTGGCGGTCCTCTCTGGCCCAGCGGGGCTTGTGCTGGCGGTCCTCTCTGTCCCAGCGGGGCTTGTGCTGGCGGTCCTCTCTAGCCCAGCGGGGCTTGTGCTGGTGGTCCTCTCTGTCCCAGCAGGGCTTGTGCTGGCGTCCTCTCTAGCCCAGCGGGGCTTGTGCTGGTGGTCCTCTCTGTCCCAGCAGGGCTTCTGCTGGCGTCCTCTCTAGCCCAGCGGGGCTTGTGCTGGCGGTCCTCTCTAGCCCAGCGGGGCTTGTGCTGGCGGTCATCTCTGGCCCAGCGGGGATGATGGCGGTGGCCTCCTGGGCAGCGGGGATGATGGCTGTGGCCTCCTGGGCAGCGGGGAGGACGGCTGTGGCCTCCTGGGCAGCGGTGATGATGGCGGTCTCCTCCGCTGTGCTGCTCTTCCCAGACTTTCCTGGTTTTTTGTGTCCCTTCCCCACCTTGGAAGGTGTCGCAGCTGACTCCACACTCCCACCGGGACCCCTGGGAGCGGCTTTGGTGGCTGGAGTCTTCCCCCTATCCCGCGGGGCACTGGCCAACCTTTGATGCTTCACAGGTGGGGGACTGTCTGTGTTGTGGCTCCGTGCCACACTGGCTGCCCTGGTGACCGGTGCACTACAGATTCCGGTGACTACAGGCACCACTGGTCCCGGAGATGTTGTGGCTGAGGTGCTAGTTCAGGACCTAGGAGACGGACGGGGTGGGGGAGTTGTGGGAAAGAGGTCAAGTTTGGACAGGAAAAGTTTTTGGGAGACACTGGGATGGGTAGCTGGAGGGGGTTTGGGAGTGGAGAAAGAGTTTGTGGTTGTAGGAGGTGTTTGTTTGCTGACTTTGGGTGAAGGTGCATGCACTGGAGGCTGCCGTGAGGTGGATGGCTGTTGGGTGGGTGTGTGCCTGCTTTTGTGTATCTTGGGAGGGGGCGTCACAGACACACTGGGAGAGGACACAGGGGACGTGTGAATGGTAGTGGGGGTGGTGACTGCACGTGAGCGGGGTGTGGTGGTGTGTGTGCTGGTGATGGCAGTAGTGGCTGTTGATGTAGTGCATGCAGGTGTGAGTGGAGACCAGACTGGGAGGGAGGAGGGAGACGAGGAGGAGGGGGACAGAGTGGAGGCAGTGGATGTTGGCGTGTCTGCATGTGTGTGATGCTTGTGTGAGTGCCTGTGGGATGTGTGGTGCTTATGTCTGCCTGAGCTTCCCTTGTGTGTTGACGTGTGTGCATGCTGGTCTGAAGGTGTGCTTGGGATAGGCTGGGGTACAGGGGATTGGGTCTGGGTGGAGGAAGTTGGAGGGGGGAGGCTAGAGACAGGGACAATGGCTGCCATCAGTGCTGAGGCCAGAGTCTGAAAAGCTCGCTGAAGGGCCGCCTGACCAGATTGAATGCCCTCCAGGAATGCATTTGTTTGTTGCAACTGCCTTTCTACACCCTGGATGGCATTCAAAATGGTAGACTGCCCAACAGTGAGGGACCTGAGGATGTCAATGGCCTCCTCACTGAGGTCAGCAGGGGTGACTGGGGCAGGGCCTGAAGTGCCTGGGGCGAAGGTGATGCCCACCCTCCTGGGTGAACGGGCACGGGGCAAAGGCTGAGGGGCTGCTGGGAGGGCGGTGCTGGTAGGGGGGTGGCGGCTGTACCTGTAGATGCGGGTCACAGATGTTGCCGCCACCACAAGGGAGCTCCCATCAGAGGATGAGTCCGTGTCGCTGGTGTCAGCTCCTGTCCCCGCCGTGGAGCTCGCCCTCCATCCCACTGGTGAACTCCGAGTCGGTAGTTTCGCCCTCCAGGGCCATGTGGGATGCAGCTCCCTCGTGCTCCGGTGCCACTGCTCCTCCGCCTGATGATGCTAATTCACACAAGAACAGGGAGACCACAAAAAGGGGGGGACGACAGAAGAAAGACATGTTGAGTGCATGCATTACCGCTACCGTTGGCGGGCACAACAGACACAGAAGCCCCCTGCACTATGCCACGCTCTTGGGCTCCACTGTTCAATTCCTTGGAAATGGCCTACTAGGCTATGGATGACATTTGCACACATGGATGACACAGGGGCATGACTAGGTGTACTTGGCACTCTACAGAGGTGGGGTGGGGTGCCACATGGCCTGCCTTACGGAGGGACCTTGCCTACTAAACGCGCCCTGGCCTAGGGAAACCCACAGCCCACCTCCCCCACCCAGACACCTCCACTGCGTGCTAAATCAGCAGGATGAGAGTGTACTCATCCCCTTGTGGCTGCTGTGATGCCCCCAAGCGCCAATCCAACTCCGGGTACGCCACCGTCAGGATCCTGAACATCTGGGGGGTCATGGTGCGATGGGCACCCCTCCCACGTTGTGAGGCCATCCCCAGCTGAGCCTCCGCCGTCTTCTTGCTCCAGCGGCGAATGTCCTCCCATCTTTACCGGCAGTGGGTGCTCCGTCTGTGGTAGACCCCCAGGGTCCGGATGTCCTTGGCGATGGCACGCCAAATATCTTTATTCTGGTGGGCGCTGGCCTACATGAATTGTACAGGGGGAAGAGAAACTTATTACTAACTGCACCGTCACAGTTATTGGCCCCCATCCCTACCCTTGGCATGTGGCACATGCACTCACCGTCGTTTCATGCATGCCGCACTCTACCCCCTTCCTTCTTACATCCACCCCTCTCCACACAGGCATAGCCCATACAGCATGCTCCCAGAGTACTTACCTGTTTGTCTGGAGGACCGTAGAGTAGCGTGTACTGTGGGAGGACCCCATCCACGAGTTTCTCCAACTCCTCTGATGTGAAGGCAGGGGCCCTTTCCCCAGACACTCGAGCCATTGTCTCTTCCAGACCGAGGTCACAGCAGCACTTGCAGTGTAGGTCCTCTCCTGTCGAAGATCAGGTATCGAGTGATTGAACAGATAGAAAATGGCAGTCACGTCTGCGGCGGTGCGTACCGTCACCGCCAGCGTACATCGTCATTGGCTCCTGGGACCCATAAGGTCCAATGTTAACCAATGAAGCATAGTGCTGCGGTCTTCGACCGCCTACCGCGACGGTGTAATACGCCAGCGCAGTTACCTCACATCCTATTGTCCCACTTTACAGGTCAGGCAACCGCCATTTCAGGGGCCCACATGGCTTCATTTTTAACTGCGTCACACATATCTAGGCCTAGACTCAACAGACATACAGGCCACTTTTTGGATTATGATTGGTGTTCTGTGTAAGCTGTGGGTACGTACCTCTGAGTTGTTTGACTCTGTGCTCGCTGTTGTCCTTCATAGGCACCGTCCGCTGGGACATGTGAGGAGATGGCGGCATCCGCCGGTGTACCGACCGTTGGTCGACCTGTCGACAATGGAGGAAAGACATGTGGTCATCACCTACAGGTTTGACCGTGCCACAATCCAGGAACTGTGTACCCAGCTGGAGCCAGACCTGATGTCAGCTATCCGCCATCCCACAGGAATCCCCCCTCAAGTGCAGGTGCTGTCAGTGCTCCATTTCCTTGCAAGTGGGTCATTTCAAACAACAGTGGCCATAGCATCAGGGATGTCCCAGCCTATGTTTTCCAACGTGTTGTCCAGAGTGTTGTCTGCCCTGCTGAAACACATGCGGAGCTACATCATTTTCCCTCAGGTGGAGGATTTGCCAGCAGTGAAAGGTGATTTCTATGCCCTGGGACATATCCCCAAAATCATAGGTGCCATTGATGGGATACATGTGGCTTTGGTCCCCCCCCACAGGAGTGAACAGGTGTACAGAAACCGGAAGAGTTATCATTCAATGAATGTACAGATGGTATGTTGGCCGACCAGTACATCTCCCATGTGAATGCCAAGTTCCCTGGCTCAGTGCATGACGCCTACATCCTGCGGAATAGCAGCATCCCTTATGTGATGGGTCAACTCCAGAGGCACCGTGTGTGGCTATTAGGTGAGCACCTGGAAGCAAGACAGTGGGAATGGTTGTCTGGGTCGGTGGATATCCCTACAGGTTACTGTGTGTCTAACAGTTGTCCCTCGCTATTTACAGGTGACTCTGGTTACCCCAACCTGTCATGGCTACTGACCCCAGTGAGGAATCCCAGGACAAGGGGAGAGGGACGCTACAATGAGGCCCATGGGCGAACTAGGAGGGTGATCGAACGGACCTTCGGCCTTCTGAAGGCCAGGTTCAGGTGCCTCCATATGACAGGCGGATCCCTATTCTACTCACCAAAGAAGGTGTGCCAGATCATCGTGGCCTGCTGTATGCTTCACAACTTGGCTTTGCTACGACAGGTGCCTTTTCTGCAGGAGGATGGTCCAGATGGCGGTGTTGTTGCAGCTGTGGAGCCTGTGGACAGCGAAGACGAGGAAGCAGAAGAAGAAGACATGAACAACAGGGACTCAGTGATCCAGCAATATTTTCAGTGAAACACAGGTAAGATTACAAACCTGCCTACTACATGTACTTTAACACTACTACCTCTCTACTGTCTGTCGTTTTCACCCAGTGTATGGTCACTGAGTTGTCACTTTCCCTTACGATTTCACAGATGTGTGTCCCACAGTGTGACTTCTGCTTTGATTCATCATGGACTACAGCTGTGTGACATAGGTATGTTGACATTACAAATGAAAGAGCTTTTTGCCACAGTAATTGCTAATAAACTATTTCGAAATCACAGACTGACTCCAGATTGTTTAGTGCTTTAAGGGTGTTTATTTTAGTGCTCTATATTGGAGGGGGTAGCAAAATGGTGAGGGGTGATGGCGGAGGAATGTCCATGGCAGAGTCCAGTCTATTAGTCTCACAGGTGCATTGCCCAAATAGGCATAGGAAGTGGAGCTGGGGCAGTTTAAGGATGGACAGGGTGACAAAGTGGGACAGAAGGATGACATTCAGGGTGGTCTCCTTTCTTGGTGGGGGTCTTGGCATCGTTCTCTGTCTTTGTCCTGGATCTCAGGGACCGTTTGCGAGGTGGTTCTCGCTCTGCAGGGGGTGGGGTGCTGGTGTGGTGGTCCTGTGGCGGTGCCTCCTGTCCACTAGCGCAGGCGGAGGTGGTGGGCAGTTCATCGTCCAGGCTAGTGTCAGGGGCCCCTTGTAGTGCCACAGCGTCCTTCCTGGTGTTGAGTACTTCCTTCATCACCCCTACGATGGTGCCTAGGGTGGACTTGATGGCTCTGAGTTCCTCCCTGAAGCCCAAATACTGTTCCTCCTGCAGGCACTGGGTCTCCTGAAACTTGGCCAGTACCATTGCCATTGTCTCCTGGGAGTGGTGGTAGGCTCCCATGATGTGGGAGAGGGCCTCGTGGAGAGTGGGTTCCCTTGGCCTGTCCTCCCCCTGTCGCACAGCAGCCCTCCCAGTTCCCCTGTGTTCCTGGGCCTCCGTCCCCTGGACCGTGTGCCCACTACCACTGCCCCCAGGTCCCTGTTGTTGTTGGGGTGGTGGGTTAGCCTGGGTTCCCTGTAGTGGTGGACACACTGCTGATTGACGTGTCCTGGGGATGGAGGTATGGGCCCGCTGGGTTGGTGCTGTGCTGGTGTTTCCAGAGGGGGGATGCTCTGTGGTGGCCTATGCAAGTGGGAGGGGAACCGACTGTCCCGAGGTCCCCGATGGGCCGGGTTGGTCATCTAGATCCAGTTGGACAGAGGTGCTGTCATCACTGTGGGCCTCTTCTGTTGGTGGTGTGGACATGTGTGGACCCTCCTGTCCGGTGACGTTGGGTAGGGGTCCTGCAGGGGTATAAAAGGATGTTTATTACATCTGTGTGTGGCATGGTGTGAAGATGGTTTAGGGGGGTGTATGGGTATGTGCAGTGGCCATGCTTTAGTGATGGGTGTCCATGCTTTGTTGTTGCATGCAGGGCTTGGTGTTAGGATGTGTGGTTTGTGATGTTGGGACATTTGTGAAGAGTTAGAGTGATGGGGGTGTGGGTGAGGGTGGGGGTATGTGCTGGCATGCAGGTAGGGTGGGGGATGTAATAGTTAAGATTTGACTTACCAGAGTCCATTACTCCACCTACTCCTGCGAGGCCCTCAGGATGCAGAATCACCAAGACCTGCTCCTCCCATGTTGTTAGTTGTGGGGGAGGAGGTGGGAGTCCGCCGCCAGTCCGCTGAACTGCAAGGTGGGGTCTTGAGACCACGGAACGCACCTTCCCCTGTAGGTCATTGCACCTCTTCCTGATGTCCTCCCGATTTCTTGGGTGCTGTCTCACTGCGTTGACCCTGTCTACTATTTTTCGCCATAGCTCCATCTTCCTTGCAATGGAGGTGTGCTGCACCTGTGCTCCGAATAGCTGTGGCTCCATCCGGACGATTTCCTCCACCATGACCCTGAGCTCCTCCTCCGAGAACCTGGGGTGTCTTCGCCGTGCCATGGGGTGGTGTAGGTGATGTGTGGGGTGGTGTGTGGGGTGATAAGTGTGCTGATATGTAGTGGTGTGTAGTGTGAGGTGCGTAGAAGTTATGTGGGTGATGGTGTTGTGTGCCTGTGGATGCTAGTATTGTTGATGGTGGTGTCTCTCTCTGGCCTTCTCTCAGTAATTGTGGTCATAGGGGTTAGTGGGTGATGTGGGTGTGTATTTTATATTGTATTGGGTGTGTGGGAGTGGTGTGTGTATGTGTATCAGGTGTGTGTATTTGGATTTGTCCAATGTGGCTGTGTTTTGTATATGTGTGTGTATTGTGAGCGCGGCGGTGTGTACCGCCAATGGAATACCGCAGTTGAAAGACCGCCGCGTGGATTCGTGGGTCGTGATAGTGTGGGCATATTTCTATTGGCGTGACGGTGGAGGTTTTGTTTTCGCCAGTTTATCACTGACCTTTGGTGTGGCGGACTTGTGTGGGTGTCTGAATATTGGCGGATTCCGTGTTGTGGGTCATAATAGCTGTGGCGGATTTCCGCGGCGGTGTGTTGGTGGTCTTCTGCACGGCGGGAAGCGGCTTTTACCGCCAATGTTGTAATGACCGCCTATGTTCACAGCCATCTAATATTTGAGATGAATTTCAGGAAGTTTATGTTTGAGTCACTGTGGAGAAAGTGACCATTTATTTTTGGTCTAATCAAGTTTCAAACAGGATGCAGACGTATCATCATGCATATGTATTGAGATAAACAATCATCAGATTCGGAATTAAGGTGTAAATAAGAATAGACACTTTAAATTTAAATAGTGTTAAGATGTCCACCACCGTGAATCTATCTAATGTCTTAAGCACAGAGCAAAAGAAACTGGGATAAGGCTGTCTTTAATTTCTCTGACAATGTGGAGATAACCAATCAGAGTGAGTTTGCATATGTAATAGGGCAAGGTGGAAAGCTGAACAAACCGACATTGACAAAGGCACATTGCCAAAACTTGTCTGTCTGGAACTTTGCTGTTCTTGAAATAAAGAACTTTGCTATACACCGTGAGGGCTGGTCACCTCTGTCAATGTTTGGATTATTATGCATGAGTGCACCATCACAAAGGCTGCAGCACCCGTCTGCGAGTTTGACGACTTTTGATGGATTAAAAAACAAAGGTTACAGTAAAGTTGGCTTACATCACCGGCGACCCAGCCTGACTTGCAGTTTCATCACGCTGAAAAGCTCTGGAGCCCCAGACTTCCAGGTTTCACCGGGGGCTTCTGGAAAGGCAATCCGATGATGTTGACTCAAAATCGGCTTGCTGTGGGGGTCGTTCGACAGTGGAGAGATAAAGGTCCAACAAAGTGACAAAGTCCAAACGTAAAATTTGACCGGGACCGCGCAGTGAATCTGAGGAGGGCTCCAGGGACATCAGATCCAAATTCTTTTTTCGGCCCGGACGAAGAGTTTCGTCCTGAAAAATCATCTAAGTCCAAAAGTAGAACTCTTCAGCGAGGTCACCTGTGATGCAGATCCGAAGAGGGGTCTAGGGAGGTTGGATCGGATCGGTGAGTTCGTCCCGGTGAGAAAACTCTGCAAGAAAAAGACTAAGGCGCAGGTTTAAGCAAAGTTAGCGCCAACTTTGCGCCATGGTTTAATGCAAAAGCGCCCCATATTTAATTTGTTTTGCTAGAGCAGTCTAGCGTCAAAATTTCCAACTTAGAGTCATTTTTGGTAGCGTCACCACATCTTGCGTCGTCTTATGAGAATGATACACAAGATAGCTAGCGGCATATTAAAAACCAACAGAAAAATGATGCACTCAAAAGACGGGGTCCAAACAATTACACTGAGTCCGAATAGCGTCAAAATTTCAACGCCTGGTCAGACTAGACCCACTACTACATATGGGAAACACACAGAAGCAACATTGGTAAGCAACTGGGCAACATGGACCTGTTATTGCTACAGCTCTGCACCGTTAGAAGACAACAGTGATGATGCCAAGTGCCACCAGCACCACCACAGCAGCCACAAAGGCAGTGTAGAACACGGGAGAGGATCTTTCATCAGCACGCAAGCTTCCTGGCACTCAGAGATGAAGAGGTGATCAGACTCTACCATCGGAGGCGGGAGTCCATTGTATGCCTCCTCCACCACATTGCGCCAGACATCACAGCAAGAGTGCTGAGTCACACAGCAATTCCACCCATGACCAAACTCCTGACTGTCCTCCACTTGCTGGCATCAGGATCATTCCAAACGACTGCAGCACAAGTCAGTGGGATCTCCCAACCATCCCTCTCTGCCTTCTTTATGAAGCTCCTGGACGCGATCATCAGACTCACACCCCACTACATCCAGTTCCCCAACTCCGTGGGACTGCAGCAGGAGACCAAGCAAGGTTGCTATCAAATTGCTGGCTTCCTGCATGTGCTAAGGTCAATGGACTGCATCCATGTCCAACTTGTCCCTCCTGCTGCAACTGAACACCTCTAAAGGAACCACAAACATACACACTCCATCAATGTGCAGGCCATCGTTCACCATTGTGGAATTATCTCAAACATCCTTGCAAAATATCCTGGCAGCGTCCATGATGCTTACATCTTCAGGCACTCTACTATAAACCAATGTTTCCAGGATGGGCAATAGGGCAATGGACTACTTGTAGGTAAGATAGCATACAAATCATAACACAGACAACACACCAAACTTGTAGTACAAACAATATGTACACCACACTAAACACACATGGACAAGAAAACACAGATGTATAGACCACAATACATATGCCACATGCCACACTACACCGTATTCAGTGCATATCACCCTCACAAATGCCCATATCTAGAAGTCCCTGGCATCACCTGACTGACACATCACACGATGGACAAGTGGAGCAATGTCCCTTTGAATACAAAAGCTGGCCTCAAACTACTACATGTGTCCACAGGTTGGCAACAAAACAAAGTTCATTCACATATAACACTTACCAAGGAATAGCTCTGCTATGTGAATTGCATCAGCCATTCAACTGTCAAACAACTCACATATTGGCACTACCCCACATTTACCATGCTGTAGAAGCCTCAAGCAGCAACAATATCAATTGCCACCTGAGTGGTTTCATCACCATCTACCTATCAGAAAAACAAAACAGATTGTGTTCAACTTTTCCTTGTGTGGTGCATAGTGCAGCATTCATTGAAATTCAACACCACCATCAATTAAAGATCATGAGCAGGAATGGACACCTCACAACACATAAACAACCATACCTGTAAATCCCACATTTCCATACCATGATACAAGGGTATCAACAGTGGACTGAGGCAGTTGAACTACTGACAATGTACAGGTAGAGGCCAGAAATGCATATGAATGAGGATAAAGGGGACTTAGCAGGGCTGGACTCCTTCCTGATGCAGGGCAGTGCTAAAAAACACAGTACGTCCTGTCTTGTCGCACAGCTGTCTGAAATATCTTGCATACATCATAATACATCCCATACAACTATGCCACACTAGGCATATGAACCTCATGCACATACGTATGCCAGCCAGCAATTGCAAACATCAACACTTTGTACAAGGGAGGTATTTCAAGGGCAAAGGGTGGGATTCACATGTAACACTCAGGTCCCTACACCTGTTACATGGCACACAACACACAAAATAGGTACACATTTCTACATCATCACTCTTCTGCAGGTCTAAAGTGAAGGCACTAAGGGCCGCTTGTCAGAAAAGTGGTGTAGCATGAAAAGCAGCACAACTTTACTTGCACCCCTTAGCGCCCCGTAGTCAATATATGGCTCACCATGACGCAGAGTAAGTGCAATAGTGTCAACATAATGGATGCCATAGATGGACTGTGTTATTCCAAATTTATGGTGCAAATCCTGCACAGTATCTAGGGGCCCATTGAAAGCAATGGTGTGGCCCCTACTGACGCCTGTTCTGTGCAGGCATCAAAAGTACCAGATACAAATGACACATTGGAACCTCTTATATTCCTCTGCACCATTTTTGCATTTGCCTTAATGGGGAAACACACTCTTTGCATACATGATGTCTGGCATGTTTACAGAGTAACACTGCATGGGTAGTGTCACTCTTTAAGCATGGCACTGTGTTTTTGGCCTTGTTGAGCCACTATAGTTTTAATATAAATGAGACTAATGTGGTAAAAGGAGGTGCTAGGTCATCTTAAAGTTGGTCTCCAGGCTCAAATATAGACAACACCACACATATTTGGCATGTGTGAACTGCCAGACCAGAATTTAAATTGCAATCACTGGGTACCTCGCACACAACCCATGATAGGAAAGTGCACCACCACACACCAATGCAACCATCCATCTAAAGAGGAACACACAATACCAGATGCAAGTCTGATTCACCACTCCACTCAAAACAAATATGTACCATGGTGTAGGAGGCTGGCCTGGTTTGTAGTGGGCACCTTTGGTACTTGCACCTTACACCAGGTCTAGTTATCCCTTATTAGCGAAATGTAGTAGTGTTCTAGCAGCTTAGGCTGATAGAGGTAGCTATAGCAGAGCAGCTTAGGCTGAACTAGAAGACATGCAATGCTCCTGCAATACCACTTATAGTTACACAGTACTTATACACAAGTAAAGACAATACTCAGTGTTCCCAAAAATAAAGCCACCAGGTGTGACAGAAACTGTCTTGGGACTGTCTACCCCAGTTTCTATTATAGACCCAAAAGTGAACCTAACTACACCTTTAGTTTAACTATTGCCAGTAGTCACACCACTATTACCATTACTGCCCGGGGCACTAGAGTTTGATGTATTAGTCGTGGTATGCGCAGGGGCTGTACCTGGTCAGGACTTATCCCCTGGCCAATGGCCTTTACCTCCGCACACATAGCACCAAGGCCTTTTCTGATTGTGTGAAGAGTGAGAAGAAGATGAAAAAGTATTATCCCCACCCCCAGAGGAGTGTTTTGGACCTGAAGAAGGATCTTTGGGCTTTCTTTTGTCCCCATGCTTGTCCTGAGATTTTTCACCATCTTTGTTTTTGCTGTCTTTGTCACCCCCTGTATGAGCTTTTCTGCTCACCCTTGTTCTGACCCATTTGTCTGCCTTCTTTCTCAATTCTTGGGGAGAGGTCAGATCTGAGTTCACAAGATACTGATGCAACAAATCAGACACACAATTATTCAATATATGTTCTCTAAGAATCAAGTTGTATAGGCTTTCATAATCAGTCACCTTACTACCATTTAACCAACCTTCTAGGGCCTTCACTGAACAGTCTACAAAATCTGTCCAATCCTGTGATGACTCCTTTCTGGTCTCTCTGAACTTTATCCTGTATTGTTCAGTGGTTAAGCCCAGACCATCTAAGAGTGTACTTTTGAGTATATGGTAGTTATCTGCATCATCCTCCCTGACAATAAGGAGTCTGTCTCTCCCCTTGCCAGTGAAAGATAGCCACATGATAGCAGCCCACTGAACTTAGGGGGCCCTCTGAACTTTACAGGCCCTCTCAAGTGCAGCAAACCACTTGTATATGTCATCTCCATCCTTGTAAGGAGGGACAACTTTATGCAGATTTCTTGAATCAAATGAGGGTTCCCTCACATTAGAATTCCTGAAACTGCTGCTTCCACCATGGGAAACTAACACCAACCCCTGCCTTTCCTTTTCCACAGCCAGGGATTCCCTGTCTAAGGCCAAATGTTGCTGCTGTAGCCTCAGTCTGGCGTCCTCTAACCTCAGCTTTCTGAGTTCCTTATCTAGGGAATGGTCCTCAGGGTTAGAATTGTGGGATACTTCTGAAACAGAAGTAACATTGGAATTTGCAGAGGCTGAACTTTCCCTAACTTGAGCCACCCTAGTGACCTGGCCTCTAGGTGTGAAGGGAGCCCTACTAGTATGTGGACCCTTCCCACTCCCAGTTACACTAGGGGGTTTGTTGACAGAAATATCAGTGGAAGGGCCCTCCTGAGGATTATCAGTGTGCTCCTCTGACCCTGCCTGGTTGGAATCTTCCTCAACTTCCCCATCTGGCTGATCCTGACCAGTGCTAAGACCCTGGTCATCCTTCAGGAGAAGATTTAAAAGGAATTCCTTTTTGGGGTTCTTCCCAATCCCTAAACTCCTTTCAATACAGAGACCCCTCAAACTTTTAAAGTTTAGATTCTCATATGTTGTTTTCACAACTCTAGAGGTAGTTTCTACAGAAGACATATTAAAAGAGAAAAAGTTTATTAAAGTGAGTAAAAAGTTAGTAGACTAACAAAGCTAACGTTTTAGAGAAAAGAAGAAAACTGTTCAGGAACTTTGTAAAACGTTTGCAAAGTTTAAAGAACTTTTTAGAAAGATAGGAATTACTTTTAGGTATCGATTATGTATAGCTCTAAGTATTGGAACAAGCTTTTCTTGTGAAAAGAACTAGCAACAAAGAGGTAAAGCAATTGCAAGTACTTATCCCACTGCTGCCACCAATGTAGGAGGCTGGCCTGGTTTGTAGTGGGTACCTTGGGTACTTACACATTACACCAGGTCCAGTTATCCCTTATTAGTGAAATGTAGTAGTGTTCTAGCAGCTTTGGCTGATTGAGGTTGCTATAGCAGAGCAGCTTAGTCTGAACTAGGAGACATACAAAGCTCCTGCAATACCACTTATAGTTACACAGTACTTATACACAAGTAAATACAATACTCAGGGGGTCATTCTGACCCCCGCGGGCGGCGGTCGCCGCCCGCCTGGAGGGAGCAGCCATATGGCCGCTCCGCGGTCGAAAGACCGCGGAGGCCATTCTGGCATTCCCGCTGGGCTGGCGGGCGACCGCCAGAAGGCCGCCCGCCAGCCCAGCGGGAAACCCCTCCCCACGAGGAAGCCGGCTCCGAATGGAGCCGGCGGAGTGGGTATGTGCGACGGGTGCAGTGGCACCCGTCGCGTATTTCAGTGTCTGCAAAGCAGACACTGAAATACAAAGTGGGGCCCTCTTACGGTGGCCCCTGCAGTGCCCATGCCACTGGCATGGGCACTGCAGGGGCCCCCAGGGGCCCCACGACACCCCTCACCTCCATCCTGTTCCTGGCGGCCGGAGCCGCCAGGAACAGGATGGCGGTGAGGGGGTCGGAATCCCCCATGGGGGATTCCCAGGGCAGCGGAAAACCGGCGGGAGACCGCCGGTTTTCCTCTTCTGACCGCGGCCAAACCGCCGCGGTCAGAATGCCCTGCGGGGCACCGCCAGCCTGTCGTTTATTTGGGTGACACAAAGCCAAAAATATCTTAGAGGCAATACTCCTTCTGGAGGTAAGTATTATACACAATATATACACTAGACACCAAAATAAGGTACGTAATCAGACATAGGATAGTGCAAACAATAGGAAATGCTATAGAATGCAATGGGAGAAAATAGGTCTAGGGGCAACACAAACCATATACTAAGAAAGTGGAATGCGAATCACAAATTCCCCCCAAGACAAGTGTAGTATGTAGAGAATTTCTGGGAGAGTAAGAATACAGCAAAGGCATTGTAAAATACCCCACCCCACAGCCCAGGAAAGTAGGAGTAAGGAACTGCAAGTTTCCTTAGGACACACTACAAGTCGTGATTAGAGTTAGTGCAAGAACCAAGCAAGACTGCAAACAACAAATGGTGGATTCCTGGACCTGAAGACCTGCAAAGGAAGGGGACCAAGTCCAGAAGTCGGAAGAAGTTCCAGGAAGGACAGGAGCCCCTGCCAACCCAGAAGAGGGTACAAAAGAAGAGTCCCCGGTTGGACGAAGTCTGCAGAAATGTACCCAAGGAAGATGTCAGCGGGTTCCTGCGTGATGCAATGGATGTCCCATGAAGAAAAGTTGGATGCAGGCGAGTTTCGTCGCTGGATTCGTCCAGCAAGCCTTGGTTCCGGCAAAGTTGCATTTTACGTCAAAGTGGCATTGGCTGGACCCATGAGGGACCTGGGAGCCTCATCCCCCTCTCAGGGCAATAGCTGACATCAGGTCTGGCTCCAATTGGGCACACAGTTCTTGGATTGTGGCACAATCAAGTCTGTAGGTGATAATGATGTGTCTGTCTTCCATTGTTGACAGGTCCACCAGGGTACTGTACACCAGAGGATGACGCCATCTCATCATCTGCCCCAGCGGATGTGCCCTATGGAGGAGAATGGTGATCAGAGGGTCATGTACCACATAGTTTGCACAAGGGTTTTGCACTAATGTGATTAAATCGATGTGTGGCGTTGTCTGTCCGTATTTGTGCCCAAATGCGCTGTAACGCAGTTAGGTACCCTGCCATGTGCCACCCTGAAATGGCGGCTGCCTGACCTGTAAGGAGGGACAAGGGGAAATGAGGTAACTGCGCTGGTGTTGTGCTGCGTCGCGGTAGGCGGTCGAAGACCGCTGCGCAATTCAGCATTGGTTATTATTGGGCCCTATGGGTTCCAGGAGCCAATGATGATGTATGCCGGCGGTGACGGTACGCACCGCCACGGACGTGACCGCCATTTTCTAGCTGTTCACTCACTTGATACCTGACCTTCAACAGGAGAGGACCTACACTGCAAGTGCTGCTGTGACCTCAGTCTGGAAGCGACAATGGCTACAGTGTCTGGGGAAAGGGTCCCTGTCTTCATTGTGGAGGAGTTGAAGAGACTAGTGGATGGGGTCCTTCCCCAGTACACGCTACTCTATGGTCCTCCAGACAAACAGGTGAGTAAACGGCGGAGGCCCAGCTGGGGATGGCCTCCCAATGTGGAAGGGGTGCCTGTCGCACCATGAACCCACTGATGTTCCGGATCCTGGCGGTGGCCTATCCGGAGTTGGATGGGAACTTGAGGGCATCACAGCAGCCACAAGGGGGTGAGTACAGTCTCATCCAGCTGACTCTGCGCGCTTTATGAGGTGTCTGGGTGGGGGATGTGGGCTGTGGGTTCCCCTAGGCCAGGGCGAACTTGTAGAGTAAGTCCCTTGCTAGGCAGGCTCTGTGGCACTCCAACCCCAATAGTGGTAGTGGCCATCTACAACCAGGCAGGCTCCTGTGGGTTCCAGGTGTGCAGCAAATGGGTTTAGGCATAGTCCCCCATGGGCAGGTGATTTCCCTAGAACAGTTAGTGCATGGCCTAGTGCATAGGGCTGCTCCCTGTGTGTTGTGTCCGCCAAGGGTAGGGGTGTTGCTGGCATTGACCATGTATCTCCTCTGTCTTTCCCCCCCTTTTTCTTTTGTCACCCTGTCCTTGTGTGCATTAGCATCATCTAGCAGAGGAGCAGTGGCACCAGAGCAAGAGGGAGCTGCAACCCACATGGCCCAGGAGGGTGAATGTACGGAGTCTGAAGGCACCAGTGGGACGAAGGGCGAGAGGTGAGGGGAGCTCCACGACAGGGACAGGAGGGGACACCAGCGACAGCGACTCCTCCTCTGATGGGAGCTCCCTTTAAGTGGCGGGCACCTCTGTGCCCACTGCAACAACAGGTACAGCCACCACTCCCCTACCAGCACCGCCCTCCCAGCAGTCCCTCAGCATGTTTCCCGTGCCCGCTCACCCAGGATGGTGGGCATCTCCTTTGCCCCAGGCACCTCAGGCCCTGCCCCAGTCAGCCCTACTGCCCTCAGTGAGGAGGCTATTGACCTCCTGAGATCCCTCACTGTTGGGCAGTCAACCATTTGGAATGCCATCCAGGGTGTCGAGAGGCATTTGCAGCAAACAAACGCATACCTGGAGGGCCATCA
This sequence comes from Pleurodeles waltl, assembly GCF_031143425.1. Classification (NCBI taxonomy): domain Eukaryota; kingdom Metazoa; phylum Chordata; class Amphibia; order Caudata; family Salamandridae; genus Pleurodeles; species Pleurodeles waltl. The sequence continues at coordinate 1,833,538,185 of NC_090440.1, read as the reverse complement.
TTCTGGCGTGGCAGCCCAACAGAGAGCATTTCTGGCTCTGTCCTCAGCACTGATGGCAGCCATTGTCCCTGTGTCTAGCCTCCCCCCTTGAACTTCCTCTACCCAGTCCCAATCCCCTCAACCCCAGCCTTTCCCAAGCACACCTTCAGACCAGCATTCACCCAAATCAACACACAAAAGTGGCTCAGGCAAACATAAGCACCACACATCTCACAGGCACTCACACAAGCACCATCCCCATGCAGACACACCAACAACCATTGCCTCCACTGTGTCCCCCTCCTCCACGTCCTCCATCTCCCTCCCAGTCTCGTCTCCACTCACATCTGCATGCATTACATCCTCAGCCACTACCTCCATCACCAGCACGCCCATCACTACACACCGCTCACATGCAATCACCACCCCCACTACCATTCACATGTCCCCTGTGTCCTCTCCCAGTGTGTCTGTGAGCCCTCCTGCCAAAGTACACAAACGCCAACACATACCCACTCAACAGCCATCCACCTCACAACAGCCTCCAACCCATGCACCTTCACCCAAACTCAGCAGACGTACATCTCCTACAACCACTACCTCTTCCTCCACTTCCAAACCCCCTCCATGTTCCCGTCCCAGTGTGTCTAAAAAACTTTTCCTGGCTTCCATTGACCTCTTCCCTAAACCTCCCCCGTCCTTCCCCTAGGGCCAGGTTGTCTAGAGCCCAGACCAGCACCTCTGCCACCAAATCGTCGTCCACTGTGGTCCCTGCAAGTCCGGGAGGATCGAAGGGGGCACCCATCAGGGCTGCCTGTGTGACACCTACTGAAGCCAAGGACCACCCAATTCCGCCACCTGCCAAGGTAAAGAAGGGGTCAGCATGCAGAAAAGAAGAGCCGCACTACCCACCCAGCAAGGCCTCATCCAGAACCAAAGAGGACAGTGCCAAGGTCCCAGCAGCGACTTCCAAGGTGGGGAAGGGACCCAAGAGCAAAGCAAAGTCACCTCAGGGCACGGAGCCTCCGGGTGAGGGACTGTTGACCCCCATTTCTTAAGACAGCCCAGCAACCTGTACCACGATGAGCACCGCCGCAACGACCGCCACCTACACCGCCACCTGCACCGCCATCTGCACTGCCACCTGCACAGCAGCTGCCGCTACTACAGTCACCAGCATCATCCCCAGTGGGCAACCTTCCGAGGCTGCAGGAGACGGCCTGGTGTCTCCCTCCACTACTACAGACACCTGCGCAACGGGCAGCACCGGCAGCATCTCTGCCGCAGACACCGCCGCAGCCAGCGCCACCTGCCCCGTGACGTGCCCAGGCAGTGCCACTACAGCGGACATCAGCACCATCCCCAGTGGGCAGCCGTCCAAGGCTGCAGGAGACGTCCTGGACCCTGCACACACTACATGAGGCACCACCACCAGCACTGGCACTACCAGCAGTTTGCAGTCAAAGTCGTCGCAAGGTGGAGTGTGTCTCTGCCTACATGGAGTATCAAGCTACCTGTTACCGGAAAATCTCGTGGCTCAAACACCCAGGTGAGGGAATGGGAACTGACGCACCCCAGGGGCAGCATCCCTGCCCACCAACCCTCCTCCAGAACCATTGGAGAAAGGCATCCACTAACCCAGTCCTTAGCAGGATGAAGCACTCTGGGCACCAAGCCCCCTCCGGAACCAGTGGAGAAAGGCACCCACTAACCCAGTCCTTAGCAGGATGAAGCACTCTGGGAACCAAGCTCCCTCCAGAACTAGTGGAGAAAGGCATCCACTAACCCATTCCTTAGCAGGATGAAGCACCCTGGGCACCAAGCCCCCTCCAGAACCAGTGGAGAAAAGCATCCACTTGAGAGACTGTGGCTTTGCACTCCCCAGGAGCAAGCAGTGGGCAACTTACCCACTTGAGAGACTTGAGAGACTGTGGCTTTGCACTCCCCAGGACCAAGCAGTAGGCAAAGCACCCACTTGAGAGACTTGAGAGACTGTGGCTTTGCACTTCCCAGGAGCAAGCAGTGGGCAACCGTCCCACTTGAGAGACTTGAGAGACTGTGGCTTTGCACTCCCCAGGAGCAAGCAGTGGGAATGGAGCCTCCTCGAGGAGCAGTGGCGTCCTCCCATCATCCGGCTGACGTGCCCCCCGTCCTGTTCCCCCTGAGGTGCCTCTGTGTTTTCCACCTGATGCCCCTGCAGCGTTCTCTCCGTTTTGAGGCAGGTGTCATGTGTGGGCTTCGCCCATGCTTTTTGGGACCAATGGTCCACAGACATTTAATGAGACATTGTACGGACTTGTGTACTTGCTGTTAATATTTGTATATCCTGATGATTATAAGTTATCTTGGCCTATCTGATTGCTCGATTATTACACTCGTTGAACTCATTTCATTTGGTCCTTGCGTTCTTCCAGGGGGTGACGGGGTGTATCTGTGATGTGATTGGATATGTGTGTGTGCGTGTTGTTGTGAATGGGGGTTGGAAGGTGCGGGTGTTGCATGTGTGTCACTCTCTTTTCCCTAATCTCCTCTCCGGTGTGCTAGGTGCAGTACTCACCTTGGTCGTCGCCGCCGTCTTTGATGTTCCTGGTAGATGAGGAGGTAGGCCAGCATCGGCAGGACCTGTAACTCGGGCTCCATGGCATCCTGGTTGTTCGTAAAGTGTTGAAAGGTGAGTGGTTTCCATTCTGTGTTCTGTTTCCGCTGTGCTTTTGATGGCGTTGGTACCGCCCCGGAAAAGCTGGTGGATTGATGCCTTGTAATTGTGTGGGTGGTACATTGTCTTCCGCCTGTCTGTTGACGGTTACCGCCACAGTGTTTGTTTCTACCGCCGTGGCGGTCGGAGTGTTAAATTGGCTGTCTCTGTTGGCGGTTTCCGCCATGGTCGTAGTTCCATTTTATTTCCCGCCGGCCTGTTGGCGGGATTACCGCCGCTTTATCACCGACCGTCAGGGTTGTAATGAGGGCCATAGTAATGTGTTTTATATGTCCTGACAGTGAAATATTGCTAAATTTGTTTTTCACTGTTGCAAGGTCTGTCCCTCTCATAGATGAACAAGGCGGCTAACTTTAAATATGATTAAAGTGTAGATTCCCTTTGGGAGCGGATAGACATTTGGAGTTTGGGGTCTCTGAGCTCACAATTAAAAAATACATCTTTTAGTAAAGTTGATTTTAAGATTGTGTGTCTGAAAATGCCACTTTTAGAATGTGAGCATTTTCTTGCTTATACCATTTCTGTGACTCTACCTGTTTGTGGATTCCCTGTCTGGGTCACTATGATAGTTGGGCTGGTTGCACCTCTCACTAGAGAGTGACACAAAAGGAGTTGGGGCGTAGTCTGCATTTTCCTGATGAGCCACCTGTGTTAGGAGGGAAGGAGGAGAGTTCACTCACATCTGAAAGGGATGTGCCTGCCCTCACATAATGCAGTCTCCAACCCCCTGGTGAGTGTCTGGGGCCTGGCCTGGGCAAGGCAGGATTTCACAATCAAGAGAGACTTTGATTTGAAGTAGGCCTACTTTAAAGGAGAAAATGGGTATACGAAGGGCACCCAAAACCATAGACTGTAGAACACTTCTGGAAACCAAGAGGAACCTCTGCCTGGAGAAGAGCTGAAGAGCTGAGGAAGAAGAGCTGCTCTGCCTGTGACTGTGCTTTGTGGAGCTATCCTGCAGTTGCTGCTTCTGCCTGTGCTAGAGGACAAAGACTGGACTTTGTGTTGCCTTCCTTCCTGTGAAGATCTCCAAGGGCTTGATTTAGAGCTTGCCTCCTGGTATTTGAAGTCTCAGGGACAGCAAACACTTCTCTCTGCCAGCACCTGGAGCCTCTGGAGAGACTCCCACTCTGCCAAGTGGTGCCCATCCAGTTCCTGGGACCCTAAAAGTAAAAGCTGGCAGCCCAAGATTGAGAAATCTACACACAGGACACCGTGCGGGGAAGCGATTGACGCGACTCCGATCTGCGGCTGAAAAATCGATACACCGCCAGCTTTGCGGCTGAAAATCGACACTCGCCTGCAACGCAACCTGAAGATTGATGCCCGGGGCTGGAGAAACTACGCACAGCGTCGCTGACTGAGGCTGGTGAGATTGCAACCCGCGCTGCATGTTTTTCGGATCATCGATCGGCTGGATTTCTGACACAAACACCACTGGGCGTGTAAAAACGATGCAAGGCCTGCCCGGACCAGAGAGTGCTGACCGGATCGACGCATTGCTCTCCTGCGGAGAGAAGAAACTACGCACGCCGACTCGACTGAAGGAGAAACGACGCAAGGTCTCGCTCATGAGTGATATTGACGCATCGAAAGCCCTTTTTGATGCACACTCGCCCGTGCTGAGTTATTTTTGACGCACCCAGGTACATTCTCATGCTAACAGCATTAGCGTAGTGTTTAAAATTACATGAAGACTTTTTTTGTTTTTTAATTGATGACTTGTGTATTGTGGATTTTTGTCGTTTTGGTCTTGATTTGTTTAGATAAATATTCTCTATTTTTCTAAACCTGTGTTGTGTCATTTTGTACAGTTTTCATTAAGTTGCTGTGTATGTTGGTACAAATACTTTACACCTAGCACTCTGAAGTTAAGCCTACTGCTTGTGCCACTCTACCAAGGGTGTTAGCAGGGGTTAGCTGAGGGTGATTCTCTTTTACCCTGACTAGAGTGAGGGTCCTTGCTTGGACAGGGGGTAACCTGACTGTCAATCAAAGACCCCATTTCTAAAATTGGTGATCAGTGGATGGGATTGGACTTTTGTATTTGACATACAGTAATTAAGTGTACAGTACTGTTTGAGTTCAGACTACTACGTGACCACATGTGACTTGTTTTGTGATTTTTTGCTTTTTTCTCAGGGACTTCTTTTTGTTCTATTTCTTTTTGTAAACTTCATTTGGGAACTTGCTTTTCTGCCTTTGGAACTTTGTATTTTTTTAAATCTTCATCATGTCTCAATCTGGAGATGCATCAGCTGGAGTTACCTTTGACATAGAGAAAGTGGAGAGCTACACAGTAGCTCAGTTGAAGCAATTCTGCAAGGATTTTGCCTGTCCCATTAAGAGCTCATCCAAGAAGGATGAGCTGCAAAAGGCGCTGAGAGCCTGGGTGACAGCCAAACAAGCTGAGGGGCACCCAGATGTTGAGCAGGAAGGGTAGGAAGTAGTGGTGGGCCTGGTCTGTCTAGGGAGAGAGTCTCTAAGGCAGGTAGCAGTGTGTCCTCCAAGGGTCTGACACCTGAAACGTTGCAGGACAGCCAGGCGGAAAGAGAGTGCCAACTGGAGCTTAAGAAGCTCAGTCTAGAGATGTAAGAGAGAAGGATGGCCATTGAGGAAAGGAAGATACTGCTGGCTTGTGCGCTTAGCTTAAAGGAGTTAGATCATAGGAGCCAGTCCAGTAGAGATGGTGGCAGCAACAGTGCAGTGCAGCCTGAAAGAAAGGTACACATCCTAAAAGACATAGAGAAGGATTACATGAGAGAGGATGACACATACCTGTGGTTCAAGGGGTATGAGTCTGCTGTCCACATGAATCTGGTCCCTGAAGCTCATTGGGGGCGGGTCTGTGGAAGCACTTTGAGGTAGAGGGGAGGGATACACTGACTTAGGGATGCTCAGAATCTCACCTACACTATCATGAAGGATGCCCTACTCACAAGGTATGGTCTTACCCCTGAACAGTATAAGGATAAGTTTAGGTCCTATAAGAAGAAAGAATCCCAAACATGGTTGGAATGTGTTGATTGTTATTGCAGGTCACTGGATGGTTGGGTGAAGGGCAGTAAGGTAATTACGTATGAGGGGCTTTACAATCTGATTGCTTGGGAGCACTTTTACATTCCAGAGCTGTGGCAGCACCTGATTGTCAGCAAGCTGACTGATCCCAGGAAGCTTGCGCAGGAAGCGGACCGCTGGGAGAGCACCAGGGTCCAGAAGAGGTAGGGGGGAGACCACGCCAAGGGTGGGCAGGGTCCCTCTCAGAAGAAAGGGGGGTAAGGGTAAACAGGGAAGTTCCTTAAAGGGCCCCAAACTGATTCCTAGGGTAAGGATTCCCAACCCCCCAGTGAGAAGAAGCCATGGTTCTCCAAAGGGAAGCCAGTGGCAGGTGGTCTCCCACATAAGTGCTATGCCTGTGACCAGGTGGTCATGTGAGGGGGGACCCCAAATGCCCCAAAAGTACACCGGCACCCACTGGTGCGCCGTCCTAGGGTTTGGCCAGTGTAGCGCTTGGGGAGGAGTTGGTTCCAAGTGGGTGGGAGCCAGCTGAGATGACCCTTGTCTCACTAGGGGGCAGTGAGATGGCCCAGAGAACCTTCATACCTGAGAACACTTTGAAGCGCAGGCAGTGGGTGACCATCAATGGACAGAGGGTGGAGACTCTGAGAGACACAGAAGCCAGTGTGACTACAGTGAGGAGTCAGCTGGTATCTGAAGAGCAGATTGATCCCCGGGTACTTCACCAAGTGGTTGCAGTGGACAACTCAGAGGGCCTGTGCAGAGTGGCGCAGGTTCCCTTTGAATGGGGGGGGGGGGTCTCAGGTTCCTTGAAGGTAGCTGTGAGTCCAACCATGCCTGTTGATTGTTTGCTAGGCAATGACCTGGAGGATTTCCCTTGGAAGGAGGTGGAACAAAGGTCTCACTTGGAGATGTTGGGTCTGCCTGGGTGGGTGTGCGGATCCACCTGGTCAATGGCAGCCCGTCAGGGTGGTCAAGAGCCCCTGGAGCCTTAAACAGTGTCCCAGGGGATTGTCAAGAAGAGGAAGGGCAGGGGCGCGGGAAACCGGCCCCCAAAACTCCCACAGTCTGAGAGTCGGTGGAGCCTGAGGGTGACACCCCGGAGCGTACAGGGTAGCAGGTGGCTGAACTAGGGGAGGTCTCTGAGCTGTCGCAGTGGCAGCAGGAAGGGGGACCCACCAGGGAGGCATTCTGTGAAGCATAGAAAACATGCCCTACTCTAGAGGGACTGCAGCAGCAGGCTGCAGCCCAGGCAGCTGGCGAGGAGCCCAGTACTCTCCTGATCTATTGGTAGGATGGCCTCCTGTATAGTGAGCCTAAGGTTTCTGAGCCTGGGTCAGCTCATATGTTGGTGGTACCCCAGTGCTTCAGTGCCTTCCAACTGGGGTTGGCTCATGATATGCCAATGGCAGGACATCTGGGGCAGGACAATACCTATAAGAGGCTTGTCTCCCACTTCTATTGGCCGCAGGCGCAGAAGCAGTCTGCTGCGCACTGTAGGTCTTGCCCAACTTGTCAGGCAAGTGGCAAGAGTGGGGGGAAATGTAAAGCTCCCCTCCAACCTTTACCTGTGGTTAGTACTCCCTTTAAGTTAGTAGGTATTGACATTGTGGGGCCTCTGGACTCCAAGACAGCCTTGTGTGACAGGTTCATCCTGGTCTTGGTGGACCATGCCACCCGGTACCCAGAAGCCATTCCTCTGAGGTCAGTCACTTTCCCTGTGGTGGGTCGTGCAATGATGGGGGTTTTTACCTGCATGGGGTTCCCCAAGGAAGTGGTATTTGATAGGGGTACCAACTTCATATCCACGTACATGAAGTCTCTGTGGAAAGTGTGTGGGGTGACCTCCAAGTTCACCACACCTTACCACCCCCAAAGTAATGGTCTGGTTGAGAGATTCAACCGCACCTTGAAAGCATGATTCAGGGCCTATCAGAGCCCTTGAGGCAGAAGTAGGACTTCCTCTTGCCATGCCTTCTGTTAACTTACAGGGAGGTGCCTCACAAGAGACTTTGGTTTAGTCCCTTTTCAGCTCATCTATGGCCACCCTGTGATGGGACCTTTGAGTCTGGTGAAAAAGGTTTTGGAGAAAACTCCTAGTAAACTCCCCCAGGATGTATTTAGCTACATGCTGGCTTTGAGAAACCAGACTGTTTGCTTCAAGAGTCTTGCACAGGAGGACCTAGAAGCAAGCCAGGAGGATATGAAACTGTGGTATGACCGGAATGCCACTCTGGTCGAGTTTCAACCTGGTCAGAAAGTGTGGGTGATGGTGTCAGTGGAGCCTAGGGCGCTCCAGGATAAGTGGACTGGGCCATTTGAGGTTGTGGAGCGCAAGAGTGAAGTCATCTACCTGGTGGACTTGCAGTCTCCAAGGAATCCTTTAAGGGTCCTGCATGTCAACCGCCTCAAGCCACACTTTGAGCGGACTGAACTGTCCCTGCTCCTTGCAACAGATGATGGGGTAGAGGAGGAGAGCAAGCCTCTTCCTGACCTCCTGTCTGCAGGAGAGCAAGATGGGTCTGTGGAGGGAATGATGGTCTTCCCCTCCCTGACTGAAGAGCAGCAGAGTGACTGTCACCACGTGTTGGGACAGTTTGCCTCACTGTTTTCCCTGATCCCAGGGGTCATACACTTGTGCACACATGATGTGGACACTGGGGACAGTACACCCATTAAACAAAAGGTTTACAGGGTGACTGACAGGGTCAGGGCTTGCATTAAGGATGAATTATCCAAAATGCTAACCCTAGGGGTTATTGAGCACTCCAGCAGTCCTTGGGCCAGCCCAGTGATATTGGTCCCAAAGGCGGCTGCGCCTGGTGCCACTCCAGAACTCAGGTTCTGTGTGGACTACCGGGGACTCAATGCAGTCAGCAAGACTGACGCACACCCTATCCCCCAAGCTGATGAGCTCATTGACCAGTTAGAAGCTGTCAAGTACCTCAGTACGTTTGACTTAACATCTGGGTACTGGCAGATTGCCTTAACTGAGGGGGCCAAGGATAGGTCAACATTTTCTACCCCAGATGGACACTTTCAATTTAAAGTCATGCCATTTGGGATGAAGAATGCCCCTGCCACCTTTCAGAGGTTGGTCAACCAGGTGTTGGCTGGGCTGGATGAGTTCAGTGCCGCCTACCTGGATGACATTGCTGTGTTTAGTTCCACATGGGAGGAACACCTGCAACACCTCTGGAGAGTGTTAGAGGCCCTGCAGAAGGCAGGCCTCACTATTAAGTTGAGCAAGTGTGAAATAGGGCAGGGATCTGTGGTGTACTTGGGACACCAGGTGGAGAGTGGCCAGGTGGCACCCATACAGACAAAGATCGCAACTATTCTGGCTTGGGAGCCCCCCAAGACCCAGACTGAAGTGAGAGCCTTCTTAGGTCTCACAGGATACTACAGGAGGTTTGTCAAGGGATATGGTACCATTGTTACCTCCTTGAATGAGTTGACTTCTAAGAAGCAACCCAGGATGGTGATCTGGACAAAGGCTTGCCAGACTGCTTTTGAAGCCCTGAAGGCTGCCATGTGCAGTGCCTGTGCTGAAGGCACCTGACTACTCCAAGGAGTTTGTTGTGCAAACAGACGCCTCAGAGTATGGTATTGGAGCAGTGCAAACACAGCTTAATGAAGAGGGCCTAGATCAACCTGTAGCCTTCATTAGCAGGAGGTTACTTCCCAGGGAACGTAGGTGGAGTGCCTTAGAACGTGACACGTTTGCTGTGGTCTGGGCACTGAAGAAGCTAAGACCCTACTTGTTTGAGACTCACTTCCGGGTTCAGACCAACAACAGGCCCCTCAGATGGTTAATGCAGATGAGGGGTGAGAATCCAAAACTGTTGAGGTGGTCCATTTCCCTACAGGGGATGGACTTTACGGTGGAACACCGTCCTGGTACAGAACACGCCAGTGCTGATGGTCTGTCCAGGTTCTTCCGCCTTAGTGATGAGAACTCCCATGAGGTTGGGTAGTTGCTCCCCACTTTCAGCTGGGGGGAACACGTGCTAGACTTTTCATCCTTGGCGTGTTCTCCCTTAACTTTTTGCCTCTGTTTCCCAGGTTGTTGATGTGTGCTGGACTCTGTTTTTGCTGTTTTTGTTAGTCTGGGCACTTTACCATTGCTTACCAGTGCTAAGGTGCAAGTGCTCCTATACAAAATGTGTATTTAATTGGTTTAGTGTGTGTGTGTGTATAGTTTTAACTGTAAATTCGACATGGCAAGTGTACCCACTTGCCTGGCCTAACCCTTCCCCTTTCTTACATGTAAGAGACCCTAAGGTGTGGTCTCCCTTAACTTTTTGCCTCTGTTTCCCAGGTTGTTGATGTGTGCTGGACTCTGTTTTTGCTGTTTTTGTTACTCTGGGCACTTTACCACTGCTAACCAGTGCTAAAGTGCAAGTGCTCCTATACAAAATGTGTATTTAATTGGTTTATCCATGATTGGCATATTTTATTTATTAGTAAGTCTCTAGTAAAGTGCACTAGAGGTGCCCAGGGCCTGGAAATCAAATGCTACTAGTGGGCCTGCAGCACTGGTCGTGCCACCCACATAAGTAGCTCTGTAATCATGGCTCAGACCTGCCACTGCAGTGTCTGTGTGTGCAGTTTTAACTGTAAATTCGACTTGGCAAGTGTACCCACTTTCCAGGCATAAACTTTCCCTTTTCTTACATGTAAGACACCCCTAAGGTAGGCCCTAGGTAGCCCCAAGGGCACGGTGCAGTGTATGGTTAAGGTAGGACATATAGTAAGGTGTTTTGTATGTCCTGACAGTTAAATATTGCTAAATTTGCATTTCACTGTTGCAAGGCCTGTCACTCTCATAGGTTAGCATGAGGGCTACCTTTAAATATGATTACAGTGTAGATTCCCTTTGGGAGTGGATAGACATGTGGAGTTTGGGGTCTCTGAGCTCACAATTTAAAAATACATCTTTTAGTAAAGTTGATCTTAAGATTGTGTGTCTAAAAATGCCACTTTTAGAAAGTGAGCATTTTCTTGCTTATACCATTTCTGTGACTCTGCCTTTTTGTGGATTCCCTGTCTGACAGTTGGGCTGGTTGCACCTCTCACTGGACAGTGACACAAAGGGAGCTGGGGTGTAGTCTGCATTTCCTGATGAGCCACCTGTGCTAGGAGGGTGGGGAGGAGTGGTCGCTCACACCTGAAAAGGCTATGCCTGCCTCAAACAATGCAGTTTCTAACCCCCTGGTGAGTATCTGGGACCTGGCCTGGGCAAGGCAGGATTTCACAATCAAGACTTTGCTTTGAAGTAGGCCTACTTTAAAGGAGAAAATTAGTATAAGAAGGGCACCCAAAACTATAGACTGTGGAACACTTCTGGAAACCAAGAGAAACCTCTGCCCGGAGAAGAGCTAAAGAGCTGAGGAAGAAGAGCTTCCCTGCCTGTGACTGTGCTTTGTGGAGCTATCCTGCAGTTGCTGCTTCTGCCTGTGCTAGAGGACAAAGATTGTACTTTGTGTTGCCTTCCTTCTTATGAAGAAATCTCCAAGTGCTTGATTTAGAGCTTGCCTCCTGTTATGTAAAGTCTCAGAGACAGCAAAGACTTCTCTCTGCCAGCACCTGGAGTCTCTGGAGAGACTCCTACTCTGCCAAGTGGTGCCCATCCAGTTCCTGGGACCCTGAAAGGAGAAGCTGGCAGCCCAAGAATGAGAAATCCACGCATAGGATGCCGTGCGGGGAAAAGATTGTCGCGAGTCTGATCTGCGGCTGAAAAATTGACACGCTGCTGGCTTCGTGGCTGAAAATCGATGCTCGCCTGCAACGTGACCCGAAGATCGACGCCCGGGGCTCGAGAAACGACGCACAACCCGTGCACCGTGGTTTTTGGATAATCGTGCGGCTGGATTTCCAATGCAAAAACTGCCGGGCGTGTAACAATGACGTAAGGCCTGCCCGGACCCGAGATTGCTGACCGGATTGACACATTTCTCTCCTGGGGAGAGAAGAAACGACGCACGCTGACTCGAGTGAAGGAGAAAAGACGCAAGGTCTCGCTCGTGAGTGATGTTGACACATCGCAAGCCCTTTTTGACGCACACTTGCCCGTGCTGAGTTATTTTTGACGCACCCATGTTCATTTTCACGCTAACAGCGTAAGCGTTGGGTTTAAAATTACATGAATACTCTTTTTGGTTTTTAATTGATAACTTGACTTGTGTATTGTGGATTTTGTTCATTTTGTCTTGTTTGTTTAGATAAATATTCTCTATTTTTCTAAACCTTTGTTGTGTCATTTTGTAGTGGTTTCATTAAGTTACTGTGTGTGTTGGTACAAATACTTTACACCTAGCACTCTGAGGTTAAGCCGACTGCTCGTGCCAAGCTACCAAGGGGGTAAGCAGAGGTTAGCTGAGGGTGATTCTCTTTTATCCTGACTAGACTGAAGGTCTTTGCTTGGACAGGGGGTAACCTGACTGCCAACCAAAGACCCCATTTCTAACAGTGGTGCAATGCATACATAGCGCCACTTTTTATCACCTTGCGCCACAATAAGCCTGAAACAGGCATTAGGTATGCGAGGGGGGTGTACAGACAGTAAGGGGGGTGCCAAAATGGTGCAGTGGAATCCAAGAAAATCAACTGTGTTATATTTTGCTGCTACTGTTAACACCTGCTCAGAGCAGCTGTTTAAAGGAGGTACACCATTGGTATCAATGGGACCCTAAGTACTGTTCCGGGTTAGACCCAAACTTTTGGGCTCTAACCCTGAACAGTACATCATTTGCGTCAAACACCTGACGCTATTCCCCCTACCCTGTGCCATGTTACGCTGTCTTTACAGCGCGCACATGGTGTGGATAAGGCTTTTAAGGGCCAAAAGAAAAGTGGCCCTGCACTGGTTGCAGCGCCACTTTTCTTGAATCTGTCTCATAGTCAGAAACAAAAAACAATACCCTACAATACCAGGGGTCCAGCCATTGACATGTTCGTGAAGGATCTCATCCTGAAACAGCTGCAATCACATGGACTTTCCAAAATCACTTAGGTGGAGCGAGCCCAACGCATCCCAGGTGGGCATACATTCATTGTGAATGTGACATAGGTTGTTGAATGCAAATGTGAGTATGTGCCTATATTTAACAAATGATGTGAAGCTGCAGTAGAACAGTTGAGAGAGAAATGGGAAGACTGGGAGGGCTGGTCCCGCTAAAATAATGTATGGATACTAAGGGGAACCCTGAAATTCCAGGGGTCCGGTCACGGACCTGTTAGTGGAGGATCTCATCCTGAAAGAGCTGCAACCATGTGGACTATCCAAAATCATTTAGGTGGAGTTAGTCTACCGCATCCCAGGTGCACCATCAAAGTCTGGAGCACACCCTCGTTCCCTCATAGCAAGACTCTTCAACTTGTAATACCTGGACATGATTCTACGAGCAGCTTGCAGTGCTCCTCCATTGCAAATAGGTAACACTCGGGATAACTTCTTACCCAATTTTAGTCTTTGGGTCCAGAGGCTGCACTGCAGTTTCCTCTAGGTGAAGAAGGCTCTGAGGGAACAAGACCACAAGTATTCAATGATTTACCTGGCACAGCTTTGATTAGTCGCAGCGGGAAAAACTCACTTTTTATCAACTCCAGAAGCTGGTTGGGATTGGCTGGATGGATGCCAGGTGGGGGGGGTCAAGACACTGAGACCGCCCTAACAGGCGTCGGAGTGGCAGCACGTCAAAGGAGAACTGTGATGCACTGAAAGTGGAGATGCGGGGCAAAAAGAAACCACCTATCCATGCCATCATCCTGATCCCCTGAACGGATCCTGGGACCCATGGGGAGATGTGACGGGCCCCTGGGATTGTAAATGTGGCACTGGAGATGCACCCGGAGTGTCTTGTGGGGGAGCTTGGAGCAGCCTTCGATGGTCCTAAATCGGTGATTGGAGGAAAAATATAGACTGAGGATATGAGAAACCCACTTGGTAAAGACATTCTAGTATGGGCCAGAAGGGGTAGTGACGCTTCCTAGTTAGCAGTATGTTTAGTTGGGACAACAGTGCTATGCGCAGTTGGGGAGGTGGGCAGTTTGGATTCCGTAGCGCAGTGTAGCAAGGAGGGAGGGTTCATGATTGAAGAGGGGTTTTAGATTATTGTTGTCGTTAATGTAAAGGCAAGATACATACGGCCAGTCAACATAGCTGAGGCACTCAGGATATTCACTCTCACAGTCTCAACCCCACCCAGTATTGGCCTGGCACCCCCCGGTTGTGGTCCGTTAACCATACAGTGGGAAGGCCAAAGTTAGTATGTCAAATCTAAGGATACTATCATGGAACGTCAATGGGCAGGGTGACAAAGTAAAATGGGGAGTGGTGCTCTAGTACATCAAACAAGACTCCCCTGATATAGTTCTCCTACAAGAGACTCACCTCTTGGGTAATAGGTGTTACATCCTGGACCATTGGGGATTTAAGAAGGCTGCTCATTCGGGCCATAACACCTCCTCTAGAGGAGTAGTAATCTTGGTGAGTAGAACGCTGCCCCTGGTCATTCGGCAGATATGATCGGATCAGCTGGGTCGCTATGTGGTGCTCTCTGGGACCTGGGAGGGGGGCATCTCAAACATACTTTCAGTATATATTCCAATGTGACTTCACAACTCGGGACTACCAGCCCTGACTGCTCTGCTACACAGTCTTCCATATGGGGAATTGATCATGTGAGGGGATTTTAACGCAACGCTGAGTGATAGCATTCACCAACATCCCCCCAGACCCCTGGACTAATTTAGACAACCAATTGCAGACTTCCTCACTGCCAAGGGACTGGCAGTTGTATGGTCTAACCTTAACCCAGATACCCAGCACTTTGTCTTTTTACTTGGGGATGTATGATAGTCTCTCCTGAATTGATCACTTTCTCATGCTTGCTCTCCAGCTGTTAAAAGTCAGAGAGATTCCTAACTTAGCCAGGGTATTTCTGACCATTCTCCTCTGTGGCTTGTCTATGGTCAAGCAAGAGGCCAAGCACTAGCTGCATTATATTGAGCCCTTGGTACCTTAAAGTGCCAAAAATTAGAGAAGGGATGTTAGCCGCAACAGACCATTTTTTTCAGGAAAACAGCACTTCAGTCGAGTCTGCACTCACATTGTGAGCGGCCTATAAAACAGTAGTCAAGGGGGTGGGATTCTCCATGATGGCACAAGGGGAAAAAAAACCTAAAAAGGGCCAGAATGGAGGCTCTTGAGCATAAGTTATTGTCCATTGACTCCAGCTCACCAGATGAAGAGGGATGAGAGGGAACCCACATCCTAGCCCTTAGGCAAAAAGAATACTGAGATGTGGCCCAGGAAGCTGCTAAAATGCACTATAGGGCAACACAGCACCACATCAATGAAATGGGGGACAAGACAGGAAAATTATTGGCCTGGTTGAACAGGTAGGAGGCAGCAGATAGATGGGTTCCAGGGATCCAAAAGGAGTCAGTGGAACTTGCTAGTAATCGAGAATCCAAAGCCCAAATGTTTGGCCACAACTATGCAAAAATCTACTATGCAAGGTGTTTCTCCACAAAAAGCAAAGCAGCCGAGCTAATGGGTGACACCCCCCTACCAACCCTCCCTACAGAGGTCAGGGAAGCCATAGAAAAATAACTTTCCAAGGAAGAAATAGTACGAGCCATCAGGGATGTGAAGCTAGGCAAAGCATCAGGGCCCAATAGTGTACCAACAGAACTATAATGGCAGCCTCTAAGCTTGCCCAAACATCTGAAGCAGAGATATGAAGAAAGCCAGAAGGGGGAGTACTCCTGTTAGACCAGCACCAGACTTCCATAGTGGTCATCCACAAAGAAGAGAAGCCCAGGGAGGATAGTGGCTCCTACAGGCCTATCTCATTTCTGAACGTCAAGGTGAAAATGTTAGCTAAAGTGCTGGCCTCGCGGTTGACCCCCGTAGTCCACAACTTGACCAGCCCAGACCAGTCAGACTTCATGCGCTGATGGTTCTTACACTCCATAGATTACACGGGGTACTAGGCCACACAGACACCATTCAGAAAGGCGCCATGATGCTGTCCCTTGACACAGGTATGGCCTTTGACACTGTGGAATGGCCATACCTGTTTGCAGTGCTGTAGAGGCTGGCCTTTGTCCTCCGCTTTATTAGCTGGATACATTCCCATATACAGCCCCCACCACTACGTAGCAGTGACCGCCAGTTGGTCAGAACCATTTGCCCTTCACCTGAGCACAGACAAGGGTGTCCCCTCTCCCCCTCCTGTTTGCCTTGGTTGTAGAACCCCTGGCAGCTTGGGTGTGTCATGACCCCTTAATCCATGGCCTCAGCTGTGCAGGCCAATGAGAATATAGAACATTAATGTAGGTTGCTGATATTCAGCTCGATGTTGCAGACCCTACCAGGACCCTATACCGCATAGTACTCATAGTGACTCAGGCAGTCATTTTGAATATGGTGGTTCGGCCCGCCATGCCGGCAGTGGCGGCTAAAGCCGCCAGTCGGCATGGCGGGCCGAACCGCCATATATAAAACAGGGTGACGGGCGCCAGCGGCAGCCGTCACCCACCGCCGTGCTCCCGCCACCAGGAAACACGATCCGCCAGGGTAGCTGTGCTACCCTGCAGATAATGTTCCAAATGCCACCAGCCTTTTCCTGGCAGGATAACCCATGGGCATGGGCAGTGCAGGGGCCCCCGTGCAGGCACCCTTTGCGCATGTCACTGCCCGATTTACGGTCCGTGACATGCGCGTCTGGTGCTGCTGCACCCGCTGCACAACAACATTGGCGGCGGCTCCTCATGGAGCCGCCCTCAATGTTGCGGCCGTGTTCCCCGCCGGCCTGGTGGGGAGATCATTATACAGCCGGTGGGTTTTCCAGGAGGCTGGCGGTCCATGGAAAGACCGCCAGCCCGAACACAGTGGGAATTCCTGCTGTGTTCGAAATGAGGGCCTCAATTTGGTCAGTGCTCAGGCTATACAATTACCTGCACCAAATCTGTCATCTTCAATCTCAAAGGAGCTCCCCCCAGACTGCTGCACAAATGTGAAGCTGAGGTGCTGACTGAGGGTTTCAAATACCTGGGCATATTAAATAACTAAAGACACAACAGTCTTCTACTAATAGGGCCGCTATTTTCAAGATGATATTCTTCCCACGCTTTTCATACATATTGCATTATACCCCCATCCCAGTACCCTCATCGTACCATAGCGCTATAGATGACAAACTCAGAAATATATTATGGGATGGAAGCACAGCAAGAATTGCTCTGGCCAAGCTGACTAGGAGCTGCTATAATGGTGATATTTCCCTTCGTGATATCAGAAAATATCACTGGGCAGCCCAACTCACAACCATTAAATATTGGATGCATGCATCCCCAGAAGACCTGGCCCACCGTATGACCAGGTGACTGATGCAGCCTTGGGGGGTAATTGTGAGCCCTATATGCAGCTCAAAACACAATGAACACTAGTGGACCAACGGTGACAACACTCACACACTGGCGCACCACACTTCTGGCCCTGGGCTCGGAAACTTACACACGCCACCCCCTATAGGATTCTGAGGCACTTGGTAAACTGAGAGATTTGGCCAGGTTTGATAAATAGTATCTAATATGATATCAAAGGTGGGAGACCTATGGTCAAAGACTCAGGTTGTTCCCTTTCTAGATCTACAGGTCGAGTACACCTTGGCTCCAACCGAATACTACTGCTATCTTCAGGTGTTTCATACTCTTTGGTTGGTGCTAGTGGAGGGAGTGGACCTGCCCGAGCCCCCCCTCCCCTGAGAGTAGATTGCTGGAAGAACACCTGCATGCAAAAGCCATATTCTAAACTTATCACCAGCTATTCAGTAATATGCCACACCCACTTACACACTTCAAGGGAAGATGCGAGTGGGATGTGGGAAGTGGGAAGTGTTGATGAGGGCGAATGATACGCGTTGCTGGCTGTCCCACAGGAGGCAGTGATTAGAGCCTGGTTTTGCCTGGTATAGTTATGGATCCTGCATTGCATAGGTCCTACCTGCTGGGCATGGTTAAGGCCAAAATAGACAAAACAAAAGACGCTCTTTGTCTGAGGGGGCATGGTCTTGAGGGATATGTTTTGCACATTATATGGGAGTGCCCTGCCATGCAGAACTACTGGAATTCAGAGATTGCAAGCATGAAAGAGGTGTGGGATAGCATAATAATTGGGTCATCAAAATGGTGTGAGTGAAACATCTGGGAGGATATGGGTCTTGGGAGGGTGGTGGTGTCATAGATAACACTAGGATTGACAATAGCCAAAAGAAACATTGCAAGACTATGGGGGGATCCTTTGCGCCTGAAGTCAGCGACTGTAAGAGAGACTTGGACTGGTGCATGGATGCTGAGAATGTGGTAAATGAAGGCCGGGACTGCCCCGGAAATGGGTAAACATCAGGGGTTGCTGGAACACTTACAGAGAAATATATGTTCTAGCCCCATCGTTTAAACAATGTCAGTCCCGGATGGGAACCGTTGTGAGCCGCAGGTAGACCAGGAAGGGCCGGAGAGGGAATTGTGCATGTCCCTATGGTAAAGATTGATTATGACAGTGATGCCACAGTTTGTGCATGTTGCTTGCGGCTATGCTCCATCTAGAATGCATTCTGATGTACATGATATGTTCTTGCCAAAGTGTTGATAAAAATGTAAATAAAGATAATAATTCATTAAATCTGGGCCTTACATCACATCAGAGTGTGCACATACATGCATTCCCGTTGTAATGGCTTATAGGATCTTATCCCAGCCTTAGTCAACAGAATCCTTTGCGAAAGGTTTGTTAAGGGTATCATATGCATGAAAATGTATTGCACATGGCTCTTCCTATCTTGTGTTGTGTTGTGTTTGGAAACGTACAGTCGGAATTCGGACATGACTATGTGGTAGACCCACAATATGAGTAGCATCGCATATGTACACTCATGTATGAGGCAAAGAGTCTTCATACACATGCAGATTTTGAAACTGTCCTCGCATGCATCACACACACCTACAAACATATGGTAAAACATACCTATGTTACCGGTACACAATGAAATGCACATGCACACACATGTAACCATACCACCCAAACTACATAGATGCATAGCCACTGTAACAAGGTATGTAAATGTGGGTGCACTGTCGACCTTTCCTTCACGCATGGCTGTTATGCGTTAAAAAAATGACGCATACGGTAGTTCTCTATACATCGCAAATCACTAAAATGACACCTGGCAACATGCATGTCTAATCTGTATTGCCTTCTCAGCCTTCCCTCCAAAAATCTGAACACATACCATTGTCCTACAAACATCGCACATGCCAAAAATGACGCCTGGCATCTACGAGTCAATTCTAAGTCAACAGGCCTTGTCAGACTTTATAGAAGAATTCCACGCATGGCCGTCATGGATCAAAAAAATAACGCATATCAGAAAACGTGACGCATACGCCCAGGAAGTGATGTAACAGGACCTCCATGCTGCACACATGGTAAAGTAAATTTACTTTCACTTTTACTTTACAGTCTTCTATTGCATGGGTAAGAGAGGTTGTGTGGAGATTGTGCTGGTGTGAGGGGCGGTATATTTTGAGTGTTTTGTGCTGTGTCCTGCCTGTGTCAAGTCCAATTTGTTATATTTATAAGGGTTTTTGTACTTTATTGTCCTGATATTGTTGGGTGTTTTTCTTGGGGTAGTGTAGTTTGTTGGAGTATTTGGGGTTAGGTGCGGTATTGTTTTATAATTGTTGGGGGTTATTATTTTTGAGGTGGAGGGAAATTGCAAGATGTCAGGGAAGGGAAGAGCCCATCGTATGAGTGGTGACGAACTGAAAGGGTTCATCTTGGTAGTGTGTCACTACCTCCCCAACATGGTGTCTATGGGTGGCCGGATCATCATGGGCTACCCAATGGAGACAAGAAAGCTGTGGTGGGGCAAAGTGCTCAACCAGCTTCTCAGGATCTTTTTGGTGGAGCATGCGGACCACCAACTAAAACACCAATGGGCAGACTTCATTGCCTGTGAAGGTTGGCGGACCTGTTGGTAAGTACCCCTTTTACATTGCAATATCCTCATTTGCATGCGCATGACAGTAGGACATAAGGATAACTGCAGCATGTGATGACAAGGGTGAGGACAGCATTTTTTGTGTCTCAACCAACCTGCATTAATAAGAGCTCAGCTATGCACCCGTTGCACACAAATTACACATTCCTCTCTGTTTACCTTGTGTTTTGCATATACATATTGAAGTGCCGAAAATGGTACACAGATGTGCAATGGTGCAAGGGTTCATGTTTCCCAGGCACAAATGTACATGTCCATCATGGGCTTTATAACTGTGGAAATGTGCTAAGTAATGTGTAAGTGACAACAAACATGACAGAGAAGTATTGTTAGTCATGGGTATCTGTATGCCTTGAGTCATGTATGTGCAAAGTGACAGGACATGAACACAAGCATAAGAAGGAGTAATTTGCTCATAATGCAACATCTGTGTCTTAGTTTTTGCAGGTAATCTTGCTGATGGAGACAAGTATTACCTAAGCATATGTCATAATTTGGGCAATGCAAGCATTGTGGCAGTTTAAAAGCCTGGTGCCACATGATGGCAGTACCAGGCCTGAAGAATGCAAGGTGTGTATTCCTGTCAAAGGTGGGACACGGAAAAAAAAGAGCCTTTAAATCAACTTGGTTACACTGTGCCTTTTTTGGAGTTTATTAGTATTTGTGCCTAAGGCAGCTTGCTCACATAACAATTCCATTGGTCCCAAAATGCCTAATTTCAATTAGCAGGTATGGCCCTTTTATGTATGGTGCAAAACATGGTAAGAGCAACCATAATGTCATAGTTTACAACGTCAGTGTCCTGCCATCTGCCATGGTGTGCCATATGTTACATACGGCACACACATGATGGAGTTATTTGGTGGTAGTATGGGTTTGAAAAGAGTCAAGCATCATAGTGGTTGCTCCTTTATGAAATAGATTAACTACAATGTTCTAAGCTTCTGCCAATGGACAGTATCCTGTCCCCCAAAAATCTCAAATGTATGTATCTGAAACATGTATATATATATCTGCATCCCATATCTGTACATGTGGGCTAACTATGGACCAGATATTAATGGAACTGGCGCAGCGTGAGGATGTGCCAACATCAGCAGTGCTGCACCAGTTTTTAAATGCAGTGCTGTGCCATATTTACAAGAGTATGACACAGCCCTATGTTTCTGCCTGCACCGGCACCAAATTAAGCTGCCTGCTCAAATGCAGGCATCCTTACACCATAGAGGGGAGAGATTGTTTATGTGCAGGAAGGTATCCCGTCCTGCGCATTAACAATATGCATTGGTGATTTGCCACTTCTATGTTTGCTGCAGAATGCAGGGTCATTTATAAATGATTGTTTATGTGTGGGAAGGAATACCTTCCTGCACATAAGCAATCATCCATGGCATTTTGCTTCTTCTGTGTGCTGCAGAATGCAGCATCCATTGAAAAAGAAAGAAACGAGGATGAATAAAGCATTCCTCCACGTTTTGCCATGCTAAAGCCACCCCTGGGGTGGAGTTTGTTTTTGGTGCTGTCACATATAAACAATTTCTCATAAATCAGAGGCAGTGTCAAAATCTATGGTTGTAATGGGACGCCCACTGCAACACCCACTGCATGCCCCTCTGATGCAGAAAACAGCGTCAGAGTGGCCCAT
The DNA here is from genome assembly GCF_031143425.1 of Pleurodeles waltl. Classification (NCBI taxonomy): domain Eukaryota; kingdom Metazoa; phylum Chordata; class Amphibia; order Caudata; family Salamandridae; genus Pleurodeles; species Pleurodeles waltl. The sequence goes on along the minus strand of NC_090440.1, from coordinate 1,833,516,755 downwards.
ATTTACAAGGAGGCATTACACCACAAAAAGTGGCGTTACAGCTCCTTGTACATATGGTGCAATGAAAAGCACCACCGGAGTGTCACTGAGGGACTTTTAAATCTGGCACCTTGGCTATCTGACAGACATGAAATAATTGGCAGTTGTTCATTCCCAACACACAAGTTGACTAGCTCACTCAGCTTAACAAGGTGAATGTGTTACAGTTGTCCATGCTTTTATGTGTTAAACATTCACAAAGCTATGTTTTCCTGTCATGTCTTGCACTGTTGGAGAAGTTTCCCGGTTTGAGGACCCTGATGCAGCCAGCAAGTGTCACCTTGTGTGTCGCATGTGTAAATCCAGGGTTGTGTGTGAGAGGGTATGATGTGTGCAATGCCATTTTAAAATGACATGTGTGACAAGACACCATCATTTATGCTTGGGTATCAACATTATGTTTGATGTTATGTTGAGGATGTGGAATGAGTTTGATGCACAGGTGCCAACGTGTGCTTCAATGGATTTGGGGGTCATAGGAAAAGGTAATTATGCCCACAAACACTGTGATGTCAGTCACAATATGTGTCTGAGGTGCTTGCTTTTAGAATGGCATGGATGTTGCCAACATATTTGTCACAGCACATGTTGCTGCACTGTGTGCCACACGTTGCACTAATTTACTCTGGACATGGTATAATTTATGTACATGTGTGAAGTCTCCAAGGGGCTTATCAATGAGACACTTTCACCACCAGTGCTTCACTACGCTTCAGAAATGAAGTGAGGCACCAGCCGTGCAAGGAGCTTTTTGTGAAAGGCAGCAGTCAGTTGAGCACACAGCTCAGCTCTTTAACAAATCAAATCAAAATCAAATCATGGTTTATATAAGGGTTTATAAGGGTCGGAGGTGCTAAGGAGGTTTGTCCTCTGAGCTTCAGTCGAAGAGCCAGGTTTTAAGGTCCTTTCTGAATTGGGGTAGTGATGGTGCCTGCCTAAGGTGTGGGAGCAGGGTGTTCCAGCTCTTTGCTGCGAGGTAGGTGAAGGATCTCCTACCACCCGACATCTTTCATATGCTGGGTACGGTGGCTAGTGCTTGTTGAGCGGAGAGGTCTGGTGGGGGAGTAGAAGGTGATGCAGTGGTTGAGGTAGGTGGATCCTAGGTCATAGAAGACCTTGTAAGCATGGACAAGGAGCTTGAAGTTAATTCTCTTCTCAGTAGGGAGCCAGTGGAGGTCTTCTAGGTGATTGTAGATATGTTTGTGGCTGGGAATGTCCAGGATGAGTCCGGTTGAGGCCTTTTGGATGTGCTGTAATTTCTTGAGGTTCTCCTGGGTGGTACCAGGATAGAGCTTGTTGCCATTGTCAAATCTGCTGGTAACTAGGGCATGGGTTACAGTTTTGCGGCAGTCCTTTCGGATCCATTTGTAGATCGCCCGGAGAAGTTGCCGTGTGTGAAAGTAGGAGGATGTGACTGAGTTGACTTGGCGGGTCATGGTGAGTGATGAGTCCCGGATGGCGCTGAGGTTTCGTGTGTGGTTTGTTGGGGTGGGATGGGTGCCGGGGGACCATGGCCACCAGGAGTCATCCCAGGCTGGTGTGGATGGTCCCAGGATGAGGATCTCAGTCTTTTCAGAGTTGAACTTGAGGCAGCTGTCCTTTATGCAGGCAGCGACGGCTTACATCCCGTTGTAGAAATTCTTCTTGCCAGTTGTGGGTTTTTCGGTCAGTGAGATGATCAGCTGGGTATCGTCAGCATATGAGATGATGTTTAGTCCTTGGTCCCTTACGATGGATGTGAGAGGGGCCATGGAGACTTTGAAGAGTGTGTGGCTAAGGGAGGAGCCCTGGGGAACTCTGCACTGATCTCTGTAGGTTCTGACAGGTGAGGCGGTAGTCTGACGCTCTCTGTTCGGCCAGACAGGAAGGAGCGTATACATTGTAGGGCCTTCCCATGGATGCTGGCTGCGTGGAGCCTGGAGCAACGGGTGAGGTGTGAGATGGTGTCAGGGGCGGCTGATAGGTCCAGTAGGATGAGGGCTGCTGTGTGACCGTGGTTGAGGAGTAAGCGGATGTCATCTGTGGAGGCAAGGAGGGTGGTCTACGTGCTGCGATTGCTCCTAAAGCCTGATTGGGGGTGGCCAGGATGTTGTTATCCTCGATGTGCTTATGGAGCTGCACATTGATGGCCTTTTTGATGATCTTTCCTGGGAAAGGCAGTAGAGAGATGGGGTGGTAATTCTTGAGGTCCAGGAGGCGGGCTGTAGGTTTCTTCAAGAGTGGGTGGATCTCGGCGTGCTTCCAGTCCTCTGGGAAGGTGGCTGTCCCTATGGAACAGTTGAGGGTGTGTCAGAGCACAGGTGCGATGGATGTGTTGGCCTTTTTGAAAATGTGGTGAGGGCAGGGGTCTGTAGGGGCTCCGGAGTGGATGCTGCTCATGATGGTGCTGGTTTCGTCTGTGGTGAGGGTGGTCCAGTTGTGTAGGGTCTGTGGTGGTTCGATGGGATAGATCTGGGGCGTTGTTGGAGGGCTCGGAGGGTTTTGGGAACCAACGCTGTTGTATATGTCTGAGTTTCCGGTGGAAGAAGTTGGCTAGCCTGTTGCAGAGGTCTTGAGATGGAGGGATGCTTGCTGTTTCTGATTGGGGGTTGGCAAACTCTTTGACCACGGTGAAAAGCTCTTTGATTGATGTGAGCGGTGGCGCTAATACGGTTCTGCAAGGCGGCTTTCCTGCTGACTCTGATGAGGTGGTGGTGGGATTTGGTGGCCATTTTGAAAGCCTCAAAGCCTTTCAGGGACTTGCTGCTCCTACATCTTTTCTCTAGCCGTCTGCAGGTGCGCCTAGAATTCTGGAGTGCGGGGGAGAACCAACTGGCCTTCTTACGGTGGTGTTTGGCTAATGGATGTGGGACATGCCTATGGATTGTAGCAAACAAGATATGCGCAGATTAACATACATGATCTACACATTGTGATAATTATTAGAGAGCATGGTTACATCATGTGTGTATGTGATGTGCATGGTGAGTGTTTACCTGGTACTTAGGAGATGTAAATTAGCTTGTGCACAGATAGGGTAAGATTTGAGAAAAGTGACGCTGAACCCAGCGCAACACCAACTTTCCTGTGCCCTTTAGCGCACCCCTACTGCCACCATGTGTGCATCACATTAGAAATTCGGCACACCATGCCACAGGGTAGGGGGCAATAGGGTAAAATAATTAGAAGCTATTGTAGCACTGTTCAGGGTTAGGTCAATATAAATTGGCACTAACCCTGAACTGTACATAAGGGCCCATTGTAACCAATGGTGTGCCTCCTTTTAACGCCTGTTCTGAGCAGGTGTTAAAAGAAGCAAAAATAAATGATGCTGTGGAATCTCATAGAATTCCCAGTACCATTTTTCCGGCCTCCCTACCGGAGGAACCGCCCCCTTGCATACATGATGTCTGGCCAAGGCATAATGTTTGGCAAGGGGTGGCAAAGTGGTGCAATGCATGGATTGCTCCACTTTGTTAATAAGGCACAGGGATTTTGGCCTTGTGGATCACATCAGCGACAGAATAATGATGACGTTAATGAGGTGCAAGGAGGGTCTAGTCCAACTTAAATCTGGGCCCTAATGTGCAACATAATACAGCCATTATCCCTGTGACATGAACATGATACGTAGATGCCTGGTCGGCAGATTTGTATCGATTTGGATCTTGACATTGTTGTAGTATGTCGGTCAGGGACTGCTGGAGTCCACGTAGTGGGGAGTGGGTGCCTCTGATGGCAGGAGAGTTGTCCTTATTTGGACTGAGGCACCTCTGCAGTCCCACTAGCCTGCCTGCCATGGTCCCATCCCCACCCGCACCTGTTGTACCAGCTCCTGCTGGACTCCTACCGCTGTCCTCTGAAAGGTAATGTCTGGGTCCTCAGAGTCCAGGGCTGTGGCAGGACTGGTCGGTGGTGTGTGTTGGTAGTTGAGTGGTTCATGTGGAGACCCTGCAACACTGTGTCCTTCCTGCAACTGGAGGTGGTGTCTGGAAGGAACCCAGAACATCTTGGAGAGTGTCAGCATTGATAGTCGGCAGCTGGTCATCCATATCATTTGTGAAATCCAGGGCAGGCAGGTCTGCAGGAGGTAAGGCATCATCCTCTGAAATGGGATAGTAAAAGGGCGATCTATGACTGCAGTGGCTGTTGACATGGCTCATCATTTACTTGCTACTGGTGTCTCAGTGACATGGTACAGACCCCCACACCAAGGCACACATGTGTGGACCCCTAATGGCGCACTGTGCCACCTGAACATCATTTGTGTGTAGTCACCATTTGCACAATCTGCCAGTCCACAGTTCCCAGTGTCTCACACCCACCTTAATTGTTTAAACATGATCTTTGACATATGTACCCCTTTAATTGACTTGACTGTGTTAACTTTGCAAGCCATGGGTGTTGTTCCGGATTTGTGCTCACACCACAAGTGGAGATGTACAGAAATACTTGGAATTTGTTCTTACAGATATTTGAGATAGTAACTGACTCATCTCTCACCCAAAGTGTGTTGTTGGAGTGATGGTAGGGAGTGAGCTGTCCACATGCATCTTCCTAGTCACTTTGAGTGGTGTGTCTAGCATCCTGGATGACCCATTGTGACATTCAACCACATTGTGTTTATGTGAGCAAACAGGATTTTCTTCCTTCCTGCAGGACAACACTCATCCATGCATCTCAGGTTTCCTTGTTACATAGCTGCAAGGATGGCTGCATTGCTGGACTGATTGTTGTTTTGGTGGAAGGTTGACCTTCCTGTTTGCACACATGCACACAAGATGGCTCATTGTTATGTTGTGTGATGCAGGATGCAGAATACATGACTCTAGGTGCCAGATTTACAAGGCCTTATCGCCCCCGGAGTGTCACTTTTTGCAACCCTACAGTGGCGCTTTTCACCTCTCCATTTCTACAAGGAAGAGTAATGCCACTTTTTTTGGCGTTACCCCTCCTTATAAATATGGGCCCCTCCGACGTATTTTTCTGCTTCAGAGGGGCATGCAATGAATGTTGCAGTGACCGCTCCACCTCAAACTCCTTTGCTATTGATGCTGCCTCAGATTTACAGGAAATCGTAAATCTATGGCAGCTGCAATTACTAACGCCACCCCAGGTATGGTGTTAGCATGGCAAAACGAGGAGGAATGCTTTTATTCCACGTCATTTTTTGCTTTTTCTATGGGTGCTGCATTCTGCAGTACACATAGAATAAGCAAAATGCCATAGATGATTGTTTATGTACAGGAAGGTGTCCCTTCCCGCACATAAACAGTCTTTCTCCTCAATGCATACACCCTTGCACTATGGTGCAAGGATGCCTGTGTTGGCACATGCAGCTAAATTCAGTCCTGGAACAGGGTGAAACGCAGGTGTATGCTGTATTACTGTAAATACAGTGCATCCCTGCATTTCAAAAGTGGCATGGCTCTGCTATTTTTGTGTACACCGCGCTGCGCCACTTTACTATAAATCTGGGCCTAAGTGGCTAGGAGGATGCATGTGGAAAGCCCACCCACTTCCATCACTCTGTCAACACATGTGTGGTGGGAGGCAGACGTGATACATTTTGAGGCTTGTTGATGTGTGGATGCATCATGTTGGGACACAACATCAGGGGTGGCATTGTAGTTGTGGTACTAAGGACAGACATTGTAGTCATCCTATTGTGGGCTACTTTCAATGTGTGTTGCAATCATTGTCAAACATTGTAAGTGGCAGACAACCCTCCTGCTAGTAGATTTATCAGGATGTGTTCCTTCTTGCAGATGTGCATTAGGACCAGCGAGAGGGACACCCATGCACCATGCAGATTTTGTGGCAATGTTGGTGAAGTCTGTCATATATATTTAGACATTACCAAGGTAAGTAGAGGGATGCATTGACTATCTGTGACAAGTGCACATCCTTGCACATTTGAATTGATGCTGCACAGCAGAGCAAGCTGAGCTGTTGCATTGCATGTTTGTTCATAAATGGGTAATTGTATGCCAGACACAGACATCATTGTTCTCTAGTCAAGCATATTATTTTTTTTACTTCTACTCGAGGGGTGGATAGTGATAGGTCATACTTAACATGCAAGGCACCTTGCATACCTTATTTTGGTGTATTTTACATGTGCCCCACTCACGCCTGACACTGCATGTAATAGGCATTTCATGTGTACATTTGTGATCTTCCCATGCAACACATGTGTGACCCATCCAGCTTCTGATGCCTTTGAAAAGGTCACCACATCTGGATTTGGTTAAGTATGGACCAATAACTCAGGGTGGTGTGGGAGTGACAAATGGGTGTTTGAAAAGTTTGTAATTCTACAGATTGTGGTTGCTTTTTGTGTGTTACATTGTGCATCACAAATAGGGCAAACTTTCAATGTATTTAGTGCATTGATTCAGCACCACCATTTTCCTTGCAGGCCCCTTGCCCCAGCCAATGACACCATAGAAGCACGATATTGACATTACTGGTCACCATGGTGGATATTCCCACAGTAGTCTTATGAGTTCTGTTACTATATTGGTGCTTTACTGCAATGGCACCATAAATGATGGCACTAGTGCAGCAAAACACAGGGAAGTCCATTTCTTACAATGCGTGTGTCGCTTTGTCATCTGCCTTTGGCAGGCCTCACACATGAGGTTACTAGATAGCACAGTACAACCTTTATGGATTGTCAGCTTCATTAGTTCTTCCCTCCCTGTGTAAGGAATATTTCCTTGCACACATATCTGCCACAGGCATATAGTGGTGGGAGGGTGTACAAAGTGGATCAATGCGTGCATTATGTGACTTTGTTCATTAGCACAAAGGTAATGGGCAGCTTGTATCCGCATTGGCAACAATTTGTGTGATGCTAATGTTGCATTACGGGCTTGTAAAATTTGGCCCCTACTGCGACATTGATACCACCTGTAGATGTTGTTACACGTGAAGGTGTCCCCTTGTGCACAACACCAACCATTCCGACAACAACAGCAACCTTGCTACATGGTGAAATTGAAGCTACTTGTACAGCAGCACAAATGATGATCACAGACATGCCCCATATGTTGTATATGTTCACTTTTGTGCCCATTCCCAAATGGTGCATGGAGGTGTGTGGTAGTTCTTGTTGGGCCACCCTGTACAACAAGTGTACTACATGTTGCCCATTGAATGTTACACAATGGCAGGTGGATCAGTGGCAACTGTGAAGTGATTGCTGGGATGGCTGAGAAATGGTCTGTGCATATAGGGGGAAGGTGTGGGTGCATCTGAAGTGTTTGGCGATTATGGCCCAGGTTTCAGGGAAAATGACAGAGTGCAACGCTGCACCACATTTGGCAGTGCCGCACTCTGTTATTTTCAATACACAGGGATGCACCGTTTTCAAGCACATACGGCGCACCGCTGTGCAGGTGTCAGCGCAGTTTTGCTGCCGAGCGCCAGCGCAGACAACCTTGAGCCATGGTGCAAGGATGGCTGCGCTGCATGGAGATTGCTTTTGTGTAGGGAGGGACACGTTCCTGCACAAAAACAATCTTCTGTGGCCATGTGCAATTTCTATAGAAAGAGCAAAAACATGAGGAGGAAGGAAATCATTTCTCCTCGTTGCGCAATGCCACCGCCACCCTGGGGTGGTGTTAGATTTTGGTGCAGCCTCAGGTTTATGAAAACTCGTAAATCTGGGGCAACGTCCTAATGCAATTGGTGTTGTTGTGGCACCACACAGCAATACTGATTGCACACCCCATCCAGGCAAAGGCCCTCATTACAACCCTAGTGGTCCGCGGAGAAGCGGCGGTCTTACCGCCAACAGGCTGGCGGTAAAGATTTTGGAATTATGACCATGGCGGTCATCCGTCACTTCTCCGATCCGACCGCTGGGCTGGAGACCTGGGTTTCCAGCCCGGAGGTCGTCACAATACCGCCGGCGGTATCATGACCCGGCTGACCGCCATGGATTTCATGGGGTTTGGAACCGCCATGAAATCCATGGCGGTGAGCACTATCAGTGCCAGGGAATTCCTTCCCTGGCACTGATAGGGGTCTCCCCCACCCCCCACCCCCACCCGAGTCCTTCCCCTATACCCCCCACCACCCCTGCCACCCCCAAAGGTGGCAGGACCACCCTCCCCACCCCTACCCCCAACAGTACATTACACATTCACACCCAACACGCACGCAGGCACCACCAACACACATACCCACACACACACCAACATACATGCCAACAGCCACACACACAGGCATACGCACACACCCACATTCAGACATACACGCACACATCCATACAGACATACATACAGACACACACGCACTCATTTCCAAACACACAACACCCCTGCATGCATACACTCACTCACACACCCCCTCTACATACACCCCTGCACACCCCCATGTACGCACATAACACACAACATCCCCCCACCCCCCTCCCCTAACGGACGATCAACTTACCTGCTCCGTTGATCCTCCGGGAGGGGACGGGATCCATGGGGGCTGCTCTGCCGCCACCACACCGTCAACAGAACACCGCCACGCCGAATCACAGAACGTGATTCGGTGGGCAGTGTTCTGTTGACGTGGTGGTGGAGGTGGAGCAACCTTCACTTTCCCGCCGACCGCCAGTATGGCTGCTGGCGGCTCTCCGTCCGGAAACCCCAAAACTCCACATGTCCGACAAAGGATGGAGGGCTGTCAGCAGTCATAATACGCCGAGCGGAAAACCGCCACCACTGGCGGTCTTCAGCACGGTGGTCCCTCTGCAGTCTTGTCAAAAGACCGCCGAGGTCGAAATGACCCCCAAAGTGCTGTGTATGAAGGTGCCATATTTACAAGGTGGTGTTAAGCCACAAAAAGTGGCTTAACACCACCTTTTAAATATGGCGGAGTGCATAGCACCACCAGAGTGTCACTAAAAGTGATGCTCCCGTGGCGATAGAGCCTTTAGATTCTGTCACTATGGCCCTCAACCGCCGGGCGGCCGCCCATGCAGCCGCACCCCCGCCACGGCCATTTGGAGATCCCCGCTGTTGATGTTGCCGTGCACCTGTTAAGTTGCACCTGTCGCGCTTTTCACTGTCTGCATAGCAGACAGTGAAAAGCTGCACGGGGCCCTGTAAGGGGGCCCCTGCACTGCCCATGCCAATAGCATGGGCAGTGCATGGGCCCCCAGGGGCCCCGCGACTCCCCGTACCGCCATCCTTTTCCTGACGGTTCAAACCGCCAGGAAAAGGCTGGCGGTCGGGGACTCGTAATCCCCTGGGCAGTGCTGCAAGCAGCACTGCCCTGGAGGATTACTCCCGCCGGGACCACCATGGCGGTAAACCGCCGGTCCCAGCGGTGCGACCGCAGCAATTTCGCCGCATTGTAATACCCCTGGAAGCACCGCCAGCCTTTTACATGCATTCAGTGTGTCCTATGTGCCTCCCCCTTCTGACATTTGTTAATTTACAGATTGTCCCCCACTGCAATTTACAATGCATTTGTGGAAGGTCTTGGAAGTCTGCGCTGTCCTGTCCTGCGATTTTGGTGACCAGCTCCTCCAGGATGACCACTGCCACTATCTCCTACAGCTCATCCAGGTTCTCCTGGGTCACAGGACTTCCACCTCCAGTCTGCAGTGCTGCCTTTCAGTTCCTGGCCAGTTTCTCTTTAGTTCTGCACTTGCAATCATGCCAGCGCTTCTTACAATCGGTGACAGTCCTCTTCACCCCTGCCACACTGTTGATTTTATCTACTATTGCCTGCCATATGGCCTTCTTCCTACCTATTGGCAATTTTGAAATGACAAAGAGCTGGTGTTAGTGCTCCGTCACCTCCCCGACCAAGATGTCATTCTCCTCCTAACTGAATCTCCAAGGGTTTTCCTGGCCCGTCCTGGCTTGTACTGGGCTGTTTGGGATCTCCCTGGGGTCTCTCCTGCATTCTCCATCCTGGCTCCCTGTTTTTTTTCTTGCTCGCTGGCTTTTTTTATGCTAATGCTACAAATATGGTGTTAACACGATTTGCGTCAAAAACATGCCACTAATCATGCTAACGATACATTTGCAGCATTAGCGTTGTTCTCCCTTACGACGTGTCACAAAGGTTAGCATAATTTTTTTTACGATAACCTTTCCTTAGCACCATGGTGCGTTGTTTTTTCGGAATATGATGCATGGATGGCGCACGGAAATGTTGTTAACCAGCGTTAAATTTTTTGAAGCACAACTGCGCTAGCACAGTTGTGCATCATTTTTCTTAAATGTGGGCCTAAGTCCAAAGGCACATTTTTGACGAGGCCTCCCACTTGCAGCAGCCAAGCAGGGGTCCATCGCGGTAGGCCTCAAATTTTGACTTTGCCTCAGTCGAGGTGTGACCAGATATCCAGAGTGGCGCTTTTAGTTTCTGTGTGCTATCTCTGGTTCCCCTTATCCTATTTTATTTGTTTTGGTGTGAAATTAAAGATAAAAATAGTTCCTGTTTTTCTACATTGGTTTTGGATTTTTAAACAGTTTTCTGTGTTTTATTTTATTACTGATTTGTGATATTTGACTGCTTTACACACTTTGGGCCTCATTATGAGTTTAGCGGTCTTTTTGCAAGACCGCTGTGGTGGCAACCGCCAAAAGACCGCCAGGTCTGCGGTAATCCAACTGCCCTGTTAAGAGTCACACAACTAAGCCTGCCAAAATCCAGCCAAATTCCAGACACCATCAGGACACTGGAGGGCGGGAAAGAGGCTGTCCCACCACCAGCTCCGCCAGCCCACCAAAAAAACCTCTGATCATATTACGGTCCACAAATCACCACAGAGGTTCTTTATGGTGGGAAATCAATGGTGGTGCGAACCGCAGCGGTCGGCAGTCACATCAGTAATACACCACACCACATTGGATAGTTTGAAAACCCCACACCTGACACACATCCACACACCCGACACACCTGCACACTGCACTATAAAACACACCCCTTCTCACCCCATAATCCTTTTCAGCAAAAACACCAAACACAGCCAGATAGAAGCCACTTTTAAAAAATCTCACAAAGCATACAATAGTCACCCCTACACATTTCACCTAGCACCCATCCCACACCTGCGCAACACACACAACACACAAATTAGTACCACACACAATAGACACCAACCGTCACCCACTCACATCACAGCACCCACACCTCATTACCAATTTATTTTACTTTCCATTTCTTCTACCTCACTGTTTCATCCACCACTATCATGTCCCCACAAAAACATCCATGTTTCACTGATGATGAGTTGAGTGCCATGGTGGACAAAATTATAATAGTAGAGCTGCACCTATTTGGAGTACAAGTCCAGCAAACATCTATTACCAGGAAAATGGAGTTGTGGCAAAGAATAGTTGACAGGGTAAATTCTGTCGGCTGCCATCCACGTACAAGGGAGGATATCAGGAAGAGGTGGAATGACCTGAGATGGAAGGTACGTTCCATGGCCGCCAGGTACCAGCTGGTGGTCCTCAGGACTGGCGGTGGGCTCCCACCACCATCCCCTACCTTTCACCTCATGGGAGGAGAAGGTCTCGGACATCCTGCATCCTGAGAGCTTGACAGGAGTATCTGGGGTAGAGGAGTCTGGTAAGTCCCAACATCATTAATGTCATCAAAGAGTTTTGTCTTGCATGCTCACTGATCACCTTTGGCCACCTCAACAACCAACCCACAAACCACTCCATGTCCAAATGTCCAAATACACATTTCTGGCACACCTCATGCCTACTTCACTCACCTGGGGGCACAGTGTCTGTGTATGGCATGGGGAATAGAGGGACTGACAGCACTGCAACTCCCAGCAGGCACTGTTCTGCCTTTAAAGAAAACCAGAACAGTGAACTACAAGTAAAATAGTCTTGCATGTGAAACTAACAATCAATTCAACACACCTGATTGCACCACGATTACACAGTCTATGGCAATGACATCAATGCTATGGTATACTATCAGTACTATTATAAGCAACACACAGCTACAGCTTTGTTCCCTACTAAATTGGCCCTTGAAATTACCATCCAAACAATGTCATGTACTCACCTGGTAGGGAAAACTAAATAGGAGGCTGAATGTACCTGCAATACCCCATACAGAGGCCCAGGTTAAACTCCCATGCTGTTGCCCAGCTCTGTCACCATAGTATATTTTGCAGCTGTTAGTTGCCTCAATGATGCTACACACCTTACTTGGAGATAACTTTACAATGTCATGCCTTTACTCAAACAAGATATATGTCAATGAACAGGCATATAACCACCAAGATACTCCAAGATCTTCAGAGCATGGTGTATGCAGTTGGAAATCTCTGTGTCCCACATAGCTCTAACCCAGATTTGGAAGCAGATGTCATTGTCATATCAGGGGATCATGTAAAGGCTTTGTGTGCATGTCACATAGCATGTCTAGCAGTCAAACTTTGATATCACTAGTTGCATAACTTTAAAAAACTAGGTGTTCCACTTCTTCTACTGGTAAACTTGCCATTGTCACCATGGAGAGGACACCGGAGACTGCCACTACCCCTCTTGATGAAGGTCCCAGTGAGGAAAACACTACTGGATGTGTGGACATTGAGGACAGAGATGGCCCATCTGGGACACCTGATCAATCAACAACTGTGAACCTCAACCTGCCCACATCGACTCCTCCCAGCCCTGTTGCATCAACATCACAGGCAACCATTCGCCTCCAAATCTGTGTCCTAAGGGAAGTGTCTTCCATCTTGTGCCCCCAGTACAGGTACCTGAGTCTCCTCTTGTGAACCCAGACAATGATGGGCCTGCCACCAGTGGGAGTGGGGAAACTATGCCAGGGGCACAAGCATGTGGGGGTAGGGCACATGGGAGGGATAGTGTGGGCCAGAGGATGGAGGCTCCTAGGGAGACAACTGGCCAGGACACCATCTCCCAAGTCTTTGGAGCTTACCAACAATCCTAAGGTGTGATGGGCCAGGTACTTACCATGTTGGGGGAGATCAGACAGCTGCAGAGGTACAACCACCAGGAAGTCATGCAGCAGTGGCAGGCCCAAAATGCCCACTTGGCTTCTATTGCAGGAGAGCTGGGAGACAAGAATACTACCCTGAGTAGGTTTTGTATCCAACATCTGGCCCCTTACACTATCAATGAAACATCAGGCCCTTCTACAACTGTGGCAGCTAGTGGAATGGAGCCCCTGCCAGGGGAAGGGTATACTTCAGACACCCCAGCCTCTGCAGCTGAAGAACCCCCCACAAACGTGGACATCTCCCCAAACATTAAGGAGGAGCAGATGCCAAGACCAAAACCACTGCCAGAAAGTGAACCTCTACTGCTTTGTTCCCCTTGTGTGGCACAGATACACCCTGTTGGCTGTTCCGAGACCTATCTCCATTTTCCTATGGTACAAGGACACTGGACTTGTGTCCCCAAATGTTGTAGCAGCTACCTTCATGATTTCATCCACCATGACTGAACCCTTCACTGTTTACTTTGTGTTCCGTTTTGTTTCAGTTCACTCATTTTGCTGTGCACTCCAAAATAAATACCACTTAACCACAGATCATGTGTTAGATTCATTTATAAAGCATACACAACTGTCATGTATAACACCTCTTCACAAAAAAAGTTAATTTTCAAATGTAAAACCTTTATAAAGTACCATACACATATACTCTATAACCAGGCTACATTTTGCATTGTCTAATAATAATATACATAACTCAAATCACATGTAATTCACTTTCCCACAAATAGGTTGAGAGAATGCTAGGTATCACACAGTGAAGTACTGCTGCTAACTTCAGAGTTACAGCATAGGTGTCATGCACTATCCAACACACAGATTTCTGAAGCTAAAGACATGTCAGTCTTACACTATCTCAGTAGGCAAACATATTGTTTCAATGTATCATCAGCTAAATCCTTAACACATACCCATGTCATAGCTCCCAAATGACCAAACACTATGAAACAGAAAGAGGCAGTACAAATTCCCCCGGTCATGGAACCTTCCAAATTACAATGGTTAGTTATCTATAGGCTTGCCACTCACCTATGTTAGTCTTCAGACACATGCACATTGGTCTGCAATAAGGAAAAACACTGCTAGCTACGTACAGGTTTGTTTTTAGCAATACAAACCGTTATGATGTTAGAGAGTATGGATGGCACATGATGACATGTTTCTGAAACAAATGAATACACACATGGCACCATTGGCCCCATATCCAGTGCCAAAGTGGTCTTTAGTGTGGAATAGGGCACTACCATCCCACTGTCCTGACAGTCTGGGCGTAGAACTCACACACAACAAATTTCAAGCCTGAGAGTAGGTGGTTCAATCAATGACCATCTCACTTGTCAGTCTGCAAATCCCATCTGCCTGTGACACTTCTGATATTGCCAAATGAGGATGAGTCTGTTCATTTAATCTGCAATTTGTAAATAACAAACATAAGGTATAGGCCACCTTGATACATAAACATTACACAGGCAATTCATACATACAAATGAGACTCTGATTGTGCATTGTGAAAAACGTGGACCATGTTGATCAAATGGCTGGACACTACACCATGTAACAATCTGCATGCTCAACTGAGTCATGTGCTTTGGAGCTACTGATGAATTCTCTGATGGTCATACTAAGACCCTTATCAAGCATTCCTAACCTCACCAAACTCCCCACTTATTAACTCTATTTGCATCACATCACATACCTAAAGTCAGGTGAAGTACTGATTGATTAGATTAACCCCGATGCCTCCAGCTTTATCCTTATCATACTCGTTCTCACTTGGCAAACCTGCATTCTCACCCGCCGTAACTGCTGGATCACCCTCATATGGTATAAAAGTAATTTGGCCTCTCAGTGCAATGTTGTGGCGCATGCAGCAGACAACAATGATTAGACATACTTTGTTGGGTGAGTAGAGGAGGGCTCCTCCAGACTTATCGATGCAGTGGAATCTTGCCTTCAGGAGCCCAAAGGTCTTCGCCATGACACGCCTTGTCCTTCCGTGGGCCCCATTGAAGTGGACTTCCCTTGGCATGGTTGGGTACCTCACTGGTGTCAACAACCAAGGATGGCTAGGTAGCCAGACTCCCCTGTAAGGAATAGTCACAACAAGCCAAACATAAATCTTGGATATCCACATATCTGGTAGCAGATCTAAGTTACAGACACACATGACAAATGTGACTTACCAACCAACCAGGCCCTCTCTGTGTATTTTCGTGTCATCAGCAGTGGGATATTGCTGTTCCACATGATGAAGGAATCATGGACTAACCCAGGGTACCATGCACAAACTTGTGAAATGTAGAGGTCAGCGAAACAGACCACTTGTACATTAATGGAGTGGACGTTATCCTGTTCCTATACCTCTGCTCATTGGAATTAGGGAGAACCAAGGCTACATGGGTGCCATCTATGGCTTCAGCCTCATGTGGAATGTGTCCCAAAGCGTAGAAATTAGCCTGTACATGGGTTAAATCTCCACGTTGTGAAAATCAAATGTAGCTGTCCAGGTGTTTGAACAATGCAGACAGTACAGTCTTCAAGACCAGACTTAACATAGGCTGAGACATCTCTGCAGTTAGGGACACAGTATTTAGAAAGGAGCTTGTGGCCAAGAAGTGCAGCACTGACATTACTTGTACAATGGGAGGTATGCTGTATGGATTATGAATGGCAGGTATCAGATCTGGCTCCAGCTGACGACAAAGATCCATGTTTGCATGCCTATCCAGGCGGTAGATCTAAATCACATGTTGCTCCTCCATGGTCTGCACGTCTGCTAGTGGACGGTACACTGGAGGTTCTCTCGCTCTTCTCATGCCAGGGTAACTATGTGGGCGAAAACCAGTATATATGTGTATCACTCAATCTGTACAGCATGATTATGGTCACACCTACGTCACATATGATGGTAAAATTTAAACATGAAACTGTACATACATTGTACATAGCACATACCTAGGCAAATAATGGCTTATAACTGCATTCACATCCCCTAACCCCTATCATGTTTTTAAAACAGAGAGACATGTCACTGACAGTCTATATGACATTAACTTTCTTTACATGTTGCACATATTTGGTATACCTATATCTTTTACAGATTGATATCACTGTGCTGACAATACTATAACACGTACATAGCTCAGGATACATCAAATTTACATCCTGTACATGATACATGCACATTTTTACATTTTTGCTTAAAACTAGCAGTAAACACCATGTTGTAGCTATGTTTCACAGCTTGTGACGCAACTTTAAAAACCTTTTTGTTCAGATTTGAGCCTTAAAATGATAGCTGCCTGACCCACTATTTTTCCTCAGATTTGAGCCTTGAAATGGTAGCTGCCTGACCTACTATACTGGACATTAGGAACAGACTTAACTCCTCCGGTGAATATCGTCAATGCAGTAGGTAGATACAACCGTGGTGGACATTGCCATTGGAACACATGGCTGCCTTTGGGGGTCTTGAGTCCATGGCGGTGACGGTCTTGTTCATGGCGGAAGTGACCGCCATCTCATACTTCATCTATCACTTGACTCTTGACACTGCTTTCAGCAAGACCTCGATGACCTGAGCTGCTGTGTACTGCCTCTGGAAGCAATCATGCCACATCCTGCAAGTGAGAGGGCCCCTGGACAAGCATGTGGAGGAGGTCTGACCCCTGTATGGATAGCTCTATGGCGCACCAGAGGAGCAGGTAAGTGCAATGTAATACCAATGTTAAAACTGTTGACTGTATAATGATGTTCAGGAAATGTGGTAGAATGAATGATTGAGGTCATATGTGTGGGTAGATGGACATATGCACATGTGCATAGACAGATGTTGAGTACTGAGACATGGTAGAGAGTGTGTGATGTATGTACCCTGACCCAACTACACACAGTATTACATAATAATTGACTGTGGTGTTAAAAATATTTTTACAGACATACCATGTTTATAGATATGCTTGTGGTCTGGTCATATGTTGCAACCTGACGCCTGGTGCTGGATATGCATGTTCTAGATCTGTCTCAACATCACACTATGGACATTCCTCATTGAAGGGGATGTTGTAGGCAGTCTGTGTATGGCCTACTTGCACTAACTTGTATTTGGTATAGTGCATGTGGACATGACAATCTTTTCTTGTCTGTGTCATCCATGCAGGTCAACGCACATCAGAAAAAGGGGATTTGGCATGGCATCAACAAGAAAGTGTGGATCTTGGGGGTCCACAGCCGGCGGAGCACCCACTGTAGGAAGTGGTGGGAGGACCTGAGAAGCTGGGAAAGGAAGGGGTGCCCGTCGGACCTTGACCCCCCTAAAGGCCTGCATATTGGCGGTGGCCTACTCGGATATGGATGGGCATTTGAGGGCAGCTCAGAAGCCACAATGGGGTCAGTGCAGAGGTAACACATTTTTATCACTTTAACAGGTTAGTGTAGGATGTGAAAGATTCTAAACTCTGAGAATGTGGTAAGTGCAAAGGGTCAAATATCTTCAAGGTACACATAGATGTACAGTCCCCAAAAATTAATGCACAGGTGTGCACATTCTATTGTGTATAGGGAGATATTACTCACCTATGTTGTCCCCGCTGTACAGAAGAATATAATGATACACATGTGACTGTGTCATATGTGTACCACTTTATAGCTTTTCATACTCTGCTGGGTATTCCTTCCCACCAACAGACCAATACTCCCAACATCATGATGGTAAGTTGTCCAGGTCCTTGCCCTCTGTCCATCCCAATGTCCCTTGATCCATGCCAATATGCAGCATAGAATCTGAGAACTTCAATCAATTCCTACTTTTCATTAGGTTTCTGATGAATAACAGCATCATGTGGGGCTGTGATGTCCATCTGACATTTCCCATGTGTGATGCGATTAATTGTGTTTGACCAATGACTTTGTGTTTCACCACTGCGCATATTAGTTGCTCAATGTTCACCAGTAGCACATTACATGTTGTGTTCAGTTTAGCTGCCTATTGGCTTTAACATGACATTAGACATTACATTTGGTATTTGGGTTTAGCTGCCTATTGGCTTTAACATGGAGTTAGCCATTACATTCTGTATTCAGGTCAGCTGCTTATTGGCTTTAACATGGCATTAGACATTACATTTGGTATTTAGGTTAGCTGCCTATTGGCTTTAACGTGGAGTTAGACATTGCATTTGAGACATTGCAGATGAGCTGTGTTTTTCCAAGCTGTGTTTTTCCACATGATAGACCAAGCTGTGTTTTTCACACCAGACCCTAGCTGATAAGAGCGTGTAGATTTTGTGTTTACCTCTCAATCCAGTCTGGGAACGAGTGAATTCTGGAGAATTGGCCACTCTCCAAGTTTATTCGGTTCTCACACTGAGTTTGCTTTTAAGGATGCCTCTGGACAACAGCGAAGGAGAAAATATCTTGACTTCAGACAGGAACGGACGTCAGTTGCCTGTCTCCGTTTGGGTAGAAAATCTCTTTCTCGCAGTTGAACCGGAGTCATCAACTTGAAGCCCCAGAAAGATGAAGCAGAGGGATAGGCCCTACAGCCCTACGGTGATGCAATTTTGACTTTTATGCTTTGCTTTGAAGTTATGCTATAATATAATCACATGTATTTGCTGTGTACATTGCAACTGAGAAGTACTTTGATATATTTTGCTTTCATTGCTGCGACTACTTTTGAACGTGTGCTTCCAGTCTATTAATTTCCTCACTCAGGAACCTCGTGGTGAAGTAATAATAAAAATAAATGTCTTCTTTAAAATAAGAAGTGCATTCCAGAGAGGTTTTGTAAGCTCGGTCATAAGATAAGAGAAGGAAAGCAGAACATTTTGTCGTTCATCGGCAGTCTTGAGAGTCGGAGTTGGAGATTGGAAGTGCTCTATTTAAAAATGTAATTGTTTTTCTTGTTCTTTTAGAGAATTAAAGAAGCACGGCAGACCATGTTTGAAAATGCATGTGAAGTTAATCTGCCTTATGGTGCTGTGAGAAACATGGTTTCTTGTTTATCAGGACTGTGTGAGTCTTGGGATGAGTGCTGTGATAAAGCATATTTAGAAAATGTGCCTTTTGAAAGAAATAATGTTCCGTTTGTTCTTGACAGAAGGGTTAGGATACTTTTGTCTGCTTACAGAAAAATGCAGGAGAGATGTAGGCAGTTAGAACATGAAAATAAGAATTTACGTGAGCAAATTAGCCAAAACACATTATTGCAAGATAATGCTGAAATCTATGAAACTGCTGTTTTAGAAGAATCTGGCTTTTCCCATTCCAGTAATGAGGAGGTTAAAACAGCTGTGGGCCAGTCTGAGCCTCAGTGTGAGCCGAGCCCAGATCTGCAGAACAGCCCACAGTTTTTGGCAGTTGTAGTGCATTCCTTAACAGATAACACTGAGAACAGAGCTCAGAATGTGATTTACAGACTGCTTTTGCAAAGTACGATGTTTACAATTAATTCAGACAAGGCAGAAGTACTGTTGCAAGATGTGCAGTTACTGGGAATTCAGTGGAACCCAGAAAATAGACAGATGTTGTCACAAGTAAAAGAAAAGATTTTAGAGTTTCTTACTATTTGCACTAAACAAGAGACACCGAATTTCATGAGCTTGTTTGATTTTTGGAAACAGTATAGCCCTCATCTGAGTGAAATCTTGACACTTTGGTACATAGTAACTAGGAAAAAACATGAGCAGCTGCACGCTTTAGATTTGGCAAATGAAATAATTCAGACTTTAGGTTTCTGCACAAATGCAAGAGGGAAAAACTGATTTACATGTAAATCAGGAACAGGGGAGGACAAGAGTGCCCCTGTAACTTTGGAGTAAGCTTTTGACTTGTCATTGGGCTCTAGTGAATACTGAGAAAATTACATTAAATTATAATGTAATTCTGAAACCTGAAACATCAAGCATGCAGTGGGCGTTGAGTTCACCTAACTCTCACAGTTTAGGACAGGCACAGGAGAATAGTATCATACACTGGATCTGGTACATGCAAGACAGGGCTAGAGTCACTGCAGCCCTCCATGAACAGGTGTCACAAGCCCCTTTTCAGGATGAGGAGAGGGTGCAGGGAGTACCACAGGTAAAAGAGTCACCAATGAAATTGGGTGCACCATTTGAATTCGTGTCCCCTGAGGATGAAAAGCATGTTTGTTTGACTATTGATTCATATTTGTACAATGTGTGTCAGACTTTAAAGCAAGAGCTGCTTGAGATGTGTCATTTTTACACTGATTCTTGGTTCACTGCCAATGGTTTAGCTGTTTGGTTTTCCACATGGCTTGTACATAACTGGTTCAATTCCCTTGCAGATGTTAAAGAGAATAATTCAGAGTCTGAAGTGTCCACCCAGAATTCTGACTTAGTGGGGATGGCTAAGTGGGTGCACCAGAAATGTGGACAGCTGGGAGAAAAAGCCACTTACATGTGGGCAGAGATTAGAGAGATGCACATTCCCCTAGATTTGATAAAAACTGTGATTTTGCAATGTCCTATTTGTCAGCACACACAACAGCAATCTGTCCCACAAACAGTCAAAGATCAGTTGGGGAGAGGAAAGTTACCAGGTCAGATAAGGCAAATTGATCAGGTTTTAGGGGGAGTGATTGCTGCAGATTACCAAGTCGCAATCAAAATTATGCTGATAACTAGAAAAGAATCTGATTAATTCATACAAATTGGAGACAGAATTACCCAACTTGTCAAAAGTGCAGTGAATGGAGGTTTGGTAAAGAAGGAGCCTGCCCCAGCCCTTCTGACAGTGCAAGGAAAGGTAAGCTGCGGTGCAGCAGATAAAAACCTCAGTGCTAAGGTGTGGGTTGAATCCCCAAATGACCCTCCAGAACCTGCAGAAATTATAACAAAGGGCCCGAAAAACGTCCTGCTGATTATAAAACAGGGAAAGGAAGAAGAAGGGCACATTTCAGATGACAAATGTTATTTGCAAGAAAAGTCATACTTTTTTCTTTTGCAGATCCTACCACGACTCACCACTGACCATGAGTGTGCTGTGTGGTCTCCCTTCAGGTGTGTGCGTGTGGGGCCGTGGGAGGGACCGAACCCCCAACCTGAACCTGATTGATTAAGGTACAAACCCCATGGATCCATTTTGCGCAACTGGCGCCTTCAGTTCAAGATCTACATGGGATCAACTTGTTTGATTACATTCAACCTTACCAGTTAACTGTCTGTGTTTTTTTGTGTGGAACTCTGACTTTCGCTTACATTCCAGCAAACCTTTCAGGTGGACCGTGCACCTTTACATGAGTAGAACTCATGCTACATACACTCGCTGTTTTAGAGACACTGTTCAATCAGTTAGTATCCCAATCAGAGTATATAAGCTTCAGTCTTTTCATTGTAGATGTTTCTGATGTGAAAGGTTATGAGATCAATATGCTAATCCACTTCCATTGCTTTACAGTGATTGCTTTTATCATTCAAATCTGATTTGCTTATAATGTTTTTTTGTTGATATTAGTTGTTTTTTGTTTTTGTTTGAAATAAGAGGTATGTAAACAAAAATTCATTGGTCATAGGGTGGAGTGTGATGCTATTAATTGTGTTTGACCAATGACTTTGTGTTTCACCACTGCGCATATTAGTTGTTCAATGTTCACCAGTAGCACATTACATGTTGTGTTCAGTTTAGCTGCCTATTGGCTTTAACATGACATTAGACGTTACATTTGGTATTTGGGTTTAGCTGCCTATTGGCTTTAACATGGAGTTAGCCATTACATTCTGTATTCAGGTCAACTGCTTATTGGCTTTAACATGGCATTAGACATTACATTTGGTATTTAGGTTAGCTGCCTATTGGCTTTAATTTGGAATTAGACATTGCAGTTGAGACATTGCAGATGAGCTGTGTTTTTCCAAGCTGTGATTTTCCACATGATAGACCAAGCTGTGTTTTTCACACCAGACCCCAGCTGATAAGAGTGTGTAGATTTTGTGTTTACCTCTCAATCCAGTCTGGGAACGAGTGAATTCTGGAGAATTGGCCACTCTCCAAGTTTATTCAGTTCTCACACTGAGTTTGCTTTTAAGGATGCCTCTGGACAACAGCGAAGGAGAAAACATCTTGACTTCAGACAGGAACGGACGTCAGTTGCCTGTCTCCGTTTGGGTAGAAAATCTCTTTCTCGCAGTTGAACCGGAGTCATCAACTTGAAGCCCCAGAAAGATGAAGCAGAGGGATAGGCCCTACAGCCCTACGGTGATGCAATTTTGACTTTTATGCTTTGCTTTGAAGTTATGCTATAATATAATCACATGTATTTGCTGTGTACATTGCAACTGAGAAGTACTTTGATATATTTTGCTTTCATTGCTGCAACTACTTTTGAACGTGTGCTTCCAGTCTATTAATTTCGTCACTCAGGAACATCGTGGTGAAGTAATAATAACAATAAATGTCTTCTTTAAAATAAGAAGTGCATTCCAGAGATGTTTTGTAAGCTCAGTCATAAGATAAGAGAAGGAAAGCAGAACACCATGCCATACTTGCAAAACTCATTCAGACCTGTTACAAGGTGTACTCCCTTGGTAAGGGAGAGATGTACATAGGCCTCTGTAATGTGTAATTTGAGTGGACATCCTAATTGTGGGTTATCATGGAGGCATTGCTAGACTCCTCTTGGATCACACACATTGATGACAGAGCTATGAAGGTTAGTACCATGTTCACGTTCTGTCGATGTGAAATGGCTACACAACTATTTCCTTAGCCATTGTGTCATAGGCATGATAAGTAGGCCAAGACATCCTGTACACAGTTACAATCTTAACTAGTTATTACCAACATCATGTGTACATTGTTAGGTTCAGTCATTAATGTACATTCAATTGAGAATTAAAAATAATTTGTAGTGCTATTTTGGATATGTTTTGAGCCCTTGTTGTATGGAAACCTATTGTTTGCACTGACTAAATTGTTGTGCAGCTGTGAAACTTCACGTACCCATGTGAGTGGAAAGGTATGTGTAGTCAGACATTTGGCTTGCATCAAGGTGCATGTCCTGTCATGGTAGCCTCAGATGTGGTTTATGTCTCCCTGGTTTTTTCCAAACAGTTGTAGGGCGAGTCATGTCTGATGTGTGGATAGTGATGTTGCTACTCAATCATTGGGCTCTTGATGGAATAATAGCATGATATGTTGAACTATATGTCACCTTCACGCACATGGCAGGTGTCCATTGTATTGAAAGAGTAGTCATACTACCTGTGAATGTATGTTGGTGAATGCTCTGAGATAATTAGGCCCTTATAATTGTGCTATACTTTGTTTTCAGGCGGACAATGACTTAGATGACTTGGTCCACAAAGTATGTAACATCCTTTCCTACATCACTATCGATACATGTGTAAGTGACATGTGTTCTGACTATATCATAATAAAATGTTGGATATGGCAATTAGAGTAGTTGCATGTTTGCAAATTTCCTTTGTGAAGGATGGGTACTCAGTGACAAGAAGTGGGTATGGCTTGTATGCAACATGATGTCTACAGTGAGGTTCCTTGCCTGGTACGTGACATTAGGTCATAATGCTAGTATGTGTTTAGTTTGTGTATGTAATATGTGAACATTTATGTTACCTTTATTTCCAATAGGCTGGTTGTTGGCTGACTATGTTGCTGTGGCTAGGGGCCCAGTGTCATGGGGGCAAGTCACCTTGTCATGGACTGTTTGGTGTGATAGCACCTACATGGTATTGTAGGTGTGATATAGGTAGCTTAGGTGGTGTGTGACAAGGTTTCATTGAGGGTTGCACATTGTACCTTGTTGTCATATGATGCTGGCATTAAACTTGTACAACCTCAGGGTGTTGTACAACTAGATGTGATGTTGCTGAGGTGTACAGTGTGATGTAAGTGGTATGTAAAGAATTTGATGACCCTACCTCACTTTCTGTGTTCCAGCATCAGCACTGGTAGGTGAAGGAGATGGGGCATAGCCGAGTGGGGAAGCTGCTGGCCATGGGACCTCCAGTCATGAGAACACCGTCAGCGAGGGACTCAGTGGCTTGGAGGGTGAGGGGGGTGCCACAGAGAAGCTGGATCCAGTTCTTCATCTTTGAATCCTCCACCAGTGGACATTCCCTGACACTGGCAGACCCATCTGGGACCACCCCAGCACTACCTTTGTCTGCCACCCACCTTTATATCACTGCCCTCCCTGTAGCTCCACACCCAGTTGGCCCGGCCCACTCACCCTAGAGGGTGGGCATCTCCTTTGCCACAGGCACCTCTGCCCGGCCTCTGTCAGCCCTGCTGCCATCATTAAGGAGGCTATTGACCTCCTGCAGTCTATCTCTGTGGGTCAGTCACCCATTGTGAATGCCATCTAGGGGCTGGCAACTCAGATACAACAGAGTAATGCGTTCCTGGAGGACATTCACGGTACACTCGCTGGCCTACAGAGATCATTTCAGGCTCTGGCCTCCACACTGATGGCAGCCAGTCACCCTTTGTCTACTGCCTCCCCTTCACCTTCCTCTACCCAATCCCAATCCCTCTTTCCTCGAACCAGCTGAAGCACACAAACCGACAGGCATGCATCTACCTCAACAGCCAAGGGTACCGCAGACAAATCAAAGCAACACAAGACACACCACTGGCATACACACAAGCAACATACACATGCACACACAGCAACAGTCACAACCTGCCCTGACACCCCCACTACCCCATCAACACAGACACCACACCTGATACACCTACAGATGCTACACCAACATTCACAGATCCAGCCACCACACCATCCTAACTGCAGACAGCAACCCAGCAGACCCACAGACATCCACCCCAGTCACCACACCTCAGACATCACAACCACTGACATGCCTATATGCAGCATATCCACCATACCTGCAGACACCACCCCAACAGATAGCTACTCACCCACCACAGCATCCCCTTCCACCCCCCTCAGCCCAAGACACAGAAATGCCCCCACACTCCCTCCCAACAGACACCACCTACAAGCATACCTCCCACAAACACGCACCCAAGACATCCACACCAACACCTCATACAAGCACTCCCTCTCCCTCCATACCCAAACCCTTTTGTTATGACCGTCCCGTGTGTCTAAGAAAGCTTTCCTCCCAGAGTTTGACCTTTTCCCTTCTCATCCCCCTGTGACACTCCTAAATGTTCAGTTTCCCTCCCCAAGGCTATCCCTTCCACCTCCAAGGCCTCCCCTACCCCTATGCCAGTACCAATGCCCCTCCCCTGTAAAGAAGCCAACCCCTCCCAAGAAGAGCCAACCCTCCCCCAAGCCTAAACCTAAACCTCCCCTCCCAAACAAAACCCCAAGCCCCCAGCCTAAGCCCAAACACCCACCCTCTGCCACCACCCCTCAGATCTTCCCTGAGGTGCCAGCCTGCCCCCTTGATGCCCCTACCTGTGGAGATTACATGACAGCCAGGAGTCAAGCTGGGGCACCATTATGTGCCTTTGGTACACAATCTCAGGACCATGGACTGGCCTATGGCCTTTTACTTTCTCCTTATTTATTTAAAATATATATTCTGACAAACCAATTGTTGATTATCTATTTACATCTTTGTCCTGCATTTTCTTACCTAGGTTGGCCGGCTGGCATTGGTTGTGTGCGAGTATATGTGTGTGTGTAGTGCTTTTGTTTCATGTATTGTGTGGACAGTACGTGAGGGTGTATGTTGTGCTTTTGTCCCCCAGGGATGTGGTGTGTGTTGTGTGATGGGCATGTGTATGTAGCAGACATGTTGTGATGATATTGTGTGGTGTTTTTGTTGACATGTATTCATTGTTGTTGTGTGTGGCTTTGTGTTCTTTGACTGTGTGAGGTTGCGAGTATTGTGCATGGTTTGATAGGTACGATGTGATTTGTGTGTCGATTGGTAAGTTATATGATTGTGTAATTGTGCGTGTTCGCTCCCTGTTGGTTGCCCATTGTGTTGTATGTGTGATGTGTCCCTGGCTACTGTCGGTTTTCAGTGCTTGCCAATATTTTCGTGTGTGCTGTGTATGTGTTGGTGTCTTTGTAGTTGTATGTGAGTGCGTGTCAGTGTACTGTTATGTGTGAGTGTTTCCCGCGCACCCCTTTTCCTCTGGTATGTAATGTAACTGTACAAAATTTGACAATATACAACTGCTACAGGTGAGAGTGTGTACTTGCGGTTGTTGTTGTCATCGGCGGTGAAGATTCTTTTGTCTTTCTGCTAGTTGGAGCAGCGGGATGACATCTAGTTCTGGTTCCATGGCGGCTCCTGATGAGTGTGGTTTCCTGATGGTGAGAGTCTCCTTTCATACAGTATGTTTCCGCCTGGCTTTCCGTGGAGCTCCAACTGCTGCAGAAATCTTGGCGGTGTGCAACCTCATATAAGGTCCAATGGACAAATGGTCTCTGCCGGCCTGCTGGTGGCTCCAATCGTCCACGGCAGTCTGACCGCACTGGCGGTGCCGGCAGTGCTTTGGCTGTGTTCCTTTGGGATCAACGCCATAATCATAATTTGGCGGTCTTCTCAGCCAGCCTGTTGGAGGTCTGACCACCACAGCCAGCATGGCGGTCACAAGACTGCCAAACTCGTAATGAGGCCCTTTGTCTCCTAAGTTAAGCCTTGTTGCTCATTGCCAAGCTACCAAGGGTTGACCTGCGGTCAATTTATTGAGATCTAACTGGACCTAGTGGGGGTTAGTGTCATATTGCTAAGTGTAAGTACTTACCTGCCCTTACCAATATTCCACTTTCCAACATTTTTGGTGTGCAGTGGTGGAATCTAGTACTTGTGTCAAGTATCACACTACAGTTTTCAGTAAAACAAATGTAAAATCCTTTATATTGTCTTAGTGAAAAAATGTTTTGATTTTTAATTTGGACTAATGTCAATTATTGCATTTTGTGATCTTTTTAAAATTCTTGATTTAAATTTTTGCAAACATTTTTGTGTGCCACAAAACTAGGGAACCATGGAGCTTGATCTGGCTAACCTACCCACATTGACAGTAGTCCAGTGTAGTAGTAGGGGCTTGTGTACTGAGAGAGGGTTGCCTGCGCCACTAATCTCAGAAAGTATGTGTTAATCAAATCCCTGACAGCCTGGGCTGAGGCCCAAGAAGTAGGCAGAGAAGAAGCCCCAGGGGAAGATGAAGTATGAGAAGATGCCAGCTCCAACCACTCAGGGGAGAGAGGGCATCTGAACCTTAGTGAGGAGAAAGACCAGTCCTCACTACGCACAGTCACCAGGGCCGTACCCAAAGCTAGTTGAGGGAGGGGGGCCCCTTCAGAAGGAGAGGAACTGTCCCTCAGAGAGAGAGAGCTGGAAGCCCAGCTAGCATATATAATTTTGGGGACAGATAACCTATCCCTAGAGGAGGAAAGGTGGGCAAGGGAAGAGAAAAGAGATGGTGGCAGCGAAGAAGACTTTGAGATGTCTAAGGGTGGTGGATTTTGTCCCAGGTTACACAAGGGGGCGGTGCCTGTGAAACAGGGGGGGGGATGATATAAACAAGCAGCTGGAGGCCTTTGAGAGGGATCTCCAGATCAGAAGGGTTAAGCTCCAATGCTGGGGTTCACTCCTATGGGAGTTGGTCCTAATAACTGGGAGGGATAGGCCCTGACCCTAAGGGGGGAGTAAACAGAATCCTATCTCAGCATGAAGAGGTGTTTAACCAAGAAGTTTGATCTAACCCCAGAGAAGTACAGGCTCACGTTCAGGGACACCAAGAAGACAGCTACCCAGTCCTGGGTTGAGTTTGTGGACATCTAAGAAAAGACACTAGAGGCTGGATACAGGGCAACAAGGTAAGTACCTTTGAGGGGCTATACAATTTGCTTACGAGGGACCACCTTCTAACTAATTGTGTCCAAGAGAGGTTGCACCAGTATCTAGTTGACTCTAAGATGACCAAACCCAGAGAGCTGGGGGAGACCGCAGATGACTGGTTGAGAACTAGAGTTAGCCAGAAACCCCACGGGGGTGATCAGAAAAAGGGAGGACAAGGTTCTTCTCAGTGGAAGAACCAGGGGAAAGATTTCCAAAGGAGGTGGTCTCAGATAGGGGCACAACCTTTATGTCTGCCTATCTGAAAGCAATGTAGGATGGGTGTGGTGTTACCTCTAATTTAACCACCCCCTATCATCCCCAAGCAGGTATTGGAGCAGTTTGCTGGACTATTCTCTCTGAACCCTGGAGTCATCAATTGGTGTGTCCATGATATTGACACTGGTGACAGCTTACCTGTCGAAAATAAGTTGTACAGGTTGTCAGACCAGGTCAAAGACCACATCAAAGATGAGGTAGCTAAGATGTTGGAGTTAAAGGTAATTGAGCCCTCTGATAGTCCTTGGGTCAGTCCAGTGGTACTGGTACCCAAACCCAATCCCCAAGGTAGAAAAAAGAGCTAACATTTTATGTAGACTACAGAGGTCTAAATGCAGTCACAAAGAATGACGCTCACCCCATACCTAGAGCTGATGAGCTCATTGATAGGTTGCTGGCTGCTAAGTTCCTGAGTTCATTTGACTGACCTCAGGATACTGGCAGATTGCCTTAAACCCAGGAGCTAAGGAGAGGTCAACATTTTCCACCGCAGAGGGCCACTTTCAGTTCAAGGTGATGCCCTTGGGCTTGAAAAATGTCCCTGCCACCTTCCAACAGTTGGTGAACAGAGTCTTGTCTGAGTTGGAATCTTTTAGTGCAGCTTAACGAGATGATATAGCTGTATTCAGTTTCCACCTGGGAGGATCACCTGGTCCACCTGAAGGAAGTGCTTCGGAGCCTGCTCCAGGCAGGCGTTACTATCAAGGCAAGCAAGTGCCGGATGGGGCAGAGTTCATTGGTGTACCTGGGCCAACTTATTGGTGGAGGCTATGTACAGCCACTCCAGCCTAAGATCCAGACCATCCTGGATTGGGAGGCTCCTAAAACCCAGACCCAGGTCAGGGCCTTTCTTGGCCTGACTGGGTATTATGGAAGGTTTGTTAAAAATTATGGGACCATTGTGGCCCTCTGACAGAACTCATCTCAAAAAGCAGCCCAAAAAGGTCATTTGGACCCCAGAGTGTCAGAAAGCCTTTGACACTCTGAAAAAGGCTGTGTGTTCAGCACCAGTTCTACTGGCCCCTGACTACCGCAAAGAGTTTATAGTAAAAACGGATGCTTCAGAGGAAGGGATTGGGGCAGTGTTAGCACAAATCAATGAAGAGGACCAGGATCAGCCAGTTGCCTTCATCAGCAGGCAACTGCTCCCCAAAGAGAAAAGATGGAGTGCCATTGAGAGGGAGCCTTTGCTGTGGTCTACTCCCTGAAGAAGTTGAGGCCATAACTGTTTGGCACTTACTTCTGTGTTAAAATTGACCACAGACCTCTCAGATGGCTCATTCAAATGAGGGGGAGAATCCAACATTTTTTAAGGTGGTCCATTTCCCTACAGGGGATAGACTTCACAGTGGAACATAGACCTGGGAGTGCCCATGCCAATGCAGATGGCCTTTCCAAGTTTTCCCACTTAGCCGATGAGGACTACCAGGGTGTAGGTTAGTACCTATCACCATTCATTTGGGCGGGGCAGTGTAGGCAAGTCCTCCTTTTTGCCCTGGTCACACATAAACCTTTTGGATAGATACAGGTTGTTAGAAAAATTTTAAGGTGGTCCATTTCCCTACAGTGGATAGACTTCACAGTGGAACATAGACCTGGGAGTGCCCATGCCAATGCAGATGGCCTTTCCAGGTTTTCCCACTGAGCCGATGAGGACTACCAGGGTGTAGGTTAATACCTATCACCATTCATTTGGGCGGGGCAGTGTAAGAAAGTCCTCCTTTTTGCCCTGGTCACACCTAAAGCTTTTGGATAGATACTGGTTGTTAGAAATGGGGTTTCTGGTTGGCTAGGGTGTGCACCACAGCCAGGCAGAACCCATCCACTCTAGTCAGGCCAAGGGAGTTACACATCCAAGATAACCCCTGCTCACCCTCTTGGTAGCTTGGCACAAGCAGTCAGACCTATCCCAGAGGCAATGTGTAAAGTGTTTACACAACACGCACAACACATGTGATGCACTATCCCCACCACAAAGGAAACACAACACCAAGTTATATGAAAATATACTGTACTGTACACAACGCAATTATTAGACCAAACATCACATATCAGTAGTATCCTGCTACATTAGCAGTTGTCAGAACGTTACACATTAGTTACTCTGCAAACTAGCAGTAGTCACATATAACACACAGGTTACTCAGTATTCTGCAACATAAGCAGTAGCCAGGAGACACGTTATTACACCAAGACACTTATCATAAGAATATCATAAACGCCCATAGTAGGAACATTATAAAGCATATGGCAAGTCATCAAAACATATTAGTATGGCTTGCCCATAATAGGAACATTTACATACGTATATAAACATCATAAAGCAGGTAGGCAATATATGTATTCATCAAGTCTGTAGAAAGAACTTAGAATAAATATGTGGTTTCTTTAGGGAATACCTGTGTTAATGATGAAGGCACCTCCAGTGCCTATAAGACGAAAAATGGGGCCCCCGGTGCTCCTCTGTGCAAAACGGGGCCCCTGGTATCCTTTGGGCTAGAGGAGTGCAGCACGCACCTCCTCTGTGTTGTGGATGGGCCCCTCCAGGGGCCTGTGATCACTGGGGGGCCCCCGAGCCTCAACCGGTCCTCACGAGGGGGGCCAAAGTCATCCGGATAATGCAGGTGGCGCCACGCACCCCCTCTGGTTTGTAACGGGCCCCTCCTGGGGCCCGCGATCTCTTGGGGTCTCCCCCGGGCCTTGCCTGGCCCTCCGCTGTGGGGGGAGACCACCAAACTGGCACTGGCCCACAGAGGGGGCCAACGAGGAGTCTGCGCCCGGGCGAGCCTCCCGTGAGGGTGCCGCCCCACCCGCAGTTCAAACAGGAACCCTCCAGGGCTTGGCTTGGCAAGCGAAGGAGAGGCATCCTCCTCTCCTTCCTGTCTTCAACGATGTTCTGGCCCAAGGCAGGGCCTTCCGGTGCCCCGGGGGTGCTCTACGGAGGGGTGCTCACCCCGGGGGAGCCACTAGGAGCACGCTTGCTTCAGCTTCAGCCAAAAAGGTTTTCTTCGTGCCGCGGGGCCACCAGGAAGCACGCTCCACTCGCGCTTGGATAAAACAGCCTCCCTGGGCTGCGGCAGTGATTCTCAGCACCACAACACGCGCAATTGAAGCCTGGGTCACTGTGGTGATTTCCTCATGCCACAAATCGGAGAAAGAGCGCTCTCCAAGGCGCTAGCAGCAGCACTCTCCACAGCACCACTTCCAGACATCGGGAGAAGCACTCCTGATGTCTGCAGTTCATCGCAGGGGTCAGGGGCCACAGCACCCTGCTCCTGGGGGGACAGAAGTTTTAGGGAAAAGGCCCACAAGGGGAGTGGCCAAGCAACAGGCCAGCATAGAGGATGTGAGCAGGTGACAAGTCCCTTACGGTGACCAGGCCGGATCACAGGTCTGCACAACAGCACCAGTCCTTTGTGTCCAGTTCCATGATGATTCCAAGAGTCTCCAAATTGTGGGGAAAATTCCCCTGTACTTATACTCAGTCCTTACAATGTTTTGCAATGGTAGGGAGAGGAGGTTCTAGCCAGTTACAACTGGTTCTGGGAGTGCCCCCTCTCTCCTTCAGCACAGGCTCCAAACATCAGTGGGGGGTAAACGACCCTATTGTGTGAGGCCAGGGCACAGCCTTTACAAATGTTGGTGTGCCCCACCTCTCCCTTCTCTCAGCCCAGGAAGACTATTCAGTATGCAGATGCACCTCTGTGACACCTCGGCCCTCCCTGTGTACAGGCTGTCTGAAAAGTATGCACAAAGCCCCAACTGTCACTCTGCCCAGACGTGGATTGGAGTCAAGCTGCAAAACACCACAGTCATAAGCACAGATAAATGCACACTTTCTAGAAGTGGCATTTCTGTAATAGTAATAATAAATACACCTATACCAGTAAGCAGCACTTATTATCACCATCACAACCATACCAAACATGCCTACGCTGCCCCTCATAAATCAGACAATACCTCTTACACATAAGGCAGGGCATTTCTAATGCAATCCTATGAGAAGGCAGCACTCACAGCAGTGAGACACTAAGTTAGGCTGTTTGTCACTAACAGGACAGGCCACACAACCTGGCACATGTCCTGCCTTCCACATACATGGCACCCTGCCCATAGGGCTAGCTAGGGCATACCATAGTGATGACTTACATGTAGTAAAAGGGGAGTTCTGGGCCTGGCAAGTAAATTTAGATGCCAGGTCCCTGTGGCGGAAAACTGTGAACACAGGCCCTGCGCTAGCAGGCCTGAGATAGGTTTGAAAGTCTACTTCAGTGGGTGGTGCAAGCAGCGCTGCAGGCCCACTAGTAGTATTTAATTTACAGGCCCTGGGTATAGGGATACCACTGTGCAAGGGACTTACAAGTAAATTAAATATGCCAATGAGGTATAAGCCAATCATACCAACTTTAGATGGGAGAGCACCTGCACTTTAGCACTGGTCATCTGCACTTTAGCACTGGTCAGCAGAGATAAAATGCTCAGAGTCCTAGAGCCAACAGCCAGAGGTCAGAAAAAATAGGAGGCAGGAGGCAAAAAGACTGGGGATGACCCTGCATAAGGAAAAAAGTCCAACACTGGTGGTTACTGACTCTTGGCTGTGCCCTTGGTACTGCTAACCAGTCCCAGGGCCAGTGCTCTGTGCAAAGTGGATATGCAAATTAGGATAATTATAATTGACAGAATCCACCTACCTATAGGTTCCTAGTATATGGTGAGGCATGTAGGTTTAGGGACTCCAGCATAGGTAGTGCACCCAGTGGTTCACTGCTGAGGTACCTAGTGTCATTTCAAAGGCAGGCATGCCTTGCTGGCTGCTTTTAAATTAAAGTTACCTTCAAATGCGACTTTGGAATTAAAAGTACTTCCAAAGTCTTAAACTAACTTATTTTTACATATAAGTTACCCCTAACATGTTCCCTAGGTGTCCTCAGAGTCGGATGCATTGTAACTATAAGCAGGGACCTTATAAAGGATGTTTCATAAGCCCTGGTGAGAGTAAATAGTCAAATCTGTGTTTCCCTCATTGTAATGAATGGGCTCCATAGGCTAAAATGGGGAGACTTTATTTTTAATTAATCAAGCCTCAAAAGAAGCTAGATATTTCAAGTTTGGTGTCAAACAAATTGTTATAATAAATCCAATAGCTTGCCATTGTTGAATTTAATATACCTAGGTCAGGGAAAGAGTTTTAGAACTCGGCCTGAAAGTTGCCAACTTCAGCTCTGTAGTGCCCTTCTCTGATTGGCCAGGCTGCCTTGATGAGGTGTGAAGTGGCCTGGGTTGAGGACAAAGGAAGTGCCTGGGAGAGGGGATCTGCCTCAGCAGATGGTGAAACAGGATGTGGGGAGGGCGGCCAAACTGGTCTTTAAAGGAGGGAAGGACACTTGGTGCAGCTCAGGGTCTTCCCCATTTCCTGAAAACCCAGACAATCAGGTGCCTCCTTGATTACATGAGGAGAGGGCAGGAAAGGGGTGTGTTAAGAATTTTTAGCCACACCAGTGGGTGGACTCAGCCAGACCTAACCTCCAAAATTGAATTTCTGCCATTTAAATGTTTAAAAAATGTTGCTCCGTGGGATTGATTTTTGCCACACTTCCCAGGAAGTGGTCATCCAAGAGGCCTGTGACTGGACAGTTGCCTCCACTGCTTTCCACCCCAGGAGCAAGGATAAATATGGCAGAGCTGCACCCACACCTCAGATCCCTACCAGGAACAAGAAGAGAAGAAGAAGGACTTCCCTACTGGACCCCTGACCTTCACCTGGACAATGCACTCTGAAGGACTGCACCAGCTGCATACTTGGGCTCCACCACAAAAAGGACTTTGCCTGGCAACAACTGGTTCAAAAAGGGACTCCCTATTTGCTACAGGTAGAAAATAGCTAACCAGAGTCCCCGGCATCAATTCCTGAAGAAACTGACCAGCTGAACACTGTTCGGTGGTCATTTTTGAGTTTCAGACAGGTGCATTCTGGGAGTTGGAGTCCTAACCCTCAAGGAGCAACTAAGAGCTTCTGGAACCTTGGGGTGAGCTGTGGACACCTAAAGCACCTTCAAAGACCTCCTGGAAGAAGATCGAGAAGTTTGGAGAATATTGGAGAACTTTTGGTAAAAATGCTCCATAAAGGTACCAACCTAATGTTGTGAGTCAAGCCGGCTTACATCGACCTGGCCTGACTTGCAGCTTCGTCCCGCTGAAAAGCACCGAAGACCCGGACTTCCAGGATTTCACCGGGGGCTGCTACAAAGGCAATCCAATGATGTTGACTCAAAATAGGCTTGCTGTGGGGGGTCGTCCTAATGTTGGAGAGAAAAGGCTCCAAAAAAGTGACAAAGTCCGAACATAAACAATTGACCAGGACTTACCACGCAGCGTATCCAAGGAGGGCTCCAGGGATGTCGGATCCAAATTCAATTTGGCCCTGATGAAGATTTCCATCCTGAAAAATCGTCTAAGTCTGAAGGTAGAACTCTTCACTGAGGTCTCCTGTGATTTGCATTCAAAGAGGGCTCCAAGGAGGTCAGATCGGATTGGTGACTTCTTCCCAGTGAGAAAAATCTTCATAAAAAGGACTAAGAGCCTCATTATGAGTTTGACGGGCGCCAACCGCCCGCCAAACTCATAACGCCACTACACTACCATTGCGGGCTAAACTCTGATGTCCCTATTTTGAGTTTCATGCTGGGCCGGCGGGTGGAAATAGTGTTTCTGCCCGCCGTCCCAGCGGGGAACAGGACCGTAACATTGCAGCCGGCTCATAATCGAGCCGGCTGCAATGTGGCAGTGCGTTGGCTGCAGCAGCACCCGTCACACATTCCACTGCCCGTAATTCGGGCACGGGAATGCACAACAGGCCTGTGCATCTGGGCCCCTGCACTGCCCATGCCAAGTGCATGGACAGTGCAGGGGCCCCCAGGGGCCCTCCGACACCCACATTCCGCCACATCCTATGGAACTTGTAAAACAGCAGAGATATCTGTCGCTTTTGTGACGGAGGAGCCCATCCGCCAAGGTCGTAATCAGGCCCTGAGTAGGTGAGTGACTGGCTGTATATGTGTGTACGTGGGTATGTGAGTGGTTGCATGGATGAGTGAGTGAATGTCAGAGTGGTGGAAGGATGATTAACTGACTCTATCAGAGTTAGCCAATGGATATACAGAAGTGAGCAAATGTAGCAGTAAATTATATTTTATGTAAAATAATGGTTATTTCTCTAGGCAGCAAGATGAATATGCAAATTGGTGATATAATCCATGTGTTTATAAATTACTGTTGGTGAAATGCTAATAAACCAGACACACCTGAATGTGAGCCTGCAATACTCACCTGTGTGAAAAATAGTTACAGATTCTACAGGAGACACAGCCATTGCCTCACAGCTGTAAAAACACATAGCCTGAACCATGCATGCTTTAAAACGCATGCACCTATACCATGCATAGCCTTAACCACGCATTTTTGCCAACGCATATGCCTTTAGCATGCTTGCTTTTCAAACGAATTAAGTTGTAAAGGTATGCATGGTGAGGGCATATGCATGGTATGGTGGTTAGAGCATATATGTGGTAAAGGCATGGGAAAGGCTATCAGCATTATTAGAGGAACAAAAAGAGCTTTCTGTTTCCTCTTCACGACCCGAGGCGATGGCAGGTCCTGGGAATGGGGTGCACTGTTGCTCCTCGCACCCAACTCTCGCTGCACTATTGCTCTGCACTTCCCCTCTCACTGCACTGTTGTTCTGCTGTTCCCTCACTCTCGCTTCACTGTTGTTCTATGGCCCGTCCCACTCTCGCTGCACGGTCGCTCTGCGCCCCCACTCTCACTGCACTGTGGCTCTGCACCCCCCAACTCTCACTGCACTGTTACTCTGCACCTCCACCCCTAACTCTCACTGCTCATTCTCTCTTGGGGGGCGAGTTCAAACCGAGTGCTGCAGCTCAGGTGTTTACCAAGGTGAGTCTGCATGGTACCTCACCCCCGGGCAGGGGTGGCTGCCGGGCTCAGTTCACACGGAGGCAGGCCAAACCAGGCAGTCCCCTTCAGGCAGGGTCTTCTCCGGACATCGTACTGGTCTGGTGGTGCTGAAATAGCAGTGAAAGCCACAGGTAAGGGGAAGCAGGCAGTTTTAGAGCTTGGGGGGTAGGCTTTAGCGTTTGGGGCGGGGGGCGGGGGGAGGTGTTAATGCTCAGGTTGGTATTTTTTTTAAAGAGTTGGGAGGGTGGGATGGGATAGCTCTGGGGTCAGGTTTTAGGTCTCGGGGGGGGGGGGGGGGTCAGCTTAGGAGTTGGGAGGCAGTTTTAGCATTCAGGGCAGGGGTCGGTATTTTTTTTAAAGGACTGTGGGCAGTGGGGTGGAGGCGCAGAGGTTCGGTTTCAGTGTTTAAGACAGGGCCCAGGGAAAACCTTAACCATGTATATGTATTTAACATACATGCTTTTACAATGAAATGCATTGTAAAAGCATGCACAGTAAATGCATATCCGTTGTAAATGTGCGTGGTAATAGTATTTGCGTTGTAACACATGTTCGGTAAAGGCTTGGATTGCAACTGAAAACGTTGTTCCACAATACAACCATTCTACAGTTTCTTAGTACTTTAAGAAATGGTATTTGGTCGTTTGTAGGTTTGTTTTTGATATTATGTGTGCCTCTTTTAATTTATCTGGTAAGTTTCTTTTTCCTAAAAAAAGTTGCATAGCGATCTTTGTAATTATTCGCGATTTCGGAGTGTTTTGAGAAAGTTCAGAGTACATTTAAACATGTTTCTACATAATCTTTTACACTAGGATTTTATTGTTTTGTTGTAGAAACTGTTAACGTTTTTCAAAAATTAAATTGTAAAGAGTTTATTTGGTGTCTTTTCCTTTAATCGTGATGTCGTCGTTCTTAGCGTTCATCGCAATTATTCACAATTTTAGTGTGTTTTCTGAAACTTGAAAATACTTATCAACAGGTCTCCTACCTAATCATTCACATTTCATTGTTATGAAATAGAAACTATTAATTCTTGAGTAATTCAATTGTAAGGATGTTGTTTGGTTTCTTTTCATTTAATTGTGATGTCGTCATTTGTACCGTTCATGACGATTAATCGCAATTTCAGCATGTTTTCAAAAAGTTCCAAATACTTATACTCATGTCCCCCACCTATACTTTCACATTAGTATGACATTGTTGTGATATAGAAACTATTAATTCTGTGATTAATTCAATTGTAAAGATTTTTTTTACATTTCTTTTCGTTTAATCGCGACCTCGTAGTTCGTCGCGATCACGTCGTTTTTCACAATTATCAA
The DNA here is from genome assembly GCF_031143425.1 of Pleurodeles waltl. Taxonomy (NCBI): domain Eukaryota; kingdom Metazoa; phylum Chordata; class Amphibia; order Caudata; family Salamandridae; genus Pleurodeles; species Pleurodeles waltl. The sequence continues at coordinate 1,833,479,347 of NC_090440.1, read as the reverse complement.
CATGATCTCGAAATAAAGGGATTTCAGTGGACAAGAAACAATTAGTTATATTCTGGTGAAGACCACACTCAGTCTTCCCATTTGGTTTCAAACTGCAGTGGGAGAGAAACTTGTTTTTGCCTCAGGTGAATATTCTGATATTTACAGTAAGTTTTGTTTATTATTTTGGATTTTTGGTTTATAAAATTGAATTTAGTACCTCTCAGCTCTCAGAGGAACACCCAGATGAGGAATCTTCTTCAGATGAAGAACCTACCCAGAAGAAGGAGTCAATTGCTTGGAAAAATGCTGTAATACCTTCAGAAGAGACAAAGACAGTGGCCAAACTGATGAAATGTACAATATGCGAAAAGATACTTTCAAGGGCATCAAGCAAGAAGTACTCATGCCCAACAACAAGCATGCTTTACCATATGAAGGCGTATCGCAACAGGCAGTATTGATGAAGCAGAAAATGAAGGTTTTGATTTATTAACGCTTAAACGTAGTGCGGAAATAATCATGTGTGATGTTAACCGAATTAATTAAGATTGTACGGGGACAAAATGTGCCCTCATAGTAGTTTGCCATCATTTATACGCGTGCTTTATATAACGTGGTGAATCAGAATTGCACTAATCCGACATAATCATAAACGTGTGCTACGATTTGCTTGTTTGAAATGCTTTAGCTTAGCATTACTTTAGCAGAGGCTTTGGCCTAGTTGCCTGGTCTCACGGTTTAGATGCTCGTATTTTTCCACTGTGCTATTAAACGTGTATTTTTGCTTGAAGCTGTACTTTTCCACAGAACCTGTTCACATGCTTATCTTAAAGTTGGTGCCAGCCTGGCATATTTTCCTTTTAATTCAAGGTCGACTTGCAGGTGCGGACAATGGAGGCTCTGAGAGTAAGCTAATTGGATAACAATGTTGCAACTTGCGTACCCATCTCCAAGGATAATGTATGCTTAAGTAAAAGCTTGAGAACTGTCGTGTTTGATTGGTCAATTTGAAGCTAACCTATGAACCCACCAATGGAGACCCTACTGGACTCGAACTGTTGTCTATAAAAATCAGGTGCACGAGAAGAAATGAGATCATTACAGCCATTACAAGCTCGATACCCGCCATTTTGACTTCGTAGCTATTATGGTCCACTTTGCTGCGACGCCATTTTGAGAGACTTCGATTCTTTCTCTAATCGAGAGAAAGAGACTTTAATGATTCTTGCCCTAGAGACTGTAACTTTGATTTGATCCCTTTGCATGAAGTAATAGTTTTACCTTGCCGCCGTGAGGCAATTGCCCCGTTCACCCCTGCCCCTTTGCCCGGTCCTATGCCGATCGAAACGGTACCCATGATGACCGAAGAACGGTACCTGTGAGACGAAGACTTCCTTGTATGCTGATCGTAATTGGTAAATATGAAAGGAGAATTGTAAAATTGCATTGTGTTTCTTTTAGGTAACCAACTGCTGATTTTGATAAGGGCCCTAGCTAGGAGTTTTCTAAATTAATGTTGCTAAATTGTTTTGCATGAAGTCCCACATGCCGATGCTAATTTGAGGTTAGACGAGGATTCCATATGTCGCACGATGCAATTTGAGATCTTGTTATGCTGACTAAATGTATGCCATTAGTTCATTACAGATTATCGTATTAGTGCTTTGCATTGCCATTATCGAATGCCTTGTGATTCAAATGCTTCATAGATTACACTTGTTTCGACGTTATGGACAGCTATTAATGTTCATATATGTTTATCATTTGGTGTTGAGACACATTTACATTGTGCTAGCTTTGTTAATATAGGGAAATAAATTCACTAACTTTGCAATAAACTGGTGTGGTTCTTCCTGACTGAAAGGTCAGGGTTCGCCGAAATGTATTCTGGATTAATTGTTAAGTGTTATGTTGTTCAAGGTGTTGCTTATGTTCGTTATTGATTATTGATTTTGATGAGACTGATCGATATAATAGTGCAGAGAGTTCCCACTAAGTCAAAAGATTCATCGGCCTAAAGAGCGTCCAAACGTAGGTAAATTTGTTCCCACGTTCCGCTCTATCAGTAGATGGTAGCAGAGGATGGTTTCGTCTTTTGGGACCCTGTACTATTAAAGTACATGGTGTCAAATTAACGGTTACGCATTTTGAGACCCCATTCGAAAAGTTGAATTAGATTTTTTTCTTGGATAAAACAGATTGACAAGATGATGATGGGCTAGGTCCACCGCGACTTTCCCGGGATCTCGAAGCTTGCGAATGGAGAGAAAGGAGATGTGGAAACAGCGTTGGCGGTACTAGTGATGGTGTGAGTGAAGTTAGGGTTTTGCGCTTGCACAGCTTATTGCCGCAGGGTGTGTGAAAAGGTTGCGAGGATTTTCTTTTTTAAGGATAGCGGAGGTGCGACTCCGAGTGTAGAAGTAGAGAAGTCGTCGAACTTCATAGAGGTATCGGAGGTGCGGCTCCGAGTGTGAGAGTAGGGAAGTCGTCGAACTTCATGTGCGTCTGGCGCCTTGTGCATAAAAAGGTCCACGTGGTTGTTGTTGTTGAGACGGGCCCTGCGAGGTCAAGAGACTCCGGAGTATGTTGATCCATGTTGTGGTCTGGGCGGTTTAGTAGGTTGATCGGGCGTGGTCAACAAGTCGGGTACGTGTGTTAAGGAATGAAAGAAACTTCGACTTCGGGCTTTGACAAGATTCTAAGTGCACTAGAACAGATCATTGACAAGTTGAGAGTAGGTCTGCGGGTCAGATTTGCTTGCGAATGTGGGGACTGAGAAAGACCGAATAGCGTCCGAGGCTGGTGAAAGAGATCGAATAGTGGTCACGGTTGGTGAAAAGTCCCTAAGGTCCTAAAGCGACTGTGTTACCCTTCCTGTAGTAAACCGACAGATCTGTTTTATTTTTTTGGTAGCTCGCAATTTATGCAAGAAGTTGTTACGAAGAGAGGTGAGTGAAGGAGGACTAGCCGCGAGGCTTTGTCAGCCACAGTGTGTGAGTGTGACGTCACTAAGAGCTGCGCTGGGATAGGTTGGTTGAAGAGAAGGGTCGCGCACGGATTGGACGCAGTCCGTGGGACTCGATTGGAAGGGGAAAGGCAGGTGAAGAGTATTCCGGGAATAAAAGTCACCTATTGATTACAAATTTTGTGCAATTAAAGTTACCTATTGATTAAAGTTTTGTGGAATTGAAGTCAAATATTGGTTATAAACCTGGTTAAATAAAAGACGAGAAAAAAAAAAATGAAATTCTTTAAAGCATTTAGGAGCGCAATGAAGGGGGAGGCTTACATTAAAGCGAACGTAGGAGAGGAGACGCCGCCGGAGGGTACACCAGCTTACATTGTAATGGAAGAAAAGGGGGTAGCTCCGTGCCTTTGGCTAAAGCAATGGCACAAGTTGACAGAGAAACATGGGAGCGTAGCGTTTCCGATATACGGGACATTCAATATAAAGATTTTAGAGAATTTGAGATTCACGATGTACGACATGAAGGTGCCTCCAAGGCCAGCACAGTTTGAGGCTCTTGCAATTTGGGAACTGATGGCCAGACAGCAACAGCAAAAGAAGTTCGAGACCAGAATGAGGAAGGTAGAAAAGACACTAGCGGATGCTAGGTGGGATAACGCACAGAAGGTGTGGAGGTCAGATGTATTGCAGGGGATAAAATTGTTCCCCGCAATTACTAAGGAAGGAGAAGAGACAGGTAAGAAAGCTACCTGTAAGACGGACAGAAAGTGTTCCAAGGATAGAGAGGACGAGGAAAAGTTGAGAAGAGAAGAGGAGTTAGAGGATGAGGAGTTGATAATGCAATTGCTGAACGACCGTCCACCGCCTTATGCAGAGAATGGACAAGGTCCAAATACCAGTTCTGCCCCTCCAGCACCGGTACAGGACAGTGAAACCCCGAGTTCAGGAGCGTCATCGGGATCTAAGGACCCGAGTTTCTTGCTCACCCCGCAGATACCGCAAGTTAGGAGAATATATCCAGATGTGCCTGTGTTGAAACCAGCAGAAAGTTATCAGCCGCAGATGCCAGGGTACTACAGTAGGGATAACAGTGCAGGAATGATTCTAGATCCAACCGTAAGGGGAGTACAGAATGGTTACAACCCAACAATGGCACAAGCTGACTCAACTCAGTTTTTGATGCCTCAAAAGCAGATGCAGGGAGGAAATGCACATGCTCAGATGACGGGGAGCCAGATGGGCATGCCGACAATGATGACCCAGGGTGTGGGAATGAACATGCCACAGAACATGGGGAACGGACAGAACCCAGACGCGATATCGTTACCCATTACTGTAGGTCCAGTGGTACCTCTGTATAGTCAGCCTAATTCAGGTCTGAATAGTCAGGGATCAATGCTGCAGAATGGGACAGAAAGAAGGTGCATAGAAAACATTCCAGCGATAACTCCGATACCGGCTCAGCCAACTGGGTCTGGATCCTTGATGGAGTTTAGTCCCATATGTGCGCAGTCAACACTGGTGAGGTCGAGCCCCCCACTGATAATACCTCTTACATCGAACACTGAAAAACTGCCGCAGCCATCGATGGCAGTTGATGTGAACGCTACCTTGATGGGGGTGAATGCGCAACAGTTGACCCAGTGGTTCAACAGTCTGAATTCCACACAAAGTCCAGCTAGTGGGAAGGGAGAAGACTACATGAATAGGGTCAGGTTGAACATGGAAGCACAAGAATTGGTGGAAGGGACAATGGGTGTGAACAGGTTAGAGTCCTACACGGAAGAAGAGCTGAGGTATCTATGTCCCAGGATTACGAAGGAAGTGAACAAGGTACATAAGAGCTTGCAGGAAGCAGCTGACAGAAACGGGGTTGACATAGATAAGACGAAACACTTGAGCAGGAGCTACAGGTTAGATTTTGGGACCACAGATTTTGAACACATGAGGTCAGCAGGCATGGAGACGCACCTTAGAGAATTGCTGCAGAGTGCACAAGTGTGGAGGTGCTTAGACAAATGGGAAAGCAGGTGGGTAAAGAGGAAGGATAAGAGGAGGGACAGTGCTACAGAGAACAATGAGAAACGACCGCAGAGTAGTGATACAGTAACGATGTTACCAATGAGGGAGACGGCAGGAGGAAAATTAGTACATGTACCATGGCACAGAAGCGACATTCAGTCCTTCACGGACGATTTTCCCAAACTAAGAGAGAAACCGATTGAATGGTACCAGCAGACTGATAGGTTTGTGAAACTTGCAAAATGTCTCTGGGAAGACCTGAATACTCTGTTTGAGATTGTGGTTCCGGCAGATTTGTGGGAGGATTGCAAAAGAGCTGTAGGTTGGCCGACCAGTGAACCGGAGAGACACAGGGAAACGGGCGCACCATCACCTATGGTGATGAGCTTGTACTATAAGGTGATTGAGCATTTGAAAACGAAGGTACCCGCGAAGAATGTGGATTGGCAGAAGATTGACCGAACTGCCCAAGAGACTAAAGAATCGATTCATAGTTACTATGAGAGGTTGTTGAAGGCGTTCAAGAACTACAGTGGCACGGAAACAATGGAGGCTAAGGACATGCTCCATTTTGTTTTCAGATTTGTGGAAGGGCTGAGGCCAGAGATAAGCCAAATGATAAAGTCGCATTTGATTTGTTGGCAGTCGAAACCGATCGATGAGGTCTTGACTTATGCGAAATACTGTAGCGACGAAATTGAAGTGAAACAGAAATTTTTTAAAGAGAAGGTGATGATGATGCAGCTTAAGGCAGCTCAAACAGGTCTCCAAGGGTTGCAAGGTCTGCAAGGTTTGCAAGGGATGCAAGGGTTCCAACAGCAGTTACCGCAACAGCAGTTTGCAGTTGCAGGGAAACATGGCGTTTCAACCACAGGCCAGAGGCAGAGGCAGAGGAGGTTTTGTGAATAATGGTCCGGATTTGAACACTGTTGTGACGGGTGTGCAGGCAATGAAGAAGGTGAGGCCGTGTCACGTGTGCGGGATCGTCGGTCATTGGAAACGCGAGTGCCCGATGGTGGTACAGGAAGGTGCAGGTGTAGGTGCGGGTGCAGGTGCAGGTGCAGGTGTTGGTCAGCAAACCAATGATGTCAATGCATTTCAGACAATGAGAGGACCAAAAATGAGAGGTCCAAACTCAAATTTTCAGACTGTAAATCAATTGCAGGGATTACAACCTATGCAGCCGCAGCAGATGCAGATGCCCCGTGTGCAGATGACGCAGATGCAGCCGATGCAACAGCAGTTACCTATGGTACCTAATCAGCAAATGCAAATACCTTTGGCACCAATGAGTCAGCAGCAAGTGATGGTTCCTCCACAGGTAACGGGTCAGGTAATGAGTACAAATGGCACAGTACAACAGTTCCCCTTACACAGTGAGAGTGGAATAAACAACGTATGGGAAAGCGAGAGTTCGGGAGAAGAAGGAGATTGCGTGCTTGCGGCATCCTTGAAAGTTGATCAAAGGGGTCCGTACGTAGAGGGAAGAGTAATGGGTCACCGTGTCTCATTCTTGGTTGACACGGGAGCCACACGTTCAACCGTTAAGAGCAGTGAAGTTCCAAATTTGCCTCTCTCAGGGAGGACAGTTCAAGTGGTGGGAGTAGCAAACAGACATCTGACGAACCCGATAACAGATCCGGTTCCAGTCAGCATCGGTAACTATCAAGGGGTACATCAGTTTGTGGTGTGTGACTCAAGCCCGATAGCACTGTTAGGGAGAGACCTATTGTGTAAATTGGGTTGTTCGATAATGTGTTCAAACGAAGGAATAACAATTGAAACGAGCAATGATGGGGAAGAAGAGGACAGTGTAGAGGGGGATGAAATGGAGACAGTCGACGAAGAGTATCCTCTGATTTGTCTCTTCCCGATGATAACTGAAGAAGATATCCCAGCAGAATTACGGGAAACAGTCGGAAAGGAAGTGTGGGACATGACAGGGAAAGAGGTGGGATTGATGAAAGGAGTGGAACCAGTAAAAGTGATGGTAAAGCCCAATGCGATCTTTCCCCAGACCCCACAATACCACATGCCACAAGACACCCTCATGAAAGTTGCCCAACTCATTGACGAATTTGTAAAGCAGGGGGTACTGAAAGAAGTGCTAAGCAGTCCATGTAATTCACCAATAATGGGATTAATAAAGCCGAGTGGAAAGGTCCGACTCGTGCAGGATTTGAGGAAGATAAATGACATCATAATAAAGTGTTGCCCTGTCGTACCGAATCCAGCTGTGATAATGTTTCAAGTTCCTTGCGATGCTGAATGGTTTTCAGTCATCGATTTGTCACAAGCATTCTTTTCTGTACCTCTTCATGAGGACAGCCAATTCCTCTTTTGTTTCAAATTCTTAGACAGGGTGTACAGTTGGTGTCGAATTCCTCAAGGGTTTTCCGAGTCACCGTCAATCTTCAATCAGATTCTAAAGAAAGATCTGGAAGCACTAGAACTGCCATTCGAGTCAACTCTAGTGCAGTATATTGATGATCTACTGGTTGCATCAAAGACAGAAAATGGCTGCACAGCCGATACCATTGCTCTGTTGAACCATTTGGGAAGGAATGGACATAAGGTGTCTCCTTCCAAATTACAGTTCTGTCAGAAGAAAGTGAAATATTTGGGTCACCAAATAGAAAAAGGGTCACGGAGAATAATGAAGGAAAGAGTCACAAGCATACTTCAGATGAGTCCACCAAAGACAAGGAAGGAGGTGAGGAAGTTTTTGGGAATGGTGGGATATTGTCGCCAGTGGATCCCCAACTTTTCGTCTCTAGCGAAGCCCCTACTGAAATTGACCCAAAAGGATGCCTTGGATGAAATTGAGCTGAAAGGAGATGAAATGGATGCTTTTGTTGAACTGAAGGAATGCATGTGCAGGGCTCCAGCTTTAGGTATGCCTGACTACACGAAGCCTTTCACATTGTTTTGCCACGAACGTGATGCATGTTCTTTGTCTGTCTTGACCCAAGCCCATGGTGGCGTAAACAGACCAGTAGCGTATTTTTCAGCTACTTTGGATCCGGTTGCAGAAGCACTCCCAGGGTGTTTGCGCGCCGTAGCAGCAGTTGGTATCAGCCTCACTCAGAGTGAAGGAATAGTGATGGGACACCCAGTCACAGTCATGGTCCCTCACTCAGTCGAGATACTTTTGACCCGCTCCCGAACACAACACATGACTGGAGCAAGACTCACAAGGTATGAAACGATAATTCTGGGCTCACCGAATGTGCAGCTGAAAAGGTGCACTACGTTGAATCCAGCTACCTTGCTTCCTGGAGAAAATGCTGAAATTGAGAACGCTGAAGACGTCGAGCATGACTGCCTTCAGGTGACTGAATTTTGCACAAAACCTCGACCAGACATCAAGGATACCAAGCTTGATGTAAATGACCAAATTCTTTTTGTTGATGGTTCATGTCTAAGAGATGGGATGGGGATTTTGAAAGCAGGATATGCCGTATGTACTGTAACAGGTGTCTTGGAAGCGGGATGGCTTCAAGGAGTCTATTCTGCACAAGTAGCAGAACTTGTAGCCCTTACCAGAGCATGTCAACTGTCTGCATTGATGAAAGTCACCATTTACACTGATAGTCAATACGGATTTGGGATTGTGCATGACTTTGGACAACTATGGTCACAGAGAGGTTTCCTGACCTCTTCAGGATCCCCAGTGAAGAACGGGGAGAGGATAAGGGAATTGTTACATGCCATTCAAGTGCCAGCTGAAGTTGCAGTGGTAAAGTGCAGTGCTCACACGAAAGGACAGGACTATGTGTCTCTGGGAAATGCATATGCAGATCAAGTCGCAAGATTTTGTGCCTTGAACTGTATATTACTAAGGGATGATTGGAATACGATAAATGAGCCAGAACTCGAACCAGCTGAAGCATTTGCCTTGAAGGTTGTAGATACAATAGAGGAACTGAAAGCACTACAGAACAATGTCAGGGATGATGAAAGAGATTCCTGGATTAAATCACAATGTATAAAGAGACAGGACGAGTTATGGGTTTCACATGAGGGAAAATTTGTTTTGCCAAATAGTCTCTTATCACAGCTTGCGCGGTTCTATCATGGGCAAGCTCACCTAGGGAGAGATGCCATGATAAGATTGTTCAAAACTGATTGGTTTAACCCCAGATTTCGCCAAGCTGCAGAAGCAGTTTGCCATCGATGTGTTACTTGCCAGCAGATGAACCCAGGGAAGGGAACAGTTGTGAGCGCGAGTCACATTGGTAGGGCAAGCGGTCCTTTTAGCCGCATGCAGATGGACTTCATTGAGATGCCTGTGCATGGGGGTCTGAAATATGTGTTGGTGATTGTGTGCATTTTTAGTCACTGGATTGAGGCATACCCTACACGTAGAAATGACAGCCTTACAGTTGCCAAGCTATTGTTGAGGGAGTTGATACCACGTTTCGGATTCCCGATCTCTTTAGAATCAGATAGGGGAAGTCACTTCAATAACGAGGTAATGAAGTTACTTTGCGAAGCGCTGAACATTGAGCAAAAGCTGCACTGTAGCTATCTCCCTGAAGCATCAGGACTGGTGGAGCAGATGAATGGTACGCTGAAATCGAGAATGGCAAAAATATGTGCATCGACAAATTTGAAATGGCCTGACGCATTGCCCTTAGTGTTAATGTCAATGAGAAACACTCCTGATAGAAAAACCGGATTGTCTCCACATGAAATTCTCATGGGCAGGGCTATGAGACTTCCTGCAGTTCCCGCAAACATGCTTTTGAATATTACAGATGATATGGTGTTAGACTACTGCAAAGGACTGGCTGACGTGGTTCGCTCTTTCTCTCACCAGGTGGAAGCGACCACCTTGCAACCGATCCAAGGTCCAGGACACGCACTGAAAGCAGGTGACTGGGTCGTGGTAAAGAAGCACGTGAGAAAATCGTGTTTGGAACCCCGTTGGAAAGGCCCTTTCCAAGTGATCCTGACGACAACTACCGCTATGAAGTGTGCGGGGGTTCCCAACTGGATTCACGCCAGTCACACAAAGAAGGTGTTGTGTCCCACAGATGAGGAAGTTGAAGCGCTGAAAGTACCAGTGCCTGATAAAGCAGTGCCGAGTGCTGAGACTGAACAAAAGCGAACTGAAAGCGAACAGGCAGAAGCAGGAGAAAAGGAGATATTCTCCGACAACGAAGACACCAACTCACTTGGGGAAGACCAAGGAGAAAGTTCAGACGGCGACGAAGAAGCTGCAGGTGACAAAGAACCTGAAGCAGCTGAGGGTAGCAAAAAGCCTGAAGCAGCTGAAGGTGACAAGGAGCCTGAAGCAGCTGAAAGTGATACAGAGCCTGAAGAAAATAACGGTGACGAAGGGCTCGAGAAAAGTGAAAAAGCAGGAGAGCCTGATCAGAGGAGGGCTTTCCCAGAAGCAGGCGATACAGAAAAAGAAGAAGAGAACGTGATTGATTCCCCAGAAGGAGAGAATGAGGCAGAACAGAACGAAAGAGTTCCAGCCTCTACAGAAAAGATCGCAGGTCCATCACATGGACATGGTGCAAAGAGAAGACTAAGGCCCTCATTCTGACCTTGGCGGGCGGCGGAGGCCGCCCGCCAAAGTCCCGCCGTCAGGTTACCGTTCCGCGGTCGAAAGACCGCGGCGGTAATTCTGACTTTCCCGCTGGGCTGGCGGGCGGTCGCCTTCAGACCGCCAGCCAGCCCAGCGGGAAAGAGGCTTCCACGATGAAGCCGGCTCGGAATCGAGCCGGCGGAGTGGAAGCTGTGCGACGGGTGCAGTTGCACCCGTCGCGTATTTCACTGTCTGCGCAGCAGACAGTGAAATACATGTAGGGGCCCTCTTACGGGGGCCCCTGCAATGCCCATGCCAGTGGCATGGGCACTGCAGGGGCCCCCAGGGGCCCCGCGACCCCCCCTACCGCCATCCGGATCTCGGCGGTCCGACCGCCGGGATCTGGATGGCGGTAGGGGGGGTCGGAATCCCCGCGGCGGTGCAGCAAGCTGCGCCGCCGCGGAGGATTCAATGGGGCCGCGGTACACTGGCGGGACCCCGCCAGTGGTGCCAGTCCGACCGCGGCTTTACCGCCGCGGTCGGAATCCCCATTGGAGCACCGCCGGCCTGTCGGCGGTGCTCCCGCGGTCCTCCGCCCTGGGGGTCAAAGACCGCCAGGGTCAGAATGAGCACCTAAGTATCTCGCCAATAAAAGAAAAGGGTAAAGAAAGTTTGAACGAAGGAGGAAGGCCGAAAGTGAAAGAGAAAAGAAAAGAAGTGACTGCTGTGGATCAATCGTCAAGTGAAGAAAAAGAGTTGACAAAAGAGGAAAGTACCAGCGAAGCAGAATCGAAGAGGGAAGCTAAATTGAAAAGGAAAAGGATACCGAACAGGAGGTATTCCGGTCCTGAATGGGCATATGCAGTCAATGATGATTGGACTGACGAGTTTGTATCTCTAAGCATCGAGAACGAAGAAGAGGAAGAGATACCAATAGAAAAGAAAAGTTTCATAGACTCTGTCGATTGAAAGAGTAAAATGATATTGCTTGCTACAATATAACGTGAAAGAAACAACCAGCTGAGACATTGTTAAACCGGATGAGACTTGCTAAATTGATAAAGACTGAGTTATTGTCGAATTGAGACAAATGCTGCTAACCGATAAGTGACTGGCCTTTTGAAGAAGACGGTGTGAACATTGCGCTTGTTCAGCTTTGTAACTGAATTGCTAAATAGTTTCATTTATAAGTGCTTCTAGCTCTCTGATTCTATACAGATCATGGCGCCAAACAATAGAAAGAAGTTTTGTAAATATGTGTGTATAGGCTTGGTAATTTCATGTGTGATAATAATAATGGCAATTGTGTTTGGGATGCATGGAAAGGGTGAGAATGAGACTATTACTGCTTCTACTATTGCTCCTGTTACTGTCACTGAACTAACCCCATTGAAAAGACTAGCAATGGATGAGAGACTCTTGCATGATAAGAAAGAGCTTTCGTATAACGTTTTCTATCGCTTGCTAACAGAGTATGTTGAGACTATGGATGCGAAGGATTGTTATGTGTGTACACAGATACCGACATCAGTAAAAGAAGGGGTAACTTATCACCACATGCCTCTTACATATGGGATTACGTGTAGTATAGTAATGTCTAGGTTTTATGGTCAAACTAACATACAGTATTTTTACTCAAATTATGATGTTACCTTTGCTTATGTTCCTATAATAGCGCAGCTAAGCGAAACTGCAAGATATTGGGATTACAAAATTATGAGGGACTTTTTCGAGCCAATGCAACCTTTTGAAACGGCTCATGCTCATAGGGAAAACCTTACTTGCTCAGTCTCTGCTGTAGAAATAAGCTTTTTAGATCGCACAGATGATAGGAGGGCTCAAATGAAGGTGAAATTAGAAAAGGAACTGCATAAGAGGACTTCAGTAGATAATTATGATTTTGCTGCTATAAAGACACAAGGGAAAATAGCTTTAGATGCTTGGCATGTAGGGAAGTTTTGTATATATCGAGGTGAATCTTATTATGACAATATTTTTGTAGGAGCGAGTGAATGCAAACATACGTTTATTTTTAAGGCCAAATGGACATTCATGATGGACGGACTTGACCCTGTCATTCCAGGTGTATATTACATTTGTGGGCATAATGCTTATTATCGTCTTCCCAAGGGATGGTGGGGGAGATGTTATTTGGGTATAGTGTTCCCAAAGGTTTATCAACTGGATGACGTATCGATGATTCAAAAGACATCTGGATCCCATAATATCCAGAAAAGAGAGACCGCAGCTGCTGTGGTAGGTGATATATTTGGAGCCATGATTCCTTCATTGGGAGTTGTGCTGAATTCCATCAAGATACGAAAGTTGTCTACTATAGTGGATAACATGCTGACAAAGTTTTCAGGTGCTATAATCCTGATAGATGCTGAGCTTGCAGCGGAAAGAGCTATGACTCTTCAAAATAGGCTTGCTTTAGACATTCTTTTAGCAAAGGATGGAGGCGTTTGCAAAATGATTGGTGCACGTCACTGTTGCACCTATATACCGGATAATAGTGTGAAGATTAAAACTATGCTTGCTAATCTAACAAAAGAGAGTGCAGATTTGAAGGAACTGAAAGAACCAGGAGTGTGGGAGAAGGTTGGAAAGGGAATAGCTTCAGTGGGTCATTGGCTTGGGGGAATTTGGAATGGAATACTATTGAAAATAATAGAAGGAATATTAATAGTAATAATTTGTGTATTTGGAATTTGGGGAATAAAAAGGGGAATAATAATGATTATGGAAAGAATTAAAAGAAGAAAAGAAGAGAAAATAATGAAAAGAATGGCAGAAGAATACAAAGCGCAAACTAGGGGAACTAAAAGGAAAAGGGAACTGACAGAATTTTAATGGAATAAAATTTGTGGGCTAAATTTGTGTGATGACTAGTAGTCATCAGAGGAGGGATTGATGAAGCAGAAAATGAAGGTTTTGATTTATTAACGCTTAAACGTAGTGCGGAAATAATCATGTGTAATGTTAACCGAATTAATTAAGATTGTACGGGGACAAAATGTGCCCTCAGAGTAGTTTGCCATCATTTATACGCATGCTTTATATAACGTGGTGAATCAGAATTGCACTAATCCGACATAATCATAAACGTGTGCTACGATTTGCTTGTTTGAAATGTTTTAGCTTAGCATTACTTTAGCAGAGGCTTTGGCCTAGTTGCCTGGTCTCACGGTTTAGATGCTCGTATTTTTCCACTGTGCTATTAAACGTGTATTTTTGCTTGAAGCTGTACTTTTCCACAGAACCTGTTCACATGCTTATCTTAAAGTTGGTGCCAGCCTGGCATATTTTCCTTTTAATTCAAGGTCGACTTGCAGGTGCGGACAATGGAGGCTCTGAGAGTAAGCTAATTGGATAACAATGTTGCAACTTGCGTACCCATCTCCAAGGATAATGTATGCTTAAGTAAAAGCTTGAGAACTGTCGTGTTTGATTGGTCAATTTGAAGCTAACCTATGAACCCACCAATGGAGACCCTACTGGACTCGAACTGTTGTCTATAAAAATCAGGTGCACGAGAAGAAATGAGATCATTACAGCCATTACCAGCTCGATACCCGCCATTTTGACTTCGTAGCTATTATGGTCCACTTTGCTGCGACGCCATTTTGAGAGACTTCGATTCTTTCTCTAATCGAGAGAAAGAGACTTTAATGATTCTTGCCCTAGAGACTGTAACTTTGATTTGATCCCTTTGCATGAAGTAATAGTTTTACCTTGCCGCCGTGAGGCAATTGCCCCGTTCACCCCTGCCCCTTTGCCCGGTCCTATGCTGATCGAAACGGTACCCATGATGACCGAAGAACGGTACCTGTGAGACGAAGACTTCCTTGTATGCTGATCGTAATTGGTAAATATGAAAGGAGAATTGTAAAATTGCATTGTGTTTCTTTTAGGTAACCAACTGCTGATTTTGATAAGGGCCCCAGCTAGGAGTTTTCTAAATTAATGTTGCTAAATTGTTTTGCATGAAGTCCCACATGCCGATGCTAATTTGAGGTTAGACGAGGATTCCATATGTCGCACGATGCAATTTGAGATCTTGTTATGCTGACTAAATGTATGCCATTAGTTCATTACAGATTATCGTATTAGTGCTTTGCATTGCCATTATCGAATGCCTTGTGATTCAAATGCTTCATAGATTACACTTGTTTCGACGTTATGGACAGCTATTAATGTTCATATATGTTTATCATTTGGTGTTGAGACACATTTACATTGTGCTAGCTTTGTTAATATAGGGAAATAAATTCACTAACTTTGCAATAAACTGGTGTGGTTCTTCCTGACTGAAAGGTCAGGGTTCGCCGAAATGTATTCTGGATTAATTGTTAAGTGTTATGTTGTTCAAGGTGTTGCTTATGTTCGTTATTGATTATTGATTTTGATGAGACTGATCGATATAATAGTGCAGAGAGTTCCCACTAAGTCAAAAGATTCATCGGCCTAAAGAGCGTCCAAACGTAGGTAAATTTGTTCCCACGTTCCGCTCTATCAGTATCTAAGAGCTGTAAGGCAGGAAAGAGAAGGAGAAGCATCAGCTTCCAGTGGACCAAGACCATCTGTAGGAGAAGTTGTGCCACCAGAGTTAGACACAGAGCTTGCTGACATTGCTCCAGAATTTCATAAAGTGGGGAGCTTCTGCCTATATTGTAAAACAATACTAACTGTAGGCAAACAGTCAGTCACTTCGATGAAGAATGCGGCAAAAAACCATAACTGCTAATTTTTCTTCCCAATTTTTTTTGGTTTTGATTTCAAGTTCCGGAAACTTGAAGGACCTTGTTATGGTCTAGTTGCTATTTTATCAAACCAAACACCAAAATTATACAAAAGGTTCTGAAAATCACAACAAAAATTCAAAAAAGGAAAAAATGGTTCTCTTTAGAACCACCTTTCTTGGTTTAAAAAAGATTATAGATATGTGTGTGTGTGTGATTAAATAAGTGTATGTATAGATGAGAGACTAACTCCATGGCTGCATATATGGGTGAGTGAGTTATTCCATGAGTAGTGTATGGGTGATTAACTGAGTATATGAGTGCATGTATGAGTGAGTGAGTGCAAGAGTTCATGTATGGGTGAATGAGTGGTTGGATGAATAGCTGTATAGGTATGACTGCATGTATGGGTGAGCGAGTGGGTGGATGAATGTGTGTATAGGCAAGTGAGTGCATGAGTGGTGCATTGGTGACTGAAAGAGTGTATGAGTGAGTATATGAGTGAGTGATTGAGTGGATGGGTGCATGTATGGGTGGGTGAGTGACTGCATGAGTGTGTCTATAAGGGAGTGTTAGGGTGGTGCATGAGTGAGTGAATGCATGTGTGCATGTAGTGAGTGAATTAATGCATGTATGTGTGAGTGAGTGCAACAGTGTGCGTATCTGTCAGTGAGTGTATGAGTGGTGTGTGGGTGAGTGAGTGAGTGAATGCGTGATTTACTTTTTGTATGAGTGCATGTATGGGTGAGTGAGTGTATGAGTGCGTATGGGTGACTGAGTGCATACATGAATGTATCGGTGAGTGAGTGCATTAGTGCATGTATTCATGAGTGAGCCGCTGAACGGGCCCCGCCGGGCCAAGAACCGCTGAACGGGCCCCGCCGGGCCAAGAACCGCTGAACAGGGCCCCGCCGGGGCAAGAACCGCTGAACAGGGCCCCGCCGGGAGGAGAACCGCTGAACGGTCCCAGCCGGGCCAAGAACCGCTGAACAGGGCCCCGCCGAGGCAAGAACCGCTGAACAGGGCCCCGCCGGGAGGAGCACCGCTGAACGGGCCCGCTGGGCCAAGAACCGCTGAACGGGCCTGCCGGGCCAAGAACCGCTGAACGGGCCCCGCCGGGCCAAGAACCACTGAACAGGGCCCCGCTGGGGGAAGAACCGCTGAACAGGGCCCCGCCGGGAGGAGCACCGCTGAACAGACCCCGCCGGGCCAAGAACCGCTGAACAGGGCCCCGCCGGGGCAAGAACCGCTGAACAGGGCCCCGCCAGGAGGAGCACCGCTGAACGGGCCCCGCCGGGCCAAGAACCGCTGAACGGGCCCCGCCGGGCCAAGAACCGCTGAACGGGCCCGCTGGGCCAAGAACCGCTGAACAGGGCCCCGCCGGGCTAAGAACCGCTGAACGGGCCCCACCATCTCAAGCACCGCTCCGCTGGGCCCTTCATCTCAAGCACCGCTCCGCTGGGCCCTTCATCTCAAGCACCGCTCCGCTGGGCCCTTCATCTCAAGCACCGCTCTGCTGGGCCCCGCCGTCTCAAGCACCGCTCCGCTGGGCCCTTCCTGTCACGCACCGCTCCGCTGGGCCCTTCCTGTCACGCACCGCTCCGCTGGGCCCTTCATCTCAAGCACCGCTCCGCTGGGCCCTTCCTGTCAAGCACCGCTCCGCTGGGCCCTTCCTGTCAAGCACCGCTCCGCTGGGCCCTTCATCCCAAGCACCGCTCCGCTGGGCCCTTCCTGTCAAGCACCGCTCCGCTGGGCCCTTCCTGTCAAGCACCGCTCCGCTGGGCCCTTCATCTCAAGCACCGCTCCGCTGGGCCCTTCATCTCAAGCACTGCTCCGCTGGGCCCTTCCTGTCAAGCACCGCTCCGCTGGGCCCTTCATCTCAAGCACCGCTCCGCTGGGACCTTCATCTCAAGCACCGCTCCGCTGGCCCTTCCTGTCAAGCACCGCTCCGCTGGGCCCTTCATCTCAAGCACCGCTCCGCTGGGCCCTTCATCTCAAGCACCGCTCTGCTGGGCCCTTCCTGTCAAGCACCGCTCCGCTGGGCCTTTCATCTCAAGCACGGCTCTGCTGGGCCCTTCATCTCAAGCACGGCTCCGCTGGGCCCTTCCTGTCAAGCACCGCTCTGCTGGGCCCTTCATCTCAAGCACCGCTCCGCTGGGCCCTTCATCTCAAGCACCACTCCGCTGGGCCCCGCCGTCTCAAGCACCGCTCCGCTGGGCCCTTCCTGTCAAGCACCGCTCCGCTGGGCCCTTCATCTCAAGCACCGCTCCGCTGGGCCCTTCATCTCAAGCACCGCTCCGCTGGGCCCTTCCTGTCAAGCACCGCTCCGCTGGGACCTTCACCTCAAGCACCGCTCCGCTGGGCCCTTCATCTCAAGCACCGCTCCGCTGGGCCCTTCCTGTCAAGCACTGCTCCGCTGGGCCCTTCATCTCAAGCACCGCTCCGCTGGGCCCTTCATCTCAAGCACCGCTCCGCTGGGCCCTTCCTGTCAAGCACCGCTCCGCTGGGCCCTTCATCTCAAGCACCGCTCCGCTGGGCCCTTCCTGTCAAGCACCGCTCCGCTGGGCCCTTCATCTCAAGCACCGCTCCGCTGGGCCCTTCATCTCAAGCACCGCTCCGCTGGGCCCTTCATCTCAAGCTCCGCTCCGCTGGGCCCTTCCTGTCAAGCACCGCTCCGCTGGGCCCTTCATCTCAAGCACCGCTCCGCTGGGCCCTTCATCTCAAGCACCGCTCCGCTGGGCCCTTCCTGTCAAGCACCGCTCCGCTGGGCCCTTCATCTCAAGCACCGCTCCGCTGGGCCCTTCCTGTCAAGCACCGCTCCGCTGGGCCCTTCCTGTCAAGCACCGCTGCCCCATTGACAGTGCCGGTTCAGTGTCGAGCAGGGCTTCAGGGAGCACTCGGGGCACCATGCCTCCTCCAATCACAGTGGAGTCGGTAATCCATCTGATGGACTGTGGCTTTGCACCCCCCAGGATGGGTCAGTGGGCATGGAGGCCCCTCGTGGATCTGGCGTCGTGGACTCATGTGGCTGAGGTGCCCCCCCTTCCCTTCCCCCTGAGGTGCCTGTACTTTTATCATCTGATGCCCTGCAGTGTTCTCTCCAATGGTATCTGGTCTCCTGTGTGGGCTTTGCCCATGTGTTTGTGCACATTGGCCCACGGACTATGGAACTTTGACGGAATGTGCAGGACTTTTTGCCTATGGATATCTTGTTGACTATCTTCATTCCTTATTTTTGTATCTTTTATATGGCATATTTGCCATTCCTTCTATGGAGCTATTTATGCATATATTTTTTCGAACATTTAAATTGTGTCTTTGCATTATTCCGGGGGGTTTGTGTGGTGTCACTCTGACTTGTTGCTCGGCAATGGGGTGTAGGTATTTGTGGTGGGGGGGTGGGTGTATGGCGCATGTGTGTCCCCGTAATCTTTTCTCCTCCCCCCTCCCCTGTGTCGTAGGTGCAGTACTCACCGTTGTCGTCTGCGCCGGCGTTCGTACTCCTGGTAGATGAGCAGGTAGACAAGAGCTGGTAGGATGTGTAATTCGAGCTCCATGCTGTCCTCCTTCCTCGTGGAGTGTGTATAGGTGAGCGTTTTCCCGTTCGTTGTCTGTTTCCGCCGTGTTTTTATCGGCGGGGCTCCCGCCCCAGAAAAGGTGGCGGATTGGTGAGTTATGATAGGGTGGGCGGTACATTGTCTGCTGCCTGCCTGTTGGCGGTGACCGCCGCGCTGTTTGTCGGTCCCGCCGTGGAGGTCGGAGTGTTAATGTGGCGGCCTGTGTTGGCGGTTCCCGCCAGAGTTAGAATACCATTTTTTGGACCGCCGGCCTGTTTGCGGGTTGGCCGCCGCTTTATCACCGACCGCCAGG
Source organism: Pleurodeles waltl (assembly GCF_031143425.1). NCBI lineage: Eukaryota > Metazoa > Chordata > Amphibia > Caudata > Salamandridae > Pleurodeles > Pleurodeles waltl. The sequence continues at coordinate 1,833,460,224 of NC_090440.1, read as the reverse complement.
GTCAGAATGACCCCCATATTGATACAACTGGCAACACCTTAAGCTGCCACTACAAGTTTCTACTAAATGGTATGTAGGTACCCAGGGCATGGGTTACTAAAGATAGGCCCCTGAGGGCAACAGCACAGATTGTGCCACCCTCAGGGAACCTGCATCCAAGTGCACTCAGCCCTGCCACTGCAGGCTGAGTGTCCTGGTGCAATCCTAAAATGGAAACATGACAAGGCACACAACCTGTGTGACCTGTCCACTACACACTGCATACAATATAAGTAAGAAACCCCTCTGGCAGGCCTTCCAGCCCTAATGCAGGGTGCGCTATAATGCATGTGTGGGCATAGGTGCATGAGCAATATGCCCCTACTGTGTCCTTGCCAAACCTGGGACACAGTAGTGCACTTATGGGTGAGTGATTATGTGTATGAGTGCATGTATGGGTGAGTGAGTGAATGAGTGCATGATTGTGTGTAAGGTTGATTGAGTGCATAAGTGCATGTATGGGTGAGTGAGAGAGTGAGTGTATTAGTGGTGCGTGGGTGACTGAATAAATCTATGAGTGGGATGTGGGTGATTGAGTGAGTGGATCAGTGCATTTATCGGTGAGTAAGTGAGTGTACAAATGGTGCATGGGTGACTGACTGTGTGTATGACTCCATGAATGAATGAGTGATTGAGTGCATGAGTGATGCATGGGATATTTACTGAATGCATGAGTATGTGTATAGGTGAGTGAGTAAGTGCATGAGTAGCTGAAACTTTGTTATATTGCACAAAACATGTCAATAGGATATAGACAGAGGAAACTAATGCACAGGTATATCAAGGGCAGTTTATATTTAAAAACACTCTCCATGCATAGCTCAAATCAATATGTCTGTGGTTGAATAACTCTTTTCATAAAATGTCACTGAACAGCAGCTGCAATTGAAAAGAAAATTAAGATAAAAATATATTACTATTTAATTTTCAAAGGCAGACAAATAGAACAATAGTCATATCTTATGCTGTAAGAATATATTACACTTTAGTAAATATATAATTTTGATTGTTTTACTGTTCTCAACTTTTATATTTCTTCACCGTAAACAGTGATATTTATAAATCATCATCTTCAAACTGGGGGAAAACCAATCAATGTATTGTAAAAAAAACAAAAAACAAAGATGCACAGTAAAACACTACAAGTAGGTGTCACTATGCATTACACTCACTACAATTCATTGATTAGTGTCTTTTATCAGAGATACCATAGTAGCCTAAACAAATATATTTAAAAACATTAATATATATATATGTTACATTATCAGAAATAAATGTGAAGTGCTCTTCAATTTTAGGGTATTGTTTAGGAAACATCATCCCTAGTAGGTCAAATGATGTGTAAACTGCTGAAGATCCATGTACAAAAAAATCCAAACAGCACTGAGGGCCTCATTTAAAAGAAGCTTGTGTTGGCCTGTGTCCCCCCCTTACAATGCCATGTTAGCACTGTATTTAGAGTACAGTGATCCATGGCGCACAGTGTCCATAGCTGCGTTAGAAATTCTGACATAGTTGTGGCACTAAACCATAGCATAGCTGGACTAGTGTCAAAGTTTTGTGGCTAGTCCAGCAATGCTAGGGGGGCCCCATTGAACATAGCACAGCGTCACTTTAACGCCTGCCCTGAGCAGGCGTTAAAAAATGACACTGTGACGGCACAGAATGGCACAGTGAAATCTTGTGGATTTCACTACTCCATTTCTGCAGCCCTTTTTCCAGGGGAATGCCTACCTTGCATACATTATAAATGATGCAGGTATAATGTGGCACAAGACTTTACCAACTGGTGCAATGGTACAATTGTGCCAGTTTGTAAATACAGTGCTGTGTCGGGGACTGTTTGCCCTGCCATAGAATAAAAAAGAACGCTACGGTGGCGCAAGGGGCTTGTAAATGATCCCCTAATTTTCTTCATTTATGAGGTACAAGTTTGGTAGGAGAAACAAAATGGGCCAATTTTTGAGTGCTGAAGTCATTTCTTGGTTTCAACTGTAGGCTGCTGTAATTGGAGCATGACCATCCAGTTTCAGACTTTAATTAGAGAGTAGTATATTCAGTGCTTATATAATGACCTTCCTGGAACATTAAAAATACTACTGATTCTTGAAGATTGTTTTTTTTTTTTAAATTGCCCTTAATAGGCCGAATAATGTCTAAAAAAAGATGGACCATGTAGAAGAAACACTGTACGCCACTTTATTAGGCAGGATTCCACCTTAGAACTTCAGTTGAAGAAGGAGAAGATATGTGTTTGGTAGTTTAAAAGGAAGTTTGGCTTTGTATTTTAGGTTAATGTCATTGAATTCTGTCCATCCAGTTTCACTCTTTAGATATATAGCATAAGTCCAGAGGCTGCATTAACTCTTTCGTGAAAGATGATAGCCAAAGCAGTAAAAGTTCTTCCTGAGAACGATATTTGTCCAGCTTTTAAATTGGTAATTTGAGTGTCCAATTTGGAACCATTGAGCCTGCAACGTTGTATCATTACTATAAGTTATTTTCCTGTTCTTTGTAGAAACAATGTAAAGAAAAGGTCAGATCTGCGGTTTGGGCACATAATATTTTGGTCAGAATTTCTGTACAATTTCTCAAAAGGCACAGTTTTACAAACTGGTAATATTAAATAAAGGAATCACTCAGAATTGATTTGAGTGGTAGATGTAAAAGAGTAGCCTTCTCAATCATGGTTCCATTTGTAACTGAATCCAAACAGATCATCAATATTTACTTCTTCTTCTAAGACTCCAAGCATGACCATGATAAATTCCTGTGCATCTTGCTCAGTATTGAGAGTAAACATTATTGATCATTTACATAAATGTAAGGCCTTCGATCTCTGAAGCAGAATGTATTACAGTTTTGTCACTTATTAAACGTTGCAGCAAATTACGTAGTGCGGAACACATTCTCTTATCTAATTTTTGTTCACTTTGGTTTACTACATGGGGTACATGGAACAGGACATTGAAAACAACATTTGTATAGCAGTTGACACCTGAACTGTTTTTTCAACTGGTGACCTACAATTTAACTGTCTTTTTCCAATTTTCTCTTTTTAGCACTTTCTGTGTTGTCCTTCTACCCTTTCTTTTCTTGAGAATCTGTGGAGGGTTTTGTGATTTTCTGCTGTAGACAGAATATCCATTTCTCACAAACAGGGTACTGGCCTAAATGAGGAGCTTAAAGACTTCTTAACCAATTATACTCCTGTCAACTAAAACAAGACAGACAAAGTTCTAATACGTGACAATGCTACATATGATATTCCTTCTTTGAATACATAACTTCCAATATTAACCAAAGCTGCATCTACACTTAGACCTTGTGATTTAAGGATGGTTACTGCATTTGCTAAAGAGACAGGGAAATGTTGTTGTCGGATGTATACGTCTTTTACAAGCAAAAAACGTACAACACACAGGGTAATCTTCTTAACATCATCTAACTGATCACATTTTATAGTCAAATACTCTATCTTGTCTCTATTTAGAAAGTTAATGAAATCAATAACTTTTCCCATTGCACCATTTACTAAGCCTTCCTCGACATTTAAATTGCGTCATAAAAGAACGTGACAGTTTTTACAGACACGGAAATGATTTTCTATTTCTGCTCTTTTCAATACTGATTTTTCCAAAGAATACAATTTTGCTTGTCGTTTATCTTTCATAATATTGTGACTCCTTGATGTTCCATTTTAGCAATAGCTGTAATTTCCAAAATGTCTTCTTTTTCTCCAGTTGTAGTAATTTTTCACTAAAGTTTGAGCACTCTTCAAGTGTTGATAGTTAACAAACTATAGATTTCTATGTTGATTAAATTGAACATTAGTTAAGGTAGATGGGAATAGACTCTTGATTAAGTGACTTTACAAAGCACATTTCCTCTGTTTTGTTAGAACTCCTACTCTAATGTCTTTCAGTATCCCTCCATATTCTATCTGATGCTTGATGCATGTTTTTTTACTAATTCTTTGTACTAAAAATTTATCCAAATGTTTACGTTGGCAATACTTCCTAGAGAATTTCTTGTTTTATTATGCTGAAGAGTTTTAAAATTGGTTGTCCTTTTGCAGGGGTAAGTTGGAGTAGGTCACCAAAGACAATTAAATGTATTCCTCCAAATAGTACATCATAGTTTGTTCTTAAAACATATGGCATCCTTAAGTGTATGAAAGCAAGCATTAAGTCCGATGTCGTGCTCACTTCTTCAATGAGAAGAGTCATCTTTTTCAATACACTTGAAACTTCATGACAAGCATCACCAGATAACTTCTGATATTCCAGTTTATTGTCATGTTCACATTCCTTTAATATTATGAGAAGCTAATCCTGTTATTGCTGTTACTACACATGAAAAATATGAATCAGTTACCTTTTGTAGATAACTAGTGAGAACTGTAATTAGGAAGCTTTTCCCAGTACCAGCTTGTCCACTAATGTACAGTTATATTAGTTTATATGTAGAATATTCATATAGGTTTTTGTATATGTTCTATCTAGTTTTAACTTCATTGTAAATTTCTCTCTGTTCATTGTTCGGTTGTTCCAGTAACTGTTGTAAATCCATAGTTTTCTCTCTTGCCAGGTGCATGGCAATCTCCAATTCTTTCATTGCTTAAGCTGCTTCATTTTGAATTACTGATTCTCCAAAAGGATCTTGACTTGCTGGTGCAGGACTTTGTATGCTCTGTGCACTCTCCCTGGCTATTTCACCTGCAATAGTTTCTTCTTGTTGAAATTCATCTTTCAACATCTGTAATATTGAATCCAAATAGTGTCTTTTGCAGCACTGAATGAATCTTCATAACAGTCATAGGGCCTGATTTAGGGAAAGTGGCACTACACCCAGTGCAGCACCACTTCCCTTGCACCTCTTAGCAACCCCTAACACAACCATGTGTGCACCATATCTAGGATACGGTGCACCATGGTGGTAGTTAGGGAAACCAGTTTTAACATTTTTGGCACTAGTTTGGAACTTTGCAGGACTAGTGTCAATAATGTTTATGCTAATCCTGCAAAGCACCCAGAGGCCTATTGAAAACTATTGTGTGTCTCCTTTTAATGCCTGCTCTGAACGGGGCTAAAAAAGTGCCAGAAAAAAATGATACAAAGAAATCTCTTAGATTTCTTTGTGCCATATTTTCATCCTCCCTAACAGGGAAACCCCCCTTTCATATATTATGCCTGTTGCAGGCATAATGTAGCAAAAATGGTTACAAAGGGGTGGAATGCACGCATTGCAACCCTTTGTAAATCTGGTGCTGAGATTTTGGCCTCAGGCCACATTAGCATATAAAAAATTACGGTAATGTGGTGCAAGGAGGTGCTTGGGGCTCTTAAATCTCCCCTATAGTGTCCAAGTCCATCTGATTCAACTCACCATGGTTTGAATAGTTGCAAAAGTTTTTTCTGTCTGGAGTTTGACATCTAAGCTTCTTCGAACTCATTTGCTGTGTCTTACCAAGCAACGATCACATCCAGTAACTACAAATCTTCCTTCTTTAATGTTTTCATTGACATTAGTTCTACATGTGTAAAGCTGAAGTACTTTGTAGAGACACATATTTTCAAGATGGGTACTTCTTCTTGGATAGTATTTATCCAACATGTTAGTCTTTAGAATGTGTCTACTCTCTGGATCAACTTCTATTTCTGGGAAAGACTTTAATAGTTTATTGTTTGCAAGGCCTAGGCTTACCCACACAATTCTTCTAGACTTGGAGATCAAACTTGCAGAGCTCACCCTAGGTGCCTTTATAAGATCCAATTTCCCTCTGCAAAAGCACTTTCAAAGTAAAACGGTACAATTGTTTGGTGAGATTCTTTTATGCTGAAATCTCTTCCCACATCTCTTTCATCTCTGTCTTTTCTGTCTTTATTATGTGAGAAATGACATAGGCCCTCATTACAACCCTGGCGGTAAATCCCTTTACTGGAGGCCGCCAACATACCGTGGCCGCGGCAGAAATCCGCTACAGGTATTAAGACCCACATCTCGTAATCCGCCACAATACAGACACCCACACAAGTCCCCCACACCATACCAAAACCCACACCGTCACGCCAACAGGAATACGCCCACACTATCACGACCAACGCGGCAGTCTTTCAACCGCGTTAATCCATTGGAGGTACACATCACCGCGATCAAAATACACACATATTTACAAAACACAACCACATTGGACAAATCAAAATACACACACCTGATACACATACACACGCCACACCCACACATTCACACCACTATAAAACACACACCCACATTACCCACAACCCCTTACAACGAAATGTTTTTGAAGAAGCAGAGAGAGAGAATAGCAAACACAACACCAGCATCCAGAGGCACACAACGCCATCACTCATACAACATCCACAAACCTCAAACAACACACCCCAACACAACACATCACACAGCACAACAAACATCACCTCACACATTACCCACACCACATCATGGCACCTCAAAGACACCCCGGGCTTTCTGGGGAGGAGCTCAGGGTCATGGTGGAGGAAATCATCTGAGTAGAGCTACAGCTTTTCGGATCACAGGTGCAGCACACCTCCATTGCTAGGAAGATGGAGCTATGGCAGAGAATCGTCGACAGGGTCAAATCAGTGGGACAGCACCCCAGAACATGGGATCACATCAGGAAGAGGTGGAACGACCTACGGGGGAGGGTGCGTTCCGTGGTATCCAGGCACCAGGTAGCCGTACAGAGGACTGGCGGTGGACCCCCACCTTCTCCCCCACAACTAACAACCTGGGAGGAGCAAGTCTTAGCAATACTGCATCCTGAGGGCCTCGCAGGAGTAGCAGGACGACTGGACTCTGGTTAGTCATATCTTTACTACTATATCCCCTACCCCACCTGCATGCCATGACATACCCCCGCCCTCACCCCATCACTCCAACACCTCACATATGCCCCACTATCACAACCCAGCCATCCCAATACCAAGCCCTGCATGCAACATCTCTGCATAGACACCCATCGCCAAAGCATGTCCAGCACAGATACCCACCCAGACCTCAAAATCACTAATCACGCAAACACAATAATGCAAACACAGGAGTAGAGGGTGACTCACCCATTGCACAAGGTGGCACACACAGATACAATAACTATGCATTTACACCCCAACAGGACCCTTACCCAGCGTCACCGGACAGGAGATGCCAGACATATCCAGTCCACCCACAGAAGAGGCCCACAGTGATGACAGCAGCTCTGCACACCTGGATCAAGATGACCAGCCCGGCCCACTAGGGACCTCTGGACCGTCGGTTCCCTTGCCACAGTCACAAACCACCACAGACCCTCCCCCCTCAGGAAACACCAGCACAGCACACACCCATCGGGCCCATCCTTCTGTCCCCAGGACACGTCAACCAGCAGTGTGTCCACCACTACAGGCACCCCAGGCAAGCCCACCAACCCAAGACAAAAAGGGACCTGGGGTCACAGGCAGTGGGCACACGGTTCAGGGGACAGAGGCACAGGATAACAGGGAAACTGGGAGGACTGCTGTGCAAGAGGGGGAGGACACACCCAGGAAACCAACTCTCCACGAGGCACTCTCCAACATCATGGGAGCATACCATCATTCCCAGGAGACCATAGGCACGGTACTGGCCAAGTTTCAGGAGACCCAGCGGCAAGAGGGGGAGGACTCTCCCATACCCAGACACCTATGTCAACTGTGTTGGGACCTTGGGCTCACCTATTAGCCACACACGGTGCCTCTGGAGTTGCCCCATCACATAAGGGATGCTGCTATTCCTCAAAATGTAAGCACCATGCTCGGAGCCAGGATACTTGGCATTCACATGGGAGATGTACTGGTCTGCCAAACACACCATCTGCACACTGGGAGGACTGCTGTGCAAGAGGGGGAGGACACACCCAGGAAACTCTCCACAAGGCACTCTCCAACATCATGGGAGCATACCATCATTCCCAGGAGACCATGGGCACGGTACTGGCCAAGTTTCAGGAGACCCAGCGGCTGCTGGAGGAACACTACCTGGGGATCAGGGAGGACTTGAAGTCCATCAACATCACCCTGGTCACCATTGCAGGGGTGCTGGCAGACCTGGCCAACACCATGAGGGAGAGAGTGGCACACAAACGGGCCCCTGACACTCCACCTCCTCCAGCGCTAGTGGACAGGAGGTCCCATCACAGAACCAACAGGCCACCAGCACCCACCCCCTGCAGAAGGAGAATCAGCCCGCAAACGGTCCCTGAGATCCAGGCACAAGACAGAGAACATTGCCAAGACCCCTGCCAGGAAATAACACTCTCCTGATTGTCACCCTTTTGTCCCACTTTGTCACCCTGACAACTTTGAACTGCCATTACTCCACTTCCTATGCCCCCTTGGACAATGCACCTGTGAGACCAAGAGACTGGACTCTACCATGGACATTCCTCCACCATCACCCCAGCCCATTGCACACCCCCTTCCACTTATTTGCACAGAAATAAACACCCTTGAATCACAAATCAATCTGGAGTCAGTCTGTACTTTCACAAATGTGTAATTGCAACCTCTCAGAAATATAGCAATGTCAATGTTCATGTTCACATACCAATGTTAGACAGTTGTTGGGCAGCAGTAAACATAGCAGAAGGCAGGAAGTGGGACCCAGATCTGTGAAATGGAAAGCCAAAGTGACATGTCAGGGTCCATACACTGAGGTAAAAAGGCAGATTTATGCAATGTCCTACAGTAGTATGATATGAGAGAAGCAGTGCCATCCTCTTACTCGTGTCTTACTGGAAGTATTGCATGATGATGTTGTTTCGGTTGTCTATATCTTCTTTTTCTGTCTCCTCTTCTTCACTGTCCACAGGCTCCACAGCTGCCACAAGACCAAAATCAGGCCCATTCTTCTGCAGAAAAGGCACCTGGCGTCGCAAAGCCAGGTTGTGCAATATACAGCATGCCACGATGACCTGGCACACCTTCTTCGGTCAGTAGTATAGGGAGCCACCTGTCAGATGGAGGCACCGGAATCTGGCCTTTAGGAGGCCGAAGGTGCACTCTATTATTCTCCTAGTTTGCCCATGTGCCTCACTGTAGCATTCCTCTGCCCTTGTCCTGGGATTCCTCATTGGGGTCAGTATCCATGACAGGTTGGGGTAACCAGAGTCACCTGCAAATATCGAAGGACAACTGTTAGACATCCTCCAACCCTTAGGGACTCTCCCATACCCAGACACCTATGTCAACTGTGTTGGGACCTTGGGCTCACCTATTAGCCACACACGGTGCCTCTGGAGTTGCCCCATCACATAAGGGATGCTGCTATTCCTCAAAATGTAAGCACCATGCACGGAGCCAGGATACTTGGCATTCACATGGGAGATGTACTGGTCTGCCAAACACACCATCTGCACATTCATAGAATGGTAGCTTTTGCGGTTTCTGTACACCTGTTCATTACTGCGGGGGGGGGACAAATGCCACATGTGTACCATCAATGGCACTAATGATGTTGGGGATATGTCCCAGGCTATAGAAGTCACCTTTCACTGTGGGAAAATCCTCCACCTGAAGGAAAACGATGTAGCTGCGCATGTGTTTCAGCAGGACAGACAACACTCTGGACAACATGTTAGAGAACATTGGCTGTGACATCCCTGATGCCATGGCCACTGTTGCCTGAAAGGACCCACTGGCCAGGAAACGGAGTACTGACAGGACCTGCACTAGAAGGGGTAGAGGGCATCACAGCAGCCACCAGGGGGTGAGTACAGTCTCATTCAGCTGACTCTGCGCACTTAATGAGGTTTCTGGGTGGGGGAAGTGGGCTGTGGGTTCCCCTAGGCCAGGGCAGACGCGCCAAGGTAGAGCCATTGTTTTGCAGGCTCAGTGCCACTCCAACTACACCTAGTCAGGCTCCGGTAGGCTCCAGATGTGCATCAAATGGGACTAGGCAGAGTCCCCCATGGGCATGTGCTTTTCCCCTGAACTGTTAGTGCATGGGCTAGTGCATAGGGCTGCTCCCTGTGTGTTGTGTCTGCCAACGGTATTGGTGTTGCAGGCATTGACCATGTGTCTCTTCTGTCTTTCCTCCCCCTATTGTTTTGTCACCCTGTCCTCGTGTGCATTAGCATCATCTGGGATAGGAGCATTGGCACCGGAGCAGGAGTGATTGCAACCCACATGGCCCTGGAGGGTGAATTTACGGAGTCTGGAGGCACCAGTGGGACGGGGGGCAAGGGGAGCTCCACGACGGGGACAGGAGGAGACACCAGCGACAGCGACTCCTCTTCTGATGGGAGCTCGCTTGCGGTGGCGGGCACCTCTGTGCCCACCGCTCCAACAGGTACAGCCACCACCCCCCCCTACCAGCACCACCCTCCCAGCAGCCCCTCAGCGTGTTTCCTGTGCCCGCTCACCCAGGAGGGTGGGCATCTCCTTCGCCCCAGGCACCTCAGGCCCTGCCCCAGTCAGTCCTGCTGCCCTCAGTGAGGAGGCTATTGACCTCCTGAGATCCTTCACTGCTGGGCAATCAACCATTTTGAATGCCATCCAGGGTGTTGAGAGGCATTTGCAGCAAACAAATGCATACCTGGAGGGCATTCATTCTGGCGTGGCAGCCCAACAGAGAGCATTTCAGGCTCTGGCCTCAGCTCTGATGGCAGCCATTGTCGCTGTGTCCAGCCTCCCCCCTCCAACTTCCACTACCCAGACCCAATCCCCTCTACCTCAGCCTATCCCAAGCACACCATCAGACCAGCATGCACACTCATCAACACACAAGAGTGGACATGGCAAACATAAGCACCACACATCCCACAGGCACTCACACAAGCACCATTCCCATGCAGACACACCAACATCCCCTGTCTCCACTGTGTCCCCCTCCTCCACGTCCTCCTCCTCCCTCCTTGTCTCGTCTCCACTCACACCTGCATGCACTACATCCTCAGCCACTACCTCCATCACCAGCACGCCCATCACCACACTCCGCTCACGTGCGATCACCACCCCCACTACCATGCACACGGTCTCTGTGTCCTCTCCCAGTGTGCCTGTGAGCCTTCCTCCCAAAGTACACAAACGCAGGCACACACCCACTCAACAGCCATCCACCTCACAACAGCCTCCAGCCCATGCACCTTCACCCAAATTCAGCAGACATACACCTCCTACAACCACTACCTCTTCCTCCACTCCCAAACCCCCTCCATCTTCACGTCCCAGTGTGTCTAAAAAACTTTTCCTGGCTAACATTGACCTCTTGCCCACACCTCCCCCGTCCTTCCCCTAGTGCCAGGATGTCCAGATCCCAGCCCAGCACCTCAGCCACCAAATCCTCCAGCACTGTGGTCCCTGCAAGTCCTGCCCATCAGGGCTGCCAGTGTGCCACCTAGCGAGGCCAAGGATCAGCCCATTCCGCCACCTGCCAAGGTGAAGAAGGGGCCCACATGCCGTAGGGAAAAACCTCACCAACCACCCAGCAAGGCCTCCTCCAAGCCAAAAGGGGACAGTGCCGAGGTCCCAGCAGCGACTTCCAAGGTGGGGAAGGGAAACAAGGCTAAAGGGAAGTCAGCACAGGGCACGGAGCCTCCGGCTGAGGGACTGGTGTCACCCCTTCTGGCAAACAGAGCAGCAACCTGTACGGCGGTGGACACCGCCACCTGCATGTCTGCTGCCCCAGCAAATGTCCCCAGCATCATCCCCAGTGGGCAACCGTCCGAGGCTGCAGAACACGTCCTGGTGTCTCCCTCCACAAGTGCTGACACATGCACCACCTGCAGCATCTCCGCCACAGACACCACCGCAACCACTGCCACCAGCCTCGTGACATGCACAGACAGTGACACCACAGCCGACATGGACAACGTTCCCAGTGGACAGCAATCTGAGGCTGCAGGAGACGTCCTGGACCCTGCACAGCATAAATGAGGCACCACAACCAGCACTGTTAGTACCAGCAGTTGGCAGGCAAAGTCGCAGCAGGGTGGAGTGTGTCTCTGACTCCATGGAGTATCATGCTACCTGTTCCCAGGCAATCTCGTGGCATACACACCCAGGTGAGGGAATGGGACCTGCCACACAGCATGTGCAGCACTCTGGGCACTAAACCCCCTCCAAAACCAGTGGAGAGATACATCCACTACCCCAGTCCTTGGCAGGATGAAGCACTCTGAGCACTAAACCCCTTCCATAACCAGTGGAGAACAGCATCCATTACCCCAGTCCTTGGCAGGATGAAGCACTCTGGGCACACAGCCCCCTCCAGAACCAGTGGAGAACAGCATTCCCTACCCCAGTCCTTGGCAGGATGAAGCACTCTGGGCACTAAGCCCCCTCCAGAACCAGTGGAACATGTCACACACTTGAGAGACTGTGGCTTTGCACTCCCCAGGATAAAGCAGTGGGCAACCCACCCACTTGAGAGACTGTGGCTTTGCACTCCCCAGGACCAAACAGTGAGCATGAAGCCCCCTCGTGGAGCAGTGGCGTCGTCCCTTCATCCGGCTGAGGTGCCCCCCCTCTTACCCCGGAGGTGCCTGTTTATTTTCGACCTGATGCCCCAGCAGTGTTCTCTCCGTTTAGAGTCAGGTATCATGTGTGGGCTTGGCCCATGATTTTTGGCCCAGTGGACCACGGACATTTGCAAAGGACAATGTACAACCTTATGTACATATTGTATATTTTTTAAATACTGTTTTTTGAATCTTTACGTATATCTGACTATTCCTAAAATCTCACTGTTTAACTCAATTCCTTTTGTCCTTGCGTTCTTCCAAGGGGTTACGGGGTGTATGTGTAATGATGCTGCATGTGTTTGTGTGTATGGTGTTGTGGGTGAGGGTGGGGTGGGGGTGTTGCGTGTGTGTGTCACTCTCTTCCCCCCCCCCCTGTGTGCTAGGTGCAGTACTCACCGTGGTCGTTGCCGCCGTCTTTGCTGCTCCTTGTAGAAGAGGAGGTAAACCAACATTGGTAGCACCTGTAACTTGGGCTCCAAGGCGACCTGGTTCCTTGTAGGGTGTTGAGAGGTGAGTGGTTTCCGTTCCAAAGACTGTTTCCGCCGTGCTTTTGATGGCGTTGGTACCGCCCCGGAAAAGGTGGCGCATTGGTGCCTTGTAATACAGTGGGTGGTACATTGTGTTCCGCCTGTCAGTTGACGGTTACTGCTGAGGTGTTTGTTTCTACCGCCGTGGCGGTCGGAGTGTTAAAGTGGCTGTCTGTGTTGGACGTTTCCGCCATGGTCATGATTCAATTTTTTTACCTCTGGCCTGTTGGCGTTCTTACCGCCGCTTTAACACCGAACGCCAGGGTTGGAATGAGGGCCATAGGGAGCTACAGCAATATAATTATCTGCAACAAATTATATGTCCATATTTGCATTCCACATCTTTAGAATACCAGGCTTGTAGTCGTTTATATATTTCAAAGCTTCTGTTCTTCTGATGTTGTATGTATTTTTCTGTGATTTCTGTGACAAGATGTGTCTCACTGCAGACAGAAAACTATTCACTCTTCCTTCTGAGATAACAGGGCATGGAAATACAAAATGACATTGTATATAAAATATTTCATTTGATCTAGATTTTTGATAGCAGTATTTACCACACCTGCCATTTTTGAAACCTAAGAACTTGTTGACTTGATCCCTTGTCAGAAGTTTCTTTTAGGATGGCGCATGTTACATACTGTTCTATAAAAGACAAGACATATTCATCACTGTCTGTTCCAAACTTTGGGGCATCTTTTACCCAGAACATCATGTGAATATGCGGAGCACCTCTAGCCTGGTACTCTTTGCACCAAAATAAATCAGTCACTTTGCCAAGAGGTGGATTATATTTATTGAAGAAGAAAGCCATAATTTCTTGAAATCTATGATTAAAATACCTGCAAACATTTGAAGGGTCCAATGAACAGAATTCTCCTGGTGTCTTCAGATTGATGTATTTTATGCTTGAGTTTGCTTCTTGTGAAAATTCAAGCAGGCTATTCCATGCATACTCTGCAAAACCAAGTGAGAGAAACCAAGAAGCTGATCCTTGGTTTCTCAACATATATTTCTACTCACGGTGATGACGATACCAATACTTATTGGTTCCATGTTGACAGGCCATCATAGTAATCAAGTTGTATTTCAGGTCTTCATCTTTTCCATGAACTTTATCAAACTCTGCACATTTGCTCCTGTTTTGAGAATATGATTTACTGCATAAGATAAGCCAGACAAGTTGCTCTGAAATTGTAGGTGAAACATATAAGGAATATACTGGCAAAAATGAGGGTCCTCTGAATATAGTCTAGTTGATCTCTATTTGGCTGCTGGTATCTGAGGAGGCTGGTTATCATAGCTACCACCTATTCCAGTAGGAAGCAGATGTGGAAAACAAGAAGCTTCAAAGCTTTTCTCCCAGACACTTAATGGAACTCCTTTTGCTGTTTTTTCTTTACTATAGCTACTTTTGCCATATCTTTCTACTCTTGGTAGGCACACCATTGACTAGAATTACAAGTCCTTCTTCCAAATCTCTTTGCACACCTACAGTTTCAACATTCTGCTTAAAATCGAATGGTAAATACACTACTTTACCTCTTAGACCTTTCTTGAGCTCAATTGGAGTAACGTTCCTGTCTATAGCTGTTTTGCTTTCACTAATGACCGAGCTGACAAACATTTCTGGAATGCACTTCTTAGTTTAAAGAAGACATTTATTATCACTTCACCACAAGGTTCCTGAGAAAGGAGATTAGTAGGTTGGAGGCACATGTTTAAAAATAGTCACAGCAATGAAAGGAAAATATATCAAAGTGATTCTCAACTGCAATGTACACAGCAAATATATGTGATTATACTATAGCATAATTGCAAAGCAAAAAATAAGTCAAAATTCATCACTGTAGGGCCTGCCACTGCTCTTCATCTTTCTTATGCCAGCAAGTTGATGACCCCTATTCAACTGCGAGAAAGAGTTTTCCACCCTCACGGGACAAATGTCTGCGTCAGGCATTTGACTTCCAATCCTGACTGAAGTCTTGGAAAATTCCCCTCGCTGCTGCCCAGGAACACCTTTTATAGATTAAATAATCATGGGAAAAAAGCCTTCTGAAAGGCCCTTCCCTCTCAGATGTGAATTATTAAAAAATGCTGGCTTGTTTAGGTAAACCTTGACAGGAATGTGTTGAAAGCTGGCCATCGTTTGGAGACAAGCCTTTCAGGGTCAAACTGTTTTCTGCACTAAAGAAAAACACACAATATGCTTTCCTTATCATGCTATCGTGTTTGGTAAGTGCTCATCTGCAATGTCTCAACTGCAATGTCTAACGCCACGATAAAGCCAATAGGCAGCTAAACTGAATACAAAATGTAATGTCTCACGCCACGATAAAGCCAATAGGCAGCTAAACTGAATACAAAATGTAATCTGCAACTGGTGAACATTGAACAACTAATATGCACAGTGGTGAAACACAAAGTCAATGGTCAAACATGGTTATTTTCACTACAATAGCTTGAAGTGAATGTATAGTTTGTATCAGTATACTGTACATTCATAATCATTTAAATCTTGAAGTTCTTGTGGAAAACAAACTAATTCTAACTTGTACACAGCTCTAGCTGGTATTATATTATCCACTCATTAATAATGACAATACTTTAAAATAATGTGTAGAGTGAAAAAAATCTGTGTTATTCCACAAATTATTAGCTGCAAAATCTCGCAACATATCTCTACTCTCTTCTCCAGTTTTTGAAGAGACCATAACATTACAAGTTTGACTTCTGTAGTGAGTGTGTCGACAAAAAATATAAATTAACTCTAGTTCCTCTGAAGAGACTGTGTTAGACTTTTTAATCTTTTCATGAAAGTTATCAACAGAAATGCCTGTTTCCTGTTCTGGTACAAGTGCACTTTCCAAGTGTTCATTTTCTCTTCACTTGTCTTCAGGTCCAAAGAAGCAAAATTGTACATCATCACAAACCTTTTCTACCTCTACCAATGTTCTATGCAAAATAGTTCTATTCATCTCTTGTAAGCAAAGTGCAGAAATCTTCACATGCTAAAGTCTCCTAACTAAAGTTTGCATTCATGAGTGGTACACAGATAACATTCTAAAATGATAAAAGGTGCTTTGGCACACTTTCTTTAATAAACATGCTAGAGAATGTCGCTGTAGATTTGTATATATTCTTACTTTGCACGGATCTAATCCTTGCACAGTGGCAATCTTCTGTTTAAGACGTTTGCATGGAAAGACATAGAAAATTTCTCTCTAAGTCAATTAATTGCTGGTGAATACTACAAATACTGACACATTTCCACTTATACGCAGGGGCTTGTGTACACCTTCCTCATTCTCAATAGGAAAACCATCTTTCATCTCATAACAATGTCCAGATTTATCAACTGCATGTACTAGTCCGTTCTCTTGCAAATAGCTCTCTTCATTGAAGAAAGGCTCAGTACTAGAAGTATGACTCCATTCACCCCTAAAACTTTGCAAACGTTAGCTCTGTTTATCAGTCTTTCCTCTGGCTTTTTCTCTTCATATTCAATAATATTTTGTCTAGTGTCTTCATCCGGTTAACAATCAAAATAAATAGCTTCCTCTTCAGAGCAAATTCCTTATCACCTATCCCCTCAACACTTTCCTTTTGTTTAACAGCTGCTCTCCTTCTTTTATACTTCTTCATACCTCTCATTAGATTCTGGATTACTCTGCAACTGAACATTCTAACTCCTATTTCCTTAACCCGTTTTTTTTCTTCTGGTTAATCTCTGTGTCTCATTATAGTATTTTTTATTTGTCACATATTATAATTTTACTCTTTCTTAGTTAATGTCAAACTTGGTCTCTTATGCACTTCATTTTGCTGTCTTTCAAGTTGATAGTAGACGTTTTTAAGAAATGTCTTTGTTCTCTTACCAGCAGCTCTTTTTTCTTTCACTAGTTTTTCTGAATGCTGCCCCTTTTGTTTTTCAGTTGTGAGCAGATAGTATTGTTGTCTCTGTTTCCTTCTTCACTGCCTTTTGAATGTCACTGTAAGTGTATGTAATTAAGAAGAATTTGACATCTAAAAAGAAAATAAAAAAATACATTTTCCTTTTAATTATATACTTTCACATTAAACATTTTCAATACCTACATACTAATGTCATGGAAAAAATCTCAATGCCTCTGTTACATAATAGAGGGTTAAGCCAGTGTGTCTGTGATTGCCTTTCATGGTACTGCATACATAATGGTTATTCAATACATACTTGAATGTATTAATCTTTCTGTAGCTGTTGGACTACGTCTCATGAAGCTGCAATCTTTTTTATCAACATGTATCTCATTTAAGTTGTCTCATTATAATATCAAAAACATTGTTCTATTAAATTTGAAATGTATATTTCTGTCTCTTTCAAAATGACTTATAGAGGCCAACTTGAGTTAGGCACTGACAGAGCACAGCCTATGCACTAGTAGGCCTCACCCATGGTTAAATCAGTTTGCGCTTAGATACATGAAAAGATTGTCTCCGTATTTACCTGTATATCTGAGTGAATGTAGGTGTGCACATGTAGCAGTACCATGAGATGTTTTAGTAAATCTGCTGGTATGTGACTACCTGTTTTAGTACCTGTATGGCTATATAAATGTGTATGGAAGTGGCTGAACAAATCCTTCAGTGCCTGTGTTAGGGAACACCGGAGTATTTAAGTGTTTCTGCAATTGCCTTTGATAAAGCTGCACATATAAGTTCTTTCAGAGTATGTGAGCGATTGTAGAAATGTCTTTCTCGCTCTCTCACTGGCCAAGACACAGCATCCCAGCCTGGGAAATATGTGTCAGTTTCTTGTTGAATGGTATACTCCATACTCCATGGTATACTTGGAATAGGGGTCTGCAACTGCATAAGTACGTTTCTAAAACTGAAAACTATGTTTCTTAATCACTTAAGCACTTTTCACTATCCTTGATGACATACATACAGCACATTATGCAGTCTAAATATTTCAACTAATACAGGAGTTTGATACTTGAGAAAGGGATTTTACAGGCTAACTTCAGTGGCTAGTGACAGAGCACAGACAGGCTCTCCACTAGCAGGCCTCACTTATGATTACAACAGTATTTGTCTTCATAAATGACTAGATTTTGTCAGTACTTGCCTATACAACTGACTAAATATAGGGGTTCACCTGTATTAGTGCAAGCAGATGTTTTATTTCAATTTCCAGTGTCAGTATATGTTCTCATACCTGTATATCTGTATAAATGTGTGTAGGAAAGTACCATCTTGCCTGGCATGTTACCCCCATTTTTCACTGTATATATGTTGTTTTAGTTGTATGTGTCACTGGGACCCTGCCAGCCAGGGCCCCAGTGCTCAGAAGTGTGCCTGAATGTGTTACCTGTGTTATGACTAACTGTCTCACTGAGGCTCTGCTAATCAGAACCTCAGTGGTTATGCTCTCTCATTTCTTTCAAATTGTCACTAACAGGCTAGTGACCAATTTTACCAATTTATATTGGCTTACTGGAACACCCTTATATTTCCCTAGTATATGGTACTGAGGTACCCAGGGTATTGGGGTTCCAGGAGATCCCTATGGGCTGCAGCATTTCTTTTGCCACCCATAGGGAGCTCTGACAATTCTTACACAGGCCTGCCACTGCAGCCTGAGTGAAATAACGTCCACGTTATTTCATAGCCATTTTACACTGCACTTAAGTAACTTATAAGTCACCTATATGTCTAACCTTTACCTGGTAAAGGTTGGGTGCTAAGTTACTTAGTGTGTGGGCACCCTGGCACTAGCCAAGGTGCCCCCACATTGTTCAGGGCCAATTCCCCGGACTTTGTGAGTGCGGGGACACCATTACACGCGTGCACTGCATATAGGTCACTACCTATATGTAGCTTCACAATGGTAACTCCGAATATGGCCATGTAACATGTCTATGATCATGGAATTGCCCCCTCTATACCATCCTGGCATAGTTGGCACAATCCCATGATCCCAGTGGTCTGTAGCACAGACCCTGGTATTGCCAAACTGCCTTTCCAGGGGTTTCACTGCAGCTGCTGCCAACCCCTCAGACAGGCTTCTGCCCTCCTGTGGTCCAGCCAGGCCTGGCCCAGGATGGCAGAACAAAGGACTTCCTCTGAGAGAGGGTGTTACACCCTCTCCCTTTGGAAAATGGTGTGAAGGCAGGGGAGGAGTAGCCTCCCCCAGCCTCTGGAAATGCTTTCATGGGCACATTTGGTGCCCATTTCTGCATAAGCCAGTCTACACCGGTTCAGGGACCCCTTAGCCCTGCTCTGGCGTGAAACTGGACAAAGGAAAGGGGAGTGACCACTCCCCTGACCTGTACCTCCCCTGGGAGGTGCCCAGAGCTCCTCCAGTGTGCTCCAGACCTCTGCCATCTTGGAAACAGAGGTGCTGCTGGCACACTGGACTGCTCTGAGTGGCCAGTGCCACCAGGTGACGTCAGAGACTCCTTCTGATAGGCTCCTTCAGGTGTTGCTAGCCTATCCTCTCTCCTAGGTAGCCAAACCCTCTTTTCTGGCTATTTAGGGTCTCTGTCTCTTGGGATTCCTTAGATAATGAATGAAAGAGCTCATCCGAGTTCCTCTGCATCTCTCTCTTCACCTTCTGCCAAGGAATCGACTGCTGACCGCGCTGGAAGCCTGCAAAACTGCAACATAGTAGCAAAGACGACTACTGCAACTCTGTAACGCTGATCCAGCCGCCTTCTCGACTGCTTTCCTGGTGGTGCATGCTGTGGGGGTAGTCTGCCTCCTCTCTGCACTAGAATCTCCGAAGAAATCTCCCGTGGGTCGACGGAATCGTCCCCCTGCAACCGCAGGCACCAAAGAACTGCATCACCGGTACCTTGGGTCTCCTCTCAGCACGACGAGCGAGGTCCCTTGAATCCAGCAACTCTGTCCAAGTGACTCCCACAGTCCAGTGACTCTTCAGTCCAAGTTTGGTGGAGGTAAGTCCTTGCCTCCCCACGCCAGACTGCATTGCTGGGAACCGCGACTTTTGCAGCTACTTGGGCCTCCATGCACTTCCGGCGGAAATCCTTTGTGCACAGTCCAGCCTGGGTCCACGGCACTCTAACCTGCATTGCACGACCTCCTAAGTTGTTCTCCGGTGACGTGGGACTCCTTTGTGCGACTTTGGGTGAGCACCGTGTCACGCATCCTTGTAGTGCCTGTTTCTGGTACTTCTGCGGGTGCTGCCTGCTGCTGAGAGGGCTCCTTGTCTTGCTCGACGCCCCCTCTGTCCCCAGACGCAATTGGCGACATCCTGGTCCCTCCTGGGCCACAGCAGCATCCAAAAACCCTTACCGCACGATTTGCAGCTAGCAAGGCTTGTTGGCGGTTTTTCGGCGGGAAAACACTTCTGCACGACTCTCCACGGCGTGTGGGATCTGTCCTCCAAAGGGGAAGTCTCTAGCCCTTGTTGTTCTTGCAGAAACCTATGCTTCTACTGTCCAGTAGCAGCATCTTTGCACCCACAGCTGGCATTTCCTGGGCATCTGCCCATCTCCGACTTACTTGTGACTTTTGGACTTGGTCCCCTTGCTCCACAGGTACCCTCGACTGGAAATCCATCATTGTTGCATTGCTGGTTTGTGTCTTTCCTGCAGAATTCCCCTATCACGACTTCTATGTCCTTTGGGGAACTTTAGTGCACTTTGCACTCACTTTTCAGGGTCTTGGGGTGGGCTATTTTTCTAACCCTTACTATTTTCTAATAGTCCCAGCGACCCTCTATAAGGTCACATAGGTTTGGGGTCCATTCGTGGTTCGCATTCCACTTTTGGAGTATATGGTTTGTGTTGCCCCTATCCCTATGTGTCCCCATTGCATCATATTGTAACTATACATTGTTTGCACTGTTTTCTAATATTATTACTGCATATTTTGGTATTGTGTACATATATCTTGTGTATATTTGCTATCCTCATACTGAGGGTACTTACTGAGATACTTTTGGCATATTGTCATAAAAATAAAGTACCTTTATTTTTAGTATATCTGTGTATTGTGTTTTCTTATGATATTGTGCATATGACACTTGTGGTACTGTAGGAGCTTCACTCGTCTCCTAGATCAGCCTAAGCTGCTCTGCTAAGCTACCATTATCTATCAGCCTATGCTGCTAGACACCCTATACACTAATAAGGGATAACTGGGCCTGGTGCAAGGTGCAAGTACCCCTTGGTACTCACTACAAGCCAGTCCAGTCTCCTACTATGTGTATTTAAGTGGCTGAACATATACCTGAGTGGCTGTGTTAACAATGGACAGGTATGTGACTCTGTCTACCACTACCTTTGATAATGCTGCATATATAAGTGCTTTCTGACTATGTGAGTGATTGTAGATGTGTCTTTGTTGGTCTGTGAGTGACTGAGACACAGGGTCAATGTTTTGGAAAGATGGATGTCAATTTCTTGATGAGTGGTATACTCTACATAGCACTTGGGTTAGGGATCTGCAAGTTAATATGTTAATTTCTAAAACTGAAAAAAATGTTTCTTAACCACTTTGAGTAGTGAACGACAGAGGACACAAACACTCTTTACTAGTAGGCCTCAGTCTTCATTAAAGCATTATTTCTCTGAAAACATTTTGTCACAATTTGCCTATCTATCTGACAAAATATAGCTATGCAGCTACACTAGTCCCATCAGATACTTAATACTACTGCAAGTATGTCTTGCCTCCTTTGGTACCTGTATGACCCCGTAAATGTCTACTTAAGTGCATGAAACAATACATGCTTTCCTGTATTCGAGACTACAGGGACATGTGAGTGTATCTGCAATTGCCTTTGATAGGGCTCCATATATAAAGTAGGTATCTGCTTGTAGTAATCTCGGGAAATGTTTTAGTACATATGTCAGTATGAGACTGCCTATTTTAGTAACTGTATGACTGTCTAAATCTGTATATAAGTGGTGATAAAAATCTCAGTGCCTCTGTTACATAATAGAGGGTTAAGCCAGTGTGTCTGTGATTGCCTTTCATGGTACTGCATACATAATGGTTATTCAATACATACTTGAATGTATTAATCTTTCTGTAGCTGTTGGACTACGTCTCATGAAGGTGCTATCTTTTTTATCAACATGTATCTCATTTACTTTATGGGTAGCATGCTGTAAGGAGTACTTTGCATAGAGTCCTGCTCACGCATGAATATCAGACATGAGTAATATCTACTTGAACATGATTATATATGTCATGACAGTCTGGCAGTGTAAGACCATAAACACCATCTCCACTAGCAGATAATATATGGCATGACAACCTGGCAGTGTCAGACCATAAACACCATCTCCACTAGCAGACTAAGCTACATGTACAGACTACAGCTAGGAGGCTTTAATTACATATCTCACTCAGTATTACTTTGAAAAACATGTTGCCATCTAAGCACCTAGAAAACTACTCTATAATTTATTAATAGCGACCCTAGCAGATTTCTAACACATATAAGTCAACTTTCAGAGATCAATGCTTCACTTACACCAACAATAAATGTATTTCCATTGTAATCCTGAGTATTGTACTTCTTTTCTAACATGGAAGAAATTGGACTGCAATTCCCATACTTCTAAGAAATATATTCTTTCTAAACAGCACATCATATAGATACATATAAATTTGTCATATCTTGTAATGCATTGTGAAGTTTAGGTTGAAGACTTAGGCCCTCATTATGACATTGGCGGTAAGTCCCACTTACCGCCATGCCGACTGCCGCCACCATACCGCTGCCGCAGTGGTTTCCCGCTACCCATATTATGACCCACGCAAAGCAATCCATCACAATACAGACACACACACAAGTCCACCAGCCCAAAGGTCCCAAAGGTCAGTGATAAACTGGTGGTATCCAAACCCAGACCGTTACGCCAACAGAACTACGCCCACTGCATTATGACCCACGAATCACAGCGGCAGACATTCAACTGCGGTAAACCATTGGAGTTACATACCGCTGTGCTCAAAATACACACACACTAACAAACACTAACAAAACAACACTACATTTGACAATTCAAACTACACACACCTGACACACATACATACACCACACCCACACCACTATAAAACACACACACACATTACCCACAACCCTTTACAACTCAAATAAATTGTCAACTGAGAGAGAGACACACCAAGAGCACCCACAGAACCAGAGCCACAGAACACCATCACCCATACACCATCCACGCACCTTACAGCACACACCCCAACACACCACCCCATACACCCTCACACACACCACACACACTACACCCATGGCACCACAGAGACACCCCAGGTTCTCAGAGGAGGAGCTAAGGGACATGGTGGAGGAAATCATCTGGGTAGAGCCACAGCTATTCGGATCACAGGTGCAGCAGACATTCCATTGCTAGGAAGATGGAGCTATGGCGGAGAATTGTGGACAGGGTCAACGCCGTGGGGCAGCACCCCAGAACAAGTGATGACATCAGGAAGAGGTGGAACGACCTACAGTGGAAGGTGCGTTCCATGGTAGCAAGACACCAGATAGCTGTACAGAGGACTGACGGTGGACCCCCAGCTCCTCCCCTACAACTAACAACATGGGAGGAGCAAGTCTGGGCAATACTGCATACTGAGGGCCTGGCAGGAGTAGCAGGAGGACTGGACTCTGGTAAGTCAAATCGCTATTACTATCAACCCCCCACCTACATGCCATCACATACCCCCACCCCTACCCTCACCCCTATCACTCCACCACCTCACATAAACCCTACCATCACAACCCACCCATCCCAATACCAAGCTCTGCATGCACCACCAATGCATGGACATCACTCACAGCCCTGTACATTAGAGAGAATCACCTAGCCCACAAAATAACTACTCACACAAGGCAAAGCTGACAGGGCAATCACAACCATACAGGGCAACACACCCATACACAAGATGTAACACGCAGAAACAATAACACTGCATTATATCCCCACAGGTCCCCCACACAACGTCACTGGAGAGGAGGTGCCAGCAACATCCAGTCCCCCCACAGAAGAGGCGCACAGTGATGACAGCACCTCTGGTCGGCTGGATCTGGATGACCAACCTAGCCCATCAGGGATCTCTGGACAGTCGGTTACCCAGGCACAGTCCCATACCACCACAGAGCCCCCCCCCTCAGGAAACACCACCACAGCACCCACCCAGTGGTACCATACCTCTGTCCCCAGGACACGTCAATCAGCAGTGTGTCCACCACTACAGGGACCCCAGGCAACCCCACAAACACAGGACGATCATGGACCTGGGGTCCGTGGCAGTGGGCACACGGTTCAGGGGACAGAGGCAGATACTGGACAAGTTGCAGGAGACCCAGCGGCTGTAAAAGGGACAGTACCTCACGATCAGGGAGGACCTGAAAGACATCCACACCACCCTGGTCACCATTACAGGGGTGCTGGCAGACATGGCCAACACCATGAGGGAGGCAGTGGCACACCACCGGGTCCCTGACATTAGCCACACCGATCAACAGCTCTCATTCTCCGCTGCCGCTAGTAGACAGGAGGCCCTGCCACTGGAACAATAGGCCACCAGCACCCCTCCCACTGCAGAAGGAGAACCACTCCGCTAACGGTCTCTGCGATCCAGGCAGAAGCCAGAGAACATTGCCAAGACCCCCTCCAGGAAATAAGACTCTCCTGATTGTTACCCTTGTGTCCCACTCTGTTACCCTGTCCACCTTGAACTGCCATTGCTCCCCTTCCTATGCCCCCTTGGACAATGCACCTGTGATACAAATAGACTGGACTCTATCCTGGACTTTGCTCCACCATCACCCCAACCCATTGCACATACCCCTCTACTTATTAGCACTTAAATAAACACCCTTTCTAAAAATACAAGTATGGAGTATGTATTCGTTTAACTAGATTTAAACACTGCAATACAACTGTACAGTAATGTGTACATAGGAATGACCTGTAGTTGGCTGCAGTCAACACACCAGGGACCAGAGTGGGGCACAGATATCTGAAAATAGAGATGCCAAAGGGTACAGTGAGTGGCCATAGAATTTGGTGAATCTGCCTGCCATGTACAATGTCAAATACAAAACTGCCTATGCAAAGTGAAGTTACAGTGTCTTACCTGTGTGTCACTGGAAGTACTGTTGTATAATAGCTGTTCTGTTGTCCTCATCCTCTGCCTCCTCATCTTCACTGTCCACAGGGTCCACTACTGCCACACGCCCATCTCCAGCCTCATCCTCCTGCAGAAAAGGCACCTGGCGTCTCAAGGCAAGGTTATGCAACATGCAGCATGCCACGATTATCTGGCAAACCTTCTTGGATTAGTAGTACAGGGCTCCACCTGCTAGATGGAGGCAACAAAAAGTTTTCTTCAGGATGCCGAATGTCCTCTCTATTATTCTCCTTGTTCGCCCATGTGCCTCATTGTAATGTTCCTCTGCCCATGTCCTGGGATTCCTCACAGCGGCCAGTAGCCATGAGAGGTTAGGGTAACCAGAGTCACCTGCAAATATCGAGGGACAACTGTTAGACACACACTTACCCCTAGGGCCCACACCATACCCATACACCAACATCCACTGGGTGGGAACCAGGGTTCACCTATTATCCTCACCCGGTGCCTCTAGAGTTGAGCCATCACATATGGGATGCTGCTATTCCTCAGGATATAGGCATCATGCACAGAGCCAGGATACTTTGCATTGACTGGTCCGCCAGGCACACTATCTGCACATTCATCGATTGAAAGCTCTTTCAATTTCTGAAGACCTGTTCATTTCTAGGGGGGGGAGGGAACAAATGCAATATGTGTACCATCAATAGCCCCAATAATGTTGGGGATATGTCCCATTGCATAGAAGTCAGCTTTCCTTGTAGCCAAATCCTTCACCTGGGGGAAAACAATGTAGCTGCGCATGTGTTTAATCAGGGCAGACAACACTCTGGTCAGCACTATTGAGAACATTGGATGAGACATTCCTGCTGCCAAGCCCACTGTCACTTGGAAGTTGCCAAGAAATGGAGCACAGATAGGACTTGCACAAGAGGGGGGATCCCAGTGGGCTGACGGATAGCAGATATCAGGTCAGGCTCCAATTGGGCACACAACTCTGGGATTGTGGCCCTGTCTGGTCTGTAGGTGAGGATGATGTGCCTGTCCTCCATTGTTGCCAAGTCCACCAGGGGTCTGTACACGGGAGGATGTCTCCATCTCCTATTGATCCACAACGGTTGTAATCTAGGGGGCAAAACGGGGAGCAGCTAGTCAGTATACCACATTTACAAACACTACACTGCATTGCATGTTGTGACTGTAACAGTGTGTTGTTGGATGGGCCCAAATGGTGCCTATGTGTACTGTGACGCAGTTAGGTGCCATGGGCTGCCCCCCCGAAACGGCGCCTGCCTGTCCTGTGTGGATGGACATGTGGAAATGATGTAATGCCGCTGACGTGGTGCGCTGTTGCGGGAGGCGGTCGAGTACCGCCGTGCAACTCCTCATTGGTTGTCATTGGGCCCTATGGGTTACAGTGGCCAATGGTGATGTACGCCGGCGGTGACGGTACGCACCACCGCGGACATGACTGCCATTTTCTATCTGTTCACTCACTTGCTACCTGACCTTCAACAGGAGAGGACCTACACTGCAAGTGCTGCTGTGACCTGTGTCTGGAACCCACCATAGCTCGTGTCACTGGGAAAGGGCCCCTGCCTTCACCGCTGTGGAGTTGGAAACTGGTGGATGGGGTCCTACCCCAGTACCGAATGCTGTATTGGCCTCCAGACCAACAGGTGAGTACACTGTGAGAACGATGCAGGGGCATGGATGCATGGAGTGTTGTGTGTGAGGGCCTCATGTAGGGGGGTGTTGGTGGAAGGGTTCTGGGCAGCGTGCTGCATGTATGGTGGGCAATGTATTTGCGTAAGGGGACGTGAGGGCTATGGTGGTCCATGAGTGTAACAGGCCAGATGGTATGACTGATACCTTTTTCTATGTTTCTTTTTCTGCAGGTCAGCACCCATCAGAAAAAGGTATATGGCGTGCCATCGGCAAGGTACAGCTGCCACCCCGTGCCAGCATCGCCCTTCCAGCAGCCCCTCAGCGAGTTTCCTGTGCACGCTAACCCTGGAGGGTGGGCATCTCCTTCGCCCCAGACACCTCAGACCCTGCCCCAGTTAGCCCTGCTGCCCTGAGTGAGGAGGCTATTGACCTCCTGCGATCCATCTCTGTTGGGCAGTCAACCATAGTGAATGCCATCCAGGGGCTAGCAGCCCATTTGCAAAAAAACTAATGCATTCCTGGAGGGCATTCATTCTGGCATGGCGGCCAACCAGAGATCAATCCAGGCTCTGGCCTCTTCCCTGATGGCAGCCATTGTCCCTGTCTCTAGCCTCCCCTCTCCAACTTCCTCTGCCCACTCCCATTCCCCTCAGCCCCAACCTATCCCAAGCACACAGGCAGACCAGCATGCACCCAAGACAACACACAGGAGTGGCTCAGGCAAACACAAGCACCACACATCATCCCACAGGCACTCACACAAGCACCATCCAGATGCAGACATACCACATTCCACTGCGTCAACTGTGTCCCCCCTCCTCCTCCTCGTCCACCACCCTCCCAGTAACATCTCCACTCACACCTGCATGCACTACATCCTCATCCACTACCCCCATCACCATCACGCCTATCACTACACACTCCTCACTGGCAGTCACCAACCCCACATCCATGCACACGTCCCCTGTGTCCTCTCAAACTGTGTCTGTGCCTCCTCCTCCTAAAGTACACAAATGCAGGCACTCAGACACCCAACAGCCATCCACCTCACAACAGCATCCAGCCTATGCACCTGCACCCAAACACAGCAGACAGACACCACCTACAACCTCTCCCTCTTCCTCCACTTGCAAACCTTCACCCTCTTTCCGCCCAGTGTCCCTAAGAAGCTTTTCCTCTCTGCCGTTGACCTCTTCCCTACCCGTCTCCCCCGTCCTTCACATTGGGCCAGGGAGGTCAGAACCCAGGTGAGCACCCAGTCCATGGCCACAGTAGTGTCAACAGCTACTGCAGATGGGAGAGGCTTGAGGGAACCATCCATCAGCACTGACAGTGTGCCTGCACCAGCTGCCAAGGCGAAGGGCAAGGAGGCACCACCAGCTGCCAAGGGGAAGGGGAAGGGGCCTGCACCTGCAGGAAGGACAGGAGGCCTGGTGCTGGGACTGATTCTGAGTCCCCACCACCAACCATGGTGGTTCAGCCATCCGAGGCTGCAGGGGAAGGGCTGGAGCCTCCCTCCACCACTGGCATCCCTGACACCAGCAACGCCACCAGCACCGCCACCAGTACCACTGCCAGCAGCAGCAGCCCCAGTAGGCAGCCGTCCAAGGCTGCAGGGGAAGGGCTGGAGCCTCCCCCCACCACTGGCATCCGTGACACCAGCACTGCCACCAGCAATGCCACCAGCACCACTGCCAGCAGCAGCGGCCCCTTTGGGCAGCTGTCTGAGGCTGCAGGGGAAGGGCTGGCGTCTCCCCCCACCACTGCCTGCACTGCCACCAGCACCACTGCGAGCAGCAGCAGCCCCAGTGGGCAGCCGTCCGAGGCTGCAAGGGAATGGCTGGAGCCTCCCCCCACCACTGGCATTCTCGACACCAGCACCTCTGCCACTACTGAGCAGCCATCACCGCCGGTGAGCAGTGTGTAGTCCTGCCTCCATGGGCTGTAGTGCGTCCTGGACCCTGCAAATCTTGTAGGTGTGACACCAAGGTGAGAGACTGTGACCTTGCACTCCCCAAGTCCTGCATCACAGGGCTCAAGGCTCCCTCAAGAACCAGTGAAAGAAGCCATCTACTCATCCCATCCTTGCCAGGATGAAGCACATTGGGCACAAGGCCCCCTCCAGAACCAGTGGAAGAAGCCATCCACTCAACCCATCCTTGCCAAGATGAAGCACACTGGGCACAAAGCCCCTTCCTGAACCAGTGGAAGAAGCCATCCACTCACCCCATCCTTGCCAGGATGAAGCACACTGGGCACAAGGCCCCCTCCAGAACCAGTGGAAGAAGCCATCCACTCACCCCATCCTTGCCAGGATAAAGCACACCAGCACAAGGCCCCTTCTAGAACCAGTGGAGAAGCCATCCACTAGAGAGACTGTAGCTTTGTACTCCCCAGGACCAAGCAGTGAGCAAACCACCCACTTGAGAGACTGTGGCTTTGCACTCCCCAGGACCAAGCAGTGGGCAAACCACTCTCTAGAGAGACTGTGGCTTTGCACTCCCCAGGACATCGCACAGGGCATGTAGCCCCCTCCAGGACCAGTGGTGTTGTACCATCTTCCGGCTGAGGTGCCCCCCATTCCTCATCCCCCTGAGGTGCCTGTGTATTTTCGACCTGATGCCCCTGCAGTGTTCTCTCTGTGTTGTTGCAGGAGTCAAGTGGGGCCTTGGCCTATGTGATGTTGCCCTGTGGCCCACGGACATTGAGGACTGAGCAGTGTCCCTCCATTTGTATATATGTATTTTACCTTATTACACTCACTTTAATCAATTTCTTTTGTCCTTGCATTATTCCTGAGGGGTACGGGTGAATATGTAATGTTACTGCATCTGTTTGTGTGTATGGTGTTGGGGGTGGGGGTGTTGCGTGTGTGTGTCACTCTCTTTTTCCTCCTCCTCCCTTGTGTGCTAGGCGGCAGTACTCACCATGGTCGTCTTCTCCGGCGTTGCTGTTCGTAGTGCATGAGGCGGCATACAAGCATGGGGAAGATGTGCAACTCAGGCTCCATGGCGTTGTGGTTCTTCCTTGAGTCTCCATAGGTGAGTCCCTTGCCTACTGTGTACTGTTTCTGCCGTGCTTTTGATGTCGTTGGTACCGCCCCGGAAAAGGTGGTGGATAGGCCTTGTGTAATACTGTGGGCGGAACATTATCTTCCGCCTGGCTGTTGGCGGTTACCGCCGCAGTGGTCTGTTGCCGGTATTACCGCCGCTTTATCACTGACCGCCAGGGTTGTAATGAGGGCCTTAGTATGAACTTTCTTTCTTACCAATTACAGCATGTACTAAAAGTGCACATTTCAAGTATACAATTGCATGGCAGTATATTCCAAACCAATTCATTTGAAAAACTGGGTTTTTCTAACATATTTAATCAATGAAATCACTCACACTACCACTCATGTATCATCTCAGCTACTTTCAATACAAAACTATGGCGGTCATTCTGACCGCGGCGGGCGGCGGTCGCTGCCCACCATGCGGTCACCGCCGAATGACCGCCCGCGGTCAAAAGACCGCGGCGGCCATTCCAACTTTCCAGGTGGGCCGGCGGGCGACCGCCAAAAGGCCGCCCGCCGGCCCAGCGGGAAAGCCCCTGCAACGAGGAAGCCGGCTCCGAATGGAGCCGGCGTAGTTGCAGGGGTGCGACGGGTGCAGTGGCACCCGTCGCGATTTTCACTGTCTGCTAAGCAGACAGTGAAATTCTTTGTGGGGCCCCCAGGGGCCCCACGACACCCGTTCCCGCCAGCCTGGTTCTGGCAGTGAAAACCGCCAGAAACAGGCTGGCGGGAAGGGGGTCGGAATCCCGCTGCCGCCATGGAGGATTCCCTGGGCCAGGGGAAAACCGGCGGGAAACCGCTGGTTCCCCTTTTCTCACCGCTGCTTTACCGCCGCGGTCAGAATAGCCCAGGAAGCACCGCCAGCCTGTTGGCGGTGCTTCCGCTGCCCTCGGGTTGGAATGAGGGCCTATGTATTTAATACTCTATTTTAACCATTTCACATAGTAATATGTCTATTCCTCATAATTAAATGTAATTCACATACCTGAAAATTCAATTTGTTACTTAAACCCTGTTTTTGCTCGTATTAGATAGATTCATTAGTCTTAGGAATTGTGAAAACTAAGCATAAGAATGGGTCACACTCTTACACATAGCAACGGAAAATGGCACACTTTTGAACTTTGCACTGTGTGATACTGTGGATGAGACCAAATGAAAACAGGCATTTCATATTTTACTTTTGTAAGTCCACTTGTGAATGGTTAGTATGTCTTAAACCTTTCATGCTCTTTTCTAAAGAATCCTAGTATGGTTGGCTTTTTATCCTTAATCGCGAGTAACTCATGAACATCATGACTTATTTGCACAAAAAAGGTGTCCAGAAACATATTTAGCTTGGTAAATGTATGCCTTCAAGATTATAGCACACTTTATTACTAATCCTTCTTAAAAAATAATGAGCACAAACTGTTCAAATTTTTTGAAAGACAGACGTCTCCTTTTTAACACTCTTGCTCCAATACACTCTTAGCACAGTTTCCATAGCTACCCACCACAACCAGTACGTCAGAAGCTCACAGAACATTTTAGAAGGGGCATGCTAGTTACACAAATGAGATACAGCAGATATTGTTCACTGTATAAAATGAAAAGCATATCCAAGTATGCATTGCAATTTGTTATTTTTACCACAACCAATCATAGATCTAGTTACTAATCCATTCTTGACACCATTTATTTTCAGTCACGTGCATATTCACAGCATCCAATAAAATATATATTTTTCTTAAACCAGGAGCACACCTCCATTTTAACTGCCTCCCATTTTAAAAACTGTCTCATTTAGCTACAGCCTTCTCCTGTCTGCTACTACTGTTTCACTTCAAATTTGTTAGAGTAAGGATTGTTGGGAAAAGCTATGTGTTTTTGGCTAGGGAGGCTGCGAGAAAGAGTGGAATTGACAGGGACTTGAGTTTGGCTAATGTGAGTATTAAGTGGATTGAACATAGAGGGTTAAAGTAGAATCAATTATTCCCTTTGGTTGAAAGTATTAGAGATCTCCAATACCCTGACCTCATGATAGTGCACTGTGGTGGTAATGACCTGGGCACACTGACTGGGGTAGGACTGGAAATCTTAATGAAGGATAACTTTGCACAATTGATGACACTTCCCCTCACACTGTCTTGGTATACTACAACATATGCCAAAGGCAGAAATGGAACTGGCCTAATCAATTCTGTCCATAGACTGACAAAGCCAGGAAATAAAACTGTTTCTTCATTCCTAAGAGACCATAACATGGGCTGTATATACAATTACAATCTATGCTTTCACATGCATGGCATATATAGAAGTGACGGTATCCATTTCACAGATGAGGGTAACAGAAGTTTTCTTTCTAACCTGAAACTCTGTATCTGATCTTGCATGTAGCTATCACTTACTTAAAATGAACTCAAAGGTTCTTCTCAGAGCCAACCTATTGCCCAAAATGATTGTTCCTTTTCTATATAAACGTTGTAATTTTGTTTTCACAATAATCGTGACAACCCCAGACAGTTGTGAAATATTCGCAAACACGCAAATCAAAAGCAGACTTTCAATACGCACCAGCACGTTCAATATTTCAAACTATGTATATGAAATATTTTCTATTTCTACACCACACTACAAAGGAAACCTTCAAGATAACTCTCTAAACTCATTTATGACTGTCTGATTGTGTCTGCCACTGTATGTAACAGATATTGACTGGGTCTGTCATTCACTGTATAACTCTCTCACAACATCTTCCAGTGAGTGTGATAAAGTTAGTCCAAGGAAGCCTCTGAGTGATTACATGACTGTCTCATTTATTCTGTGAATAACTGCATCAATGTCTCACCTACATCTGTGAGTAAGTGCAACAGTGTGTGAGTATGTGTGTGAGTGGGTATGTAACAGTATAAGTCTGTTTGTGAGCGGAAGCACAAGGATCTGATTGGGTCTGTGAGTAGAGGCTCAAGGATCTGAGTGGGTGCTTAAGGCTCTGAGTAGGTCTGTGAGTAGAAGGGTGAAGGTCTGAGTGGGTGTGTGAAAGGGTGTCACAGACTCTCAATGGGTCTCTGAGCGGGTGCATCAGTGTCTCAGTGGATCTATGAATGGGGGTGAGTATAGATCTGACTGGGTCTGCGAATGGGTCTATGAGGGTCTGATTGGGCCTGTGGGGAGTGCATCAGTGTGTCAGTAGTTCTCTGAATGAGTGCAATAGGCTAAGAGTGGGTCTGTAAATGGGTACACGAGAGTCTGAGTGTGTGTCAGTGCATCAGTGGGTCACTGTGGATGGATGAGAGTCTGACTATGTATGTGAGTGGGTGCATGAGGGTCAGAGTAGATCTGTAAGTGAATATATCATAATCTGAGTGGGTCTGTAAGTGAGTGTGTGAGTATCTGGCTGGCCTGTGAGTGCATGCGCGAGGTTCTAAGTGGGTCTGTGAGTAAGGTGTCATTGTCTGAGTGGGTATGTGAGTCACTGTATGATGGCCTCAGTGGGTTTGTGAAAGGCTGCATAATTGTCTGATTGTGTTTGTGAGTAGTGTGTCAGATTCTGAGCGGGTCTGTGACTGGGTGCACCAGTGTCTGAGTGGATCTGTAAATGGGTGCAAGACAGCCTGAGTGGGTCTATGAGTGGTTGTATGAGTCTGTGACCGGGGGACTGAATGTATACATGGGTTTCTGACTACATCTGTGACTGACTCAATTAGACAACAAATAACTCTTGCAATAGTTTTTTTGTTGTCACAGATATTCATTAATTCATTTCAAAGTTACCCAGGGGCCACACTGAGTGTTGCGACGTATTTGTGAATATCTCGCGGCGTGCACAAACAACCATTACAAAGTCAGATTATCTTCTTCCAAAACCCCAACATCACACCCATGGGGCCAGGGTAACTGCATTCTGACATCTTATCACAGTTTATTTATCCCAGTTCTCAGCCCCAGGAACTTTGTCCAATAGTTTATTTGTTGTCACTAGTATTCGCAATATCGTCGCAACGTTCCAAAGGGAGGCCCTCGCTGTGCGTCGTGACATATTCATGAATATCATGTGTTGTGCACAAAAAATCATTACAAAGTTACATCTTCCTCCAAGACCCCCACATCATATCCTGGTGGTCAGGATAACTCCACCCGGACCCCCAACACAGTTTTTTAATTTCAATTCTCAGCCCCAGGGACTTTGTCCAATAGGTTTTTGTTGTTGTCAGTATTTGAGAAGACATCACAAAGTTACACAGAGGGCCGTGCTGAGCGTCGCAAAGTATTCGCAAACATCGCACACCATTTACAAAAAATCATTATTGTGTCATAACTTCACCCTACAGCACCCCTACATAACATCCCTGCGGTCAGGGTAACTCCACCCTGACTCCTTATGGCACATTTCAGGGCAAATTTCACCTGGGCACCATGTCCCGTTACCTAAAATGGTGCTAGCAACTTTCCAGTCAGGCTGCAGCCAGTCAATCAAAGCATTCCTGTTGGCATGCGCATTTGCGAATATGTCGCAATCGTTGTGAAAACATCACAAAGAATTTGCAACAGTAGATATACAAATTTATTTACCCTTTAATATCTCAAAAACTGCTGAAGGATTTACACCAGACACCTTAAAGCACAATCTGCATGCCAATAGCCAACTTTCTGCCAGATGTGGTGTAATTCCGTCCAGTAGTTCAAGCTGTAGCCGTGTTCAAAAGTCCCATGGGAATTAACATGAGAAAAACAACTTTTTTGGCCTACCCCTTTTTCTCGTCCCCTGTTTGACGTATCACCCCGAACTTTCTGTATGCATCAAGAAATACCGGATGCTGTTTTTTGGAAATTTTCATGAAGATTCACTAAACAATGCCAAAGAAATAGACAAGTTAAAAAATGCTTTTCCTGTGGAAACCTGGGTTGTCATTTTGACCATGGAGGTAAACACCGCCCCACCGGTGGTGGCTGTTACTACGGCCAACATGCTGGCGGTCTGGACCGCCAAATAATAAAGCATATGAGAAACAAGTAGCAGTCCATCCACACATCGCCATCTTTGTAATCCAGATGACGACAGAGGAGGCCACCCACAGGCAGGCGGATAGGACCAAATAATGAAACACAAGACCGCCGGCAGTTCTCGGGCGGGAAGCACAGCCAGGCAAAGCATGGCGGAAACGAACAATATAAAAGGAAACACTCACCGGAGGCACACACAACACGTTGACGCAGACATGGAGAGAGAGTTGGAAATAATGCCAGTGCTGCTCCTTGCCATATACTTCCACGACCGTGGCCACCGACGAAGACGATGACGGTAAGTACCGCAACCTAGTACACATGGGAAGAAAGGGCACTGTTACACACCCACCCTCCCGGCAACTCACCCCAACCCCTCCCACCATCCCAAGCCATACATACCATAACAAGATGTACTTACCAGACACAAGGCATCAAAGACCTGCACCAAAGTACACACATGTGCACACCATACCCCCACAGTGAAATTCTGAATAACGTCACCATATTGTCCCAACAGCACTACTGGGCACTGAAATTGTATTTGAACCAAAAAACAGTATAATCCAAATAAGGCCATTAGCCAGTCCATTTTAAAATCTTTGAACGGCTAATATAGGAGGGGGAGTGGGCTTGGACCGGGGAGTGGCAGAAGGACCTGGGGCAACATGGGGCCTCTTCCTCCCTGCAGCCACTGATGTTCTCCCACTGGCCCTTGCCCCCTGTGCTTGTGTCCCTGCACAGGTCTGGCAGTCCCACTTGCACGGGGCCATCATCATCCTGTTTGTTGGTGGGTGGAGACTGTGGCCTCTGTGAATGTGGATCACCAGTCTTTGGCCGGGAGACACTGGTGTAGGGTTGTTTGGCCAGAGCTGATGACGGGGTGGTAGGGCTGTCAGTGGTATCCTGGATGGGGCTGCTGGAGGATGACAGTCCAGGACTCTGTGATGGCCAGGGTATTCCTCACTTTCCATACATCCCTCTCCACTCTCCTGAGTGGGCCCTCTGTCTCTGTCTGGGGCGCGGGCACTCCTTGGTGTTTCTGTCCGGGTGGCATGGGTGGTGGTGCCTGTGGGAGGAAATGGACATGTGAGTGTCAGGTACTTTTTTGGCAATTGATGCACAGCTCTGCTCTATTTTGTGCTTATATTCCCCTGTCGTGGCATACAAGGTCCCTTTGTGTACATATCTTTGCATTTTATGTGGGGGTTGGAGGTGCATTGTGGGTGCTGTAGTACCACTGGTAATCCATAGAGGGGTAGGTGACTGTGCACAGGGGGCAGGATGGAGGTCTGTTTGTGGGATTGTGGGAATGCATGGTAGTTGGATGTGGGTGTTGTGGACTGGGTGGGGCTAGGGTCCTGGTGGTAGTGAGAGGGGTGGGGTGATGCATGCATTATAGGTGGGGTGACTGTTAAGGTACTGTAGTTGACTTACCCGAGTCCAGTCCTCCAGTGAGTCCAGTGAGGCCCTCTGGGTGTAGGATAGCCAGGACCTTCTCCTCCTAGTCGGTGTAATTGGGGGTGTAGGTAGGGGAGCTCCACCAATCTTTTGTATGGCAATGTTGTGCCTGGATGCCATTGACCGAACCTTTCCGGGCAGGTCGTTCCATCTCTTCTGGATGTCATCCCTTGTGCGTGAATGGTTTCCCACTGCTCTGACCTTATTGACAATCGTCTGCCATAGCTCCATCTTCCTGGCCACGGGAGTCTGCTGCACCTGTGTCCCGAATAGTTGTGGCTCGACCACCATGGTACCTAACCCCCTATCTGTAAAGCGGGGGTGCTTAGGGGGTGCCATGGTGTGTGTTGTTGGTTGTGTGTTGTGGGTGTATTGGTGAGGGTGCTGTCGTGTGGTTCTGTGTGTGGCTTATGAAGGTGTTTGGGGTTTGTATGTGTTTTGGTGGTGTATTTGTGTGTGTGACTTGTGTTATGTTGTGTTCAGTGTATGTGTGTTGTGTTGTCAATCACACATGTGCTATTGGGCTGCAAAGGATTGTAGGGTGTGTATGTGTGTGTTTTATAGTGTTGTAGATGTGTGTCAGGTGTGTGGGTTTCAAAGTTGCCAATGTGTGCATTTGTTGTTGGTGGGTCCCATTGCTAGCCGTGGTGGTCCGTACCGCCAATTGTCGTTCGGCATCCACTATCCGCTGATTCGTGCTTCATTATTTGGTGGGCGGAGGATTTGTCTGCATGGTGGTGGGGGTGTGGGGTGTACTGCCTTTCCTCCTTCGTATGCCCTGGCGGCGGGTGGAGGTTGCATGATTTTTGAAGGTTTGATTTTTTGGCATCATTAATCGGCGGTGTCCAGTCTTCTGCCACTGGCGGTCTTCTGTTCACCGTTGCCACGGCTGTCGGCGGTGGTTGCCGCCAAGTTCATAATGAGGGCCATGGTCCTAACTATAACTACCTAGTGGTGACCGCCACTAGGTAATACATATATTTATATAATGTGTGAAAGTTCGTTTTTAGGGTTTAGGGTGGATAATGGATAAGGCTACTTGGGTGGTAAAGCTATTTTAGGGTTTAGGGTGGATAAAGGTGTTTGGGTGGTATAAGTATTTTTAGGAGTTAGGGTGGGCAATGGTATTTGGGTGGTATAGGTATTTTTAGATTTTTAGGGTTTGGTGTAGATAAGAGCATTTTGGTAATATAGGTATTTTTAGAGTTTAGAGTGGGTAAGGGCATTTGAGTGGTAGGGATATTTTGAGGGTTTAACATCGGTGAGGGAATTTGGGTGGTAGGGGTAGCTTTAGGGTTAAAGGTGAGTGTAGGCATTTGGGTGTTAAGGGTACTTTTTATGGTTTAGTGTGAATACGGTGATAAGGTCATTAGGGGTTAGGAAGCAATCAGGGAATGGAAATACACACCCACACTCATGTGGTAAAGACATATGTGTGATAAAGGCATGCAGTGTAAAAGCAATACCTGAGTGGTCTCTTAAATTTAGTTGATCAACTTCTTTAACAATGCTACATTATTTTGATCTGTTACTCACCAGGTGATCATTGGACTCACCAGAGCAGGCTTGCACTAAATGTACTCACATGGTCTTCGTTGTGTTTGTGGTTATTGTATGTAACCTACATATGTTAATTTTCACTAATTGCTTAGTCTTCTATATATGTTTCTGTTATTTTTGTCTTCCCCTTTTTTTTTTTCCTATGTGATTCACAATGTGTTTCTCTACCTTTTTATTGTGGCCATTAACTCGCTGGTGTTGTCCAAGATTGTGTTATATATATAAACACAACTGATTGAAACTTGCCTCCCTTAATTTTAAGTGTCTGAAACATCCTGCTAAAATACACAAAGTTTCAAAATATGTTAGAAGGCAAAACTATGTTATTACTTTATTTACAGGAAAGTCTTAATTCTGACAATATATTATCTATGAGTTAATACTCCTATTCTAATTTTGTTGTATCCACAGCTTGTGATATGAAATTGGTGTAGCCATGGTATTTCATAATTCCCTTATTTTATCCATTCTAAACCACAAATCAGGTTTAAATGGTAGATGGGTTTGGGCAACCGTTATGGCTGGAACTCTCTAGTTGTTTCTCTTTCACATTTTGGGTACAATAATAGCTGATCCCATTTCTTAGAAAACAGTACTTCTGTATTACTGGAACTGGGTAATCATCCAATAGTTTGTAATAAAAATGTCAACTTAATTATAGACTGCCTTTTAGGCACAGTACCTAAATTACCTCTTAAATATTCAAGGCTCACAAGATTTTGCGTGACCTGATCCATAGCATTACATTTTCTGATCCATGGCCCATGTTTTTCTCTTCTTGTAAATCTCAGTTAAATATTAAGTATCTGACTTCTAAATATTTTATGCACTTTATCTCACTCAGCTATTAAACCACTCTGTATTTCAGATCTTGCTATGATCCCATGTATATTGGGCAATAACTTGTGCAATTCTCAATGGTACAAAAACTCCAATGTCATACTAAATACGAAGAGAGGTTGTTCATGGAGCTATTTTAAACTTATTTTAATAAATAACCCTACACTGGTGTTGGGTGCTCTGAGTTTTAATGCATTTAAGGCAGCCATACATAGAGTTAGTATTTCTTGATGGCTAGCCACAGCTTAGTGTTGGAATTTGTCAATTAGAAAAGGAAATTAAATTGACAGAAAGACTTTAGATTATAGAAAAAGATAATTGTTCTTTACTTTTTTCTCCAAGAACTTAAATATGAATATAATAAAAAATTTAGTAGCGCATATCTGAAGACTAGTGACAAAACATATATTTTTATAGCTTCAAATAAACTAGTTCAGTTACTTGCAAACTGTTTAAGAATAAAATGATAGGAATAAAACACCTTACATTGTAAATAAAGAATGTGATTTAAATATCTTTGCCCTAGATATTGCTGCAATATATAATACATTTTATTCCATATAATATACTGATTCTAAAAACTCATTAATCAAGTAAATTAATATTTCTAAAGAAAATCAAACTCCATTAGATTCAAAGTTTTCAAAAACAGAATTTGGTAATGTTATTAAGTCATGTAAACGTCTCAGAGCTCATGTTTTTCCAGGAGAGATTTTCAAGACCTTTTCAACCTTTTAGTTACATGTCTTAAATTACTTTTTGGTTATTTGTCTTCAAGGGTTAGGATTAGGCTCTTTTGAAAAAGCATTGACTTTTTGTTCCTTTAACTTTTGATGCAGAAAAAAGAGTTTTTAATTGAGTTTCTGTGGATTTTTTATTTGTTATGTACAAATTTAATTTTTGTGAAGCATCTCTTAATGTGCTCAATGTGCTCAAATGCTTATATGTTGCTCTTACTACATTAATTTATATCACTGAGGTGGTATTTTCAACCTTTAGGTCACATAGCGATGCTAGACAGGGTTGTCTCTTTTTATTACTACTATTTGTATTTGCACTAGAACCCTTATTATATAACTTTTGTAATAATGATGAGTTTCAACTAATGCAAATCAACATCTTAGTGGGGGAATCGGGTATGGCGGATACTCTCTAGGACACCCTCTTCCCATATGTTTATGAACCAGTTGGAGCCCTAGTCAGGTACAGTTGTTGTACTTGTCACTCTTTTGGAGTGGTGTAAGTGTGATAAATAATGTATTTATTTTACCTGGAAGTTCAATGGTAGTCATTTGGGGGACTCCCACTGACTGTGGTTTGATCTGTTTCTGTTGCGTGCACTAGGCCAACCATACAACTGTGGCAGCCTTTTTAATGAGGCAAGTGGGATACTGCTGGGTGGTAGAAAGTTTGCGAATTTCTGCAGATTCCAGAAGTTTCCATCACAGATATGTAAGGGAAATGTGATTTTTAGTCAATGGTTGAGGGTTGCATGGGCTTCTGGGTACCCCCGGATGTCTACTTTTCGTAAATATGCATGTTTGCTAGGTTTTTTGTTGGGAATTGGATCTCTAGTTGGCAGGGGTATATACCCTGTCCAAGTAGGGACCACAATACTAGTCAGGGTAAGTTGAATACACAACTTACATTAACCTGTGCTCACCCTCTGGAAGCTTGGCGCACAGCAGGTAGGCTTAATTTAGAAGGCAATGTGTAAAGTATTTGTGCAACGCACATTAATCACAATGAAACACCATAAAAAGGCCTCCACCCAGGTATATTAAAAAATAGAGTTTATTTATCAAATTGATGAAGACCAAAATGACAAAAAGCCAAGGAGTATTCACTTTTAAGAGGTATCATATTAAGCGCATTCTGTTTGAGGCTCGTTTTAGAATCATCACAGTATTTTGTGAGAGTACAAGTGTCCTTCTGCAAGGAGCATAGTGCAGATGAATCTGGCCGTTCGGGAGCGGCCCGAGTAGAGAGGACAAGGTGTTTTATCTTTGGAATGTAGAGAGCACAGCAGAAGCTGTAAGACCACTGAGTCCTTTGTGCTCGAGGAATGCACAGCTGGGGTTTGAAGGTGAAGTAATCCTAGTCAGGCCAGCGCGAGGGCAAGAAGTAGGGTTGGCCCCGAGTGCGGCTTACATAGTTGGGGAAGGCCAGAGTTGTCATGAGGTTATTTTGGCTGCTTTTTATGGACACGTTATTTTAGCAATTAGTGCCCTTTAGCTCAATAACAATTCATTTTTATTAATTCTATTTTCTAAGTGGAAGCTTCATTCTGAAGTAATGTTTTGTTTCTTGCAACTCATACACTTTCAGCCTAGAAACTGTTTTCATTCCTTTTAGTCTGACATTCTCATTCTGTGCTTTGCTCAAGGCTGTACCCGGTGTTATTGTCAGTACAAAGTGGAACACCACAATCTCTGCCACTTCACGGGACAGAAAAAACAGCTGTTTATTATAAAACATCCTTCTGTCCCCTATAAGTTAGAGGGAGAGTTCCAGCCAGAAAATTGCCACCGCATGCTGGTTCTTCATTGCAGTTGTCTGCTGAGGCCTGATGAATTCTCCACCTACATGAGAGAGGACCCGTGGCAGACCTTTTGCTGCTACCAAATCTAGGTATGGGGGATGGTGTCTTCCTGGGGATAATGAAGAGTGAATTAGGGTAACACTGCTGTGCTGTAGTAGTGCATTAGTGGCAACACAGCATTCTGACACTATGGTGGGACTTTTCTTATGTTTCACTTTCTTTGTCACCACATTGCTATTATTATGTTTTATCATTGTAATCATTGCAGTACATGCCATTTTATCTAGAACGCAATTGATTTAATGAAATATATTGAACTAATTTCTGCTTCTGTTTGTCTTTACATGTGTGAGACGAATGCAACTGAGAGTAAAGGATGAGATCTGTTACACCACAATTTCCCTGAGAAATCAAAATGTCATGTGCATGGCTGCCACAAATCACTGCCACTTTTTAGGTGCTGGTGAGGTGCTGCTAGATGGCCAGAAGGATTGGGCTGACATTTGTCACACAGTGTGGAATTGGACTCAGTTCCCCACAACCTGGTGGTGCTGCCGCCCAAATCCAGCAGTCTCATTAGTATAGTGAGATACAACATGACATTGCGTCACCAACGTTTGATCAGGCACTGAATTACGGGTCATTTTAAGTATATCTGTCTCACTACGTGCTAAAAGCACCCCAATACTATATATGGAGATGTCATGGTATTGAGGGATTCTTCTCAAGCTAGATGGGTAGCACCTATTTTAGACTGATAGACCCAATTGGTGACCTCATATCTGAACCAGTCCATTTACCATAACAAACCTGCAATGGGTGGTAATTGCAGTAAACATGAGCCCCCCCTCACTAATTATTAAATAATGACTTTACAGCCCAGGGGGGTGCTGTTACAATTGTGGTTGCGGCTCATCCAGCTAATAGGACATTTTCTACTCAATTTTCCAGGCAGTTGATGGGAACACTAATACATTTCATCATTATACACATGCTAATACAACTGCACAATACAGAGCATACGCGTACATAGAGATGCCATTATCTTTTCAAGACCACCAGAACTGGCTTGATGGCGCCCTCCCTGATACAACACTACATGTTAGGCTAGGTCCTCAGAGTAATGATGGTCCTACCTGGCCTCAATTGTCCACATATACACCACAGCCTGATGCAGGCATAATGGCGGTAGCTGAGGTTTTTCACTTATACATTGAGCTTGTAGCAATACATAGACTATTAGTGCAATTTGTATTGCAAAACAGCATGCACCGCTCCACCACACCAGGCATTAACCCTGCAACAGTACATTTGATCATGATTAAAGTACCTTCCAAATGTGAAGAAATTATGTTTTTGTTAGCTCAAAAAATAAACGCGCTGTAAGCTGTGTTTCCCCATATGGGGCATCAAGATAAACACAAAATTCTCACTTTGTGCTTGCCATTTGGGATAGTTCCCACAGTGGATAACTGCAACACTTGGGGCACTGGATTTGCCACGCTCTCAAGCTTCCGGAGGTGTTAATACAGATTCAAGATGAATATGGGGTTACCCCGGCCCTAGATAGAATGTGGATGCAATTAATGGATAATTTTAATACAGTGTCCTCATTAATAGTAAGTAGCCCTAAATCACTGAACTTACTAGCATCCTGTGTGTGTCCTCCACTCACCAGAAGGCCTCTTCCATTAGCCATTTACCACCTGTGCCATCCACATCTGTCTCAGCTAGTGGAATGGAAGCCCTGTCAGTGGACCCACAGGCCCATAGTACCGCTGCCCCTGCAGCTGAGAAACCCACATGCAAACAAAGTCATCCATCCAGACATCCTGCAGGACCTGAGGCTAAGGCCAAACACACCGCCAGGAAGTGATCTATCTCCTGAACATTCTCCCTTGTGTGCCACTGAGACACCCTGTTAAATGTCCATTGATAATTCTCCATTTTCCCATGGCCCTTGGATACTGGACTTGTACTGCCAACAGCTGCTCCAACTACTCTGATTATTGAAAACCCCATGACCCCACTCAACAGCTATTACACTAGAGATTCACAATAAACACAATTGAGCACAAGAACTGCCTATGTGTCTTAATTTTTACAAGTCATACCTAATGTTGTTTAAAGAGACATTTCAGTTTACACAAGGATCACAGCAGGTCTGTCAGATGGACAGATGGGCCAGCAATGTCCAGCAAGTGTGTCAGTACAACTGACATGTACTGTAATCCTGTACCAAGGATTTCACCAGTCATGTCAGGAATTGGAGTGGACTACACACTTTACCTGTAAATCGAGCAAGACAGAGAAAACCTTTACTACAGTAGTCAATGTTGTTCACCCAATACACATGCAGTACATAAATGTTTCCACAGGTGCCATTTTGCATGTGGAAAGTAACCACATTTCACCATGGTAGGTCGACATTCCCAATACATGCACCCCAATGATCTATCCCTCACAGCTGACATCTACAGTTAGTAACCATTTATGTCCTTTGGTTACAATGAGGATGGCTAGCAAAACTGTCATGTTACTGAGGTTGGCAAGACCTTAGCGATTTACATTGCAGTCCTAGGACCAAACAACATGGCCAAACCATTGTAGATGTGTTGCTTACCAACAGCATGTACCACATAGCTCTACCATTTCAAAAGCCACACCTCCCCTGATGGACAGTATGTTTCCCACCAAACCCACACAGGGGGATCCGGCTGCACTGCACATATCTTGACTGATGCCACACATCAGAAAGGGCAATGTCACAAGGCAGACATGGGTACAAGTTATACTGTTCACACATACCTAAGATTCATTGAAAGAATTGCTGAATCAATTCTGTCTGAGAGTCAGCTGCATCCTCCTCATCTGCCTCCTCATAACTTCCTATGTCACCAGCACCAGCCACTGGTTCGGCTGCCACCACCTCCACATCCATCAATGGTATGTGTCGCCTCAGGGCAAGATTGTGTAGCATGCTACATGCAACTACGATCTGACATTTTCTGTGGTCTGTAGAGCAGGGCACCTCCTGAGACGTGTAGACACCTCAATCAGGCTTTCAGTAGCCCAAAGGCCCTTTGGATGACACGCCTCGTTCGCCTGTGAGCCTCATTGTAATGGAACTCCCCATCAGTTGTAGGTACCCCACCTTTGTCAGCAGGCAGGTACGGTTGGGGTAGCCGGAGTCACCTGTGTGCACAAAGGTTCTACTGATTACGAAATTGTGAGAGACACAGAGCTAACTGTGAAGAGAGGTTACAGTTCAGTTGAACACATTTAATGGTATGCATACCAATGAGCCAGGCCCTCTCTCTGTAGTAGAGACATCATGAGTGCTGTTCCTCAAGATGTAAGAATAATACACAGATCCACATGTGAAATATACTGGTCAGCAAGACACATCA
Organism: Pleurodeles waltl; assembly: GCF_031143425.1. Classification (NCBI taxonomy): domain Eukaryota; kingdom Metazoa; phylum Chordata; class Amphibia; order Caudata; family Salamandridae; genus Pleurodeles; species Pleurodeles waltl. The sequence goes on along the minus strand of NC_090440.1, from coordinate 1,833,415,499 downwards.
CCTGGACATTTACTGAGAAGACGTTTTTCCTGTATACCTGTTCATTGTCCCTGAGAGGAACCAAAGCAATGTGGGTGCCATTATTGGCCCCCATCACATGTGGGATGGGAGCCATGTCATAAAAGTCAGATTTTACAGTGGGCAGATCAGCATGTTGTGGAAACCTGATGTAGCTGTCCATGTGTTTGAGTAAGGCACACAGTACATCCTGCAACATTACACTGAGCATCAGCTGTGACATTCCTGCAGCCAAGCACACTGTAACCTGAAACTAGCTTGAGGCAAGGAAATGCAGCACTTATAAGATCTGTACTGTGGGAGGGATGGCATAGGGGTTTCGGATGGCAGGGAACAGAACTGGCTCCAACAGGGCACACAGTTCCCAGATGGTCTGATGGCTCAGACTATAGGTCTTGATTATGTGGCGCTCCTCCATTGTAGCAAGCTCAACTAGGGGTTGGTACACTGGTGCAACATTGCACAATATCTAGGAATGGAAGAGAGGACAGGCACTAGTCAATATCGACAGTTCACATGCCAACTGGCTCAATACTTGATGCACAGTACAGTACCGTTAATAGAATGCTAACATATGCATATACCAAATGGGGAATGAGACTGAACGGTAATGCAATCCCAGATGTCAGTGCAAGGGCCTGGCAAACTGGTTGCAAATCATGACACATGTGTAATTTCCTCGTAACAACAGCCTTGTCTCCCACGTTATCACCTTCATTTCAACTTCACTAATACAGATAGGATAAATGTGTTTATGACGCAGCCTTGGAATGCACATGACCTGTCATAGTCATAAGTACATCTACCTACACTGTCCATATATGTTACATGTGTGCACCCATGTTTGATGTGCAAACATTCTTAATCAACACACTAATCTTCAATATTCATTCATGACACACTTAAATTTCAAACTCAATACACAGACGACATGTAAAATGGCAGCCGCCTGTCCTGCGTGAACAGGACAGATGGAAGTGAGCTCATTCTGCCAGTGTTAGACGTCATGGCGGGAGGCGGTCGCAACCGCCATGCAATTCCGCATTGGATAACATTGTTGTTTGTGGGAGACTGAGGCCAATGATGATCACTGCCGGCGGTGACTGTCTTTTACGCAGCAGCTATGACTGCCATTTTTGGCTGCCTATCTCACTTGACTCCTGACACTCGTGCAAGCAAGACCTCAACGGCATGAGCTACGGTGTGTTGCCTCTGGGAGCCATAATGCCATGTCCTGCAGATGATAGGGACCCTGCCTTCACACCTGAAGAACTGGACAAGCTGGTTGATGAAGTCCTACTCCTGTATGGACGGTTGTATGGGGCACCAGAGCAGCATGTAAATCCAATGTGACTATCCTGTCAATTTGTGTTATGTGTGAGGCTGGAAGGCAATGCGACGGTGCACACGAATTGGATGCATGCTTGTAGCACAGGAGTGAGTGTGTTTGTTCTGTTGACTAACGTATGCATGTGCATGAGAAATGTTTGTGGTGTGTCGGTCAATGCTGTTGCTGTGATGCCGCTCTACATGACTCTATCCTTCTGTCTGTGTGTCCCCTGTAGCTCAGCGCCCATCAAAAGTAAGGGATCTGGTGCGCCATTGCCAAGCAAGTCTGCTCCGAGTGGGGCCAAAGCCGGCAGAGCACCCACTGCAGGAGGCAGTGGGAGGACATGAGACTCTGGGCCCGAAAAACTGCAGAGGCCCAGCTGGGGACGGCCTCCCAATGAGGGAGGGGTGCCCGTCGGACCCTGACCCTCCAAATGGCCCACATTTTGGCAATGGCCTACCCTGAGCTGGATGGGGGTTTGAGGGCAGCACAGCAGCCACAAGGGGTGAGTACAAACCTTTTGTTTTTATGGCTGTGTATGAATAGCAGTTGGTAGATGAGGTGTATCCCATTGGTAGCTACACATTGACTATAGGTGTTAGTGGCCGTGTCAGGTTCAATCTGTTTTTGTGTGCCAATAACATGATGAAAGTGACATTTGCTGTCACTATCTCCATGTTTGGTTGACTCTCGACACCCTCCATCTGTGTATGTAGTGCAGTACCTCCATCAACCTCAATGAAACTGAAATGTTAAGGCCACTTCCATTGGTATTGGTCACTTTGACAGTGGTGCTATGTATGTTTCCAAACAGGTGCCATATGCACATCCTGTGGATGGATGCAGGTGGCCTAAAGACAGGATATCCACAGTGAAGGGACATGTAGCCACCCTAAATCAACATGGTATAGTCATCTGGGTTGGTAGTGAAGTACATGTCTGGGTCAACTGGAGTAGGATTGGGGCAGGTTATAGCCAACTATACAGGGGTACATCCTTCATCTAGTATTTGGTGACACATTGGACATTATAGTGGCTCATTCAGCATAGATTCAGTTTGCCATGTTAGTACCACAGGTGTAGTTGTATTTCTACTTGCATGCCTAATAATCAGAGTGGGAATAAGTTCTGTTTTTCCCTTGTAAGTGATTGGTTGTTACTTACACATTTTACCATTTCTGTCTCTCCCACACTCCATATCTCTCCTCCTCTGTCTATGTTTGTATTAGCATCATCAGGTGAAGGAGAAGGTGTGCCGGCAAGTAGGGAAGCTGCTACCCACGGGACTAAGGAGGCTGAGACCTGTGGAGCCGAGGGGACCAGTGGGATAGAGGGCGAGGGGAGTGCCACTGGGGAGAACGGTTCGACTACGAGCTCTTCGGATTCCTCCTCCGACGGACGCTCCCTGGCAGTGGTGGATCCGCCTGGGACTAGGATGGATTCTTCCTTGTCCACCACCCTCCTTATCAGCACCATTCTTCCTATAGCTCCCCACCCAGTTGCCCATGCCAGCTCACCCAAGAGAGCGGGCGTCTCCTGCACCTCTGCTCCAGTCCCTGTCAGCCCTGCTGTCCCTAATGAGGTGGCTATTGACCTCCTGAGGGTCATCTCTATGGGACAGTCAACCATTGTGAATGCCATCTCCGGTATGGCATCACAAATGCAACTAACTAATGCCTACCTGTTTTGCTTTCACTAATGACCGAGCTGACAAAAATCTCAGGAATGCACTTCTCAGTTCAAAGAAGACATTTATTAATATTTCACCACAAGGTTTCTAAAAGTAGTAGATTGAAAGCACACGTTTAAAAATAGTCACAGCAATGAAAGGAAAATATACCACAATGATTCTCAACTGCAAGTTACACAGCACATATATGTAGTTATGATTATGCAAAGCAAAGAATGAAGTAAAAATTCATCACTGTGGGGCCTGTCACATGCTCCATCTATCTCATGCCATCAAGAACATGACCCTGTTCAACTGTGAGAATGAGATCTCCACCCTCACAGGACTGATGTCATGCATTTGACGTCTAATCCTGACTGAGGTCTCGGAAATTTCACTGCTACTGAGCAGGGCCATCTTTTTGTATCTTAAAGACCGGAGAAGAGCTTTCTGGAAAAACCCATTCCATAAAAGAAAAAATATTCAAACATTCTGGCTAATGTAGGTCAGAGTTGAAAGAAACAGTTTGGAACTGGCCAGTTTCCCAAATTGTCTCTCCCAAGCCTAAACAATTCCCTGCTTGCACTAAAAAACATCAGTCTGGTACATTCTTATCGTGCTGACTGCCTACCTCCTCCATATTATGTACTAGCTGTACGGTGATAATATGTCCTAGCTCTTCGGTGAGATAGAATACGAAAACAAGCACAGTTTACAATGTGGAATAATGCTAACACATTTAACATGGCAGTGTCTAACGCTACAATAAAGTCAATAGGCAGCTAAACTGAATAAAAAATGTAGTCTGCAACTGGTGAACACTAGACAACTAATCCAGGTGCAAAGTTGTGCAACACAAAGTCATTGGTCAAAAACACATATTTCACTACATTCCACCCTTTGATCAATGACTTTGTGTACTTCTCTCTTAAGTAAAAAAAAAAAAAAAAGAAAACATTATAAGCAAATCAGGTTTGCATTGTATACAGCAACATAATGAAATGATAAAAGTGTCATAGTTTTGACTCTTGCTCCAAGCAAGACTGCTGGTTAAAGGATGACAGTACTTTTGTTTGCAGGGACTATGCCTATCCTACAACAAGTCGCAACTGTTGTCCCAACCTTACCGGCTCACTAGCAGCACCTCGCCAGGAACACAATAGTAAAAAGGTGATTTGTGGCAGCATTTACGCATGGACTCAAGAATAAGACATCTCAGGGAGTGTCGTGGTTAAACGGAGATTACCCCTTTCTCACAGATATATCATGTCTCATACAAACACATGTAATGACAAAGATGCAGTAAAGTTTCAATAGTTTTTATTTAACATAACAGCAATTTGCTGTAAATTGCATGGGCTGCAATGATTAGGATAATGAAACAGAATTGTGAAGATGAGAGTCATTATTACAAAGACCCCCACCATCTTGCAATGCATAAGAAAGACATGCGAGATGTAATATGCCCTAATACCCTAATGTTAGAGGCCTAACCTCCTACCTAAAGGAGAGCTGGGTTTGTTAAACCTAATCTGCCAATGCCATGTCCATGAGAAGAGCCCCCAACCCTCGTTACCTTGGATTGAGATCTCTATCTCAGACTCCGCAGGGACACGAAGACTGGGTCAGCGTCAAGACGACATGCAGCATCGATATCAGCGATGGTGGCGATGCCCTCTGGTAGGAATCCCTCTGATTATCTGTCTAAAGTGCAATGTATTTATACAGATCTACAAGGACCCCTGATGTAGGTGTGTTCCCAAACAATAGATAACAGATGTGCTTGGGACGGCAATTAATATAAACAATCCCTTGAAAGTATAGAGAGGGAAAATCTGTACTGTTTGTTTGTCTTTGTTGCTTGATCTTGACGCCTTAGCGCTGTAATACTGATAATGAAAAGCATAACAAGTGGCCTAACAATAAACAAGGCAGCCATCTTAGAAGAATTAAATAATTAAATGGGCTAAGGCAGAGCAAGCTAAGTAGGTTAAAAGCCACGAGGTGACGGGGGCACGAGTCTGCAAGCCAGATGCTAAGCTTACTCCTGTTATCCCATTAAAACGAACTAGGATTCACTACACCCTCCCCATTGCCGTAACAGGTATGATGAAGGTACAGGAACCCAAATGCTAAAATTGCTCTGAACTAAATAGCTAAAAGCATAAAAACCAGCTAAAAAAATCTTTAAAATGTGTTAAAAAGGTAAATAAAAACAGTTCCGCTAAAATACATACAGAGATGTTAAAGTCAACCATGACAAGCACAGCGTGCCAAAGCAGGTTAATTTAAATGCATAATTTTGAATCGGGAATGGCAAGTCAATTCATCAAATCATTTTCTGTACGCATGATTTAGAAGAGTGTCATCGAAGTCACCAACCAATGACCTAAAAAATGATTCAACATCATCTGATGTTAAATCAAGTGCGGGGTGGACAAACTGGTCCACAGAGCAGTAGTGAGCAGTACTTTCTGGTGTAACGTCATTCGTTGCAGTGCCCTCGTCCATGGTAGATCTCAAAACGGAATGCTCATAGGTGGCCTTGCGGAGCAACCTCAGTCTCAAGGGGCATGACCGTGTGTGAACCCTCATCGGGGACATCAGCAGTTCGTGGTCCACAGGAAATGTCAGTGCAACAGCAAGACAGACCATAGGCAGATGTTCAAAGAGGCACCATATGCAGCGGAAGACTGGTTGTACGCACCAGAGAAGGGGCCGAAATGACAACGACCAGTCATGCTCTAATTTGACCAGCAAGGGTGCACCAAAGATCCGAACCATGCGTTCACGGCACAGTGGAGTTGGTGGGAGCGGCTCCATTGCTCTGCGTAGCTGGAAAGAAACAACCACTGCGAATCAGAAGAAATAACAGTAGCAGTCCGCCAATCAAAGCCAAAATAATTGGAAAGCCACCAAACACACTTGAAAAGAGCGAATGGATGGCTGACGGGATGACTCCGAAGACAGTCTGGAAGATGGACACAAAACCAGACCCGACAGCCTTAAAGAAATGAACAATCTCAGTGGTGCTCGAACCATTGAATATTCTGGATACCAGTTCTCCAAAGTGCTTGGGGAAGTTGGTATTTAATAGGGATTGTATCTCGGATGAGGATCTCGCAATCTGGAGAGCATACATCTCTTTTGTGGATGTCAAGGCAATCTGTTTTTGAAACAATATCGTCTTTAGCCTACTCAGCTTGTCATAGTTCACATTAATAGTATCTATGTAGGGCCACATGTCAGATACTTTTATCTCTCGTGTGGGGGGGGACAAAACATGTACACAACACGTAACGACCTTCGAGACCGAGATTGCGTAGGCAATTCCTGGTCGTATGCCGCAACAGCTTTGATCGTTCAGTAGCACATAACTTCCATTGGAAAGTACATGAAATACCGGGCGAATCAAAGGGACGGGAGTACCCTTCAGTAAACAGGCCAAATTTGTGACCCCCGCATTGCAAAGACCGTGAAGGGACACCTGCATGCATAGCATGGAATGACTAACAGCAGTCTCACATTCGCTTCCGCTAAGAAAAACCTCTGTTTCGCCGTTCAGGCATTTGTAATAAAAGGGCAACTCCCATTCTTCCTTAACATAGCTATCTCCTAGTTGCTCGTACCTTCCCACTGCAAGATGTTTCAGGCAGCTCGAGAAACGAAAGGTCAAAATGGGTAAAGTAATTATGCCATGTAAGAGCCAGATAGTTGAAGGACTCTCTGCTACCGTGAAGGGCGACTTATCTAACTTTTACACATGAAGCGTGGTGAAACTAGCCTCCCTTTTAGCCATTGCCTGTTGTTCTCTGGAAAAATTAAAAGCAGTGAAGAATTCACTCCCTTTGATATACTTCCTTGGAATGCGGCCATTTTTCAGTGTCTGTAAAGTCCAACCCAGCTGCATGATGGAACGTAGCTGTGTTTGCCCATGATATAACCGGGACAAGTCTGTCTGAGTGATATCAATAGCAGACGACACTGTATTAGATAGTGAATAAATCCTGTTGGACAGAGTATTCATGCCGTTATCGACAACCCGTAAGCTTTTTCTAGATTTTCCTTATTTAATTGCCTTAAACGTGCAGCAGCCTCAATCTGTGAAAGTTTCCAAATTTCATTGTACATAGCATATAAAAACCTTTTCGAACGCATTTTCCTAGGACCCAGCAGAAAATCCTGCAAGTCTATATCTTCGGAAAGGGTGTTCAGGTGTTGCTTAACTGCTGTTAACGTGCTGGTCTGTACCCATTGCTGGCACAGTTTACCCACACTGTATGTTGTAACTATACCTGTATGTTGACCCGATACAAAGCGAGGGTCTGACCTGTTAATTGAAAAAAACCCTAAAGAGTTCAAAAAGCGCGCTTGACACTCATTTGTGTCAGTGGGCCATATTAACCACCCGCCGGGACTGGAGAGTGAAGAATTATAGGTACCAGCCTTAACCACTGCATCTAGCCTGTCCTCAGTGATATTAAGGAAGTATTGCCAATCTTTAAATCTAGCCGGAGTGGGGATATTGGGCGTGTTCAAGTACTTAATTTTTGCTAACCCCAGACAGGATGTCTGCTCAATAGTGTAATTAAAAAAATAAAATTGTACAGGAATCAGGCATGCTCGAAATAAAGCTTCCCTACCCTGTATCTCCCAATCTTGTGTTCCCCATACACTTTTCAAGTCAATAGTGCTCTTCCAGTATTCGTAACCTTCAACTACGAGCCGGGAAACAAAGGGATCTGAATGATTTTTTTGTGTCATGCCCAGAAAAGTATGTAAATTTATCACTATAGTACTTTGGGCTCCCCACCGGTGGTGTAGAACAGTGGTCCCACTGTGTGTAGTTTAATACTGGCCTGTATCTAGTGGCACGGTGTAGGTAGTAATGTCCCCAATTGTCATAGCAGAACATTTCCCCATAATTGATTGTATGTTCATATACATAATCACTTTCAAAAGCGGAATAGTTCTTCATTTCCGTTAGCATGTAATCAACTGTTTGGACATCCCAATCATCAGAGACAACATCAGGTGTAATTACATCTGTCATAGACATTTTGAACACGTACGGTATTTGAATAATTTCTGTAGGCCCGTGTATATGAAATTGAACTTTGTCCAACACAATCCCATCAGAAATCGGTATTGCTGTTACATTTACAGGGGACAAGTCTCTTCGGACCTTATGTGAGGAATGATATGGAGTTAAAACTTCATCAACAGGCTCCACAGAGGAGCGATCAGGAATATAGTGACCATTTATAAGCAAAAAGAAAACAGTCACAAAACCAATCCATTAAAATAATGCAAAAAATGTCAAATAGAACCATAAATAGTTCCATGGGTATATCATATAGTTCTCTTTAAGCCATTGATACAGCTTGCTCCTTCTTGAAACATTGTCAATTACAGTAGTGGATGAGTCTGAAGAAAAGTCATCAATGTCAATGAAATAGCCAGAGGCAGTCTCTGCAAACACGGGAGCCGGTGCACTATCCGTACTTTGGTCCACTTCACGTGGAGGCTCTTGGTAGACGGTGTCATTAGTCTGTGATGTGTTTGTGCAAAAAACAGCCAAATCTTGGACAGAAGTGGTCAGTGAAGTGGTGACAGGAACTAGCAAGAGTTCATTTTCTGCCCTCCCAATGGTCGAGGAGGTATCTGGAACAGCGTTGGACATCGTTGCATAGTCCGTAGTAGTGTTGTTCATCCTACTATGTAGATGTATGTCCTGTTGGGTAGTGAGAGGGGATCGGGAACCGCCCAAGGGACATCTTGGTCTACTGTGAAGGATCGGCCACATTGTGTAATTTGATGTCATCGATGGAGATTAATCTGTTGGTTCTAGAGCCAGACAGCGGTGGTAAGATGACAGTCCTGGTGCCTTGAATTCCCAAGACTGGTACAGGTGCTCTGTATGATGGACCGAACTCCTTCTTCACTGCGATCTTCTCTCAAACCATATCCCCAACTTTAGGAATCCAGCCAGTCGAAGTTTTCACTAAAGGCCAGATGTATGAACAAACCCCATTGTGAATCGCAAATAGGGATTTTTAAGAAATCGCTATTTCTGAGTCGCAATATGCAATGCAACATAATTGCGATTCGGAAATAGCGATTTCTTGAAAATGGCTAATGCAATTTGCGAGGCCCAAATACAGAATCGCAAAAAATTTTGCGATTCGGTATTTGAAAATCGAAAATTGCGAGAACACACACCTGGCAGAGCCTGATGACATCACAAGCAGGAAGTGAGTCATCCCAGGCAGTTTGCAGGTGCCACACCCAAAGGAGCAGTGAGAGAGACACAGCCCAGCCACAGGGAGCAAGTCTGTGAACAAGGCAAGACTTCACATCAGCATGGACAACTCTGCAAATGGAAAGGAGAAGGGAGAGAGGAAGAGAAAACTCAAGTTCAGTGAGCAGGAACTGGAGGTGCTCACTGAGGAGGTGGTGAGGAGCCATGACCGGCTGTTCGGGAAGAGCTCACTCCAGGTCCCAGAGAGTGAGAAGCACAAACTCTGGGCGGAAATGCAATCCAAAATCTGCACTGTGGGGGTTGCGCAGCGCTCAGTGGAGGAGATTAGAAAGAGGTGGTACGACCTGCATTCCCTTGCCAAGGAGAGGGTGGCCAGAAGACTACAGGAGGCAAGGAGCACAGATGGCGGACCATCCACCCAGACACCCTCCACCCCCATGGAAGACCTGGTGGAGTCGACACTCCTCCCAGAAGCTGTCAGTGGGGTCACTGACATAGACACATCTGGCACACCAAGCACCAGTAAAGGTAAATGCAAAATTGAAATGTAAACCCATATGAGTATGTACTAATGCCCCTTAAGAATTAGTAGTCCATTCCACATCTTAGAAGCGGCACAACAATGCCTTATGGGAGTGGTAGTCCACAACCCACAGCTGAAAGTAGCACATAGAATGTAATTAAGTAGAGCGACACCCAGAAGAACACAACACCCACTACATAGTGATATGATGTAACTGTACATTTATTACCATTGTGTAACCTTTGGTGATACATACATAAATGACATGCTGCACATTGTCGTTGCAGATGGCCCAGGCCCAGCAGCATCAGCATGTGCCGTTGTGGGGGATGCTGACACCCAGCCTCCATCAGACTCCAACACCAGTGAGTCAGTGAATTTTGCGCCTATCAGACGCAGGGCAAGGGCTGTACCTCTCCCAGAATTGAGCCAGGACTCGGATGACATGCGGGAGGACGGCCACACACCATCCCCAGACGGCAGATCCACCGTAATGCAGGAGTCCCAGCCCCAGCGTCACTCAACACCCCGCAGGAGGCCTGAGTATGCAGGCACACAGCACGTGGAAGCAGGAGAGGGCCCATCAGTCTTCGGTGGCCTGGAATCCGCTATGCTTAAACTGCAGCGCCTGCAAAATAAGAAGATTCCGGCAATGCATAGGCAGATGCAGGCACACAATGCCAACATGGGGGGGCTGCATCGGCAGTTGGAGTGCCTTAATTCAAACATTTCCAAGCTGCATGAGGGACAGATCACAGCTGCTGAGAACACCAGGGAACTAACCAATGCAGTGAAGGAACTCTGCACAGAGATAAGGCATGACAGAGTGAGCCACCGCAGGCATGAGAGGCGATTCATGGGCATGTTTAGTGGATTCTGTAGATCGGTCAATCGCCTTGCAACATCTACGGCCCTCATATTGCTGCATGCTGTGGCCGCACAGGTGGAGGCAGCGCACAGCAGTTGGAATGTAGCCCAGGGACTGGTCCAGATAACGAATGTTCTGCATACTATGCTGGGTAACCGCTCTGCTACACCCAGTGAACTTGGACTAGGGGAGACTGAGGACTCATCGAGCCTCAGCAGCGTTGCAGTGCCCACAACAGATCCGAGGCGTCGCAGTGGCAGGCACAGCACTGCCACTGAGGCAGATACCAGAGGTGCCGGCGCGGCCACTGCGCACTCAAGTGGCTTGCGTGGCCGTAAAAAATGACTTTAATGGCCACAGGGAACTGTCTGCATTTTTTGTTTTCCAGTGAACTATGAATAAATAGTGAGACACTGTTAATTGTTATTTTATGACAGATGTTTAATTTTTTTGCTAGTGACACTTATGTTACCTGACGTTAAGGTAATAAAGGTACTAACTACCAGAACACATGTCAGTGAAGTTGTGTTGTTATTACTTACATCTGAAATGGTTGTGCGTGATGTCTGCATGCCTTTGCCTGCCCTCTGCTGCACTGGTCCTGTTTGCTGGCTGTAGGGGGGGTATGGGATCATAATCCTCATCTGAGTCTGGATCAGATATTTCCACATGTATGCCCCTGGTGGTAGCTATATTGTGCAGGATCGCACATGTGTCCACTATTCTACAGGTCGTGTCCGGGCTGTACTGCAGTGCCCCTCCACTTTTGTGGATGCACTGGAAGCAACTCTTCAGTAGGCCAAAGGTGCGCTCAACCACATTGCAGGTTGCCCTGTGTGCTGAATTGTATCTCTATTATGCTGGTGTTGTAGGATTTAGGTAGGGCATCATCATGTAGGTGCGCACTGCGTAGGCACTGTCTCCTGGAAGGAACAGAGGGTATAATGAGTAAGTGAGCCATCTGACGTCACAACGCCATCAATGCACCAGTGTACAGAGGGACAATATCTAGTAGATATCCTTCACCAAACTCCCCAGCTAGCAGTCTTGTGTGAATCCCGCTGTGGTGAAAAATGTACGAATCATGTGTGCTCCCTGGGTACCTGGCTACGAGATCAGTTATGATGTAGGAGGCATTGCATATCACCTGTATATTCATGGAATGTTGGTATTTACGATTGCGGTACACATACTCTGTGGCCGGTGGTGGACAGATTGCAACATGTGTCCCATCTATGGCACCTAGGACGTGGGGGAACTGTGCTATCTGGTAAAAATCTATTTTAGTCTACTGTATTTCCTGTGGGGTGTGGGGGAATCTGATGTACTGGTGTATCCTACTCAGCATGGCGTTGATAAATGCATTGACAAATCTAGAGAGGGCACTCTGTGATACTCCTCCAACTGCTGCTATGACCCCTTGATAGCTCCCTGAGGCAAGTAGGTGCAGGAAGCATAATACCTGCACATGGGTGGGTATGCTATTTGTCCCATGTGTTGTACGCTGCAGTATGGGTTGTAGCTCAGCTATCAGGTCAAGTATCATGGCTTAGTTCAACCTGTACTTATCATATATCTCCTCCTCAGTCTGGTCAAAAAGGGTAATGCGCACTCTGAAAATGCGCTCCTGTCTTCTCCTCCCTCTCCCCAAACCTGTCAAGATCCTCGCCATGACGTAGAGTGCAGCCATTGTGGAAAAGAGTCTGAGGCATTCTGGGCCTCTTTATATAGGTTGCACATGGTTACCACCTGGTTTCACTCAGTGGTAATTTGCATGCGCAAAAGGCCATTCTGCGAAAATTCGCAATTTGCGAATTTTTGATGCATCGAATTGCGACATGGTTTTGGGTGACGCATTTTGCGTCTCGCAATTTCTGACTTGAAATACCGAATCCGTATTTGCGAGTCGCTATTCCGACTCACAATTTGCGAAATGCTAATAGCGATTCGTATTTTATGTAGCAAATTGCGAGACGCAAAATGTGACACGCAAAACCAAGTCGCTTCGAAAAAAAACGCACATTTTGCGATTCCTTATTTTTGGCCTGCAAATGCCTTTCATGCATCGCAGACCACGTTTTTGCATTCGCAAACGGCCAAATTCTGTGATTCGCACCGTTTGCGAATGCAAAATCGTTTGATACATCTGGCCCTAAATCCCTTATTCCTAAGGTGGCAGCACTTGCAGATGATTTATCATCACGGAATTGCTGAGGCTCCTGTAAAACAGTGAGACGTTCATTTATGTCAAATGGTGTTTCTGCTGCCATCATACCAGGGGCATCAAGATCTGGGACATACATAGGTATCCCAAAGAGAACCTCATATGGAGTGTGTACCCCCAAGGACCGTCTTGGCAGATTGTTCAGTGCTCTCTGGACCCCATATAGGTGATGTAAACAGCTGTGGCCTGAACCTAATAATTGAGCTGTTAAGGACTGCTTTAGATCACGATTCTGCCTCTCCACGACTGAATTTCCCTCGGGATGGGTATGATGAGGAGTAATGGAGTTCAACACCCATCGTCCCCATGGTGTCCCTGAATGCCTTTGAGGCAAATGCAGGGCCCTGGTCCGAATGGAATGCTGCAACCGCATATGTACCGATAAAGATCAGCAAGTCTTTTATAACAGTCCGGGCTTCAGCCGACCGCTGTGGCCATACCCACAGGAGTCTAAAACAAGAATCTACAGTGACTAAAATGTATTTGTATGCACCATCAGGCTGTAAGGGACCACAATGGTCCATGTACACACACTCTATGATATGTCGCCAGAGTCACTGCCCACGTCTTGTTCCTCAACAGTGTTCTCAAGTATACTGGCATTTTTAGCTGTCAGTGCTGCCACCTTCTTCTTTTTAAACTGTGGCTTTTGCTGAGGAGTCTTTTCTTCTTTTTTAATGGTAGACTTCTGCGAGTCTTTCTTTTCTTTCACGTAGTCAAGATGTCGATCTTAATGACCCCCTCTCTCGCTACGTCTATCCGGTGCGTCCTGAAAGGAACGAGAGGGACGTGAATCAGTATATCTGTCTGGAGTTTTAATGTTCTCCCTTTTTCTGAGATTGTATCTCCTTTCGGAGTTCTCCGGGTGTGGAGAATCAGCTCTCTTATTTCTCCTATGTTTGAAATCTTTTTGTTTGTCCCAGCACGTCTTAGGGCCCTCTTGTGCCTGCTTTGTACCCTCCTTATGGGTGGTACCTTGTAACTCCAATTTCTTTGGTTTGGCTCCCAAACTATCCCACCCTATACTAGTATAGGTATCGGAAATAATTTTTGGTAGCTGTCTCTCTTGTTCCCGGTGTGGAGTTTCCCGGAGACGCTGGCGTATTGCTATTGCTACCGCTTCACCCTTTAATGTTACTGAGTATTATTGAGGAAATCTCATCAAAATTACGCATTAATTTCATCCCCAAATCCAAGGCTGGTGCTGGCCTGTGCTAATTTTATATTTGTTTTAACACTTCCGGTAATTTGGCTAGTGTCGGGGTACCATGTGTGGTAGTATATATGGCATATGCCCCTTGTGGCACAGTCATCACCGAGGGAACCATTCCAAAGGGCAAGCACATTGGCGCTCATTACAACCCTGGCGGTCTTTGACCGCCAGGGTTGTTTTGGCAGATTTCACCACCAGCAGGCTGGCGGTGAAATCCTGGGGATTACGACGCGGCGAAAGTGCCGTTGTCGCACCGCTACGCTGCCCAGGGGATTATGAGTCCCCATCCCGCCAGCCTTTTCATGGCGGTTTGCACCCAGTGGCATGGGCAGTGCAGGGTCCCCCTGCTACGGCCCCGTGCAGCTTTTCACTGTCTGCTATGCAGACAGTGAAAAGCGCGACGGGTGCAACTGCACCCGTTGCACGGCCGCAACACCGCCAGCTCCATTTGGAGTCGGCTCATTTGTTGCAGCCGAGATCCCCGCTGGGCCAGCAGGCGGAAACCAGGTTTCCGCCGCCAGCCCAGCGGGGACCTCATAATGGCCGTGGCGCGAGTGCGGCCGCATTGGCGGTCGCTTGGCCGCCCGCCAATGTTGTAATGACCCCCATAGTGAGCAGTCTGTTTTTCCTGTGGTCCCGTATGGGGAAACACAGCTTCCAGCTGATTAGTTTTCTGGGCAATCCAGAACGGTATTTTTTCCCGTTCCGCAAGGCACTTTACCCATAATAGTCAATCATTAATCATTAAATTTATAAAGCGCACTATGTACCCGTTAGGGTTTCAAGGCGCTGGGGGGGGGACAGCTGCTATTGGTCGAAGAGCCATGTCTTGAGGAGTCTCCTGAAGGTGAGGAGGTCCTGGGTCTGGCGCAGGGAGGTCGGGAGTGATTTCCAGGTCTTGGCGGCGAGGTAGGAGAAGGATCTGCTGCCGCCGGTCTTGCGTTGAATTCGGGGAATGATGGCGAGGGAGAGGTTGGCAGAGCGGAGTTGGCGGGAGGGGGCGTAGAAGTTGAGTCTGTTGTTCAGGTAGGCGGGTCCGGCGTTGTGTAGTGCTTTGTACGTGTGGGTGAGAAGTTTAAAGGTGATCCTCTTGTCCACGGGGAGCCAGTGGAGGTCCTTCAGGTGGTGGGAGATGTGGCATCGGCGGGGTATGTCGAGGATCAGACGGGCGGATGCGTTCTGGATGCGTTGGAGTAGTTGGATGTCTTTTGCTGGGATGCCTGTGTAGAGTGCGTTGCCGTAGTCTAGTCTGCTACTGACGAGGGCCTGGGCCACCGTTTTTCTGGTTTCCGTCGGGATCCACTTGTAGATTCTACGGAGCATGCGGAGGGTGTTGAAGCAGGAGGAGGAGACTGCGTTGACCTGTTTGGACATGGTGAGGGCGGAGTCGAGGATGAAGCCGAGGTTGCGTGCGTGGTTGGCTGGAGTAGGTGGGGGTCCCAGTGCGGTGGGCCACCAGGAGTCATCCCAGGCCGAGGGGGAGCGTCCGAGGATGAGGACTTCCGTCTTATCTGAGTTTAGCTTCAGGCGGCTGTTTCTCATCCATTCGGTGATGGATTTTAGTCCCTCATGGAGGTTGGCTTTGGCGGTGTATGGATCTTTAGTAAGGGAGAGGATGAGCTGGGTGTCGTTGGCGTAGGAGAGGATACTGAGGTTGTGCTGCCGGGCCAGTTGAGCGAGGGGTGCCATGTAGACGTTGAATAGCGTTGGGCTTAGCGAGGAGCCTTGGGGGACTCCGCAGATGAGATTGGTGGCTTCGGAGCGGAAGGATGAGAGTCGGACTCTCTGGGTTCTGCCGGAGAGAAAAGAGGAGATCCAGTTGAGGGCTTTGTCTTGTATTCCGGCTTCGTGGAGACGAGTTAGTAGGGTGCGGTGGCAGACCGTATCGAAGGCGGCGGATAGGTCTAGGAGGATGAGGGCTGAAGTTTCACCGTTGTCCATTTGCTGTCTGATGTCGTCTGTGGCGGCGAGGAGTGCAGTCTTGGTGCTGTGGTTGCGTCTGAATCCGGATTGGGAGGGGTCTAGGATGGAGTTGTCTTCGAGGTAGTGGGTGAGCTGGGTGTTGACGATCTTCTCGATGACCTTCGCTGAGAAGGGGAGGAGGGAGATCAGGCGGAAGTTTTTTAGGTCGTTGAGGTCAGCCTTTGGTTTCTTGAGGAGGGCTTGGATGTCGGCGTGCTTCCAGCTGTCCAGGACGGTGGCGGTGTTGAAGGAAAGGTTGATGATTTTACGAAGTTGGGGAGCGATGGTGGAGTCGGCTTTGTTGTAGACGTGGTGTGGGCAGGGGTCTGATGGGGATCCTGAGTGGATGGAGTTCATGGTCTTTCGGGTTTCGGCGTCATCTACGTGGGTCCAGGTGGTGAGGCGGTTGGCGTAGGAGGAGTTGTCGGGGGTGGGGTCTGGCGGAGGTGTGGAGTTGAGGCTGTCGTGGATGGCGGCGATTTTCTGGTAGAAAAAAGTAGAGAGTGCGTCGCAGAGTTTCTGGGATTGTGGGATGTCGTTGACGTTGGCGCTGTGGTTGGAGAGCTCCTTCACGATGCAGAAGGGTTCCTTGCTGTCGTGCGCATTGTTGGTAAGGCATTCTGTGAAGTGGGAGAGTTTGGCGAGTTGGATAAGTTGGTGGTGCTTGCGGGTGGCTTCCTTGTGGGCTGCTAGGCTGTCGGGTGTGCGTTCGAGCAGCCATTTTTTCTTGAGTTTCTGGCAAGAGTGTTTGGAGGTGATGAGTTCGTCTGTGAACCATGCTGCTTTTTTCTTTTCTTGGTTGACGGTGGGCCTCTTGAGTGGTGCGAGGGTGTTGGCGCAGTTGAGGAGCCACTGTTGGAGGTTGATGGCGGCGGAGTCCGGGTTGGTGGGGTCGGTCGGCGGGTTCTTGGCGAGGGTGCTGGTTAGTTGGTCTGTGGTGACTTTTCCCCAGTGGCGGTGTGGTGGTAGTGGGGTGCGGTGATGTTCGGTGTTTTTCTTGAATGTGAAATGGACGCAGTGGTGGTCGGTCCAGTGGAGTTCGGTGGTGTGGTTGAAAGAGATGTGGTTGCTTACAGTGAATAGTGGGTCTAGGGTGTGACCGGCGATGTGGGTGGGTGTGTTGACCAGTTGTCTGAGTCCGAAGTTGGAGAGGTTGGTGGTCAGTGATGCGGTGTTGGCGTCGTTGTTGTTCTCCAGGTGGAAGTTGAGGTCTCCAAGGAGGATGTAGTCCGTTGAGGCGAGGGCGTGGGTGCTGGCAAAGTCGGAAATGGTGTCACTGAAGGGGGGTCTTGGTCCTGGTGGTCGGTATATGAGAGTTCCTCTGAGGGTAGTGTTGGGGTCCGTGTGGATCTGGAAGTGAAGGTGTTCAGCTGTCTTGAGGGTGTCGTCCGTGTGGGTGTGGATCTTGAGGGTGGATTTGTGGACGATGGCTATTCCTCCACCGGTTCCGTTGGTGCGATCTCTTCTGGTGATCTTGTTGCTGTCAGGGATGGCAATGTCTGGGGCCGAGGAGTCGTTCCACCAGGTTTCGGTAAGGAAGGCTACGTCTGGGGCGGTGGTGTCGAGCAGGTCCCAGAGCTCGATTGCGTGCTTTCGTGCGGAGCGTGTGTTGAGGAGGATGCAGTGCAGGTGGTTGGTGTCGGTTGTTGTAGGCTTCGTTGTTCTGTTGCAGGTGAAATTGCAGGTGCGGCAGGAGAAGGGTCCTTTGGTGTGCTTCGGGGTGGCCTGGAAGCAGGTTGTGGAGGAGCCAGGGTTAAGGGCGAGTAGTTCGCTGGCAGAGTAGCGAAGGCTGGTTGTGCGGGGGAGTGCGGTCCAGGGGGGCGGGCGCTGGGTGCGGTCCAGGCGCGCCAGCGGCGCGCCCGCAGAGCGCAGACGCGCAGCGCCAGCCATTAAGAAGGGAGGGGGGAGGGAGGAGCAGCTGGGAGGCGGGAGGCGGGAGGGAGCGGCAAATGGGGGCACGAGGGGGGCGGGGCCGCAGGGAGGCAGCGGCAGGGAGAGAACTGCAAGGGGGAGCGCACAAGGGGCGAAAACCAGGAAAACAAGGCACAGAAAAGTCGGGCACAATTTAAAAACAGTCACAAAATGCAGTAATGGCACAAAATACAATCGGAGTACAGCAATCAGAAGGGGCACAAATGGGGGCAAGAGCGCAAGGAGGCAATGCGCTGAAAAGTTGAAAAACACTTACAAATACGGCGAAAAGCGGCAGAGAGCACACGGGTCTAGCAAAGCTTAGCAGAGCCCACTAGACACGCTCTGGGGGCTCGAACACGCTAGCAGCAGC
Source organism: Pleurodeles waltl (assembly GCF_031143425.1). Classification (NCBI taxonomy): domain Eukaryota; kingdom Metazoa; phylum Chordata; class Amphibia; order Caudata; family Salamandridae; genus Pleurodeles; species Pleurodeles waltl. The sequence continues at coordinate 1,833,397,146 of NC_090440.1, read as the reverse complement.
ATGGGCGGGGGTCAGGGGCACGAGACAGCAAGGTGGTGCTGCGGACGTGGGGGGCGAGCTCTAGACCTAAAACAGGTGAGAGGTCGCTCACTCGCGATGCGCCAGCCATTAAGAAGGGAGGGGGAGGGAGGAGCAGCTGGGAGGCGGGAGGCGGGAGGGAGCGGCAAATGGGGGCACGAGGGGGGCGGGGCCGCAGGGAGGCAGCGGCAGGGAGAGAACTGCAAGGGGGAGCGCACAAGGGGCGAAAACCAGGAAAACAAGGCACAGAAAAGTTGGGCACAATTTAAAAACAGTCACAAAATACAGTAATGGCACAAAATACAATCGGAGTACAGCAATCAGAAGGGGCACAAATGGGGGCAAGAGCGCAAGGAGGCAATGCGCTGAAAAGTTGAAAAACACTTACAAATACGGCGAAAAGCGGCAGAGAGCACACGGGTCTAGCAAAGCTTAGCAGAGCCCACTAGACACGCTCTGGGGGCTCGAACACGCTAGCAGCAGCGTGGGCGGGGGTCAGGGGCACGAGATAGCAAGGTGGTGCTGCGGACGTGGGGGGCGAGCTCTAGACCTAAATCAGGATAGAGGTCGCTCACTCGCGACGCGATGCGCCAGCCATTAAGAAGGGAGGGGGAGGGAGGAGCAGCTGGGAGGCGGGAGGCGGGAGGGAGCGGCAAATGGGGACACAAGGGGGGCGGGGCCGCAGGGAGGCAGCGGCAGGGAGAGAACTGCAAGGGGGAGCGCACAAGGGGCGAAAACCAGGAAAACAAGGCACAGAAAAGTCGGGCACAATTTAAAAACAGTCACAAAATACAGTAATGGCACAAAATACAATCGGAGTACAGCAATCAGAAGGGGCACAAATGGGGGCAAGAGCGCAAGGAGGCAATGCACTGAAAAGTTGAAAAACACTTACAAATACGGTGAAAAGCGGCAGAGAGCACACGGGTCTAGCGAAGCTTAGCAGAGCCCACTAGACACGCTCTGGGGGCTCGAACACACTAGCAGCAGTGTGGGCGGGGGTCAGGGGCACGAGACAGCAACGTGGTGCTGCGGACGTGGGGTGCGAGCTCTAGACCTAAAACAGTACAGCGGTCGCTCACTCGCGACGCGCAGCGCCAGCCATTAAGAAGGGAGGGGGGAGGGAGGAGCAGCAGTGGGAGGCGGGAGGCGGGAGGCGGGAGGGAGCGGCGAATGGGGGCACAAGGGGGGCGGGGCCGCAGGGAGGCAGTGGCAGGGAGAGAACTGCAAGGGGGAGCGCACAAGGGGCGAAAACCAGGAAAACAAGGCACAGAAAAGTCGGCACAATTTAAAAACAGTCATAAAATACAGTAATGGCACAAAATACAATCGGAGTACAGCAATCAGAAGGGGCACAAATGGGGGCAAGAGCGCAAGGAGGCAATGCGCTGAAAAGTTGAAAAACACTTACAAATACGGCGAAAAGCGGCAGAGAGCACACAGGTCTAGCGAAGCTTAGCAGAGCCCACTAGGCACGCTCTGGGGGCTCGAACACACTAGCAGCAGCGTGGGCGGGGGTCAGGGGCATGAGACAGCAAGGTGGTGCTGCGGACGTGGGGGGCGAGCTCTAGACCTAAAACAGGTCAGAGGTCGCTCACTCGCGACGCGCAGCGCCAGCCATTAAGAAGGGAGGGGGGAGGGAGGAGCAGCTGGGAGGCGGGAGGCGGGAGGGAGCGGCGAATGGGGGCGCGAGGTGGGCGGGCCACAGGGAGGCAGCGGCAGGGAGAGAACTGCAAGGGGGAGCGCACAAGGGGCGAAAACCAGGAAAACAAGGCACAGAAAAGTCGGGCACAATTTAAAAACAGTCACAAAATACAGTAATGGCACAAAATACAATCAGAGTACAGCAATCAGAAGTATAGTATAATAGTATGCACTGTCTGTGGATTAATCCCAGTAGCCAATTGATAACCACCAGATGCTGGTGTTGCTGGATGCGCTTGTGTTGTGTTCAATGTTCGCATTACAAACTGAACTAATCGTCTATATAATGTCACCAATTCATTATATAAATCTCGCAGATCTGCTATTCGCATATTCTGTATGCTTGGGTGAGGTGTGTATGTGGCAAACATAGGCCATGTAGGTCCGTCATTACTTGAGGGACCTAACCTCACTCTTTGTAGTACATGTGGTAGGGCGCCTTCAAACCAGTTCTGATGCTCTTGGTATGTGAGCGATATTTCATGATACTGGTATGCTCGGTACCATAAAGGTACGTTTGCAATTTCATATGGGTGGAATGTATGTGTTCTTTGGTCTACCTCAGGAAAGGTGACCCAACAGTAAAATGTTTCTGTTTGGTATGCCTTGCTAGCTTCTATTATAAGAGTAACATCCACGCCCTCATCTGTAAGGCCATGCGTTAATAAATGTTGTGTTAGTGCATGTATAGCATTTTCAGGAATGTCTATGGCAGCAGCCATTTTCGTTTAGAGAAACGGAACACCAAAATGGGGAGTATAAGTCCTTTTATGAATTCGAGCTCGAACAACCTACAGCTTAATCAGGTGTTACCTATTCAGCTGAGGAGGATTTTCCCAAAGACCACGGACGTCTCCGTATAATGGTACTTACGGTACTTGTTGTCTGTTGTCTTGTGAGACAGTGATAGTCGGGGTATCCATAAATTAGTGCCTAAACACCATTGTTGGTGGTGCCATGTCGTACTTTTGACTCTTGCTCCAGGCAAGACTGCTGGTTAAAGGATGACAGTACTTTTGTTTGTAGGCGACTATGCCTATCCTACAACAAGTCACAACTGTTGACCCGAACCTTACCGGCTCACTAGCAGCATCTCACCAGAAACACAATAGTAAAAAGGTGATTTGTGGCAGCCTTTACGCATGGACTCAAGAATAAGACATCTCAGGGAGTGTTGTGGTTAAACGGAGATTACCCCTTTCTCACAGATATATCATGTCTCATACAAACACAGGGAATGACAAAGATGCAGTAAAGTTTCAATAGTTTTTATTTAACATAACTGCAATTTGCGGTAAGTTGCATGGGCTGCAATGATTAGGATAATGAATAATGCAAGAAACAGAATTGTGAAGATGAGAGTCATTATTACAAAGACCCCCACCATCTTGCAATGCATAAGAAAGACATACGAGATGTAATATGCCCTAATACCCTGATGTGAGAGGCCTAACCTCCTACCTAAAGGAGAGCTGGGTTTGTTAAACCTAATCTGCCAATGCCATGTCCATGAGAGGAGCCCCCAACCCTCGTTACCTTGGAATGAGGTCTCTATCTCAGACTCCGCAGGGACACGAAGACTGGGTCAGCGTCAAGACGACATGCAGCATCGATATCAGCGATGGTGGCGATGCCCTCTGGTCGGGATCCCTCTGAATATCTGTCTAAAGTGCGATGTATTTATACAGATCTACAAGGACCCCTGACGTAGGTGTGTTCCCAAACAATAGATAACAGACATGCTTGGGACGGCAATTAATATAAACAATCCCTCTGAAGTATAGAGAGGGAAAATCCCTGTGTGAACACCTACTATTTGTTTGTCTTTGTTGCTTGATCTTGACGCCTTAGCGCGGTGACACTGATAATGCAGAGCATAACAAGTGGCCTAACTATAAACAAGGCAGCCATCTTAGAAGAATTAAATAATTAAATGGGCTAAGACAGAGCAAGCTAAGTAGGTTAAAAGTCACTAGGTGACGGGGGCACGAGTATGCAAGCCAGAAGCTAAGCTAACTGCTGTTATCCCATTAAAACAAACTAGGATTCACTACAAAAGCAATCACTATAAAGCAATGGAAGTGGATTAACGTATTGATCTTATAAAAAGTTAAACCAGACACACCTACAATGAAAAGACTGATGCTTATATATTCTGATTGGGATAATAACTAATTGAATAGTGTCTCTAGGATAGCAAGTTGGTATAGAATTAGATGGAAACATCATGAGTTCTAATCATGTAAAGGTACACAGTCCACCTGAAAGGTTTGCTGGAATATAAGTGTTCCTATACGAGAATAGTCAGCAAACTGGCAACTTAAACATGCTTATTGAGGTTGGCAGCAGTCATCAGATGATTACAAGCCATGGGTTAGTTCTAGAGAAAAAATGTAATCAAACATCCATGATACGCTGTATTGTTTCCATGCAGAACTTTGATCTTTGAAGCACAATTTGCGCTAAATGGATCCATAGGTTTTGTACTTTAAAAGCAGCAGGAGCATTGCACAAAGTTTATCAATCAGGTTCAAGTTGGGGGTGCTGTCCCTCCCCTGACCCCACACGCAAACGCCCGAAGGGAGACCACACAGCACACTCATGGTCAGTGGCAAGTCATGGTAAGATCGTTAAAAAAAACAAGTATGATTTTTCTTGCAAATAACATTTGTCATCTGAAATGTGCTCTCCTTTTTCCTTTCCTTGTTTTATAATCAGCAGAACAATATTGGGGCCCTTTGCTATGATTTCTGCAGGTTCTGGAGGGCCATTTGGGGATTCAACCCATACCTTACACTGAGGTTTTTATCTGCTGAATCACAGCTTCCCTTTCCTTGCACTGTCAGAAGGGCTGGGGCAGTCCCCTTCCTCACCAATCCTCCAAACACTGCACTTATGACAAGTTGGACAATTATTTTTCCAATCTGTATGAATAAATCAGATTCTCCACTATTTAACAGAGTAGCTTTGATTTCTATCTGTTCTGGTAACTTTCCTCTCCTCAATTGATCTTTAACTGTTTGTGGGACAGATCTCAGTTGTGTCTGCTGACAAACAGGACATTGAAAAATCACAGTTTTTATCAAATCTAGGGGAATGTGCATCCCTCTAATCTCTGCCCACCTGTAAGTGGCTTTTTCTCCTAGGTGTCCACATTTCTGGTGCACCCACTTATCCATCCCCACCAAGTGAGAATTCTGGGTTGACATTTCTGCTTCTGAACTTTTGTCTTTGACATATGCAAGGGAATTGAATCAGCGTTTTAGTTAGTCAATGGGACAATGGGCATCTATGACTTTACCCTGTTCTAACATTTCCCAAATGTTCTGCCACAACTCTTTGCTCCATACTTCCTTTTGCTGAATGAACTAGTTATGTGCATGCCATGTGGGAAGCCAAATGGTTAATCTATTGGTAGTGAACCAAGAATCAGTGTAAAAATGACAAGTCTCAAGCAGCTCTTGCTTTAGAGCATGATACACAGTGTACAACTCTGCATATTGGCTACTTTTTCCTTCTCCTGTGGTGGTCAACAACTTTTCAGCAACTGGATTGTATGACACTGCTTTCCAATGTATTTTAGTATCCACGTATTTGAATGAACCATTAGTAAACCAAACATGCTTCCTATCCTCTACTAGAGCCCAATAACAGACTAAAAGTTGTTTTTCAACAGGATTATAGCGCTCCTGAGAGTCAGGTAGTTTTCTAGTCCAAATCCCTAGGGGCACCCTTGTCCTCCCCTGTTTTTGCCACATATTCCAATTTGCATATTGTCCCTGAACAGTTACATGTAACTCAGTGTCTCCCTCTTGCACTGGCACAAGTCTAAAGTCTGTTGAATTATTTCATTTGCCAAATCAAAAGCACACAGCTGCTCTTTACTTCATTCAAACTCATGTTTTTTCCTAATTACTTTGTACCAAAGGGTTGAGATTTTACTCAGATGAGGGTCATTCTGTTTCCAAAAATCAAACAGTCTCATAAAACTCTGTGGGGGTCATTCCGACTCTGGCGGTCCATGACCGCCAGGGCGGAGGGCAGCGGAAGCACCGCCAACAGGCTGGCGGTGCTTCCTGGGCGATTCTGACCGCGGCAGTAAAGCCGCGGTCAGAAAAGGGGAGACGGCGGTTTCCCGCCGGTTTCCCGCTGGCCCAGGGAATCCGCCAGCGCCGCCATGGGGATTCCGACCCCCTTCCCGCCATCCTGTTCCTGGCGGTAATTACCGCCAGGAACAGGATGGCGGGAACGGGTGTCCTGGGGCCCCTGGGGGCCCCTGCACTGCCCATGCCTAACAGGGCCCCATAAAGATTTTCAGTGTCTGCTTTGCAGACACTGAAAATCGCGACGGGTGCCACTGCACCCGTCGCACCCCTTCAACTCCGCCGGCTCCATTCGGAGCCGGCTTCATTGTTGAAGGGGCTTTCCCACTGGGCCGGCCGGCGGTCTTCTGGCGGTCGCCCGCCGGCCCAGCGGGAAAGCTGGAATGGCCACCGCAGTCTTTTGACCGCGGAGCGGTCTTTCGGCGGGAACCGCTTGGCGGGCGGCGACTGCCGACCGCCGCGGTCAGAATGACCGCCTGTGTCTATTGCTTAATGCGAATAGTAGCAAACTCCAAAATCTTTTGTTTTACCTGTAACAACATCTCTCTATGTTTTGGAGACCACTGAATTCCCAGAAACTGCACATTTTGCGACAGTACCTGTGTCCTGTCTGAATTAATTGTACACATCGTACTCTGCAAAAGTGGTCTGAATATACCTGTAACTTCGTCAACTTCTTGCTCAAAATAATCTTTTAAAGAATGCATTTCAACTCCCCCCAAAAACTGTGGGCTACTCGGCGTACAAACTATGTTCTGCTCATGCAGCTCACACTGGCCCCCACCTTTTTTAACCTCATCATTACTGGAATGGGAAAAGCCAGATTCTCCAGTAACAGCTTGGTAGATTTCAGTTTTATCCTGTAATAATTTGTTCTGACTAACTTGCTCTTTCAATTTCTTATTGTCATATTCTAACTGTTTACATCTCTCATGCATTTTTCTGTAAGCAGACAAAGGTATCCAAACCCTCTTGTCAAGAATAAAAGGAACATCATTCCGTTCAAAAAGCACCTTTTCTAAACATGAAAAAGTGTTCAATACTCTTGTTTTATCCAAGCACACATCCCAAAATTTTAAAAATCTTGATACACAAGAAAACACATTTGTCAATACATCATAAGGCATTTCAACTTCACATGCATTTTCAAACATGGTTTGTGGTGCTTCCTTTAACTCTCTAAATAAAAACATATTTACACTTTTAAATCGTGCACTCTCAAACTCCAACCTCTCTTTTTTAGACTGTCCGACATACGCCAAAATGTTTTGTTTTCACTAATGACCGAGCTGACAAAAATCTCTGGAATGCACTTCTTAGTTCAAAGAAGACATTTATTATTATTTCACCACAAGGTTCCTAAAAAAGGAGTTTAGTAGATTGAAAGCACACGTTTAAAAGGGGGGCGGGGCCGCAGGGAGGCAGCGGCAGGGAGAGAACTGCAAGGGGGAGCGCACAAGGGGCGAAAACCAGGAAAACAAGGCACAGAAAAGTCGGGCACAATTTAAAAACAGTCACAAAATACAGTAATGGCACAAAATACAATCGGAGTACAGCAATCAGAAGGGGCACAAATGGGGGCAAGAGCGCAAGGAGGCAATGCACTGAAAAGTTGAAAAACACTTACAAATACGGCGAAAAGCGGCAGAGAGCACACGGGTCTAGCGAAGCTTAGCAGAGCCCACTAGACACGCTCTGGGGGCTCGAACACACTAGCAGCAGTGTGGGCGGGGGTCAGGGGCACGAGACAGCAACGTGGTGCTGCGGACGTGGGGTGCGAGCTCTAGACCTAAAACAGGACAGCGGTCGCTCACTCGCGACGCGCAGCGCCAGCCATTAAGAAGGGAGGGGGGAGGGAGGAGCAGCAGTGGGAGGCGGGAGGCGGGAGGCGGGAGGGAGCGGCGAATGGGGGCACAAGGGGGGCGGGGCCGCAGGGAGGCAGTGGCAGGGAGAGAACTGCAAGGGGGAGCGCACAAGGGGCGAAAACCAGGAAAACAAGGCACAGAAAAGTCGGCACAATTTAAAAACAGTCATAAAATACAGTAATGGCACAAAATACAATCGGAGTACAGCAATCAGAAGGGGCACAAATGGGGGCAAGAGCGCAAGGAGGCAATGCGCTGAAAAGTTGAAAAACACTTACAAATACGGCGAAAAGCGGCAGAGAGCACACAGGTCTAGCGAAGCTTAGCAGAGCCCACTAGGCACGCTCTGGGGGCTCGAACACACTAGCAGCAGCGTGGGCGGGGGTCAGGGGCATGAGACAGCAAGGTGGTGCTGCGGACGTGGGGGGCGAGCTCTAGACCTAAAACAGGTCAGAGGTCGCTCACTCGCGACGCGCAGCGCCAGCCATTAAGAAGGGAGGGGGGAGGGAGGAGCAGCTGGGAGGCGGGAGGCGGGAGGGAGCGGCGAATGGGGGCGCGAGGTGGGCGGGCCACAGGGAGGCAGCGGCAGGGAGAGAACTGCAAGGGGGAGCGCACAAGGGGCGAAAACCAGGAAAACAAGGCACAGAAAAGTCGGGCACAATTTAAAAACAGTCACAAAATACAGTAATGGCACAAAATACAATCAGAGTACAGCAATCAGAAGTATAGTATAATAGTATGCACTGTCTGTGGATTAATCCCAGTAGCCAATTGATAACCACCAGATGCTGGTGTTGCTGGATGCGCTTGTGTTGTGTTCAATGTTCGCATTACAAACTGAACTAATCGTCTATATAATGTCACCAATTCATTATATAAATCTCGCAGATCTGCTATTGGCATATTCTGTATGCTTGGGTGAGGTGTGTATGTGGCAAACATAGGCCATGTAGGTCCGTCATTACTTGAGGGACCTAACCTCACTCTTTGTAGTACATGTGGTAGGGCGCCTTCAAACCAGTTCTGATGCTCTTGGTATGTGAGCGATATTTCATGATACTGGTATGCTCGGTACCATAAAGGTACGTTTGCAATTTCATATGGGTGGAATGTATGTGTTCTTTGGTCTACCTCAGGAAAGGTGACCCAACAGTAAAATTTTTCTGTTTGGTATGCCTTGCTAGCTTCTATTATAAGAGTAACATCCACGCCCTCATCTGTAAGGCCATGCGTTAATAAATGTTGTGTTAGTGCATGTATAGCATTTTCAGGAATGTCTATGGCAGCAGCCATTTTCGTTTAGAGAAACGGAACACCAAAATGGGGAGTATAAGTCCTTTTATGAATTCGAGCTCGAACAACCTACAGCTTAATCAGGTGTTACCTATTCAGCTGAGGAGGATTTTCCCAAAGACCACGGACGTCTCCGTATAATGGTACTTAGGGTACTTGTTGTCTGTTGTCTTGTGAGACAGTGATAGTCGGGGTATCCATAAATTAGTGCCTAAACACCATTGTTGGTGGTGCCATGTCGTACTTTTGACTCTTGCTCCAGGCAAGACTGCTGGTTAAAGGATGACAGTACTTTTGTTTGTAGGCGACTATGCCTATCCTACAACAAGTCACAACTGTTGACCCGAACCTTACCGGCTCACTAGCAGCATCTCACCAGAAACACAATAGTAAAAAGGTGATTTGTGGCAGCCTTTACGCATGGACTCAAGAATAAGACATCTCAGGGAGTGTTGTGGTTAAACGGAGATTACCCCTTTCTCACAGATATATCATGTCTCATACAAACACAGGGAATGACAAAGATGCAGTAAAGTTTCAATAGTTTTTATTTAACATAACTGCAATTTGCGGTAAGTTGCATGGGCTGCAATGATTAGGATAATGAATAATGCAAGAAACAGAATTGTGAAGATGAAAGTCATTATTACAAAGACCCCCACCATCTTGCAATGCATAAGAAAGACATACGAGATGTAATATGCCCTAATACCCTGATGTGAGAGGCCTAACCTCCTACCTAAAGGAGAGCTGGGTTTGTTAAACCTAATCTGCCAATGCCATGTCCATGAGAGGAGCCCCCAACCCTCGTTACCTTGGAATGAGGTCTCTATCTCAGACTCCGCAGGGACACGAAGACTGGGTCAGCGTCAAGACGACATGCAGCATCGATATCAGCGATGGTGGCGATGCCCTCTGGTCGGGATCCCTCTGAATATCTGTCTAAAGTGCGATGTATTTATACAGATCTACAAGGACCCCTGACGTAGGTGTGTTCCCAAACAATAGATAACAGACATGCTTGGGACGGCAATTAATATAAACAATCCCTCTGAAGTATAGAGAGGGAAAATCCCTGTGTGAACACCTACTATTTGTTTGTCTTTGTTGCTTGATCTTGACGCCTTAGCGCGGTGACACTGATAATGCAGAGCATAACAAGTGGCCTAACTATAAACAAGGCAGCCATCTTAGAAGAATTAAATAATTAAATGGGCTAAGACAGAGCAAGCTAAGTAGGTTAAAAGTCACTAGGTGACGGGGGCACGAGTATGCAAGCCAGAAGCTAAGCTAACTGCTGTTATCCCATTAAAACAAACTAGGATTCACTACAAAAGCAATCACTATAAAGCAATGGAAGTGGATTAACGTATTGATCTTATAAAAAGTTAAACCAGACACACCTACAATGAAAAGACTGATGCTTATATATTCTGATTGGGATAATAACTAATTGAATAGTGTCTCTAGGATAGCAAGTTGGTATAGAATTAGATGGAAACATCATGAGTTCTAATCATGTAAAGGTACACAGTCCACCTGAAAGGTTTGCTGGAATATAAGTGTTCCTATACGAGAATAGTCAGCAAACTGGCAACTTAAACATGCTTATTGAGGTTGGCAGCAGTCATCAGATGATTACAAGCCATGGGTTAGTTCTAGAGAAAAAATGTAATCAAACATCCATGATACGCTGTATTGTTTCCATGCAGAACTTTGATCTTTGAAGCACAATTTGCGCTAAATGGATCCATAGGTTTTGTACTTTAAAAGCAGCAGGAGCATTGCACAAAGTTTATCAATCAGGTTCAAGTTGGGGGTGCTGTCCCTCCCCTGACCCCACACGCAAACGCCCGAAGGGAGACCACACAGCACACTCATGGTCAGTGGCAAGTCATGGTAAGATCGTTAAAAAAAACAAGTATGATTTTTCTTGCAAATAACATTTGTCATCTGAAATGTGCTCTCCTTTTTCCTTTCCTTGTTTTATAATCAGCAGAACAATATTGGGGCCCTTTGCTATGATTTCTGCAGGTTCTGGAGGGCCATTTGGGGATTCAACCCATACCTTACACTGAGGTTTTTATCTGCTGAATCACAGCTTCCCTTTCCTTGCACTGTCAGAAGGGCTGGGGCAGTCCCCTTCCTCACCAATCCTCCAAACACTGCACTTATGACAAGTTGGACAATTATTTTTCCAATCTGTATGAATAAATCAGATTCTCCACTATTTAACAGAGTAGCTTTGATTTCTATCTGTTCTGGTAACTTTCCTCTCCTCAATTGATCTTTAACTGTTTGTGGGACAGATCTCAGTTGTGTCTGCTGACAAACAGGACATTGAAAAATCACAGTTTTTATCAAATCTAGGGGAATGTGCATCCCTCTAATCTCTGCCCACCTGTAAGTGGCTTTTTCTCCTAGGTGTCCACATTTCTGGTGCACCCACTTATCCATCCCCACCAAGTGAGAATTCTGGGTTGACATTTCTGCTTCTGAACTTTTGTCTTTGACATATGCAAGGGAATTGAATCAGCGTTTTAGTTAGTCAATGGGACAATGGGCATCTATGACTTTACCCTGTTCTAACATTTCCCAAATGTTCTGCCACAACTCTTTGCTCCATACTTCCTTTTGCTGAATGAACTAGTTATGTGCATGCCATGTGGGAAGCCAAATGGTTAATCTATTGGTAGTGAACCAAGAATCAGTGTAAAAATGACAAGTCTCAAGCAGCTCTTGCTTTAGAGCATGATACACAGTGTACAACTCTGCATATTGGCTACTTTTTCCTTCTCCTGTGGTGGTCAACAACTTTTCAGCAACTGGATTGTATGACACTGCTTTCCAATGTATTTTAGTATCCACGTATTTGAATGAACCATTAGTAAACCAAACATGCTTCCTATCCTCTACTAGAGCCCAATAACAGACTAAAAGTTGTTTTTCAACAGGATTATAGCGCTCCTGAGAGTCAGGTAGTTTTCTAGTCCAAATCCCTAGGGGCACCCTTGTCCTCCCCTGTTTTTGCCACATATTCCAATTTGCATATTGTCCCTGAACAGTTACATGTAACTCAGTGTCTCCCTCTTGCACTGGCACAAGTCTAAAGTCTGTTGAATTATTTCATTTGCCAAATCAAAAGCACACAGCTGCTCTTTACTTCATTCAAACTCATGTTTTTTCCTAGTTACTTTGTACCAAAGGGTTGAGATTTTACTCAGATGAGGGTCATTCTGTTTCCAAAAATCAAACAGTCTCATAAAACTCTGTGGGGGTCATTCCGACTCTGGCGGTCCATGACCGCCAGGGCGGAGGGCAGCGAAAGCACCGCCAACAGGCTGGCGGTGCTTCCTGGGCGATTCTGACCGCGGCAGTAAAGCCGCGGTCAGAAAAGGGGAGACGGCGGTTTCCCGCCGGTTTCCCGCTGGCCCAGGGAATCCGCCAGCGCCGCCATGGGGATTCCGACCCCCTTCCCGCCATCCTGTTCCTGGCGGTAATTACCGCCAGGAACAGGATGGCGGGAACGGGTGTCCTGGGGCCCCTGGGGGCCCCTGCACTGCCCATGCCTAACAGGGCCCCATAAAGATTTTCAGTGTCTGCTTTGCAGACACTGAAAATCGCGACGGGTGCCACTGCACCCGTCGCACCCCTTCAACTCCGCCGGCTCCATTCGGAGCCGGCTTCATTGTTGAAGGGGCTTTCCCACTGGGCCGGCCGGCGGTCTTCTGGCGGTCGCCCGCCGGCCCAGCGGGAAAGCTGGAATGGCCACCGCAGTCTTTTGACCGCGGAGCGGTCTTTCGGCGGGAACCGCTTGGCGGGCGGCGACTGCCGACCGCCGCGGTCAGAATGACCGCCTGTGTCTATTGCTTAATGCGAATAGTAGCAAACTCCAAAATCTTTTGTTTTACCTGTAACAACATCTCTCTATGTTTTGGAGACCACTGAATTCCCAGAAACTGCACATTTTGCGACAGTACCTGTGTCCTGTCTGAATTAATTGTACACATCGTACTCTGCAAAAGTGGTCTGAATATACCTGTAACTTCGTCAACTTCTTGCTCAAAATAATCTTTTAAAGAATGCATTTCAACTCCCCCCAAAAACTATGGGCTACTCGGCGTACAAACTATGTTCTGCTCATGCAGCTCACACTGGCCCCCACCTTTTTTAACCTCATCATTACTGGAATGGGAAAAGCCAGATTCTCCAGTAACAGCTTGGTAGATTTCAGTTTTATCCTGTAATAATTTGTTCTGACTAACTTGCTCTTTCAATTTCTTATTGTCATATTCTAACTGTTTACATCTCTCATGCATTTTTCTGTAAGCAGACAAAGGTATCCAAACCCTCTTGTCAAGAATAAAAGGAACATCATTCCGTTCAAAAAGCACCTTTTCTAAACATGAAAAAGTGTTCAATACTCTTGTTTTATCCAAGCACACATCCCAAAATTTTAAAAATCTTGATACACAAGAAAACACATTTGTCAATACATCATAAGGCATTTCAACTTCACATGCATTTTCAAACATGGTTTGTGGTGCTTCCTTTAACTCTCTAAATAAAAACATATTTACACTTTTAAATCGTGCACTCTCAAACTCCAACCTCTCTTTTTTAGACTGTCCGACATACGCCAAAATGTTTTGTTTTCACTAATGACCGAGCTGACAAAAATCTCTGGAATGCACTTCTTAGTTCAAAGAAGACATTTATTATTATTTCACCACAAGGTTCCTAAAAAAGGAGTTTAGTAGATTGAAAGCACACGTTTAAAAGGGGGGCGGGGCCGCAGGGAGGCAGCGGCAGGGAGAGAACTGCAAGGGGGAGCGCACAAGGGGCGAAAACCAGGAAAACAAGGCACAGAAAAGTCGGGCACAATTTAAAAACAGTCACAAAATACAGTAATGGCACAAAATACAATCGGAGTACAGCAATCAGAAGGGGCACAAATGGGGGCAAGAACGCAAGGAGGCAATGCACTGAAAAGTTGAAAAACACTTACAAATACGGCGAAAAGCGGCAGAGAGCACACGGGTCTAGCGAAGCTTAGCAGAGCCCACTAGACACGCTCTGGGGGCTCGAACACACTAGCAGCAGTGTGGGCGGGGGTCAGGGGCACGAGACAGCAACGTGGTGCTGCGGACGTGGGGTGCGAGCTCTAGACCTAAAACAGGACAGCGGTCGCTCACTCGCGACGCGCAGCGCCAGCCATTAAGAAGGGAGGGGGGAGGGAGGAGCAGCAGTGGGAGGCGGGAGGCGGGAGGCGGGAGGGAGCGGCGAATGGGGGCACAAGGGGGGCGGGGCCGCAGGGAGGCAGTGGCAGGGAGAGAACTGCAAGGGGGAGCGCACAAGGGGCGAAAACCAGGAAAACAAGGCACAGAAAAGTCGGCACAATTTAAAAACAGTCATAAAATACAGTAATGGCACAAAATACAATCGGAGTACAGCAATCAGAAGGGGCACAAATGGGGGCAAGAGCGCAAGGAGGCAATGCGCTGAAAAGTTGAAAAACACTTACAAATACGGCGAAAAGCGGCAGAGAGCACACAGGTCTAGCGAAGCTTAGCAGAGCCCACTAGGCACGCTCTGGGGGCTCGAACACACTAGCAGCAGCGTGGGCGGGGGTCAGGGGCATGAGACAGCAAGGTGGTGCTGCGGACGTGGGGGGCGAGCTCTAGACCTAAAACAGGTCAGAGGTCGCTCACTCGCGACGTGCAGCGCCAGCCATTAAGAAGGGAGGGGGGAGGGAGGAGCAGCTGGGAGGCGGGAGGCGGGAGGGAGCGGCGAATGGGGGCGCGAGGTGGGCGGGCCACAGGGAGGCAGCGGCAGGGAGAGAACTGCAAGGGGGAGCGCACAAGGGGTGAAAACCAGGAAAACAAGGCACAGAAAAGTCGGGCACAATTTAAAAACAGTCACAAAATACAGTAATGGCACAAAATACAATCAGAGTACAGCAATCAGAAGTATAGTATAATAGTATGCACTGTCTGTGGATTAATCCCAGTAGCCAATTGATAACCACCAGATGCTGGTGTTGCTGGATGCGCTTGTGTTGTGTTCAATGTTCGCATTACAAACTGAACTAATCGTCTATATAATGTCACCAATTCATTATATAAATCTCGCAGATCTGCTATTGGCATATTCTGTATGCTTGGGTGAGGTGTGTATGTGGCAAACATAGGCCATGTAGGTCCGTCATTACTTGAGGGACCTAACCTCACTCTTTGTAGTACATGTGGTAGGGCGCCTTCAAACCAGTTCTGATGCTCTTGGTATGTGAGCGATATTTCATGATACTGGTATGCTCGGTACCATAAAGGTACGTTTGCAATTTCATATGGGTGGAATGTATGTGTTCTTTGGTCTACCTCAGGAAAGGTGACCCAACAGTAAAATGTTTCTGTTTGGTATGCCTTGCTAGCTTCTATTATAAGAGTAACATCCACGCCCTCATCTGTAAGGCCATGCGTTAATAAATGTTGTGTTAGTGCATGTATAGCATTTTCAGGAATGTCTATGGCAGCAGCCATTTTCGTTTAGAGAAACGGAACACCAAAATGGGGAGTATAAGTCCTTTTATGAATTCGAGCTCGAACAACCTACAGCTTAATCAGGTGTTACCTATTCAGCTGAGGAGGATTTTCCCAAAGACCACGGACGTCTCCGTATAATGGTACTTAGGGTACTTGTTGTCTGTTGTCTTGTGAGACAGTGATAGTCGGGGTATCCATAAATTAGTGCCTAAACACCATTGTTGGTGGTGCCATGTCGTACTTTTGACTCTTGCTCCAGGCAAGACTGCTGGTTAAAGGATGACAGTACTTTTGTTTGTAGGCGACTATGCCTATCCTACAACAAGTCACAACTGTTGACCCGAACCTTACCGGCTCACTAGCAGCATCTCACCAGAAACACAATAGTAAAAAGGTGATTTGTGGCAGCCTTTACGCATGGACTCAAGAATAAGACATCTCAGGGAGTGTTGTGGTTAAACGGAGATTACCCCTTTCTCACAGATATATCATGTCTCATACAAACACAGGGAATGACAAAGATGCAGTAAAGTTTCAATAGTTTTTATTTAACATAACTGCAATTTGCGGTAAGTTGCATGGGCTGCAATGATTAGGATAATGAATAATGCAAGAAACAGAATTGTGAAGATGAGAGTCATTATTACAAAGACCCCCACCATCTTGCAATGCATAAGAAAGACATACGAGATGTAATATGCCCTAATACCCTGATGTGAGAGGCCTAACCTCCTACCTAAAGGAGAGCTGGGTTTGTTAAACCTAATCTGCCAATGCCATGTCCATGAGAGGAGCCCCCAACCCTCGTTACCTTGGAATGAGGTCTCTATCTCAGACTCCGCAGGGACACGAAGACTGGGTCAGCGTCAAGACGACATGCAGCATCGATATCAGCGATGGTGGCGATGCCCTCTGGTCGGGATCCCTCTGAATATCTGTCTAAAGTGCGATGTATTTATACAGATCTACAAGGACCCCTGACGTAGGTGTGTTCCCAAACAATAGATAACAGACATGCTTGGGACGGCAATTAATATAAACAATCCCTCTGAAGTATAGAGAGGGAAAATCCCTGTGTGAACACCTACTATTTGTTTGTCTTTGTTGCTTGATCTTGACGCCTTAGCGCGGTGACACTGATAATGCAGAGCATAACAAGTGGCCTAACTATAAACAAGGCAGCCATCTTAGAAGAATTAAATAATTAAATGGGCTAAGACAGAGCAAGCTAAGTAGGTTAAAAGTCACTAGGTGACGGGGGCACGAGTATGCAAGCCAGAAGCTAAGCTAACTGCTGTTATCCCATTAAAACAAACTAGGATTCACTACAAAAGCAATCACTATAAAGCAATGGAAGTGGATTAACGTATTGATCTTATAAAAAGTTAAACCAGACACACCTACAATGAAAAGACTGATGCTTATACAGTATATTCTGATTGGGATAATAACTAATTGAATAGTGTCTCTAGGATAGCAAGTTGGTATAGAATTAGATGGAAACATCATGAGTTCTAATCATGTAAAGGTACACAGTCCATCTGAAAGGTTTGCTGGAATATAAGTGTTCCTATACGAGAATAGTCAGCAAACTGGCAACTTAAACATGCTTATTGAGGTTGGCAGCAGTCATCAGATGATTACAAGCCATGGGTTAGTTCTAGAGAAAAAATGTAATCAAACATCCATGATACGCTGTATTGTTTCCATGCAGAACTTTGATCTTTGAAGCACAATTTGCGCTAAATGGATCCATAGGTTTTGTACTTTAAAAGCAGCAGGAGCATTGCACAAAGTTTATCAATCAGGTTCAAGTTGGGGGTGCTGTCCCTCCCCTGACCCCACACGCAAACGCCCGAAGGGAGACCACACAGCACACTCATGGTCAGTGGCAAGTCATGGTAAGATCGTTAAAAAAAACAAGTATGATTTTTCTTGCAAATAACATTTGTCATCTGAAATGTGCTCTCCTTTTTCCTTTCCTTGTTTTATAATCAGCAGAACAATATTGGGGCCCTTTGCTATGATTTCTGCAGGTTCTGGAGGGCCATTTGGGGATTCAACCCATACCTTACACTGAGGTTTTTATCTGCTGAATCACAGCTTCCCTTTCCTTGCACTGTCAGAAGGGCTGGGGCAGTCCCCTTCCTCACCAATCCTCCAAACACTGCACTTATGACAAGTTGGACAATTATTTTTCCAATCTGTATGAATAAATCAGATTCTCCACTATTTAACAGAGTAGCTTTGATTTCTATCTGTTCTGGTAACTTTCCTCTCCTCAATTGATCTTTAACTGTTTGTGGGACAGATCTCAGTTGTGTCTGCTGACAAACAGGACATTGAAAAATCACAGTTTTTATCAAATCTAGGGGAATGTGCATCCCTCTAATCTCTGCCCACCTGTAAGTGGCTTTTTCTCCTAGGTGTCCACATTTCTGGTGCACCCACTTATCCATCCCCACCAAGTGAGAATTCTGGGTTGACATTTCTGCTTCTGAACTTTTGTCTTTGACATATGCAAGGGAATTGAATCAGCGTTTTAGTTAGTCAATGGGACAATGGGCATCTATGACTTTACCCTGTTCTAACATTTCCCAAATGTTCTGCCACAACTCTTTGCTCCATACTTCCTTTTGCTGAATGAACTAGTTATGTGCATGCCATGTGGGAAGCCAAATGGTTAATCTATTGGTAGTGAACCAAGAATCAGTGTAAAAATGACAAGTCTCAAGCAGCTCTTGCTTTAGAGCATGATACACAGTGTACAACTCTGCATATTGGCTACTTTTTCCTTCTCCTGTGGTGGTCAACAACTTTTCAGCAACTGGATTGTATGACACTGCTTTCCAATGTATTTTAGTATCCACGTATTTGAATGAACCATTAGTAATCCAAACATGCTTCCTATCCTCTACTAGAGCCCAATAACAGACTAAAAGTTGTTTTTCAACAGGATTATAGCGCTCCTGAGAGTCAGGTAGTTTTCTAGTCCAAATCCCTAGGGGCACCCTTGTCCTCCCCTGTTTTTGCCACATATTCCAATTTGCATATTGTCCCTGAACAGTTACATGTAACTCAGTGTCTCCCTCTTGCACTGGCACAAGTCTAAAGTCTGTTGAATTATTTCATTTGCCAAATCAAAAGCACACAGCTGCTCTTTACTTCATTCAAACTCATGTTTTTTCCTAGTTACTTTGTACCAAAGGGTTGAGATTTTACTCAGATGAGGGTCATTCTGTTTCCAAAAATCAAACAGTCTCATAAAACTCTGTGGGGGTCATTCCGACTCTGGCGGTCCATGACCGCCAGGGCGGAGGGCAGCGGAAGCACCGCCAACAGGCTGGCGGTGCTTCCTGGGCGATTCTGACCGCGGCAGTAAAGCCGCGGTCAGAAAAGGGGAGACGGCGGTTTCCCGCCGGTTTCCCGCTGGCCCAGGGAATCCGCCAGCGCCGCCATGGGGATTCCGACCCCCTTCCCGCCATCCTGTTCCTGGCGGTAATTACCGCCAGGAACAGGATGGCGGGAACGGGTGTCCTGGGGCCCCTGGGGGCCCCTGCACTGCCCATGCCTAACAGGGCCCCATAAAGATTTTCAGTGTCTGCTTTGCAGACACTGAAAATCGCGACGGGTGCCACTGCACCCGTCGCACCCCTTCAACTCCGCCGGCTCCATTCGGAGCCGGCTTCATTGTTGAAGGGGCTTTCCCACTGGGCCGGCCGGCGGTCTTCTGGCGGTCGCCCGCCGGCCCAGCGGGAAAGCTGGAATGGCCACCGCAGTCTTTTGACCGCGGAGCGGTCTTTCGGCGGGAACCGCTTGGCGGGCGGCGACTGCCGACCGCCGCGGTCAGAATGACCGCCTGTGTCTATTGCTTAATGCGAATAGTAGCAAACTCCAAAATCTTTTGTTTTACCTGTAACAACATCTCTCTATGTTTTGGAGACCACTGAATTCCCAGAAACTGCACATTTTGCGACAGTACCTGTGTCCTGTCTGAATTAATTGTACACATCGTACTCTGCAAAAGTGGTCTGAATATACCTGTAACTTCGTCAACTTCTTGCTCAAAATAATCTTTTAAAGAATGCATTTCAACTCCCCCCAAAAACTGTGGGCTACTCGGCGTACAAACTATGTTCTGCTCATGCAGCTCACACTGGCCCCCACCTTTTTTAACCTCATCATTACTGGAATGGGAAAAGCCAGATTCTCCAGTAACAGCTTGGTAGATTTCAGTTTTATCCTGTAATAATTTGTTCTGACTAACTTGCTCTTTCAATTTCTTATTGTCATATTCTAACTGTTTACATCTCTCATGCATTTTTCTGTAAGCAGACAAAGGTATCCAAACCCTCTTGTCAAGAATAAAAGGAACATCATTCCGTTCAAAAAGCACCTTTTCTAAACATGAAAAAGTGTTCAATACTCTTGTTTTATCCAAGCACACATCCCAAAATTTTAAAAATCTTGATACACAAGAAAACACATTTGTCAATACATCATAAGGCATTTCAACTTCACATGCATTTTCAAACATGGTTTGTGGTGCTTCCTTTAACTCTCTAAATAAAAACATATTTACACTTTTAAATCGTGCACTCTCAAACTCCAACCTCTCTTTTTTAGACTGTCCGACATACGCCAAAATGTTTTGTTTTCACTAATGACCGAGCTGACAAAAATCTCTGGAATGCACTTCTTAGTTCAAAGAAGACATTTATTATTATTTCACCACAAGGTTCCTAAAAAAGGAGTTTAGTAGATTGAAAGCACACGTTTAAAAATAGTCACAGCAATGAAAGGAAAATATACCAAAATGATTCTCAACTGCAATGTACACAGCAAATATATGTAGTTATGATTATGCAAAGCAAAGAATGAAGTAAAAATTAATCACTGTAGGGACTGTCAGATGCTTCATCTTTCTCATGCCAGCAAGAAGATGACCCCGTTCAACTGCGAGAAAGCGATCTCCACCCTCAGGGGACAGATGTCAGGCATTTCACGTCTAATCCTGACTGAGGTCTCAGAAATTTCACCACTACTGAGCAGGGCCATCTTTTTATATCTTAAAGAACCACCGGAGAAGGGCTTTCTGGAAAAACCCCACCCATAAAAAAAAGAAATATTCAAACATGCTGGCTAATGTAGGTCAGAGTTGAAAGAAACAGGTTGGAGCTGGCCAGTTTCCCAAATTGTCTCTCCCAAGCCCAAACCGTTCCCTGCTTGCACTAAAAAACATCAGTCTGGTACATTCTTATTGTGCTGACTGCCTACCTCCTCCATATTATGTACTAGCGATTCGGTGATAATATCTCCTAGCTCTTCGGTGAGATAGAATACGAAAAGAAGCACAGTTTACAATGTGGAATAATACTAACACATTTAACATGGCAGTGTCTAACGCTACAATAAAGTTAATAGGCAGCTAAACTGAATACAAAATGTAGTATGCAACTGGTGAACACTAGACAGACAACTAATCCATGTGCAAAGTGGTGCAACACAAAGTCAGTGGTCAAAAACACATAATTCACTACACTACCTGGAAGGCATTCACGGTGCCCTGACTGGCCTGCAGAGATCATTTCAGGCTCTGGCCTCCTCATTGACGGCAGCCAGTGTCCCTTCATGCTCTGTCACCCCCTCCAGCTACCTGTGCCCAATCCTACACCCCTATCCCCACCCCCTTCCAAAGCACGCAGTCTGACCAGCATCCATCCACGACAACAGTCATGGTTCACAAAGACAAGCACAGGCACCACAAGACCTACCACCAGCATGCACACAGTCAACACACACATGCAGACCCAACAACATCCACACCCCACACTGACTCCTGCACCATCTACTCCCTCATAAACATTTCACCACTCACACCTGCAATCAGCACATCAACAGTCCTAGATCCAGCCACAAGTCACCTCTCATCCGCCGTGATTACAGCAAAAAACCCACAAACGTCTATCCCATTCATCCATGCACACTCACCTCAACTCCCAACACCCCATATGCAGCACATCCTGAAGGCACCACCCCGACAGACACTCATGCATCCACCATGGCTTCTCCCTACATCTCCTCCCCATCCTTCCAAAACACCTAAACGCATACACTCACCCACCCAACACACACTCAGCACACACATGACTTCCATTCAGCCGCCTGAACCCAAGGCACACCCAAAAACATACCTCACAACCATTCCCTCTCACTCCAGTCCTAAAGCCTTTTCCCATGACCATCCTTGAGTCCATAAAAAATGATTCCTCAGAGAGTTTGCCCTGTGCCCTCCCACTGATCCAGTCTATACCTCCACAAAGCGCTCCCTAAGCCCAGTCCTTCTACCTCCCAGTCCTCCCATGCTTCTCCCTACAACATATGTGCCCCCTCAACTCAAGGTCTCTCCTCCCAAGTCAAAGTCCAGAGTCCCTCCCCTAAAACAAATAACCAAACCCCACTGCCCAAGATAAAACCCAAGCCTAAGGACCCCCTGGGCAAACCTAAGCCCCTACCCCATCACCCTCCTTACCCTTGAGGTGCCTGCCTGCCCTATTGATGCCCCTGCCATGTGGAGGCCACTTTGCAGTAAGGAGTCAAGTTGGGGCCTTTACCCCTGACCAGTGTGCCTGGAGCACTACCAGGATTTAGACTGGCCAGTAGGCCTGTGTTGTAAATAGTTTGAATATAGTTATATATTTTTATAATGGTCAATACATCTCCACCACA
Organism: Pleurodeles waltl; assembly: GCF_031143425.1. Taxonomy (NCBI): domain Eukaryota; kingdom Metazoa; phylum Chordata; class Amphibia; order Caudata; family Salamandridae; genus Pleurodeles; species Pleurodeles waltl. Next base: position 1,833,374,892 of record NC_090440.1, on the reverse strand, counting down.
GTACCGCTGGCGTCAAGGTGAACAGACTTGCCCTGCATTTTATTCCACATGTATGTGTTGTTGTTGTGTGTCTCGGTGATGTTGTGTATGTATGTTTTGTGGGTGGCGGTGGTGTGTGTGTGTGAATGTGTGTGGTATGGTGTGTGTATGGTACGTGTATGTTGGCCGTGGTATGTAATGTTTGTGTTTGTGTGTGTGTGTGTTTATGTAGGTGTGTGTATTGGTACGGTTGTTTGTTTGCGTGTGTGTGTGCCCATCGGTATCCGTGCAGTGTGTGTGTGTTGTGTGTGGGTGCGTACTAATGACCTTCCCATTAGTGTGTGCTAGGCGTGTGTACTTATGGATGTCTTTGTCACCGTCACTGGTTCTGGAGTTGTATAGCCAGCAGCAACATTGGGAAGACTTTAAATTTCAGTTTCATGGTGGCTGCGGATGTGTCTGTGTTCCTGAAGGTGAGTGTTCCCTTTTATACTCTTTGTTTCGCCAGGGTTTTGGTGGCAGTGAAACCTCATAATTCGATCGTTGGAAACATGCTCCCCGCCGGCATGGAGATGCCTACCGCCGTCCGCGGCCGACTATCTGCACTGGCGGTACTGGCGGTGTATTGGCTTTGTTCCGATGGGAACACCACCATGGTCATAATATGGCAGTCCTCTCCTCCGGGTCCGAGGCGGAGCAACCGCCGCTGCCAGCTTGGCAGTCCAGGGACCGCCAAACTCATAATGAGAGCCTTAGTGTAAACTTTTTTTCTTACCAATTACAGCATGTGCCAAAATAGCACGTTTCAAGTATACGATTGCATAACAACATAATCTAAAACAATTTCTTACATAACTAATCTGCACATTTGAAAAATTGTGTTTTTCTAAAATATTTTTTAATCAATTAAATTACTCACGCTACCACTCATAGATCATCTCATCTACTTTCAATGCAGAACTATATATTTCATACTCTATTTTAACCATTTCACATAGTAATATTTCTATTCCTCATAATTAAATGTAATTCAAATACCTGAAAATTGATTTTGTTGCTTAAACACTGTTTTTGACCTTATTAAATCGATTCATTCGTTTTAGGAATTTTGAAAACTAAGCATAAGAATGGGTCACACTCTTACACATAGCAACCAAAAATGGTAAACTTTTGAACTTTGCACTGTGTGATACTATGGGTGAGAGCAAATGAAAACAAACCTTTCATATTTTACTTTTGTAAGTCCACTTGTAAATGGTAAGTATATCTTAAACCTTTCATGCTCTTTTCTAAAGAAGCCCAGTATGGTTGGCTTTTTGTCCTTAATTGGGAGCAACTCGCGATCAAAGTGACTAATTTGTGAAAAAAATGGGTGCCCAAAAACATATTTAGCTTGGTACTTTTATGACTTCAAGAGTATAGCACACTTTATTACCAAACACTCTCTAGGAAATTAATCGTTCTTAAAAAATAAGGAGCACAAACTCTTTCAATTTTTAGAAAGACAGAAGTCTCTCTTTAACACCCTTGCCACAATACACCCTTAGCACAGTTTACATAGCAACTCACCACACCTAGTACTTCAGAAGTTCCCCGAACATTTTAGAAGGGGCATGCTAGTTACATGATGAGATGCAGGAGGTATTGGTATTGTAAAAGCAATGAGTTGTCAACGTATTGTGTGGTAATGGATGCATTTTCAAAGGCATGCGCTGTAATTACATTTGTTGGAATGTCATATAACCTGTTACAAATTGGGTCTTTGTTTGGCAGTCAGGTTACCCCCTGTCCAAGCAAGGACCCTCACTCTAGTCAGCGTAAAGGAGTATCACTCTCAGTTAACCCCCGCTCACCCCCTTGGTAGCTTGGCACAAGCAGGCAGGCTTAACTTCAGAATTCTAGGTGTAAAGTATTTGTACCAAAACACACAGAATCTTAATGAAAACACTACAAAATGACACAACACAGGTTGAGAAAAAAAGAGAAAATATTTATCTAAACAAAACAAGACCAAATCGACAAAAATCCAACATACACAAGTCAAGTTAAAAATTTTAAAAGCAAAAGAGTCTTAAATCCTTTAGTAAACAGAAAAAACACTGTTAGCGTTGAAAAGTACCTGGGTAGCATCAAAATAGCACGCACGGGCGAGTGTGCGTCGAAAAAGGTAAACAGTGCATTGATTTCTTACCCTCAAGTAAGACCGCGCGTTGTTCACTGGTTGGGTCGGTGTGTGTTGTTTTTCCTCCCCGCAGGGGAGCGATGCATCGATCCGGGCAGCACTCGGGTCCGGGCAGGCATTGCGTTTTTCTGGGCCCAGCAAGGTTTGCATAGAAAATCCTGCTGCACGGTATCAGCAAAGCCACGCAATATGGGCTGCAACGTTATCGGCCTCCGTCAGCGGGTGTTGCGTGTCAATTTTCCAGCCGTGATGCCGGTGGAGCATCGATTTCTGCCGCGAAGCCGCCGGCGCATTGTTTTTCAGCTGCGTCTCGGAAGGTGCGTCAATACTTTCCCCGCAAGGCGGTCTGTGCGTGGACTTTCAGTCTTAATCTGCCAGCTTCACCTGTCAAGGCTCCAGGAACGGGATAGGGCACCACTTGGCAGGGCAAGAGTCTCAGCAGAGAGTCCAGGTGCTGGCAGCAGAAGTCTTTGATGTCCCTGAGACTTCAACAACAAGAGACAAGCTCAAGACAAGCCCTTGGAGATTTCTTCACAAGCAGGAAGGCACACAATCTCCAGTCTTTGTCCCCTGGCACAGGCAGAAGCAGCAACTGCAGGATAGCTCCACAAAGCACAGTCATAGGCAGGGCAACACTTCTCCTCAGCTCTTCTGCTCTTCTCCAGGCAGAGGTTCCTCTTGATGTCCAGAAGTTATCTAAAAGTCTGTCGTTTTGGGTGCCCTTCCTATACCCATTTTGGCATTTGAATCAGGCTTACTTCAAAGGAAAGTCTCTCTTGCTTGTGAAATCCTGCCTTGCCCTGGCCAGGCCCCAGACACATACCAGGGGGTTGAAGACTGTATTGTGTGGGGGCAGGCACAGGCCTTTCAGGTGTAAGGGACCACTCCTCCCCTCCCTCCTAGCACAGATGGCTCATCAGGATATGCAGGCTACACCCTAGCTCCCTTTGTGTCACTGTCTAGAGAGAGGTGCAAACAGCCCAGCTGTCGAACTGATACAGACAGGAAATCCACAAACAGGCAGAGTCACAGAATGGTTTAAGCAAGAAAATGCCCACTTTCTAAAAGTGGCATTTTCAAACACACAATCTTAAAATCTACTTTTAAATTGTGAGCTCAGAGACCCTAAACTCCACATGTCTATCCGCTCCCAAAGGGAATCTACGTTCTAATTATATATAAAGGCAGCCCCCATGTTAACCTATGAGAGGGATAGGCCTTGCAACAGTGGAAACTGAATTTGGCAGTATTTCACTGTCAGGACATATAAATCACATTAGTATATGTCCTACCTTAAACATACACCGCACCCTGCCCATGGGGCTACCTAGGGCCTACCTTAGGGGTGTCTTACATGTAAGAAAATGAAAGGTTTAGGCCTGGCAAGTGGGTACACTTGCCAAGTTGAATTGGCAGTTAAAATCTGCACACACAGACACTGCAGTGGCAGGTCTGAGCCATTTTTACAGGGCTACTAATGTGGGTGGCACAACCAGTGCTACAGGCCCAGTAGTAGCATTTGATTTACAGGCTCTGGGCACCTCTAGTGCACCGTAATAAGGACTTACCAGTAAATCAAATATGTCAATCATGGAAAGCCAATTACAAACACATTTTATACAGGAGCACTTGCACTTTAGCACTGGATAACAGTGGTAAAGTGCCCAGAGTAACAAAAACAGCAAAAACAGAGTCCAGCACACATCAACAACCTGGGAAACAAAGGCAAAAAGTTAGGGGAGACTACGCCAAGGATAAACAGTCTAACACAACCATTTTGAGTATGTGTCAATGATCTGTAAAGCAGCAAGACAGGCTAAATCCTTGACTGCGTTTAATTCAAGGAGTATATTTACTAGGATTATGCCAAACAGTTGATGCATATAAAAAAATCAGAGTTATCAACACCAGACGGAAAATGTTACAAAACAATTACAGATTGTATGGTCCTGCTGTAATACACATTTCCTTGCACTGCATTACCAAATATTTATCTTCCACACTGGAGATTAACATGTATCTAACCCTAAGTCATTTCTTCCAAATGGAACTATGTGAGTGGCCCCTTATATTTAGTTGATCAACTTCGTTAAAGTTACTACATTAGTTTGATCAGGTGTTCATTGGACATACCAGAGCAGGCTTGTACAAAGTATACTCACATGGTCTTTGTTGTGTTTGTGGTTATTGGTTAAACAACATATGTTAGTTTTGACTAACTGCTTAGTCTTCTGTATATGTTTCTGTTTTTCTCATGAGTCTTGTCTTACCCTGTTTTTCTTAATGTGATTCACAATGTGCTTTTCTACCTTTTCATTGTCGCAATTAACTCCCTGGGGTTAGCCAACATTGTGTTATAGCATAAACACAACTGATTTGAAACTTGCCTCCCTTAATGTTAAATGTCTGAAACTTCCTGCTAAAAGACACAGGGTCAGATGTATCAAGCTCCCAGTTTGCATTTTTTAAATAGCAAATTTTAAGAAATGGCTATTTAAGAAATGCAAAATGGGATGTATGAAAATTGCATTTCGGTAATAGCGATGTCTTAAAATTCGCAATCGCAATTTGCGAGTTGCAAATACCAAATCACAAAAAATAGCGGATTGGTATTTGCAAATCGCAAATTGCGAAAATGGCAACCTGGAAAAGCCTGCCCACATCACAACCAGTAAGTGAGTCAGTCCATGCTGTTTCCAGAATCTCCACCCACAGGAGCAGGCAGAGAGACCCAGCCAAGCACCAGGGAGGCAGTCTTGAGAGCCAGCCAGGACCAAACAGGATAATGGCTACTGATGGGAATGTGAAGGAGAAAGTAGAGAGGAAGTGCAAACTCAAATTCAGTGAGCAGGAAATGGAGGTGGTCAGAAACCACGACAAACTATTTGGAAAACACTCACTACAGGTACCTGAAAGTGAGAAGAGAAAACTGTGGTCAGACATCCAGACCAAAATCTGCGCAGTGGGTGTTGCGCAGCGCTCCGTCGAGGAGATATTCAAGCGGTGGTACGACTTGCGTTCACATGCCAAAGAGAGGGTATCAAGCAGGCTGAAGGAGGCAAGGAGCACCAGAGGAGGACTACCCACGCAGACACCGTCTACACCAATGGAAGACATGGTGTAGTCCACACTGCTTCCTGAAGCTGTCAGTAGTGTCACTGACATTGACACCTCAGGCAGACCCAGCACCAGCAAAGGTAAGGGCAGTAATGATGTGTTGCCCCATATGTACATGTACAAATGGCCCTTAGAAAAATAGATTTGGCACTATGCACTGTAATAAGTAGTCCATGCCACATCCTACATACAACACAACAATGCATTATGGGAGTGGTAGTCACACCTTTAAAGTGCAACTACCACATAAATAGCAAGATAGTGTAAAACCAAACATACCTGGCACAAAAGACTCTCAGTGATACTATGCCAGTGTAGATTTAATAATATTACGCAACTGTGTGAGTACATATCCAAGAATGACATGCTGCACATTGTTGTTGCAGATGTTCCGGGCCCTGACGCAGCAGAAAGTGGAAATGTGGGGGATAGCGAAAGTCACCCGCAGTCTGACTCAAACACCACAGAGTCCTTCATACAAGCACCAACTAGGCGCAGGGCAAGAGTGCTACCCCTCCCTGAGTATAATCTGGACTCTGATGAAATGCTGGATGAAGTACCCACTCCACCCCCAGAGGCTAGAGGCACCGACAGACAGCAGTCCCTGCCCCAGCGTCAGTCCACTCCCCTCAGGAGGCGTCGCTAAGAAGGTAGACAGTGCACAGAGGAAGGTGGGGACCATCACTGTTTGGTGGCCTTGAGGCTTCCATGCTGAAAGTGCAGCGACTGCAATGTAAACACATGAGGTCAATGCACAGGCAGTTGGTGTCATTCAATCATAACATGGGAGCAATGCACAGGCAGTTTTAATCTCACAATGACAACATCGGATCAATACACAAGCAGTTGGAGTCTCTCAATGAAAACATGGGATCAAATCACAAGAAGTTGGAGTCTCTCAATGAAAATATGTGCAAGCTGCATGAGGGACAGCAAACAGCAGCAGAACATGCAAAGGCGATGACAAATGCCATTTGGGAACCCTGCACTGTGATGCAGCAGGAGAATGTCAGCCACTGTAGGCGCCATCACCGATTGATGGGCAGGTTGGATGTGTTCTGCAGATCTGTCAATTGGCTCAGTACTACAACTGCTTTGCTATCACAACGTGCTGTGGGCATGCAAGTGGAGAGGGCACATTGCAGTCGGGATGTTGCACAAGGATTGGTGCAAATCACCAATGTTTTAGAGACAATGCAGACAGCACGGAGTGCTGCAAACAGCGAACTAGGTGGTAGTGATAGTGAGGAGCTCTCTAACTTCAGCAGTCTCACAGCCCCTGTGATTGATCCTAGGCATTACAGTACCAGACACAGTACTGTCTTTGAACCCACAACAAGAGGTAACACAGAGACCACTGAGCACTCAAGTGGAGTGCATGGATGTAGGAAGCAATGTTAGGAGGTACAAGGGACTTGCACATAATGTAGCAATGCAGCAATACCATGATGCTAATAGTGTGACACTGTAACTAGCACCTGTATATGTATAGTGCTTACGCATGTCCTAATCACACATATATTACTTGAAGTCAAGGTAATAAAGATGCTACCTACAGCAAATCTTAGTTATATATTGAGTATCTGATTTCTAAATATTTTATGCACTTTATACCACTCAGCTATTTAACCACTCTGCATTTCAGATCCTGCTATGATCCTATATATATTGGGCAATAACTTGCACAATCCTAGATGGCATATAAACTCCAATGTCATTATAAATCCAAAGAGAGGTTATTCATGAATCTACATTAAACTTCTTTTGATAAATAACTCTACACTGGTGTTGGCTGCTCTGAATTTTGAATGTATTTAAGGCAGCCATGCCTAGAGGTAATATTTCTTGATGGCTAACCACAATATACAGCTTAGTGTTAGAATCTGTCAATTACAAAAGGAAATTAAATTGTCAGAGAGACTCTAAATTATAGAAAAAGATAATTGTTAGTTTTACTTCAAAAACTTAGATATAAATGTAATAAATTTTTTAGTAGCGGATATCTGAATAAGCAAACATTTTCATTGAGTCAAATAATCAGTTCAGTTACTTGCAAACTATTTAAGAATAAAATAATAGGAATAAAATACCTTACATTACAAATTAAGATTCTGATCTAAATATGTTTGCCCTAAGTATAATACATTTTATTCTAATGCTATTAAGTCTTGTCAACTTCTCAGAGCTCATGATTTTCCAGGAGATATTTTCAAGACCTTTTCAATGTTTTAGTTCCACATCTTAACTTACATTATAGTTATTTGTCTTCAAGGGTTAGGATTAGGCTCTTTTTTTGGTCTTTTTACCTTTGATGCTGAAGAATATTTTTAATTCAGTTTCTTTAGATTTTGTATTTGTTATTTACAAATGTAGTTTTAGTGAAGCATGACTTAGTGTGGTAAAATGCTTATATGTTGCTCTTACCACATTAATTTATTTCACTGGGGTGGTGTTTTAAACCTTTAGGCTATATAGTGATACTAGACAGGGTTGTCTCTTTTTTCTGCTTCTATTTGTATTGGCACTAGAACCCTTATTATATAACTGTTGTAGTAATGATGAGTTTCAAGGTATGCAAATTAACAACTAAGGGAGGGAATTGGGTATGGGGAATACTGACAAAGGGGGTCATTCTGACCCTGGCGGTAGACTTTCGCCAGGCCAACGACCGCGGATGCACCGCCAACAGGCTGGCGGTGCATCCATGGGCATTCTGATCGCAGCGGTACCGCCGCGGTCAGAAACGGAAAACCGGCGGTGTCCCGCCAGTTTCCCGCTGCCCTGGGGAATCCTCCATGGCGGCGCTGCAGGCAGCGCCGCCATGGGGATTCCGACCCCCGTACCGCCAGCCTGGCTCTGGCGGTTCTGACCGCCAGAACCTGGATGGCGGTAACGGGTGTCGCGGGCCCCTGGGGGCCCCTGCAGTGCCCATGCCACTGGCATGGGCACTGCAGGGGCCCCCTAACAGGGCCCCACCAAGATTTTCAGTGTCTGCCAAGCAGACACTGAAAATCGCGACGGGTGCAACTGCACCCGTCGCACCCCTTCCACCTCGCCGGCTCCATTCGGAGCCGGCATCCTCATGGAAGGGGGTTTCCCGCTGGGCTGGCGGGCGGCCTTCTGGCGGTCGCCCGCCAGCCCAGCGGGAAAATCAGAATTACCGCGGCGGTCTTTTGACCGCGCAGCGGTATTCTGACGGTGGTACTTTGGCGGGCGGCCTACGCCGCCCGCCAAAGTCAGAATGACCCCCTAAATGTTTATGAATCAGTTGGAGGCCTAGTCAGGTACAGTTGTTGGACTTGTTGCTCTTTTTGAGTGGTGTCAGTGTGATAAATTATATATTTCTTTTCACCTGGTGGTTCAATAGTAGCCATTATAGAGGACTCCCATTGACTGTGGTTTGATCCATTTCTGTTGCGTACACTAGGCCAGCCATACAAGTGGGGCAGTGTTTTTATCGAGGCAAGTGGTATATTGCTGGGTGGTAGAAAGTTTGTGAATTTCTGCGGATTCCAGAGGTTTCCATCACAGATATCTAAGGGTTACATGATCTTTAGTCAACATTTGAGGTTTGCATGGGCTTCTGGGTAAGAAAACCTCATCCCACCCTTGGTACCCCTGATATCTACTTTTCATAAATATGTAGGTTTGCTAGTTTTTTTGTTAGAAATTGGATCTCTAGTTGGCAGGGGTGTACACCCTGTCCAAGTAGGGACCACAATCCTAGTCAAGGTAAGTCGAATACACAACCTAAATTAACCTGTGCTCACCCTCTGGTAGCTTGGCGCAGACCAGGCAGGCTTAACTTAGAAGGCAATGTGTAAAGTATTGTGCAACACACATTAATCACAATGAAACACCACAAAAAGGACTCCACACAGATATATCAAAAACTAGAGTTTATTTATCTGAATAGATGAAGATCAAAATGACAAAAAGCCAATGAGTATTCACTGTTCAGAGGTATCACATTAGGCACACTTTGTATGAGGCTCATTTTAGAGTCTTTACAGTATTTTTTTAAAGTACAAGTGTCCTTCTGCGAGGAGCGCAGTGCAGAGGGATCGGGGCCATTTGAAAGCAGGTCAGGTAGAGAGAACAAGGTGTTTTATCTTCGGAATACAGAGAGCACAGCAGAAGCTTTAAGGCTACTCAGGCCTTTGTGGTCCGTGAATGCACACCCGCAAGTTGAGGGCGAAGTAATCTCGCAGGCCTGCGCAAGGGCAAGAAGCAAGGTTGCGCCCGAGCGCGACTCAGCAGTTGGGGAAGGCCATTACTGTTGTGGAGTTATTTTAGTGGCTTTTTATGCGCACATTATTTTAGCCATGGGCCTGCAATTTGTGCCCTTTGGATCAGTAACAATTTATTTTTTATTCATTTTATTTTCTAAGCAGACGCTTCATTCTGAAGTATTGTTTTATTTCTTGCATCTCACCCACAAACTCTTTTCATTCCTTTTAGTCTGGCATTCTCTTTCTGTGCTTTGCTCAAGGATGTACTCAGTATTTTTGTCAGTTCAAAGTGGAACAACACAATCTCTGCCACTTCATGCTTGTTCTTACGTTAGGGCAGTTTCTCAGAACACCAGTTGTTTTATTATAAAACATCCTTCTGCCCCCTATAGGATAGAGGGAACGTTCCAGCCAGAAAATTGGCACTGCATGCTGCTGCTTCATTGCTGGTGTCTGCTGAGACCTGACGTCTTCTCCACCTACATGAGAGAAGACCCTTAGAAGCCCTCTTTGCTACTTGTAGGAAAGTACCCTCTTTTTGGCATGTTACCCCCAATTTCTGCCTGATGTCAGTTTGTTTGACTGTGTCACTGTGATCCTGCTAATCAGGACCCCAGTGCTTATGCTCTTTCTCCTCTCAATTTTGTCACTGCATACTGGTAACCCAGTATTTCATCCCAAATTGGCATACTGGTCACCCCTTATAAGTCCCTAGTATATGGTACTTAGGTACCATGGGCACTAGGGTTCAAGAGGTTCCCTATGGGCTGCAGCATTATTTTTGCCACCCATAGGGAGCCCATGCAAAGGCTTGCATCACCCTTTCACTGCCATTTACACTGCACCAGGTCACTTATAAGCCACCTATTTGTCAGACTTTCCATCCCTGAAGGCTGGGTGCAAAGTACCTGTGCGTGAGGGCACCCCTGCACTAGCAGAGGTGCCCCCATGACCTCCAGGACCATTTTCCAATACTTCGTGAGTGTGGGGATGCCATTTTACATGTGCACTTGGCATAGGTCAATACTTATGTCCAGCTGCACAATGGTAACTTTGAATATGGCAATTTAAAGTGTTTAACAACATGGAATTGTACCCCAATACTGATTCTAGTATTGGTTGTACAATTCCATGCACTCTGGAGGCTACACAGTGGACCCCCAGTACTGCCATACCAGCCTTCTGAGGTTTTCCAGGCTGCCCCAGCTGCTGCCACCTCACAAACAGGTTTCTGCCCTCCTGTTGCTTTAGCAGCTCAAGGCCAGGAAGGCAGAATGAAGCATTTCCTTTAGGAGAGAGGTGTTACATTCTCTCCCTTTGGAAATAGGTGTTACAGGCATGGGAGGGGTAGCCTCCCAGAGCCTCTGGAAATGCTTTGAAGGGCACAGATGGTGCCCTCCTTGCATAATCCAGTCTACAGCTGTTAAGGGCCCCCTAGTCCCTGCTCTGACATGAAATTGGACAAAGGAAAGGGGAGTGACCAATCCCCTGTCCATCACCACCCCAGTGGTGTTGACCAGAGCTCCTCCAGAGTGTCCCTGGATTTTGCCATGTTGGATTCCAAGGTGGTGGGGCACTCTGGGAGCATCTGAGTGGCCAGTGCCAACAAGTGATGTCAGAGCCCTCCCATGATAGGTGCTTACCTGTGTATCTGACCAATCCCCCTTTTGGGACTATTTAGGGTCTCTCCTCTGGGTAGTTCCTCTGATTCGGATTGCAAGACTCCAGCAGGAATCCTCTGCATCCTTTACTTCACCTTCTCACTGAAGAAACTGCATCTGGACCCTCCAGGAACTCGACAAACTGCAACAAAGAAACAAAGACGACTACTGCTACATTGTATCTTCAGCTCCAGGTTGTGCATCCTCTGAGGACTGCCTGTCTTCAGCCTACACCAAAAGAATGAAGGAATCTCCCTTGGAGTGAAAGAGTCACTTCCCTGCTTCAGCAGGCACCCCTCTGCAGCGATAAACAGTGGCGTGGGTCCCCTCTCCTGACAAAGTGTGTGGATCCAGCAACACTAGTGGTGGACTTAAGTTGTCCCGATGGTCCTAAGGTCCAGCTGTCCAACTTTGGTGGAGGTAAGAGCTTGCCGCTCCACGCAAGACAGAACCCCTGTACACCACATGTTTTGCAGTTGCCAAGGCTTGTGTGCGACCTTCCACAAAGTTCTTTGTGCACAGCACAGCTCCGGCCCCTCTGCACTCCTTCCTGCAATGCACAGCTTCCTGAGTGGTTCTCCAGCAGCATGGGATCCCTTTGTGTTGTGCCGCATGGGCCTCCATTTGCAACTTATTTGTCCCCATGCTGTGGGACTCCTATGCATGCTGCCTGGTCTTCTGAGTTGCTGGGAGCCCCCTCTGTCTCCCCCTCCTGGGTAGAGGCCACCAGGTCCCTCCTGGTGCCGGGTAGTGCCATTTTCTGCTAACTTCCGGGCTTTGCTTGTGCCAAGGCTTGTTGGCGGAATCCAGTGACGCCAACCAGACTGCAATCTTCCATCCGGCGTGGGACATCATCTGCACCAACCAGGAACCTGCATCCATCTTCATGGGTGCAGTACTGACTGTTCTTCTTCACCGGTGGTCCTTCTTTTGCACCTTCATTCAGGTTAGCAGGGGCTCCTGTTCTCCCTGGACTCCTCAGTGCTTCTTGGACTTGGCCCCCTTCTTCCACAGGTCTTCAGGTCTAGGAATCCATCATTAGTTCTTGCAGTCTCTTCTGGTTTTTGCATAATCTTCTATCATGTGTTCTTGGAAACTTACTGTGATGTACTCCTGCTTTGCTGGGCTCTGGGGTAGGTTCTATTACTTACCTTTGGTGGTTTCTTACACTCCTGGCGCCCCTCTACACACTATACTTGCCTAGGTGGCAAACCGACTTTCACATTCCACTATTTTAGTATATGGTTTGTGTTCCCCCTAGGCCCATTGCTATCTATTGTGATTTTCACTATTTGCACTGTTTTCTTACTGTTTTTACAGCTATTACTGCATTCTAGTGTATATACTTTGTATATCACTTACCTCTAAGGGAGTATAGTCTCTAAGGTATTTTTGGCATTTGAGTATTTTCTTTCATGTGTGTAAGTACTGTGTGACTACAGTGGTATTGCATGAGCTTTACATGTCTCCTAGGTAAGCCTTGGCTGCTCAGCTACAGCTACCCCTAGACAGCCTGTTTTTTAGTCACTGCCTACATTTCACTAATAATGGGTAACTGGACCTGGTATAAGGTGTAAGTACCTTTGGTACCCACTACAAACCAGGCCAGCCTCCTACACTGCTACCATATTCAGGTCTTCCTGGGGATCCAGAAGGGTGAATTGGGGCTGACACTGCTGTGCTGTAGTAGTACTTTAGTGGCATAGGTAGGAATTACAACACTTGGGGCCAGATGTAGCAACCGTTTTGCATGGCGCAAACTGTGAAATTCACAGTTTGCGCCATGCAAAACGGGCATCGCGATGCACATTCCCATTTTGCGAGTCGGTACCGACTCGCAAAATGGGAATGCGACTCGCAAATAGGAAGGGGTGTTCCCTTCCTATTTGCGATTCGCACCGCAATGCAGAATTACTTTGTGACTGCGAACGCGGTCGCAAAGCAATTCGCAGTTAGAACCCATGTCAAGTGGGTGCCACCTCATTCGCAAAAGGGAAGGGGTCCCTTCTCCTTTGTGAATGTCGCCCAAAATATTTTTTCAGAGCAGGCAGTGGTCCAATGGGCCACTGCCTACTCTGAAAAAATGAAACCAAATGGTTTCATTTTTTCTTTTGTGGTGCAACTCGTTTTCCTTTAAGTGCCCTGTGAGTGCAGGGAATAGCAAGGCGGTTGCAAATTGCGACCCACCTCATTAATATTAATGAGGTGGGTCTTTGCGACCCCCTTGCGATTCACAAATGGTGTCACGGACACCATTCTGCATATGATTTTGCGACTCTCAAATTGCGAGTCGCTCTGACTCGCAATTTCCGAGTCGCAAAATCATATTTACCTACATCTGGCCCTTAGTATTTTGACACTGTGGTGTTATCTTATGTTTTACTTTCTTTGTCACCACATTGCTATTATCATGTTTTATCATCCTAATCATTGCAATATATGCCATTTGATCTAGAATGCAATTGATTCAATTAAATTTATTGAACTAATTTCTTCTTCTGTTTGTCTTATCAGGTGTGAGACGAATGCAACTGAGAGAAAAGGATGAGGTCTCTTACACAACGATTTCCTTGAGAAATCAGAATGTCATGCGCATGGCTGCCACAAATTACCACCACTTTCAGATGCTGGGGAGGCGCTGCTAGCTGGCCGGAAAGGTTAGGCCGACAGTTGTCACACAGCGTGGAATTGGGGTCAGTTCCCCACAACCTGGTGGTGCTGCTGCCTGAATCCAGAAGTCTCATTAGTATAATGAGAGCCAACAGGACATGACACCATCAATGTTTGGTCAGACACTGAATTATGGATAATTCTGAGTATCTCTGTCTCACCACGTGCTAAAGGCACCCTAATACTATATATGAAGGTGCCTGTGGTATAGAGTTTTTCCTTCTCAGCTAGAGAGGTAACACCTATTTTAGACTGAAAGGTGTGCAAGCTTGAACCTTAAAAGGATTAATCCCCAATTGGTGTCCTTTTCTCTGAACCTGTACATTTATGATGGCAAACCCGCAATGGATAGTAATAGCAGTAAACATGAGGCCCCCTTACTAATCATTTATTAAATCATGCCCTTACAGCCCACGGGGGTGCTGTTACATTTGTGGTTGATGCTCATCCCACTTATAGAAAATACATTTTTTGCTCTTGTGTCAATTTTCCAGCAGTTGATAGGAACACAAATTTGCAATGCAAACATTAAGGTACTCATTACGTTCTTGGCGGAATGCCCCGCAGTCAACAGTGCCGGCGGTCAATAAAAGCCATGCTGGTGGTCGGTGGCGAGGGTGGATGCTGCTCCACCCTCAACGCCAAGTTACTCCATACACCGCCACGCCTATACTGAAGCAGTACTAGGCATCGCGGTGTATGGAGAGGCGGCGATGGCGGCGGAGCAGCATCCAGGGAGCCCGTTCCCTCCCTGAGCAGCGTGATGGAAAAGGTAAGTGCTGTCCGAGAGGGAAAGGGGGAAGGGGTGTCTGTGTGTGAGTGCATGGGGGTGTGCATGTGTGTATGTGGGTCTGACTGGATGTCTGCGTGTGTGCATGTATGTAAATGGATGAATGTGGATGTGGGGGCTTGGGGTGTGGGGGACCTGTATGTAGGGGTGGGGGATGGTAAGGGTCAGGGTGGGGGGACCTGCATGGGGTTTTGAGGTGGACGGTTGGGGGGTCGGTTTTCAGGGTTTGGGGGTGGGGGCTGCTCTAGGAGCTTGGGGGGGTGGGTAGGGGTTGTGAAAAGGGGGGAGGGGTCAGGCATGTCACATACAGGTGACAGGAATTATTATCCCGTATGCTTTCTGCCAGGGTGGGGTAACTCACCAGGGAATCCCTGGTGGAAATGGGATCGCAATCCAACCGCCTGTAATGCCTCCACCGCTGGATCGAATGTGCTCACAGTCAGCCTGGCGGTGGACTCTGGCCTGGCGGTGGGTGGTGGTGAATGTGCTGCTTTCAAGCCATTTCACTACCATGTTCAGAATATGGCGATTTGGACTGCCATGCCATAATGAGGGCCTAAATACAAACCCAGCACCTGATGTTCCATCACAACCACACGCAGGTACACCAGGCATTAACACTGTGACGGTGCACTCGATCATGGGTAAAGTACCACCCAAACGGGAAGAAATTCCAGTTTGGTTAGCTTAAAAAATAAACGTGCTGGAAGCCGTGTTTCCCCATACAGGGCCTCAAGATAAACACAGTTGCCATTTGGGATGGTTCCTGCAGTGGATAACTACAACACTTGGGGCACGGTATTTGCCACACTCAACAACACCGCACATCTATACAACACTTGCCAAGCTTCCGGAGGTGTTAAAACAGATTCAATAAGAAAATGGGGCTACCCCAGGGCTAGATAAATTTGGGGATGCAATTAATGGGCAATTATGGTACAGTGTCGTCGGTAATATTAAATACCCTTAAAGGGGAAGCAATAGCACTAGCAGTGCGTATGCAGCTCCAATATGTTCTTGCACAGGATCAAGAACGTGAGCTGCTTCAAAGTATTGCTGAAACCTGTTCAAATATAGGTCAGGATAGTTTGGGAGCAAGACCCAGTAAACCACAATTGCAAAGTAAATCTAACTAGGATTCTACCAAGCAAGCAGTTGAGCATTCAAAAAAATGCTGGGAAAAACAAAAACAAACATTTAAAAAGGACAGGGGCGAATCTCTGCATTCGGAGACCCCTGAAAAACATTATAACTTAAGAATTAGGGATAATATATACTCCTGATAGATATTAGTATACTGATACACGCCAATCTCGTTCCTTTAAGGACTTCCAAGATAAACATAGCGAGGGAGTGGGCGATCAGAACAACTAACAGAGAATGTGAAACTGAAAAATGATTCCTAGCCCTCAGCAGAAGTTTCAATTAAAAAAGAAAAGAAACTTCCACAACAAAAATCTCATTTCAAAAACAAAAAGGTGGCAACTATTTCTACATGAAATGCCACGCAAGATGAGAGTTTGTCACTGGCTCTGCTACTCTGCTACACAGAGGTCACAATATTTCAAGAGTAGCTGGAGGTGAAGGAACTGACGTCTTCATAGAAGTCGAAACTGCGGGCATTTCCGTCTCCCTTCCCAATAGGCTGTATAAAATTAAAATACAATTAGAGGGAGACATTGAGCGCACACTTGATATTATATTTTGAAACTATTAACTAACATTTATGACCTTTTGTTGGCCGAAAAAGATTGGCCACCAGAATTTGTCTGTGAAGTCGCATGGGGGAAGAGATCATTAAGCATTCCTTCTCGCCCCGGTTCCTATAGAATTAATAGGGTCATATTAATTTAATTGGGCATTGGCATAGGCCCCCACACTGTATTGTAATCATGTTGGGTGGGATAAAGGTTGTCTCCCTAATAATTAATTATTTATTTCCTGTTGCTAAACTGGACGATTTATATAGAATAGTCATAGATAACATCTAAACAGTCATAGACATATATTTGCTATTCAAAATCCACATAGCACAGCACTCGTCAACAATATAGCACGCAAAAAATATAAAACAATGTTGGATATTTCCACTGGCTTCTTCTACCAAAATATAGTGCCTGAAACCAGTGATTTAACAGCATTTAGTGCTTTAGGCTCGCAGAAAACATTGTGTGGGCTCCCACAGGGGTATAAAAACAGTCTTGGAATGTTTTCAGCACAAGTAACATCCACTTTACACAACATTGATCATGAGATGTCCTATGTTGATGACATCAACCTAATGGATGGTGGTCTCATTAACCATCTGAAGCGGGTAGCCCACATTGTTGAGGGATTTGCCGAATGTGGCTATAAATCCAGTTTCAAGAAAAGAAAAATTGCCTTTCCTAATGTCCTTTTGATATGAATAATCAGGTGAAGGCAAAAGCCTACTGCCCCACTTTCTAGTAAAAGGCACACAGTTGCAACCACCAAATACAATAAAAAAGCTCCAGTCTTTGTTGGGATTTTAAAACTTTGTCAGAACCTACATTCCAGATTATGCACAATGAATTAAACCATTATGAGCTACATGTATCATACTTTGGTTTTGCGACTCGCAAATTGCGAGTCAAAGCAAAACCATATGTTGCATAGTGTCAATGACACTATTTGTGACTCGCAAGGGGGTCACAAATGCCCTACCTCATGACTATTCATGAGGTAGGTCGCAATTTGCGACCCCCCTTGGGAATGGCGGCCCGCACAGGGATGGTGACCTGCTGGAGACAGCAGACGACCTTGTCTGTGACTGCTTTCAAACTAAGCAGTTTTTTTCCTGAAATGCAGCCCGTTTTGCTTAGAGGAAAACGAGATGCATTTCAAAACAAAAAATGTTTTGCTGACATTCACAAAGGGGAAGGGGTCCCACTGGGATCCCTTCCTGTTTGCAAATGGATTAGCACCAGTGTGACACTGGTGCTAACTGCGGTTGTTTAGCGACCGCATTCGTGGTCACAAAACAATCATACATGGGACTGCGAGTCGCAATTAGGAAGGGAATACCCCTTTTAAATAGTTTACCGAATCGTAAAAATGGTTTGGTACACGTCAAAGTGCATTTTGCACGTCACAAACGGCCTGATTCACCGTTTGCGCCATGGAAAAGGCTACGTACATGTGGCCCTATATGACTTAATACGCCCCGACACACACACATTCTCAGAGCATTACAACAAGACATGCTTGCAGCAAAACATTTACACACAAGGGACAGCAAGACTCATTTGGTTGTCAGAGCAATTGCTGGTGCCATCGCTTTCATCTATATAACATTTAGTAAGGGTGATACCATCCCTACTGCATACAAATCACACCTGTGTTCTACAGCTGAACAACATTTTGCTCCCACAAAAAAGATTCTGACTGCTGTTCAGATAGCGGTCATTAAAGAAAGACCTCTGGCCCAGGGCAAATGCATCATTGTCATGTCTCTGATCCCACCTCTTGAGACTGTCACAAGGGCCAGCGTTGCAAACGAGAAAGCATTATATCCAGGCTGGATCCAAAGAGCAACATCTCTGACAGCCACCGATGTTGACTACATTTTCGACCCAAAATTACAATTTCAAGAATTCCTTCAATTCGAAATGGAATATCCAATATTAGCAAACATGTGGGCAATTGATCAATATCAAACTATTATTTATACTTAGGAATCTGCCCAACCAGCCATGGGCACAAAACATCAATACTCCTCTGCTTGCGCAGCTGTGAGTGGCAAAATGAAAGATGGTGAATTCCATTCATGGAACACTTACACGCAGACCTTAGGGGACTGCACTACACAACTAACAGAGCTCAAAGGCTCTGGTCATGGCACTGGAACACACAGATCGAGAACAGCTAATACTGTTCGTCTATGAGTCATACTACTGTGTCCAGGCCTTCAATGAACATCTGCATTACTGGCGTCAGAATGGGTTCAGAGATTCAAAAGGCAACACAATCAAACACAGATTACTGTGGGGGAAAGTAGTGGATCTGAAGGAAATGCTACCCATTGCCCATGTAGTTCATACACTGGGACATCAAAGTGTAGGAGTACACATTGCAGGCAATACCTTGGCTGATGAAGCGGCCAAGTCAGCAGTAGCTACAGCTTCTGTTGCTGCAATACCTCATTCATGAGCAAGGTTGGATGATGAAACACTTGCTGCTGTGAAAGCTTCGGCTGACGGCAAGCCAGTACCAAAGGCTATCCTGCCAAATGTTCGTACCAGGGATGGGTGATCGTGTGATCCCCAACCAAGATCGAAGATTTCAGTTGATAAAAGGGGGACATGAAGGAGCTGCTTCTGCCCATGCAGGTATGGCTGCAACTATTTCCTTACTGTGAAAATGCTATTGATGGCCAGGTCGATATAAACAGACAAAACAAAATGGCCCTCATTATGACATTGGTGGTAAATCCCACTTACAGCCACGGTGACGGCTGCCAACATACCATCGCGGAGGCGAACATCTGTTTGCAATATTATGACACACACATACACTAAACTGACAGAATACTGCCACCAACACATATCCACCAAAGCAAAGGTTAGTGGTAAAGTGTTGGTACGAACACCCCTACCGTTACGCCAACAAAACAACGCCCACCACATTATGACCCACGAATCACCACGGCGGACATTCAACGGTGGTAAACCATTGGCGGTACACACCAGTGCTGTCTGAATGGCCACCCAAATACAAAACAACGCAACATTGGTAAAAACTAAAATCACACACCTGACACACATACCACACCCACCCACAGCACTATAAAACACACCCCTACATTACCCACAACCCTATACGAACACGAAAAATAGCCAAGAGATAGCCACGCAAATCACAGCAACAATTACACACAGTACCAACACCCATCCATCTGTCATGCACACCACACCCCACAACATTATTCAACACCCACTGCACAACACACTCCACACAACACCCATGCCCCCAAAAAGGCACCCCCGTTTCACAGATGGTCATGGTGGAGGAAATAGTCAGGGGAGAGCCACAGCTGTGTGGAGCACAGATACAGCAAATCTCCGTTGCCAGGAAGATAGAGCTATGGCAGAGTATCGTGGACAGGGTGAACGTCGTGGGACAGCATCCTAGAACAAGGGACGACATCAGGAAGAGGTGGAACAACTTATGGGGGAAGGTACGTTCCATGGCAGCATGGCACCAGCTCACCATCCAGAGGACTGGCGGTGGACCCCACCTCCCCCCCGACAGCATGGGAGTAGCAAGTCTTGGCATTACTGCATCCTAAGGGACTCACTGGAGGACTGGACACTGGTGAGTCAATATTTACCACCTATTCCCCCACATACCTGCATGCCACCACTACCCCTCACCCTGACACCCATCACTCCCCTCCATCCCACACAGTGCACCACCACAATTGACTAACCTCAAAGCCAAGCCCTGAATGCCATACCCACGAACATCCCTCCCAGCCCTGCATCTACACCCACCACCAATATATGGACAGCATGGATAACTAACAATCCCACAATACATCATCATACACAAACAAAGGTGGCAGGGCAACAGCAACAATTTAGGGGAAGCTAGGGATGTAGAAAATGTTACAGACATGTAGCATAATACACCACTTACATCCCCACAGCCCACAGGTGCACCAGCCAATCTCAGCAGCGAGGAGGTACCATGGCTATTGAGTCCCCCAACAGAAGATGCCCCCAGAGATGTAAGTAACTCTGGACTTCTGGATCTGGATGAACTACCTCGCCCATCAGGGACCACTGGTCAGTCGGCTACCCCAGCCCACACCCAGTCCACCACAGAGCATCCCCCTCAGTATCCAACACGACAGCAGCCACCCAACATCCCCACACCTCTGTCCCCAGGACACATCAATCAGCAAAGCGCCCACCTGTACAGGGACCCCAGTCCATACCTCACAGCCAAGACAATCAGGGTCCTGGGGTCAAACGCAGAGGGCACACCATTCAGGGGACACAGGCACAGGGGGACAGGGGCACACGGAGGACAGCTGTGCACCAGGGGGAGGAAAGGCCCAGGGAACCAACTGTCCAGGAGGCACACACCAATGTCCTGGGGGCTTACCAACAATCCCAGGACAAGATGGGTCAGATGTTAAACAGCATGCAAGAGAACCAGCGGCTGCAGGATGTACACCACCAGGAGATCAGGAAAGATTTTCAGGTCTTCAACACCACCATGGTCTCCATAGCAGAGGTGCTGGCTGATATGGCCAACATCATGAGGTACTACACAGCACACCAGCTGGCCCCTTTCACTAGCCAGTCAACTGAACAGCCCTCCACATCTGCTGCAGCTAATGGAAGGAGGCCCTGCCACAGAACCCACAGTCCACCAGCACCCCTCCCCCTGTAGAAGGTGAACCACCCAGCAAACGGTCCCTGCGACCCAGACATACGCCAGAGACACTTGCCAAGACCAAGACCACCGCCAGGAAATGAGACCTTCCTGAATGTCCCCCTTGTGTTCCACTCTGTCACCTTGTCCACTTTGAACTGCATTGCTCACCTTCCTATGGCACCATGGACACTGGACCTGTGCTACAAACAAACTGGACGAATACCCTGGACTTACCTCTACCATAATCCCATTCCATTGCACCATTCCTTCTATATATTTCACTATAATAAACACCCTTGAACACAACTTGAGTGATAGTGCTTAATGTGATGAAAATGTGCAATATTATTAACAACTTCATCTTGTGCAATTGTCCTACACTTTGTGATTGCATACAAATAATGGCCTGTAGCTGTCTGTAGTCATTGCATCAGTACACAGTTGTAACCACACCAACATCTGCAAAATGAGAAGGCATAGGTGACAGTCAGTTGAGATGCAAAGGAAGTGACTGCCATCATGCTACAGCCAAACTGAAAAGATAAATAATCAGAGCAATGGTCAGTTCCACTGTCTTACCTGTGTGTCATTGGATGTACTGCTGTATGACTGATGCCCTGTTGTCCACATCCTCATCCTTTGCCTCCTCATCCTCACTGTTCTGAGAGTCCACTGCTGCCACAGGAGCATTTCCACCCTCCTCCTCCTGCAGGTAGAGCACATGTCGTCTGATGGCCAGGTTGCGCAGCTATCTGGCAGACCTTCTCAGGGGGGTTGCAGAGGGATCCATCTGTCAGATGGAGGCATCTGAACCAGGCCTTCAGGAGGCCGAAGGTTCGCTCAATTATCCTCCTGGTTCGTCCATGAGCATCATTATATCTATTCTTAGCCCCTGTCCTGGCATTCCTCACAGGGGTCAAGAGCCACGACAGGCTTGGGTAGCCAGAGTCACCTGAAAGAATTGAGGTACAAACATCAGCCTTGCACAATGGTATGTGGGATGACTCCTGAAGGGATACTCTGACATGGATTGGGTCAGGCTCACTGTGTGCCTCTGTAGTTGAGCCATCACATTTGGGATGCTGCTATTCCTCAAAACGAAGGCGTCATGCACTGACCAGGATACTTGGTAGTGATGTGGGAGATGTACTGGTCAGCCAGGCACACCATTTGCACATTGAGTGAGTGAAAATTCTTCCGATTTCTGAACACCTGTTCATTGTGCCAGAGGGGTACAAATGTAATATGTGTTCCGTCAATGGCCCTAATAATATTTGGAATATGTCCCATTGCATAGAATCCAGCCTTCACAGTGGCCAAAACTTCCACTTGGGGGAAAGTGATGCAGCTGCACATGTGTTTGAGCAAAGAAGACAAAACCCTTGACAGCACTTTTGAGAACATTGGCTGTGACATTCCTGCTGCCAAGTCCTCTGTCACTTGGAAAGAGCCAGTTGCCAGGAAATGGAGCACAGATAGAATTTGCACAAGAGGGGGGATCCCTGTGGGATGAGAGATAGCTGATATCATATCAGGCTCCAATTGAGCACACCGCTCTGTGATTGTGGCCCCTCCAGTCTGTAGGTGAGTATTATGTGCCTATCCTCCACAAGGGGTCTGTACATGGAGTCTTGTCTCCTCCTCCTATTCCTCCGCAGTGGTTGGTACCTAAGGGACACAAGAGTGAGAAGGGAGTGACAAACTGAACGATCGAAACACCACCTCAGTGTAACTGAGCTTGTATGTAATTGGACAATGTTAATGGCAATGTATGTACAATTTACCGCAATGATGCAGTTTTCAATTTCAGAATGTTGACCACCACCATAAAATGGCGACCACCTGCCCTGTACGTAGCATGATGCGTTGGGCATCACGGCGGAAGGCAGTCTTGCACTGCTGTGCTATTCCTCATTGGCTTACATGAGGCTCTATGGAGTACAGTGTCCAATGAGGATCACTGGCGGCGGTGACTGTGTACACCGCTGCAGACGTGACCGCCATTTTTGGTCTATAACCTCACTTGATTCCTGACATTTCACAGGACAACACCTCCACTACGTGTGCTGCTGTGACCTGAGTCTGGAACCTACAGTGGCCTGTGTAACAGGGGAAAGGGCCCCTGCCTTCACTTCAAAGGAGTTGGAGCCCCTGATGGATGGGATCCTACCCCTGTATGAACAGCTATATGGGCCTCCAGACCAACAGGTGAGTACAACATGGAGACGATGCATCCATCAAGTTTGCATGGAGATGTGTGTGCTGGCAGTGTGTATTTTGGGTCGGGGTATGTCTGGTGGTAGTGTACATGCAGTGCTCCTGGTGATGTGTGTGCCATTTGAGGGGAAATGGTATTTGTGTGCCATATGTGTGACAGGCTGGATTTTATGTCAATGGTGTCCTCTTATCTGTATTTCCTCTGCAGGTCAGTGCCCATCAGAAGAAGGGATTGTGGTGTGCCATCGCCAAGGACGTGCGGACCCTGGGGGACTATAACAGGCGGAGCACCCACTGCAGGAAAAAGTGGGAGGACCTGTGACGCTGGGCCCGGAAGACTGCGGAGGCCCAGCTAGGGAGGGGTGCCCATCGGAACCTGACCCCCCTGAGGGCCCGCATACTGGCGGTGGTCTACCCAGAGCTGGATGGGCGCTTGAGGGCAGCACAGCAGCCACAAGGGGGTGAGTACAATGTGTGTTACAACTATCTTTGTTGCCTGGCATGGGATCCTGGTGGTGAGTTTCAGTTAGTGGGTGCCCCTTAATGCCAGCTCAGACATTGCTACGTGGTCCAGTTCAGGGTATATGGGTATATGGCAAAATATTGTTAACTAGCTAGGCACCATTCCATGTCAGACAGAGCTTAGTAGGGCCCAGGAGGGGTACAGATGGCGGTGGTTGGCTCTCATCTTTCTGTGGTACCTAGCCAATGGAATGCAAGTGTGGTGCATAGTGCTCAATCTTGATTCCTGTGTCTGATGGTAATGTGTATGCCATTTGTAATGTTGGTGCTGTAATTGACCCAGTGCTCCCTTTCTCTCTCTCCCTCATTTTCTTCTGTCATCCTGTCCATGTGTGCATTAGCATCATCTGGCAGAGGAGCAGGGGCACCGGTGACTGAGGAAGCCACATCCCATGGGACCCAGGAGGCAGAGTCCACCCACGCCAAGGGGACCAGTGGGATGGAGGGCGAGAGGAGCACCACTGCGGAAACAGGAGGTTACACCATTGAATCCGATTCCTCCTCTGATGGAAACTCCCTTGTGGTGGTGGGCACCTCTGGAACAACCCCAGCTACAGCTGCCAGCCCCTTACCAGCACCACCTTCCTAGTAGTCCTCCACTGAGTTGCCTGTGCCTGCTCACCCAGGAGGATGGGCATCTCTTTCGCCTCAGGCACCTCAGACCCTGCTGCCCTCAGTGAGGAATCTAATGTCCTCCTGAGATCCATCTCTGCAGGGCAGTCAGCCATTGTGGATGACATCCAGCATGCACACTGTCAGAGTCACCAGATCCTCGGGGTCTGCACACGTTTCCAACACGTCCACCACTGAACAGCCCCAAGACTCTGATAGATAAATCACAGAGGCTAAGAGAGTTCAAGAGGGGAAGAGGGGATTAGGAAGGGAACAGCTGGGAAGGAGACCTGTAGTAAGAAAAAGGTTAAAACACACAATATGAAAATTCCATCTCATGAAATCAATACTAGACTATGGGGGTCATTACGACCTCGGCGGTCTTGCAAAAAGACCGCCGAGGCCGCGGGAGACAGAATACCGCCATTGCCGGTGGTATTCCTGGCTCCCTATAATGACATTTCCGCTGGCCCAGCGGAAATGTCACATCAGCATTGCTGCCGGCTCGTAATAGAGCCGGCGGCAATGCTGATGTGCAGCGGGTGCAGTAGCACCCATCGCGCATTTCACTGCCCGAAATTCGGGCAGTGAAATGCGTAACGGGGCTATGCCTGGGGGCCCCTGCACTGCCCATGCCAATTGCATGGGCAGTGCAGGGGCCCCCAGGGGCACCCCAAGTCCCCTTACCGCCAGCTTTTCAATGGCGCCACGGACAGGCTGGCGGTCGGGGACTCATAATCCCCAGGGCAGCGGTGCTTGCACCGCTGCCCTGGGGATTATGACTGCCAGGCGGAATCCTGGCGGGATATTGGAGGGGCCGGCGGTATGGCCGTGGCAATTCCGCCACAGTCATAATTGCTGGAGGAACACCGCCAGCCTGTTGGCGGTGTTACCGCCACCTTACCGCCGGCCGCCAGGGTCGTCATGACCCCCTATGACTCTAAGCCTAGTCATTCTGAAAACATGAACAACCTAAGAATTAGGCATAAAATAACTAAGTTTCAAGATGGCCGGATACCTGTAAGGGAATCAAGATGGATTAAATGAAACTTTCAAATTCAAGTACTTTCCTTTACATGAGAATCAGGAAAAAAACATTCTGAATAAGTTCTAAACCAGTCATATGAATCCTTTTTTGAGAATGCATACCAGGACCATGCAATATTGCATCTAGAAACTCTGGTCTTCTGTGTTCTCTTGAAATGTTTCAACACGAATTGCGCACATTGCAGATTTTCATATATATAGTAAACACCATAAAAGGATTGTGCACCATGAATAACACAATATGGATTCAGGAAACAAATCACACAACTTGTCAACTCGAATATTACCTAATAAATCTCTTAGAATAAATGGCATACAATGAACAACATGAATTAAGCTCGAAGAGAGAATCGTGCGTCTTGCCGATTCGAGTGCCACCATGTAAAATGTCAAGAAATGGTAGCACGCAATGAATATCAAGGTTAAATCACCATTAAACGAATCGCGCGTCTTGCCGATTCGTAAGCCACGATGTAAATGCCAAAAAATAACAGCGCGCAATGAATAACAAGATTAAAGCACCATGAAACGAATCGCGCGTCTTTTGCCGATTCTTAAGCCACCATGTAAATGTCAAGAAATGGTAGCGCGCAATGAATAACAAAGTCAAATCATCATGAAACGAATCGCGCGTCTTGCCGATTCGCAAGCCACCATACAAATGTCAAGAAATGGTAGCGCGCAATGAATAACAAGATCAAATCAGCATGAAACGAATTGCGCGTCTTGCCGATTCGGCAGCCACCATGCAAATGTCAAGAAATGGTAGCGCGCAAAGTAATCTGTTAATCATTAAAGAATTAGGCCAAGAATATGAAAGTTCTCAATAACGGCGTCAGGAGGTCAGCCCAACCACCGTCTTACCACCCAGAACAAGGATCACCAATGAAGAATGAAGGGCAGAGGCCTGGAAGATCAAATAGGCCACCGGGGCAGGAGCTCAGGAAGTAGCTGCTGCTCTGCACCGGGACCCCTGAATAGTGAGCACTTGGAACTGGGCTGGCTCCCTTTTATAGAGTCTTGGCCCAGCCCACAACCACACCCAGGCATGCCGCAGGGAAAGTCTCTGGAAGGCCCAGGAAAGGGACCACACCCTAACACACTCTGAAAGCCTGCAGCAATACATTGCAAATGAACAGTATTTGTAAACACATAAAAAATAAGTCTTCAGGATTAAACTCTGCAATGCAAAAGGTTAAACAACAACATATCAGCACAATGCATAAATTACGTTGTTTTGAGAGTGCTGAGTTTTTGCATTCTAGTCGCCAATAGAGCGCGCACTGCCCTGGTGTTGACAGTACTCCCCTCTCCCAGACGCGCTCTAGGGCCTGGTTTGCCTGGATTAAGACGATGAAAGCGTCTCACAAGTACTGGAGCATGAACATCAGATGCGGAAACCCATGAGTTACTTTCAGGACCATAACCTTTCCATGAGATTAAGTACCATAGGTTACACCCTCTCAGTTTAGAATCCAACACTTTCTTAACTTCGTATTCTTCTTCCCCTGGTACTAAAACAGGAGCTGGATGAGGGTGTACTTTTTGGACTGCCTTCTTCAAGAGGGAAGTGTGGAACACTGGATGAATCCGTAAGGATCTGGGCAATTGTAGTTTATAGGTCACCGGATTGATTTGCTGGAGGACAGTGTAAGGACCTATGAATTTTGGGTTAAACATGTGCTTCTTCTTGAAATCTATATGTTTTGTGGAAAGCCACACTTTGTCACCTGGTTGATATTGCGGTCCCTCACAATGTTTCTTGTCATAATGCCTTTTGTATTTTTGTTTGGCTTTTTCTAAATGCTGTTGAATCAGTTTCTGGGTTTGATGCAAATGCTGAATGGTTTCTGACACAGCTGGAGTAAGAGAACTTTCTTGAGGAATTGTGATGGGCAAGGTGTCAGGATGATAGCCAAATAAACCAAAAAGGGTGTAACGCCAATAGAAGTGTGGAATGAGTTATTGTAGGCTAACTCAGCTAACCAGAGCATAGATGTCCAAGAATTAAGGGGGTCATTCCGACCCTGGCGGTGCTTCAGGGGCAATTCTGACTGCTGCGGTAAAGCTGCGGTCAGAAAAGGGAAACCGCGGTTTCCCGCCGGTTTTCCCCTGCCCCAGGGAATCCTCCACGGCGGCGCTGCAAGCAGCGCCGCCATGGGGATTCCGACCCCCTTCCCGCCAGCCTGTTCCTGGCGGTTTACACTGCCAGGAAGAGGCTGGCGGGAACGGGTGTTGTGGGGCCCCTAACAGGGCCCCATTAAGATTTTCAGTGTCTACAAAGCAGACACTGAAAATCGCGATGGGTGCCACTGCACCCGTCACACACCAGCAACTCCGCCGGCTCCATTTGGAGCCGGCTTCATCGTTGCTGGGACTTTCCCGCTGGGCGGGCGGGCGGCCTTTTGGCGGTCGCCCGCCTGCCCAGCGGGAAAGTCAAAATGACCGCCGCGGTCATTTGACCGCGGTACGGTCTTTTGGTGGTCTCCGCCCGGCGGGCGGTGCCCGCCGCCCGCCGGGGTCGGAATGACCCCCTAAGTGCCTTTTCAGCGTAGGCACGTAGGTATTGTTTCAAAGTCTGATTTAGTCTCTACGTTTGTCCATCTGTTTGAGGATGGTGACTAGTAGATAGTGTAGATGTCACTTGGAGTGTTTTACACCATGTCTTCCAGAAATTGGAGGCAAATTGCGACCCCGATCGGAGAGGATAACTTTTGGCAGTCCACGATAATGAACCACTCTGTTCAGTAAAATAGTTGCCAATTCACTAGAAGTGGGCAATTTCTTACAGGCAATGAAATGTCCATATTTCGTGAGACTATCTACTACCACCAGAATTACTGATTGCTGTTGAACCACTGGCAGACCGGTAATAAAGTCTAAAGAAATGTGTTCCCATGGACGACTTGGGGTTGGAAGTGGATGTAACAACCCTTTTGGTTTTGAATGAGTTGTTTTAGTGCGAGCACAGACTTAGCAGTTGTTTACCATTGCTTTTACATCTTTTGTTAGGGCAGGCCACCAAAAATAGCGTTGGATCAGTTCAAGAGTTTTAGGAGTACCTGGGTGACCTGCCGTAGGTATAACATGCAACCAATGAAACACTATCTTGCAAAGTTTGGTAGTGGGTACGAACAAACGAGCATTGTGAAAGGGTAGTCCTTGCTTGATTGACCTTTTGGGGTCTGCTTGGGCCCATGTTTGCCATTTCTCAACAGTGAAAGAGTTACAAATTTCTTCAAAGAAATCTTCAGTTTTTATGATACATAGAACCTTGTCAGGAGCAATGATAGCTCTGGAGGCTTGAAATGCAGGCAACGTGGTAGACTCTTGGCGGGACAAGGCGTCAGCTTTGCGATTATCTTTACCAGGCCGGAAGGTTACTACAAAATCAAATTCGGCAAAAAACAGCATCCAGCGTAATTGCCGAGGAGTCAATAGTCTGGCGGAACTCATGAATTGAAGACTACGATGATCAGTATATACTGTGACAGTGTATTTGGCACCCAACAAATGATGTCTCCATTCTTTAAAGGCGTCGCGAATCGCCAGAAGCTCTTTTTCAGCAATGACATAGTTCTGTTCGGCTTCGTTCAACTTCCGAGACATATAAGCTACAGGATGGAGTTGACCAGTGTCTTTATTTCGTTGCGATAAGACAGCTCCTATTGCTACATCTGAAGCATCAGCTTCCACTATGAAAGGTCGATTCGCATCAGGATAAGTCAAGACTGGGGCAGTGGAGAAAGCTTCCTTCAAAGTAGAGAAGGCTTGGTCAGCTTCTGGGGACCATACAAACTATTCTTTCTTTCTTAATAGCTTAGTGATTGGAGCCACTGTCTGGGAGAAAGGATTTATGAACCTCTGGTAAAAATTTGCAAACCCCAGGAAACATTGTACATCACTAACAGTGTTTGGGGTGGACCAATCAGATATGGCTTTTACTTTCTTTTCTGCCATCACCATACCTTGAGGGGTAAGAATAACCCCTAATTACTCAACTGTGGTAACATGAAACTCACACTTGGTTAGATTGCAATATAAATGGTGTTTTCGAAGGGCTGCAAGAATTTTCTTGACATGTTGGACATGTTCGTTTTCATTGTCTGAGTAGATCAAAATGTCATCGATGTATACTATGGCAAATATGTCGAGGTACTCTCTAAGAACGTCATTCAAGAAAAATTGAAATGCTTCTGGAGCATTACACAGACCAAAAGGTATGACGGTGTATTCAAAAAGGCCATATCTTGTCTTGAACGCTGTTTTCCATTCGTCACCCTCTCTCATTCTGACCAAATGATAAGCACCTCGAAGGTCACTATACAGACACCCACACAACTCCGTCACACCAAAGGTCAGTGTTAAACTGGCGAAAACAAAACCTCCACCGTCACGCCAACAGAAATACGCCCACACTATCACGACACACAAATCCACACGGCGGTCTTTCAACCGCGGTATTCCATTGGCGGTACACACCGCCACGTTCAAAATACACACACATCTCCAAAACCCCGCCACATTGGACATTTCGAAATACACACACCTGATACACATACAAACACGACTCCCACACACCCAACACTATATAAAACACACACCCACATCACCCACAAACCCCTACGACCACAATTCACGGACGAAGGCCAGATAGACAGAGAGCACAGCAACTGAGAACCCCACCACACAGAGGCACACAACACCATCACCTATACAACATTACACGCACAAAACACCACACACCACAACACATTAACACACACATCAACACTTACACCACCCCACACATCACCCACACCACCCCATGTCACGCCAAAGACATCCCCGGTTTACCGAGGAGGAGCTCAGGGTCATGGTGGAGGAAATCCTACGGGTAGAGCCACAGCTATTTGGCTCACAGGTGCAGCACACATCCATAGCCAGGAAGATGGAGCTATGGCAAAGAATCGTGGACAGGGTCAACACTGTGGGACAGCATCCAAGAAATCGGGAGGACATCAGGAAGAGGTGGAACGACCTACGGGGGAAGGTGCGTTCAGTGGTCTCCAGGCACAACATTGCGGTACAGCGGACTGGCGGCGGACCCCCACCTCCTCCCCCACAACTACCAACATGGGAGGAGCAAGTCTTGACCATCATGCATCCAGAGGGCCTCGGAGGAGCCGGTGGAGGAATGGACACTGGTAAGTCAAATCTCAACTATCATATACCCCACCCTACATGCATGCTATCACACACCCCCACCCTCACCCCCTCCCCTAACACTCACACTCCTCACTAATGTCCTAATAACACAATCCACTCATCCCAACACCAAGCCATGCATGACACAACTAAGCATGGTCACCCCTCACCAAAGCATGCTCACTGCACATACCCAGAACAATCCCCTAACCATCATCAAACAAACCCACACACAGGAATGCTTGCACTGGGGTACACAAACACCCATTCCATTGCACACCATTACACACACACATGCAATAATCATGCTCTTATATCCCTGCAGGACCACTAAGGAACGTCACCACACCGGAGGGTCCAGACAACTCCACTCCACCCACAGAAGAGGCCCACAGTGACGACAGCAGCTCTGCCCTACTGGATCCTGATGACCAGCCCGGACCATCGTGGGCCTCGGGACAGTCGGTTCCCCTTGCACAGGCACAGCCCAACACTGACTTTCCACCCTCTGGTAACACCAGCACAGCACCCACCCAGCGGGCCCATACCTCCGTACCCAGGACACGTCAATCAGCGGTGTGTCCACCAATACAGGGAACACAGGATAACCCACCACCCCAACAACAACAGGGACCTGGGGGCAGTGGTAGTGGGCACACGGTCCAGGGGACGGAGGCACTGGAACACAGGGGAACTGGGAGGGCTGCTGTGCGACAGGGGGCGGACCGGCCAAGGGAACCCACTCTCCACGAGGCCCTCTCCTCCATCATGGGAGCATAACACCGCTCCCAGGAGACAATGGTGACGGTCCTGGACAAGTTTCAGGAGACCCAGCGCCTGCAGGAGGAGCAGTATTTGGGGTTCAGGGAGGAGCTCAGGACCATCAGCTCCGCCCTGGGCACCATCGTAGGGGTGCTGAAGGACATACAAAAGATCATGAGGGACACCGTGGCACTCCAAGGGGCCCCTGACACTAGCCAGGACGATGAACTGCCCACCACCTCCGCCGGCGCTAGTGGACAGGTCGCCCCGCCACAGGACCACCACACCAGCACCCCACCTCCTGCAGATGGACAACCACCACGCAAGCCGTCCCTGAGATCCAGGAACAGGACAGAGCAAGATGGCAAGACCCCCGCCAGGAAATGAGACCACCCTGATTGTCCTCCCACTGTCCCACTTTGTTACCCTGTCCATACTGAAACTGCCCCAGCTCCACTTCCTATGCCCATATGGGCAGTGCACCTGTGAGACTAATAGACTGGACTCTGCCATGGACATTCCTCCACAATCCCCCATCACCATATTACTACGCCCCTCCATATTTGGGCACTTAAATAAACACCCTTGAACCACAAAACAATCTGGAGTCAGTCTGTGATTTGGTAAATATGTATAATCAATGACAGTGTCAAAATGCGTTTCCAATTGTAAAGCCAACATACCTATGTCACACATCACAAGTCCTTGAAGGATGCAAGCAGATGACACACGTTGCTAACCACACCTGTGAAACCGTAATGGAAAGGTACAACTCAGTGACCAAATACTGCTATGAAATGACAGACAGGATAGAGGTAGAAGTGTGAAAGTGAATGTAATGGTAAAAAGAAAACTGTTCTCACCTGTGTCACTGGAAATATTGCTGTATGACTGACTCCCTGTTGTCTATGTCTTCTTCCTCAGTGTCCTCCTCATCACTGTCCACAGGCTCCACAGGCTCCACAGGCTCCACAGCTGCCACAACACCGTCATCTGGACCATCCTCCTGCAGAAAAGGCACCCGGCGTCGCAAAGCAAGATTGTGAAGCATCGACCAGGCGATGATGATCTGGCACACCTTCTTTGGTGAGTAGAATAGGGAACCACCTGTCACATGGAGGCACCTGAACCTGGCCTTCAGAAGGCCGAAGGTGCGTTCGATCACCCTCCTAGTCCGCCCATGGGCCTCATTGTAGCGTTCCTCTGCCCTGGTCCTGGGATTCCTCACTGGGGTCAATAGCCAGGACAGGTTGGGGTAACCAGAGTCCCCTAATAGCCACACACAGTGCCTCTGGAGTTGACCCATCATATAAGGGATGCTGCTATTCCGCATGATGTAGGCGTCATGCACTGAGCCAGGGAACATAGCATTTACCTGCGAGATGTACTGGTCTGCCAAACATACCATCTGTACATTCATCGAATGATAACTCTTCCTGTTCCTGTACACCTGTTCACTCCTGTGGGGGGGGGACCAAAGCTACATGGGTCCCATCAATAGCACCTATGATGTTGGGGATATGTCCAAGGGCATAGAAGTCACCTTTATCAGTAGCCAAATCCTCCACCTGAGGGAAAACGATGTAGCTCCTTACGTGTTTCAGCAGGGCAGACAACACTCTGGACAACACGTTGGAAAACATAGGCTGGGACATCCCTGATGCCATGGCCACTGTTGTCTGAAAAGACCCACTTGCAAGGAAATGGAGCACTGACAGCACCTGCACGTCAGGGGGGATTCCTGTGGGATGGCGGATTGGTGACATCAGGTCTGGCTCCAACTGGGTACATAGTTCCTGGATAGTGGCACGGTCAAACCTGTAGGTGATGATCAAATGTCGCTCCTCGATTGTCAACAGGTCCACCAGCGGTCGGTACACCGGAGGATTCCGCCATCTTCTCAAATGTCCCAGCTGACGGTGCCTAGGAAGGACAACAGCGACCACAGACTCAACAAAATTCCAGGTATGTACCCACAGATACACAGAACACAACACCAAAGACAAAAATCTTCCTGTATGTGTGTTGAGTGTAGGCCTAGGTATGTGTGACACAGTAGTAAATGAAGCCATGTGGGCCCCTGAAATGGCGGCTGCCTGACCTTTAAACTGGGACAATGGGGTGTGAGGTAACTGCACTGGCGTTGTACACTGTCGCGGTAGGCGGTCGTAGGCCGCGGCGCAATGCTGCATTGGTTAACATTGGACCCTATGGGTCCCAGAAGCCAATGATGAATTGCGCCGGCGGTGATGATACGCACCGCCGCGGACATGACCGCCATTTTCTATCTGTTCAATCACTCAATACCTGATCTTCGACAGGAGAGGACCTACACTGCAAGTGCTGCTGTGACCTCGGTCTGGAAGAGACAATGGCTGCTGCGTCTGGGGAAAGGGCCCCTGCCTTCACTGCTCAGGAGTTGGAGAAGCTAGTAGACGGGGTCCTCCCCCAGTACACGCTACTCTACGGTCCTCCAGACCAACAGGTAAGTACACAGGGAGTACGTTGTATGGGCTATGCCTGTGTGGAGAGGGCTGGTTGTAAGAGGGAAGGGGGCAGAGTTCAGGGAACATGAATGAGTGTGAATGAATGTGCCACATGGCAAGGGCAGGGATGTGGGCCACTCACTTTGACGGCGCAGTTGGTAATGTCTTCTCTTCTTCCCCTGTGCATGTCATGTAGGTCAGCGCCCACCAGAAGAAGGACATTTGGCGTGCCATCGCCAAGGACGTACGGACCCTGGGGGTCCACCAGAGATGGGGCACCCACTGCCGTAAAAGAAGGGAGGACATTCGCCGCTGGCGCAAGAAGACGGCGGAGGCTCAGCTGGGGATGGCCTCCCAACGTGGGAGGGGTGCCCGTCGCACCATGACTCCCCTGATGTTCCGGATCCTGGCGGTGGCCTACCCGGAGTTGGATGGGCGCTTGAGGGCATCACAGCAGACACAAGGGGGTGAGTACACCCTCATTCTGGGGACTTTGCGCGCAGTTGAGGGGTCTGGGTGGGGGAGGAGGGTTGTGGGTTTCCCTATGCCAGGGCGACTTCCGTAGGCTAGGCCCCTCCGTAATGCATGCCATGTGCCACTCCACCCCACCTCAGTAGAGTGCCAAGTACAGGTATACATGCCCCAGTGGCATCCATGTGTGCAGATGTCCACCATAGCGATGTAGGCCAGATCCCAGGAATTGCAGCTGTAGAGGCCTAGAGCGCGGCGTAGTGCAGGGGGCTGCTGTGTCTGTATTGTCCTCCAACGGTAGCGGTAAGCCATGCACTCAACCTCTTTTTCTTCTGTCGTCCCTCCCCCCCTTTTTGTGCTCTCCCTGTTCTTTTGTGCATCAGCATCATCAGGCAGAGGTACAGTGGCACAGGAGCACGTGGGAACTGCATCCCACATGGCCATGGAGGACCACACCACGGACTCAGAATGCACCAGTGGGACAGAGGGCGAGGGGAGCTTCACGTCGGTCACCGGATCACCAAACAGCGACACGGACTCGTCCACCGATGGGAGCTCCCTTGTGGTGGCGGCACCATCTGTGCCCACCACTTCTACAGGTACAGCCGCCACCTCCCCTACCAGCACCGCCCTCCCAGCAGCCCCTCAGCGTTCGCCCCGTGCC
This sequence comes from Pleurodeles waltl, assembly GCF_031143425.1. Lineage (NCBI taxonomy): Eukaryota > Metazoa > Chordata > Amphibia > Caudata > Salamandridae > Pleurodeles > Pleurodeles waltl. Next base: position 1,833,339,888 of record NC_090440.1, on the reverse strand, counting down.
CGCTCACCCAGGAGGGTGGGCATCACCTTTGCTCCAGGCACCTCAGCCCCTGCCCCTGTCACCCCTGCTGCCCTCAGTGAGGAGGCCATTGACCTCCTCAGGTCACTCACTGTTGGGCAGTCTACCATTGTGAATGCCATCCAGGGTATAGAAAGGGAGTTGCAACACGGTAATGCATTCCTGGAGGGCATTCATTCTGGTCAGGCTGCCCTTCATCGAACCCTGCAATCTCTGGCCTCAGCACTGATGGCAGCCATTGTCCCTGTGTCTAGCCTCCCCCCTCCAACTTCCTCCACCCAGACCCAATCCCCTGTACCCCAGCCTATCCCAATCACACCATCAGACAAGCATGCATACACCTCAACACACAAAAGTAGCTCAGGCAAACATAGGCACCACACATCCCACAGGCACTCATGCAAGCATCACACACATACAGACACAGCAACATCCACTGCCTCCACTGTGTCCCCCTCCTCATCATCTCCCTCCTCCCTCCCAGTCTCGTCTACACTCTCACCTGCATGCAGTACATCTACAGGCACTAGGACTCGCACCAGAACACCCAGCACCACACCCCGCTCACCTGCACTCACCACCCCCACTACCATTTACACGTCCCTTGTGTCTTCTCCCAGTGTGTCTGTGACGCCCCTCCCAAAGTACACAAACGTGGGCACCCACACACCCAACATCCATCCACCTCACGACAGCCTCCAGTACCTGCACCTGCACCCAAAACACCTAAAGTGACACCTCCTACAACCACCTCCTCTTCCTCCACTCCCAGACCCCCTCCACCTACCCATCCCAGTGTTCGTCAAAAACTCTCCCTCAGCAACGTTGACCTCTTTGCCCCCACCCCCACCCTTCCAATTCATAAGTCACGTAGTAGCGCCTCAGCCAAAAAGACTCCAGTACCAGTGGTGCGTGTTCAAGGTGTGTGGAGTGCACCGGCCACAAGGGCAGGCAGTGTGACACGGAGCCAAAGCACTGCCAGTCCACCCCCTGTAAAGCATCTCAAGTTGGAAAGTGGCCGACGGGACATGGTGAAGACTCCTGGCGGAAAAACTGCTCACAAGGGTCCCAGGGGGATAGCAGAGTCAGCTGTGACTCCTCCAAAGGTGGTGAAGTGCCAGAAGAAGTCTGCACAGTCTGGGAAGAGCAGCACGGCGGAGAAGGGCGCCATCCTCCCCGGCTGCCGGGACGCCAGCACCGTCATCACTGGTCAGGAGACCACAGCCGGAGTCAGTGCACAGGAGGGCAGGAGTATCATCCCTGGTCAGGAGACCACCGCCGGAGTCAGTGCCCAGGTGGGCAGGAGTATCGTCACTGGTCAGGAGACCACCGCCGGAGTCATTGCCCAGGAGGGCAGGAGTATCGTCACTGGTCAGGAGACCACCGCCGGAGTCATTGCCCAGGAGGGCAGGAGTATCGTCACTGGTCAGGAGACCACCGCCGGAGTCAGTGCCCAGGAGGGCCCCGGCAGCCACAGCCCCGCTGGGCAATGAGGGACCGTCATGCCACACACCAATGCACAGGTCAGAGACCGCCATGGCAAAGCACCGCTGAACAAGGAACTCACCGCCATGGTGAAGACCGCTGAACAGGGAAGAGCACCGCCATGGCAAAGCACCGCTGAACAAGGAACTCACCGCCATGGTGAAGACCGCTGAACATGGCAAAGCACCGCTGAACAGGGCAGAGAACCGCTGAACAGGTCAGAGACCGCCATGGCAAAGCACCGCTGAACAAGGAATTCACCGCCATGGTGAAGACCGCTGAACAGGGCAGAGCACCGCTGAAGAATGAAAACACCGCCACATCAAGCATCGTTATCCCATGTACAGCTGGGACAGTGACGGAACAGGAAGCGTCACGGGGAGCCTGATGCAGTGTGGGCACCATTCCCCCTCCAGAACCAGTGGAGACATGCATCCACTCCGTCTGTCCTTAACAGGATGAAGCACTCTGGGCACCATTCCCCCTCCAGAACCAGTGGAGACATGCATCCACTCCGTCTGTCCTTAACAGGATGAAGCATTCTGGGCACCAGTCCACTTCCAGAACCAGTGGAGACTGTTATCCACTTGAGAGACTGTGGCTTTGCACTCCCCAGGATATGGCAGTGGGCAAGCCACCCACTGTAGAGACTTGAGAGACTGTGGCTTTGCACTCCCCAGGATGTAACAGTGGGCAAACTACCCACTTGTGAGACTTGAGAGACTGTGGCTTTGCACTCCCCAGGATGGAACAGTGGGCATAGTGCCCTGTCGTGGATCTGGCGTGATACTGTCATCCGGCTGAGGTGCCCCCCCCTTCCCTTCCCCCTGAGGTGCCTGTTGTATTTCTATCTGATGCCCCAGCAGTGTTCTCTCCGTTTGTGGACAGGTATCTAATGTGGGCCTCGCCCATGCATTTTTGGCCCAGTGGTGCACGGACATTTATATGTGCATACCTGCACTACTTCTCGTAATGTATAAGAGCTGGAATGTGTATGTATATCTGTATATATTTGGTAACTGTATTTTGATACATTAAAATTTTTGAACTGATTTCCTTTGGTCTTTCCATTCTTCCGGGGGGGGTTGTGGGTTGTTCCTGTGATTTTGGAAATGCATTGGTGTGTGTGTTGTAATGTGCGAGGGTGAGGGTGGGGGTGGGGGTGTTGCGTGTGTGTCCGTGACTTTTGCCTCCCCCCTCCCCTATGTCGTAGGTGCAGTACTCACAGTTGTCTTCAGAGCCGCCATTGCTGGTGTTCGTAAATGAGCAGGAAGACAAGGGCAGGTAGGATTTGTAATTCTGGCTCCATGGTGTCCTCCTTCCTCGTGGGATGTGTAGAAGGTGAGCGTTTTCCCATTGCAAAAGCTGTTTCCGCCGTGTTTTTATCCACGGTGAATCCGCCCCGGAAAAGGTGGCGGATTGGCGGGTTGTGATACTGTGGGCGGTACATTGTCTCCCGCCTGTCTGTTGGCGGTGACCGCCGCGCTGCTTGTCTGTACCGCCGTGGCGGTCGGAGTGTTAAAGTGGCTGTCTATGTTGGCGGTTTCCGCCACGGTCATGATTCCCTTTTTTTGTCCGCCGGCCTGTTTGCGGTATTACCGCACCTTTAACACCGTCCGCCAGGGTTGTAATGACCCCCATTGTTCTTTACATAGCACAGATGAGAACATGATTTTTCGTTCTGCCCAATTGATCTCTGGATTGTGATGAGTTAACCATGGCAAGCCAAGGATAATCCCATACAGGGGAGCATGGATCACGTCAAAGATGATTTTCTCTTTCTGTTTCTTTCTTTGATTCTTATCTTTACAAATCATCGATAAGGGAATAGTCTGAAGAGTTACTGGACCTCCAGTCAAGAGTTTTCCATCGACTGCCTGGATGATTTCTGGGGTCTTCTTTTCAATACATGGGATCTCCCATGCACGAACCAATTGGGCGTCAACAAAGTTCCCAGTAGCCCCAGAATCGACTAGAGCTTTTTTTAAATAGATCTTTTTCTTCACCTTAACTCTTATTTCCAGTTTAAGATGTCTAGATTGTGAAGGGTCCACGGTGACACCCAAGAGCAACCCTTCTCTGCATCTCGGGTGTTTTAGTTTTCCAACTCGACTGGTGCATTGGCTGCGACCTTCTGAACTGGACCTTGCTTGCTCTTTTGGTTTGATTGGGCAATCTTTGGCAAAATGACCCTTCAGCCCACAATAAAGACATTGTCCATTTTTTCTGGGTAGGTCCTTTTCATCTTTGGTCAAAGGTCTTCTGATGGTTCCAATTTCCATCAGTTCCGGCGTTCTTTCTTTCGGAGTTCTTGCGTCTCTGTTATCATGAACACGCCATGAATATTTTTCAGTCTTTTTGCACATTCCTTTACGTTCTGATAAACGATGATCAAGCCTCAAGACAAGGTTTATTAATTCTTGACAGTCTGTAGGTTGTGGGTCGATTTGCACTAAGATATCTTTTAGTTCCTCTTTGAGTCCCTTGTAAAACAAGACCGCTTGTTTTTCTTCAGGCCAGGATGTCTCAGCAACCAGCCGGTTAAAGTTGACTAGATACGACACTAGGTCCTGATTCCCTTGGCGTAAATCTAATAATTCACGATCTGCTGACTGTGTTACAGTTCTACGATCAAAAACTCTCTCAAACTCACAAACAAAATTTCTCCAGTTGTACAACAAGGGACTATCTTTATGCACAAGAGGAATTGCCCAGGTAGCTGCATCCCCAGACAGATATGATAACAAGAAAGCTACTTTGGACTGGGCATCTGGGAAAGTATGTGGTCTACAGGTGAAGTGTAGTTCCACTTGAACCAGGAAAGATTGCGCTTTCAAAGGGTCACCTGAAAAACGTTCTGGGGGAGCTAAAGGAATTGCAGAAGGGACATTGAGGGAAATGCTTGTCGGATTACTTCCAGAAGTCTGAGAAGAAGTACCTGGCCAAGACACACCTGTGGGACTTTGTTCCTTCTTCTCTACCTTATCTTGTAACTGACTCACTCTCTCAGCTAGGCTAGTTGTCAATTCTTTGGATGATACCACCTCTGCCTGGAGCCGGGTGATAGCCTTGACTAACTCGTCCAGCTTGGCCATGCTGAGAACATCCACAAACCAGGAGGATAATAATTAGTGGGCTCACTATTCTGTCAGAGTCACCAGATCCTCAGGGTCTGCGCACGTTCCCAACACGTCCACCATTGAACAGCTCCAAGACTCTGATAGATAAATCACAGAGGCTAAGAGAGTTCAAGAGGGGAAGAGCGGATTAGGAAGGGAACAGCTGGGAAGGAGACCTGTAGTAAGAAAAAGGTTAAAACACACAATATGAAAATTACATCTCATGAAATCAATACTAGACTATGGGCCAGATTCTAAGCATGGCGGGCGGCGGGAGCCGCCCGCCAAGCGGGAACCGCCAGAAGACCGTACTGCGGTCAAAAGACCGCGGTGGTCATTCTGGGTTTCCCACTGGGCTGGCGGGCGACCGCCAAAAGTCCGCCCGCCAGCCCAGTGGGAAACACCCTTCCCACGAGGAAGCCGGCTCCGCCGTTGGCATGGGCACTGCAGGGGCACCCAGGGGCCCCACGACACCCCATACCGCCATCCTGTTCCAACAGGATGGCGGTATGGGGTGCCAGAATCCCCATGGCGGTACCCCGCCGGCTTTCCGCTTCTGGCCGCGGCTGTTGGCGGTGCTACCGCCGACCCCGGCCCTGGCGGTATTTACCGCCAGGGTCAGAATGACCCCCTATGACTCTAAGCCTTATAGAGAAACCTACCAAACACAGACATTTCTGAAAACTATACATCCGGGGGAGTCCACCGAGGTGTGACTTGTGTGGATGCCCCAAAAGTTTTCTTACCCAAAATACCTAGCAAAGGTGAAATGTTGAATGAAAACTCAATTTTTTCTAGCATTTCTGTCACACGAACTACAGGAATATGCTGGGATCCACAAAATTCCTACTACCCAGTGTTTCCCCACCTGTCCTGATAAAAACGCTACCCCACGTGAGTGCCTGTAACTAGTGCCTGCGTCAGGAATGGATCACCCCAGGGTCAATGTTGCCATCATGTAAGGACCAACATTGAACGTTGTGAGATCTATTCCTGTCGCGGGCACTAGGCCTACCCACACAAGTGAGGTACCATTTTTATCGGGAGACTGGGGGAATGCTAGGTGGTAGGAAATATGTGGCTCCTCTCAGATTCCAGAACTTTGCAGCACCGAAATCTGAGGGAAAAGTGTTTTTGCCAGATTTTGAGGTTTGCAAAGGATTCTGGGTAACAGAACCTGGTGAGAGCCCCACAAGTCACCCCATCCTGGTTTCTGCCAGGTGTCTAGTTTTTAAACCTGCACAGGTTTGGTAGGTTTCCCTAGGTGCCAACTGAGCTAGAGGCCAAAATCCACAGCTAGGCACTTTCTAAAAAACACATCAGATATCAATGTAAAAATATGATGTGTCCATGTCACGTTTCCTTTCGCGGGCATTAGGCCTACCCACGCAAGTGAGGTACCATTTTTATTGGAAGACTTGGGGAACACCGAATTCCAGAACAAGTGTTATTACCCCTTGTCTTTCTCTACATTTTTTTCTTCCAAATATAAGACAGTGTGTAAAATGCCGTCTATTTGAGAAATGCCCTGTAATTTACATGCTAGTATGGGCACACCAGAATTCAGAGATGGGCAAATGACCACTGCTTCTCAACACCTTATCTTGTGCCTATTTTGTAAATACAAAGGTTTCCTTGATACCTATTTATTACTCTTTATATTTCACCAAATAAATTGCCGTACACCCGCAATACAATGAAAACCCATTGCAAGGTACAGCTCCTTTAGTGACTCTGGGTACCTAGGGTTCTTGATGAAACTATAAGCCCTATATACCCCCCCAACCAGTAGAGTGCAGCAGACGTAACGGTATATTACTTTTGAAAATATGACATCGCAGGAAAAAGTTACAGAGTAAAACGTGGAGAGAAATGGCTGTTTTTTTCACCTGAATTTCAATAGTTTATTATTTCAGCTGTTATTTTCTGTAGAAAAAACTTTTAGGATATACACAAATGACCCCTCACTGTAATTAGGAATTTTGTCTTATTTTCTGAAATGTTTAGCTGTCCTGGATGCAGCATTGTTTTCACACCCATTTCTGTCACTAACTGGAAGGAGGCCTCAAGCACAAAAAATAATAAAAATGGGGTATGTCCCAGTAAAATGCCAAAATTGTGTTTAAAAGTGTGGTTTTCTGATTCCAGTCAGCCTATTCCTGAAAGATGGGAAGATGGTGATTTTAGCACCATAGACCCTTTGTTGATTCCATTTTCAGGGAAAAAATCACGTGCTTTCTTCTGCAGCCCTTTTTCCCATTTTTCCCATTTTTCTGAAAGAAATAACATTTTAGCTGTATTTTGGCTAATTTCTTGGTCTGATTAAAGTGAACCACACAAACTCTGGGTACCTTTAGGATCCTTGGGATGTTGGAAAAAAGGACGCAAATTTGGCGTGGGTAGCTTATTTGGAAAAAAAGTTATGATGGCCTAAGCGTGAACTACCCCAAATAGCCAAAAAAGACATCAGCACGGGGGTGGGGAGGCCCAGCAGCTAAGGGGTTAAAGAATGTGACTGGGATATAAGTAGGTATCATGGATAAAATAAACAACATGACTGGTAAAATCATTATTTTAATTGATTCAAGACAACTCCACCATGACAAGTACAAAGGATTCCAAGATGAAAGGAGGTTATCCACTTCAATTATGTATTTGCAATAAGAGAGTCCTTAATGGAAGGAGCAAACCAAGTACCTAAATATTTAATCTCGGTTTTGTTCCAACGTAAACCAGTGCTGAGAAATGAGTGTCAAAAACTGAATTTAGTGAGTGGAAGGATTTCCATTTTATCTGAGTTTAGCTTATATCCTGAAACTGAGTAATACTGAGCTATTTCATGAAGCAAGTCAGGTACAGAATGTATAGGATTGGAAATGAAGAGGAGAATATCATCTGCGTATGCAGAAAGTTTCAAGTGGTTATCACCATATTGAAATCCCTCAATAGTATTGTTATCTTTAATACGTGATAAATAGGGTTCAAGAGCTAAAACAAATATTAGGGGAGATAATGGACAACCCTGACAAACACCACAGGTCAAAGGAAAGTAGATGGAAAGTTTGTCATTAACCAGGGAGATTTGTAGAGAAAAGAAACAAACTAGATGAAATGGGGACCCGATCCATGCCAGGATAATGTTTTCAATGAAAAGGACCAGTCTATACAATCAAACACTTTCTCTGAATCTATAGCCGCTAGAGGATATGAAAGAAAAGAAGCTTTATTTAATACATTAAAAAATAATCTAGAGTTGTAAGATGCTAGCATGCCTTTAGCAAACTCAGACTGTTCCTTCCCCATTATTAAGGGTCAAGACGTAAGGCTAATATTTTAGCAAAAATTGTATAATCTACATTAACCAAAGAAGTTGGTGTGTAATTCTTACATAAAGTTCGATCTTTGCCCTCTTCATGAATAAGACAGATAGTAGCCCCTTGAAAAGTACCACAAGCAGATCCAGAGTTAGAAAATAATTGAAAAAGCTGTAATAATTTACAAAGCTTACAAAGTAAGATATGACATAAGTGTATGAAAAATTCAACAGTGAAGCCATTCGGTCCTGGGGTTTTGCCCTTTTTAAGAGATTGGAGAGCTCTGAGAATTTGTTATGAGGAAATATCATTTTCTCAAGGAGAGAAATCTGCTAGCCCATAATTAGGGTTCTTAACTTCCTTTAAATAAGCCCCAATCTGAGATATGTGGGTCGGTGATTCAGGAGTATACAGATTTTGGTAGTACTTAATAAACTCATTCAAAATGTCATTATTTTTAAGACAGTTTCCCCTTTATCAGTTGTTATAGAATCAAGGGTATGTTATTGTTTCTGAATTTTTAAATAATTAGCAAGGAGTTTTCCAACCTTATCACTACCTGCATGGTAGCGAGCACTACTATGCAGTAAAATAGAGGAAGCCCTATTTGTAGAGATTTTATTAAAGTCTAATTTTGCCTGAGTAACCTCTTGCAAACTGGGTACAGAAAAGGAAGAGTAATATTGATATTCTAAAAACGTAATATTAGCTAAGAAGGATTGATGTTTGATTGAGTAGAAATATCAGTGTTTGCGTGAAGGTTGAAAAATGTGTCTGCAAATGTGTTAAAAGATAAGGAAAAAGCAGTATCAAGCAAGAGTGAATTATTACATCTCGATCTATTTGATTTGGAATGTATCGGGAACAAATCAAGATCTGTAATGACCGAGGCGTGATCTGAAATCATAATGGGTTCAACAGTGGAACTAATAATGGTTTGGGGAGGTATTTTAAAAGTAAATATTTGATCAAGTCTAGATAAAGATCGATTTGGTGGAGACAAAAAGGAAAAATCATAGTTTGTAGGATTACACAGCCTTCTGCATCTTATGGGGTACAAATTTGACTGAAGACTGGAGATCAATAAAGGAATCGATATTTTGATAACAATCTCCACTTAAAATAAAAAAGTTATCATCATATTGCAGACATTTTTAGTGAGAGTAGGCCAAAATAAATAATCTGGTTGCATAGGTCCGTAAACATTACCAATCGTTAAACGTATATCTCTGACCTTTAGTTTAACAAATAACCATTTGCCTTCAGGATCAGATTCCTGAGACAAAAAATGTAATCTTAATTTTCTTATTGCAAAGAAGTATCACTCCATTTTTCATGGCAGCAGCAGGAGATGGGCAAACATAGCCCACCCATCCACGCTTAAGTTTCAGAGCTTCAAGTTCAGATAGTGGGTCTCTTGAAGGAGAGTGAGATCCGGGTTATATTTAGCTGAGTGTGACAGAATTCTCTGACTTTTTATTGGATTAATAAATCCTTTGGCATTCAATGAAGCAACTCTGAATGGTACTTTTAACAACAATTATATAAAATAAAGGTCTTCTAAAACAACAGATATCACAGAAATAGGAGTAATATTAAAGGAAATAAAAATAAGAAAAGATAACAGAATTAAATAAAAAATAGAGGGAGAAAAGTGAGGAAAAAGAGAGGAAGAAGAAAAGAAGAGACAATACATGTCAACCAATAACAACTGTATAAAGATGGCACATATAGGGAATGGAATGCATCAACAGACAAAGAAATAATACAATAGACAATATGAACCTGTAGAAGGGAAAACGGTTAATCAGTATCTGCAAAAATCAAAGCAATTACATCAAAATGGCATGAGAAAAATTATGTGACATCAACAACCAAATGTTATACATTAAAAAGCAATAGAAGAAAGCACGAGCCGCAGTCAACTAGTTAAGGGGCCTGAGATATCCATAGAACTGGTGGCATGAAGGTGAAGAAAAAAGATCTGCAGGTTTTGTTGTGATGTTACTTTGAAAAAACATGGATAAAACAAACAAAAACAAACTCCTAAAGAACAATGTTGAGGTCGGAGATCTTAAAACTCTTTCCATTTGGCAGCGGTGGCTTTTGAAACATCCTGTGATATGAAGATTTTGCTTCCCTGCCAAGAAAGCTGTTTTTTAGATTTTGCTGCATTGAGAACCTCTAATAAATCAGTGAACTAAAGTAAGAAAATAATCACTCCTCTAGGTTTAGATGGAGAAGAGGATTGTGGAGTATGTTGTCCTAGTCGATGAGCCTTCTGAATATTCTAGGACGTGGAGGGTGGCAGGCCTACTAACTGAGGCACAAAGGAAGCAAAGAATGAGATTATGCCTTGAAGACCCTCCGGTAGACCATAAATATGAAGATGATTATGTTGATTTCTATTTTTGAAGGTCTTCAGTATGTGCTTTCAAAGTTCACACTTCCTTCTCCAAAGCCAAAATATTGGTTGCTTCATCCTGTACATCACTAATACATTGCTTCAGAACTGACACTCTTGTTTCCATTTGGGACCATTTGTCATCCAAAGTTTGCATCCTAGAGTGGGTTTCTTCAACAAATGGTCAGAGTGCACATATTTCCCCCAACACAAGTTCAAGGGAAATAGGTGAGGGATATTTAACAGGAGAATGTGGACCCTGTCTGGCCCTTTTATGAATGGACATAGAGACAGCATGTCCAGCTTTGGATGAGAGTGAAGATGAAGAAGACATTTCTGGCATAGAAAAGGTGTTAACAACAGGGCTAGATGCAGCTTTGAAAAAGGATGAGTATTTTTTTGTGAGGGATACCACTTGATGAGGACTTGTATATTTCTTTATTCTGCCCATAAAAACAATTGAATAAATGGTATTCAGTGAGAATTGAAGTAAAAGTTACAAAATAGGATGACTAAACAATTAGCGCAATGACCTGCATAAGCGTCAGCAAAACAGATGTTGAATAGACACAAAGCACAAACTGTTAACAGGCCATTGTTAGACTTTTCATCCTTGACATGGTCTCCCTTAACTTTTTACCTCCTTTTTCCAGGTTGTTGATGTGTGCTGGACTCTGATTTTGCTGTTTTTGTTACTCTGGGTACTTTACCACTGCTAACCAGTGCTAAAGTGCAAGTGCTCCTTTACAAAATGTGTATATAATTGGCTTATCCATGATTGGCATATTTGATTTATTAGTAAGACCCTAGTGCAGTACACTAGAGGTGCCCAGGGCCTGTAAATCAAATGCTACTAGTGGGCCTGCAGCACTGATTGTGCCACCCACATAAGAAGCTCTGTAATCATGTCTCAGACCTGCCACTGCAGTGTCTGTGTGTGCAGTTTTAACTGTAAATTTGGCTTGGCAAGTGTACCCACTTCCAGGCCTAAACCTTCCCTTTTCTTACATGTAAGACACCCCTAAGGTAGGCCCTAGGTAGCCCCATGGGCAGGGTGCAGTGTATGGTTAAGGTAGGACATATAGGGGGTCATTCCGACCCTGGCGGTCGGTGTTAAAGCGGCGGCCAACCCGCCAACAGGCAGGCGATAAAAAAAATGGAATTCTGACCCTGGCGGGAACCGCCAACACAGCCCGCCACTTTAACACTCCGACCGCCACGGCGGGGCAAACAAACAGCGCGGCGGTCACCGCCAACAGACAGGCGGCAGACAATGTACCGCCCATCCTATCACGACCCACCAATCCGCCACCTTTTCCGGGGCGGGAGCCCCGCCGATAAAAACACGGCGGAAACAGACCACGAACGGGAAAACGCTCACCTCTATACACTCCACGAGGAATCTGGACAGCATGGAACCCGAATTAAACATCCTACCAGCGATTGTCTACCTGCTCCTCTAACAGGAGCACGAACGCCGCCGCAGGAGACAACGGTGAGTACTGCACCTACGACACAGGGGAGGGGGGAGGAGAAAAGATTACGGGCACACACATACGCGACCCCCCCCCCCCCAAATCCCCACACACCAATGCAGAGCAACAAGTCAGATTTACACCCCCCAAACCCCCTGGAATAATTCAAAGACAAAATAAAATGATCATTAAAATAGAAGTATATTAAAGCATATTTGAACTTAAGTGAAATATGAGATTTTTAAAACATATAAATCACAACATGAACAATGTATACATAGTCCAAAAGTCCGGCACATATTGGCTACATGCCATTGTTCGTGGGCCAATGTGCATAAACACATGGGCAAAGCCCACACACGAGACCCGATTCCATTGGAGAGAACACTGCTGGGGCATCAGATAATAAAACCACAGGCACCTCAGCCACATGAGTCCACGACGCCAGATCCACGAGGGGCCTCCATGCCCACTGTACCATCCTGGGGAGTGCAAAGCCACAGTCTCACAAGTCTTTTCAGTGGGTGGATTGCCCACTGTACCATCCTAGGGAGTGCAAAGCCACAGTCTCTCAAGTCTCTACAGTGGGTGGATTGCCCACTGTACCATCCTGGGGAGTGCAAAGCCACAGTCCCACAAGTCTTTTCAGTGGGTGGATTGCCCACTGTACCATCCTGGGGAGTGCAAAGCCACAGTCTCACAAGTCTCTACAGTGGGTGGATTGCCCACTGTACCATCCTGGGGAGTGCAAAGCCACAGTCCCACAAGTCTTTTCAGTGGGTGGATTGCCCACTGTACCATCCTGGGGAGTGCAAAGCCACAGTCTCACAAGTCTCTACAGTGGGTGGATTGCCCACTGTACCATCCTGGGGAGTGCAAAGCCACAGTCCATCTGGTGGATTACAGACTCCACTGGTTATGGAGGAGGCATGGTGCCCAGAGTGCTTCGTGAAGCCCTGCCCGACACAGATCCGGCCCTGCCAATGGGCCAGCGGTGCTTGAGATGAAGGGCCCAGCGGAGCGGTGCTTGAGATGAAGGGCCCAGCGGAGCGGTGCAGAGATGGCGGGGCTCAGCGGATCGGTGCTTGAGATGAAGGGCCCAGCGGAGCGGTGCTTGAGATGAAGAGCCCAGCGGAGCGGTGCCTGACAGGAGGGGCCCAGCGGAGCGGTGCATGAGATGAAGGGCCCAGCGGAGCAGTGCTTGAGATGAAGGGCCCAGCGGAGCGGTGCTTGACAGGAAGGGCCCAGCGGAGCGGTGCCTGACAGGAAAGGCCCAGCGGAGCGGTGCAGAGACGGCGGGGCCCAGCGGAGCGGTGCTTGAGATGAAGGGCCCAGCGGAGCGGTGCTTGACAGGAAGGGCCCAGCGGAGCGGTGCAGAGACGGCGGGGCCTAGCGGAGCGGAGCTTGACAGGAAGGGCCCAGCGGAGCGGTGCTTGACAGGAAGGGCCCAGCGGAGTGGTGCAGAGACGGCGGGGCCCAGCAGAGCGGTGCTTGAGATGAAGGGCCCAGCAGAGCGGTGCTTGACAGGAGGGGCCCAGCGGAGCGGTGCTTGAGATGAAGGGCCCAGCGGAGCGATGCTTGAGATGAAGGGCCCAGCGGAGCGGTGCTTGAGATGAAGGGCCCAGTGGAGCGGTGCTTGACAGGAAGGGCCCAGCAGAGCGGTGCCTGACAGGAAGGGCCCAGCAGAGCGGTGCAGAGACGGCGGGGCCCAGCGGAGCGGTGCTTGACAGGAAGGGCCCAGCGGAGCGGTGCTTGACAGGAAGGGCCCAGCGGAGCGGTGAAGAGACGCCGGGGCCCAGCGGAGCGGTGCTTCAGATGAAGGGCCCAGCGGAGCGGTGCCTGACAGGAGGGGCCCAGCAGAGCAGTGCTTGAGATGAAGGGCCCAGCGGAGCGGTGCTTGAGATGAAGGGCCCAGCGGAGCGGTGCTTGACAGGAAGGGCCCAGCGGAGCGGTGCCTGACAGGAAGGGCCCAGCGGAGCGGTGCAGAGACGGCGGGGCCCAGCGGAGCGGTGCTTGACAGGAAGGGCCCAGCGGAGCGGTGCAGAGACGGCGGGGCCCAGCGGAGCAGTGCTTGAGATGAAGGGCCCAGCGGAGCGGTGCTTGACAGGAAGGGCCCAGCGGAGCGGGGCTTGACAGGAAGGGCCCAGCGGAGCGGTGCTTGACAGGAAGGGCCCAGCGGAGCGATGCCTGACAGGAAGGGCCCAGCGGAGCGGTGCAGAGATGGCGGGGCCCTGTTCAGCGGTGCTTCTCACGGCGGGGCCCTGTTCAGCGGTGCTTCTCACGGCGGGGCCCTGTTCAGCGGTGCTTCTCTTGGCGGGGCCCTGTTAAGCGGTGCTTCTCACGGCGGGCCCTGTTCAGCGGTGCTTCTCACGGCGGGCCCTGTTCAGCGGTGCTTCTCACGGCGGGGCCCTGTTCAGCGGTGCTTCTCACGGCAGGGCGCTGTTCAGCAGTGCTTGTCTTGTGTTCCTAGGGAACCAGATCTGGGCAATCATTCCCGCTCAGTCGCCATCCGACCTATCGCTTGCGGGGCCCTCCTGTGCTGGACTCCTGGGCCCCTGGGTGTCCTCCGTCACACCCCAAATGGGGCTGGTGGGCCCCTCCTGGGCAGCTCGCCTGCTGCCGGACTTCTCCGCCTTGCTGTCCTTGCCCTCCTTGGAAGAATCTCTGGGGCCCTTGCCTCCCTTGGAAGAATCTCTGGGGCCCTTGCCCTCCTTGGAAGAATCTCTGGGGCCCTTGCCTCCCTTGGAAGAATCTCTGGGGCCCTTGCCCTCCTTGGAAGAATCTCTGGGGCCCTTGCCTCCCTTGGTGGATGGGCCAGGTGACGGTGCAAGGCTGGTGTCCTTGGAGGCAGCCGTCTCAGGCCTGTGGCGCCGGCCCTTCCCTTTTTTGCTTCTTTTCCCAGGGGGTGGGCTGGCTGTCCCCTTGCTGCTGGCCGATGTTCCTGCCCTAGGAGCTGGTGGACTCCAATAGCCCTGAACGATGGTCCTAGTAGGTGCAGGGCTTGTGGTGGCTGAGGTGCTGGTTGGAGTCTTACGAGATGGAGGGGTTGGGTCAGTTGTTGGAAAGAGGTCAAGGTTGGAAAGGAAAATCAATTTAGAAAGACAGGGACGGGTAGTTGTAGTGGGTATGGGAGTGGAGGAAGAGGATGTGGTTGTAGGAGAGTCAAGTGTGCTGTCTTTGGGAGCAGGTGCTTGTGACGGAGGCTGTCGTGAGGTGGATGGCTGTTGGGTGGGTGGCTGCCTGCGTTTGTGTGGTTTGGAAGAGGGGGTGACAGACACACTGGGAGAGGACACAGGGGACGTGTAAATGGTAGTGGGGGTGGTGACTGCACGTGTGCGGACAGTTCTGGTGGGTGTGGTGGTGATGGACGTACTGGCTGATGGTGGTGTGCATGCAGGTGTGAGTGGAGACGTCACAGGGAGGGAGGAGGGAGACGAGGAGGAGGGGGACACAGTGGAGGCAGTGGGTGTTGCTGTGTCTGCATGTGGATGTTGCTTGGGTGAATGCTTGTGTGATCTGTGGTGCTTATGTCTGGATGAGCTGCCCTTGGGTGTTGATGTGTGTGCAGGCTGGTCTGTAGGTGTGTCTGGGATAGGCAGAGGAACAGGGGAGTGGGACTGGGTTGAGGAAGTTGGAGGGGGGAGGCTAGACACAGGGACAATTGCTGCCGTCAGTGCTGAGGCCAGAGCGTTGAACGATCGCTGATGGGCAGCCTGACCCGAATGAATGCCCTCCAGGTATGCATTGCTCAGATGCACCTCCTTTCTACCCCCTGGATGGTATTCAAAAGGGTAGACTGCCCAACAATGAGCGTCTGGAGGAGGTCAGTGATCTCCGCACTGAGGGCAGCAGGGGTAACTGGGGCAGGACCTGAGGTGCCAGGGGCGAAGGACATGGCCGGCTTCCTGGCCGAGCGGGCACGGGGCGAAAGCTGAGGGGCTGCTGGGAGGGCGGAGCTGGTGCACTGGGTGGCAGCTGTACCTTTTGTTGCAGTGGGCACGGATGTTGCCGCCACCACAAGGGAGCTCCCTTCCGAGGACGTGTCGGTGTCGCTGACGTCTCCACGGGTCCCCGTTGTGGAGCCCCCCTCGCCCTCCGTCTCACTGGTTAACTCGGAGTCGGTTGCAGGGCCCTCCAGGGCCATGTGAGATGCAGCTCCCTCGTGCGCCGATGCCACTTCTCCTCCGCCTGATGATGCTAATGCACACATGAACAGGAAAACCAAAAAAAAGGGGGGGAGAAGAAAGGAAGACATGTTGAGTGCATGCATTGGCGGCACCGTTGGCGGAGAGGACAGACACAGAAGCCCCCTGCACTACGCCGCGCACTCAGGGTACACTACTCAATGATAGTGACTTGGCCTACAAGTCTATGGACGACAAATGCACACATAGGTGAGCCCGGGCCATGGATAGCTGTACTTAGCACCCTACAGAGGTGGGGGGCGGGGGCACAGGGCCATGTCTAACGGAGGGGCCTAGCCAACAGAAACCGCCCTGGGCTAGAGATAGCCACAGCCCTCCTCCCCCACCCAGACGCCTCCACTGTGCGCTAATATAGCAGAATGTGCTGATACTCACCCCCTTGTGTCTGCTGTGATGTCCTCACGCGCCCATCCAAATCGGGGTAGGCCACCGCCAGGATCCGGGACATCAGGGGGGTCAATTGACGACTGGCACCCCTCCTACGTTGGGAGGCCATCCCCAGCAGAGCCTCGGCGGTCTTTCTGCTCCCGCGGCGGATGTCCTCCCACCTCTTGCGGCAGTGGGTGCCCCGTCTGTTGTGGACCCCCAGGGCCCGGACGTCCTTGGCGATGGCACGCCAAATGTCGATCTTCTGATGGGCGCTGACCTATGTGACATGTACAGGGTTGAAAAATAAATATCATCACTTTTCTGCATGGTCGATGTGCGCGGCCCCCCCTCCCAACCTTGCCATGTGGCACATGCTCTCATCTGTCGTGCGTTGCACTCCTCATTCGCTCCCCTCCCCACCATCTTACATCCACCCCACTCAACACAGGCATAGCCCATACTACGTGCTCCCAGTGTACTTACCTGTTGGTCTGGAGGACCGTAGAGTAGCGCATACTGGGGGAGGACCCCATCAACAAGTTTATCCAATTCCTCAGATGTGAAGGCAGGGGCCCTTTCCCCAGTCGCAGCAGCCATTGTCTCTTCCAGACCGAGTTCACAGCAGCACTTGCAGTATAGGTCCTCTCCTGTGGATGATCAGGTCTCGAGTGATTAAGCAAGTAGAAAATGGCGGTCACGCCCGCGGCGGTGCGTACCGCGGCGGTGCGTACCGCGACCGCCGGCGCACATCGTCATTGGCTCCTGAGACCCATAGGGTTCAATGTTAACCAATGCTGCTTTGCGCCGTGGTCTTCGACCGCTTACCGCCACGGTGTGCCACGCCAGCGCATTGACCTCACATCCCATTGTCACACTTCACAGGTCAGGCAGCCGCCATTTCAAGGGCCCACATGGCTGAATTTCTACGGCGTCACACAGGCCTAGGCCTTGCATTACCACTCATACAAGCCATTCAATGCATAGCGAATCGTGTAATGTGCAAGCTGTGTTTACGTACCTGTGGGTTGATTGACTCTGTGCTCCATGTTGTCCTTCCTAGGCACCGTCCGCTGGGACTTGCGAGGAGATGGAGGAATCCTCCAGCGTACAGACCGCTGGTGGACCTGTCGACAATGGAAGAAAGACATGTCATACTTACATACAGACTTGACCGAGCCACTATACAGGAACTGTGTGCCCAGCTGGAGCCAGACCTGATGTCCCCCATTCGCCAACCCACAGGGATTCCCCCTCTGGTGCAGGTTCTGTCAGTACTCCATTTTTTGGCAAGTGGATCATTCCAAACAACAGTGGCCATATCATCAGGGATGTCTCAGCCTATGTTTTCTAAGGTTTTGTCCAGAGTGTTGTCTGCCCTGATGAAATACATGCGGAGCTACATTGTTTTCCCTGAGGTGGGAGATTTGGCTACAGTGAAGGGTGATTTCTATGCCCTTGGACATATCCCCAACATCATTGGTGCCATTGATGGGACCCATGTGGCCTTGGTTCCCCCCAGTGGAAGTGAGCAGGTGTACAGGAACAGAAAAAGTTATCATTCTATGAATGTCCAGGTGGTCTGTTTGGCTGACCAGTACATCTCCCATGTAAATGCCAAGTTCCCTGGGTCAGTGCATGACGCGTACATCATGCGAAATAGCAGCATCCCTTATGTGATGGAACAGCTACAGAGACACCGTGTGTGGCTAATAGGTGACTCTGGTTACCCCAACCTGTCGTGGCTACTGACCCCAGTGAGGAATCCCAGGACAAGGGCAGAGGAACGTTACAATGAGGCCCATGGGCGAACTAGAAGGATTATAGAAAGAACCTTCGGCCTCCTGAAGGCCAGGTTTAGGTGCCTGCATATGACAGGGGGATCCCTAATGTACTCACCAAAGAAGGTGTGCCATATGATCGTGGCCTGCTGTATGCTTCACAACCTGGCTTTGCGACGCCAGGTGCCTTTCCTGCAGGAGGATGGTCCAGATGGTGGTGTTGTAGCAGCTGTGGAGCCTGTGGAGAGTGAAGAGGAGGAGGACGACGGGGACGACACAGACAACAGGGACACAGTGATACAACAGTATTTTCAGTAGCACACAGGTACGAATCAACCACGCCATTTTACATTTACTTAAAGTCTCCTGCATCTCTACTGTCTGAGTTCCCCCCCAGTTCCTGTTTACTGAGCTGTGACTTTCCCTTCCGTTTTCAGAGCTGTGGGCCCCACTGCGTGACCTCTGCTTTGTTTGCCCATGGACTACAGCTGTGTGACAGTGGTATGTTGTCATCACAATGTAACTGAACATTTTGGCACCGTTATGTTTAATACATTTGTTCAAAATACAAGCAGACTCCAGATTTTTTTTGTGCAAGAAGTGATTTAATTCAAGTGCTAAATTTAAGGAACATGATTGTAAAACGGGGATGGGTGATGGTGGAGTAATGTCCATGGCAGAGTCCAGTTCTCAGTCGCACAGGTGCATTGTCCATATGCCTGTGGAAGGATGGAGCAGGGGCAATTCAAGGTTGGACAGGGTGACAATGTGGGACAGTGGGATGACATCAGGGGGTATCGTTTGCTGGCGGGGGTCTTGCAATCCTACTCTGTCTTCTTGTGAGATCTCAAGTTCCGCTTGCGGGGTGGTTCTTCTTCTGCAGGAGGTGGGGTTCTGGTGGCCTGTCGTTGTGTGGGGGCCTCCTGTCCACTAGCGCCGGCGGAGGTGGTAGGCTGTTCCTGTTCCAGGCTAGTGACAGGGGCCCTTTGTGGTGCCACATGGTCCCGCAATGTGGTGACTATCTGGGTTAGGGCCACGACGATGGTCCCCATTGCGGAACTAATGTTCCTCAGTTCCTCTCTGAACCCCATGTACTGTTGCTCCTGCATGACCTGGATCTCCTGGAACCTGGCCAGTACCGTAGCCATCGTCTCCTGGGAGTGGTGGTATGCTCCCATGATGGAGGAGAGGGCCTCTTGGAGAGTCGGTTCCCTGGGCCTGTCCCCCCCCTGTCGCACAGCAGCCCTCCCAGTTCCCCTGTTTCCCTGGGCCTCTGTCCCCTGGACGGTGTGCCCACTACCACTGCCCCCAGGTCCCTGTTGTTGTTGGGGTGGTGGGTCAACCTGGGTGCCCTGTAGTGGTGGACACACTGCTGATTGACGTGTCCTGGAGACAGAGGCATGGGCCCGCTGGGTGGGAGCTGTGCTGGTGTTCCCAGAGGGGGTTAGGTCTGGTGTAGCCTGTGGCTGTCTGTGGGGAACCGACTGTCCCGAGGTCCCCGATGGGCCGGGCTGGTCATCAGGGTCCAGGGAGACAGAGCTGCTGTCATCACTGGGGACCTCTTCTGGGAGTGGGATGGACATCTCTGGACCCTCCGTGGCGGTGTGGTGGCGTTCGGGTCCTGCAGGGGTATAAGAGTATGGTTATTGCTTCTGTGTGTGGCATTTCGTGTAATGGGTGGGTGGCCGTGTCCCCCAGTACTGGCATTCCCTTGTGGGGGCTTTTGTGACGGTGGCTTGTGGGGGTGATGGGTGTGTGCAGTGGGCATGCTTTGGGGATGGGTGTCCATGCTTTGGGGACGCACGCAGGGCTAGGTTTTGGGATGGGTGGGATGTGATGGTGAGCCATTTGCAAGGAGTTGGTGTGATGGGGGTGGGGGTGAGGGTGGGGGTATGATTTGGAATGCAGGTGGGGTGGGGGGAATGGAGTAGTGAAGATTTGACTTACCAGAGTCCATTCCTCCGCCTACTCCTGCGAGGCCCTCAGGATGCAGGATGTGCAAGACTTTCTCCTCCCATGCTGTGAATTCTGGGGGAGTAGGTGGGGGTCCGCCGCCAGTCCGCTGTACCGCAATGTTGTGCTTTGATACCATGGAACGCACCTTCCCCCGTAGGTCGTTCCACCACTTCCTGATGTCGTCCCGATTGCGTGGATGCTGTCCCACAGCGTTGACCCTGTCCACTATTCTGCTCCATAGCTCCATCTTCCTGGCAATGGTGGTGTGCTGCACCTGTGCCCCGAGGAGCTGGGGCTCTACACAAACTATTTCCTCCACCATGACCATGAGTTCTGCGTCAGAGAACCTGGGGTGTCTCTGGGGTGCCATGGGGTGGTGTGGATGAGGTGAGGGGTGGTGTATGTGTTGTAGAGTGTGGTGAGTGTGGTGGTGTATGGTGTTTTGTGCTTGGAAATTGTGTGGGTGATGTTGTGACTTGCCTCTGTGTGATGGTGTACTCTATGCTGTGCTCTCTCTCTCTGTCCTTCACTCGCAATTGTGGTCGTAGGGGTTTGTGGGTGATGTGGGTGTGTGTTTTATATTTAATTGGGTGTGTAGGAGTGGTGTGTGTATGTGTCTCAGGTGTGTGTATTTTGAATTATCCAATGTGGTAGTGTTTTGTAAAGGTGTGTGTATTTTGAGCGCGGCGGTGTGTACCGCCAATGGAATACCGCGGTTGAAAGACCGCTGCGGGGATTTGTGGGTCGGAATGGCATGGGCGTATTTCTGTTGGCGTGACGGTGGAGGTTTGGTCATCGTCAGTTTCCCGCTGACCTTTGGTGTTGGGGACTTTTGTGGATGTCGGGTTTTTGGCGGTTTGCCAGTTGCGGGTCAGAATGACCGTGGCGGTTTACCGCGGCCGCGGCGGTGTTATGGCGGCCTTCTGGCCGGCGGTAAGCGACTTTTACCGCCGAGGTCAGAATGACCCCCATAGTAATGTGTTTTATATGTCTGACAGTGAAATATTGCTAAATTCGTTTTTCACTGTTGCAAGGCTTGTCCCTCTCCAAGGTTAACATGGGGGCTACCTTTAAATCTGATTAAAGTGTAGATTCCCTTTGGGAGCGGATGGACATGTGAAGTTTGGGGTCTCTGAGCTCACCAATTTAAAAATACATTTTTTAGTAAAGTTGATTTTAAGATTGTGTGTTTGAAAATGCCACTTTTAGAAAGTGAGCATTGTCTTGCTTATACCATTTTTGTGACTCTGCCTGTTTGTGGATTCCCTGTCTGGGTCAGATTGACAGTTTGGCTGGTTGCACCTCACACTAGACAGTGACACAAAGGGAGCTGGGGTGTAGTCTGCATTTCCTGATGAGCCATCTGTGCTAGGAGGGAGGGGAGGAGTGGTCACTCACACCTAAAAGGGCTGTGCCTGCCCTTACACAATGCAGTCTCCAACCCCCTGGTGAGTGTTTGGGGCCTGGCCTGGGCAAGGCAGGATTTCACATTCAAGAGAGACTTTGCTTTGAGGTAGGCCTACTTCAAAGGAGAAATTGGGTATAAGAAAGGCACCCAAAACCACAGACTTGAGAACCCTTCTGGAAACCAAGAGGAACCTCTGCCTGAGAAGAGCTGAAGAGCTGAGGAAGAAGAGCTGCCCTGCCTGTGACTGTGCTTTGTGGAGCTGCAGTTGCTGCTTTTGCCAGAGTAAGAGGGCCAAGACTGGACTTTGTGTGCCTTCCATTGTTTGAAGATCTCCAAGGGCTTGATTTAGAGCTTGCCTCCTGTTGTTTGAAGTCTCAGGGACAGCAAAGACTTCTCTCTGCCAGCACCTGGAGTCTCTGGATAGACTCCTACTCTACCCTGTGGTGCCCATCCAGTTCCTGGGACCCTGAAAGGAGAAGCTGGCAGCCTAAGAGGAAGAAATCCACGCACAGAATGCCATGCGGGGAAAAGATCGACGTGACTCCGATCTGCGGCTGAAAAATTGATGCACCGCGGCTTCGCGGCTGAAAATCGACGCTTACCTGCGACGTGACCGAAGAATCGATGCACGGAGCTGGAGAAACGACGCACAGCATCGCTGATGGAGGCTGGTGAGATCGCAACTCGCGCTGCGTGGTTTCGGATCATCGTGCGGCTGGATTTCTGACGCAAGTACCACTGGGCGTGTAAAGACAACGCAAGGCCTACACGGACCCGAGAGTGCTGACTGGATCAACGCATCGCTCTCCTGTGGAGAGAAGAAACGACGCGCTCAACCCGACGAAAGGAGAAGTGACGCAAGTGAGTGAAGTCGATGCATTGCAAGCCCTTTTTGACGCACACTAGCCCGTGCGGGGTTATTTTTGACGCACCCAAGGAACATTTTCACGCTAACAGTGTTTTTGTTGTTTTGGTCTTGTTTTGTTTAGATAAATATTCTTTATTTTTCTAAACCTGTGTTGTGTCATTTTGTAGTGTTTTCATTAAGTTACTGTGTGTGTTGGTACAAATACTTTACACCTAAAACTCTGAAGTTAAGCCTACTGCTCGTGCCAAGCTACCAAGGGGGTAAGTATGGGTTAGCTGAGGGTGATTCTATTTTACCCTGACTAGAGTGAGGGTCCTTGCTTGGACATGGGTTAACCTGACTGCTAACCAGAGACCCCATTTCTAACAGCCATCTCCTCTCAACTAGTTAAAGTATCCATGAAATTACACAAAGGAGTCATTTGCAACTGGAGATCAGAACGAGGAGCATTGAAATAATATAAGAAAGTCAAGTATCCATTAAAGCAAGCACTTTGGGTATTCACCGCTCATTTATAATGTCCAAATCCAGAAAAGGGCCAGTAGACCCTTGCTTGTAGAAATATACAACATTTGCAGGGTGAATAGTAGGAGTGCTCATCAAAACAGAATTGCAGCCACTGTGCGGTAGAGACGAGCAGACATGACGACGATGTTCAAGGACAACATTCGCAAGACAAAAAGGTATCTCTGTGCTCACCCAACAGAGTTCAGGCACATTCAGCAACACTTTGTCCTTTTATGAGGAAAAAGGGTTCTGTTGTTGGACAGTACGTTAAAGCTCCCGAGTCAGGCTGCCATCTTGGTTGGCGGTCTGTGAGACCTCCCTTCTTATACGCTCTTAACAACATCATTTCTTCTGCAATCGACATTATGCAAACTGACACTTCATCTCTACAACGGTGTCAAGTTAGGTCCATTATGCAGTTAGGTTGGATACTACAGACATTTTTAAAAAATGGTTGCATCCCATGGCATTACATCAGGGCCAAGGACCTGTTTGCAGCATTCAATTTGATGCGACAACAACAAATAATGGCAATGGCTAAGAAAGAAGCTACTTATTTTAAGCTGAACATAAAAAAATTAGAAAAAATGCCTTTTAAAGAAATACCATCTGCAGTCTAACTAATTCAATCTGCCTATTTCAACATTCCAATTCACATCCTGCTTGAAACACATTCCTTTAGGCAGATATGAAAGGCTGGGAGATAGTGACATTCATGAGGTATGGGAGGTACCCTTTTTGCACAAATGTTTCAGTGGCATGAAAGAGTTCTTTCTTAGTGGCAGCGAATGCAAGACTTCTGTGAGCTATTCAATCGTTTGCAAACAGCCGTCCTTGCACGGAGTTTGCAACGTTTCTGCAGCACATTTAGCCTATTATTGTATTTGAAGGAGCACCTGTCCCCTTGATTCAAAAGACCAGCATTTCAGGTGCTCTCAAAAGGAGGTTATGTACTTCTAAACAGTGAGAGCTGTTGTGGAAAGTGGGTTGGTATTGCCTACGGAGTTTGGTCTCCCAAATTGTAACTTGTTGTGTAACATCCTTTTCCCCCCACGCAATAGACAAAAGTAGCAGGCATTTGGCCTCATATTGCTGCTTCTAATGTAAATTTTGACAAGCTGAGCACACTAAAAGCTCTTTTATTTTACAAACATGTAGCGCTGACATCTGCCCTCGAGACCTACGTGATCCAAGTAGCAAGGTCATCCGCAGAAATACAATCCCTTGTAAATACAAACTTTCCAAAACATTTTGGTGAACTTGTGGGACAGATATTTAATCTTTTCTTCTTTATGTGGCATAATACCTTCAGCCATACACTCAATATTTTCGGGTGTATTCAGGAGATTCCCAATTACTTTGGTTTAAATTGGTGGCATTTTGCTGTTACTATTTTTCATTTGCAATGGCGCCCCATCCCAACAAGGAGGACTGATGGTAGTTCTGCCAGCGCAACTGTGTCGTGAGCGCATGATGCAGTATTTCAGAGCACCACTCCTTGAGGAGCTAGAGTGCAACTGGTCTTTGTCATTTAGACTGGTCCTGGGCTGTGTGCAGCCTGTGTTTCATTGCCTTTGGTGCCTTTTTGAATGTGCTCTACAACAATGTCTTTCCATGCGGTGCTTACTTTCACTGAACGCTGATCTGTTGATTTTCTCCTTGAGGGCTCCTTATCAGACATGTGCATTGAGGGTACATGGGAAGTATCCTGTGAGCCACCCTTCATGGATC
The DNA here is from genome assembly GCF_031143425.1 of Pleurodeles waltl. NCBI lineage: Eukaryota > Metazoa > Chordata > Amphibia > Caudata > Salamandridae > Pleurodeles > Pleurodeles waltl. The sequence continues at coordinate 1,833,315,251 of NC_090440.1, read as the reverse complement.
AGGAGGCTCTTGGTACTTTAACATCTGGCACTACGCGTAATGCTGTCATCTTGACTGGGCTTGAGGTTTTGGAACATGAGCGCTCCATGACTTTCCTTGGCACCATACTTGGTCACCTTAACATCTGCTGAAGTGGAAACTTTCCTTGATTGAACTGTCCTGGATATAATTGGCAAAATGACAATGACTTTTAAATATAATATTCACCTTTTAACAACAAATTAATTCTGTTGAAATTGACCATTTTAATTTCAGTGTACTATGCTTGTCAACTTGGACATTTATATATTTCATTATTTTTTTTTAATAGAGCATTGATTGAGTTTTCTTTTACACTTTGAACCGACAAGGAGAGGGTGTTGTGAGATTATTTTAGTGGCTTTTTATGGGCATGTTATTTTAGCCATAGGCCTGTAGTTTGTGCCCTTTAGCTCAGTAGTGATTCATTTTCTCTTCATTTCTTTTCCAAGCAAACGTTTCAATCTGCGGTGATGTTTTATTTTGTTTTATCTCATACACTTTCAGCCTAGAAACTGTTTTCATTCCTTTTAGTCTGACATTCTCGTTCTGTGCATTGCTCAAGGCTGTACCCAGTATTGTTGTCAGTACACAGTGGAATACCACAATCTCTACCACTTCCGCGAAACATGTGTCTTCTTACATTAGGGCAGTTTTCTCAGAACACCAGCTGTTTTATTATAAAACATCCTTCTGCCCCCTAGAGTAAGTTAGAGGGAGAGCCCCAGCCAGAAACTTGCCACAACATGCTGTTTCTTCACTGCAGCTGTCTGCTGAGACTTGACGTCTTCACCACCTACATGAGAGAGGACCCCTGTGTGCACCAACAGCCCTCTTCACTACTACCATATCCAGGCATGGGGGATGGTATCTTCCTGGGGATCCGGAAGTGTGGATTAGGGCTAATACTGCTGTGCTCTAGTAGTGCTTTAGTGGCATAGGTAGGAATTCCAACACTTAGCATTCTGACACTATGGTGGGACTTTTCATATGTTTCACTTGCTTTGTCACTCCATTGCTATTATTATTTATTTTCATCCTAGTCACTGCAGTACACGACATTTTATCTAGAACGCAGTTGATTCAATAAAATACACTGAACCAATTTCTGCTTCTGCTTGTCTTCGCATGTGTGAGATAAATGTAACTGAGAGAAAAGGATGAGATCTGTTGCTACACAGTTTCCATGAGTAATCAGAATGTCATGTGCACAGCTCCACAAATGACCACCACTTTCAGGTGCTGGTGAGGTTCTGCTAGCTGGCTAGAAGGCTTAGGCCGACAGTGTCACACAATGTGGAATTGGACTCAGTTCCCCACAACCTGGTGGTGCTGCTGCCCGAATCCAGCAGTCTCATTAGTATAATGAGAGTCAACACAACAGTGCCTATTGGGTGTCTCCATCACTCGGCAACACTGGCGGCAGCCCACACTGAAGCTGTTACGAAGTCCCAATGAGACGGGCGGCAAGTTGCCGCAATGCTGTTTTGAAGTCCTGATGAGACAAGCGGCAGGCCGTAAACAAGCCGTGCTGAAGTCTTACTGCTATTAGCGTCAGGCTGCAACAAAGCTGCGCTGAAATTTTGTTGAAGTGAGTTGCAGGCCACAATGAAGCTGTGCTGAAATCTTGATGAAATGAGCGGCAGGCTCCAACAAAGCCGTGCTTGAGGTCTTTGATGTTCCGGAGACCTGTCGTAGAACTGGGGGCAAGCTGGCAAGCCATTGGAGTCACCCTGGGGGTGATTGTGGATTCTTGGGTTGCAGGACAGAGATCAGCAGGCAGCAGGGCAGCTCAGCAAGGCACGGCAGCAGTTCCTTGAAACTGTCAGGCACAGCAAAGTGGTGATTCTCCAGCGCAGCAGTCTTTACTCCAGCATAATTTCCTTTGTCCAGAAGTGTACTACTTTTAGTGGGTCAGAGAACCAGTACTTATACTAAAAAGTGCCTTTGATGACTTCAAAAGCTGTCTGTGAGGTGCACAGGTCCCCCTATTATCTTAACCCCAGCTCCAGACTATCAGTAGGGGTAATCAGCCCCTTTGTGAGAGCTCTGGCCACTATCCTTTGAGATGTAAGTAGAAGCCCTTCCCAACCTCCTCCCCAGGAAGACCCATCAGTATGCAGATGCAGTTGAGTATCCTGTGTTGTGGATGTCTGAAGGGAATGCACAAGCATAGCTGTCGCCTAGCCCAGGCCAGACATGTATTGGAGCTAGGTTGTAGGCACACCAGACAGAGAAATGCCCAGTGTCTAAAAATGGCATTTCTAAAATAGTAAGAATAAATCTGACTTTACTAGTAAAGAGGATGTATTCTTACTATTCCAATGATACTAAACAGGATTCAGCTACTCCTCACTGATCAGGAATTACAGCTTAAAAGTATTATAAGGAATTCATAATTCTGACCTATGAGAGCAGCAAACCTCACAGTAATGAAAATTGACTTTGGTAGTTTTTCATTACCAGGACATGAAAGACTTAAAAGTACCTTGAAAGTCCTACCTTTTACCTGCATGGCATCCTGCCCTATAGGCAACCTTGGGTCTACATTAGGTTGAGGATTATTTGCAAGAAAAGGGGGGTTTAAGGCTAGGCAAGAGGTTTTGAATGCCATGTCAAGGTAGCATTGAGACTGCATGCACAGGCTCTGCAGTGGCAGGCGTGAGACATGTTTACAGGGCTACCTAAGTGGATGGCACAAACAGTGCTGCAGGTCCACTGGTAGCATTTAATTTACAGGCCATGTGCATATGGTATACCACTTTACAAGGCACTTATATGTGTTATATGTAAATTAAATATGCCAATTGCCGATACACCAATGTTACCATGTGTTTGGGGAGAAGCACATGAGCGTTAGCACTGGTTAGCAGTGGTAAAGAGCACAGAAACCTAAGGTCAACAAAAAGTTACAGCAACGAAACAGGAGATAAAGGCAAAAAGTCTAAAATTTTTCAAGATGTCGGCTGAGCGAAGGTCCAAAATCCATAGCTACCCACTTTTCAGAAAATTGGTCAGTTTTATACTGGGTGGTAGGAATGTTGTGGTTCCCCACATTTTCAGAGGTTTTCCTTACAGAAATGTGAGGAAAATGTGTGTTTTTGTCAAAGTTTGTGGTTTGCAAGGGCTTCTAGGCAGCTAAACCTGGTGAGCACCACACAAGTCACCCCACCTTGAATCCCCTCTGGTGCCCAGTATTTTTAAAATGTGCAGGTTTGCTAGGTTTCCCTAGGTGCCGGCTTAGCTAGGGCCCAAAATCCACAGCTACCCAGTTTGCAAAAAAAGAGTCAGTTTTCAGTGGACAAATGCATTTGTGTTCATGATGTGTTTTGGGTGAGTTCCTGTTGTGAGTTCTAGGCCTAACCACACAAGTGAGGTGCCATTTTTATCTGGAGACATGTAGGAACACAGATTAGTAAAATTTGTTGTTACCAATTAGATATCTCAGCTTTTTTGCTTTCCAGATGTAAGCCAATGTGTTAGAAAGATTTTGAAAAATGCCCTCTGAATCGCATGCTAGTATTATGAGCACCCGCCAATTCAGAGATGTACAAATAACCACTGCTCCTAAGCTCAGTATGGTGAACATTTCAGAAATACATAGGTTTCCTTCATACCCATTTTTCACTCTTTATATTTTACCATATGAATTGCTCTAGACTTTTTGCACAATGAAAAACCATTGTATGGTGCAGCTCAGTTGTTGACTCTGGGTTCTTGGAGAACCTACAAACCCTATATATCCGCACAACTAGAAAAGACTAGCGGATGTAATGGTATGCTGCTTCTTAACCATCCTAGCCATCACGACAAGAAGGTACATATGAAAACATTGTCACAAATGTTCTATTTTCCTACTCATTTCAACATTTATGGCCAGATTTACAAGGCCCTAGCGCCACTCGAGCATCACTATTTGCAACGCTCCGGTGCCGATAAGCATTCTCCATATGTACAAGCAGGTGTTACGCCTCTTTATGTGGCTTTACGCCTCCTTATAAATATGGGCTTCTCCGATGCAGTCTTCTGCATCAAAAGGGAGTGCAATGGGTGTTGCAGTGGGCGCTCCACCACAACACCCATTGCTTTTGACGCGTGCCCAGATTTACAAGAATTCATAAATCTGAGGCAGTGCAAAAATAAAATGCCACCCCAGGGATGGCGATAGCATGGCACAACAAGGAGGAATACTTTTGTTCCTCCTCGTTTTTTGCTTTTTCTGTGTGCTGCATTCTGGGGTACACATAGAAGAAACAAAACACCATGGATGACTGTTTATGTGCAGGAAGGGGCACCTTCCTGCACATAAACAATCACACCCCTCAACGCAAAGACCCTTACACTATGGTGCAAGGATGCCTGCATTGGCGCAGGCTACATAATTTAGCACTAGCACAGGGGGAAACGCATGGGTGCGCCGTATTCTTGTAAATACGGTGCATCCCTGTGTTTCAAAACAGGTGAGGCACTGCTTATTTTGGCACAGCACCGCACTGAGCCAGTTTCTTGTAAATATGGCCCATAGTTTCTTTGGGAATTCCTTGAACAATCTATAGAAATTACCCATTGATTAATTCAGAATTTTGACTACTTTTCAGAAATTTATAGCTGTTTGGGATCACCCATGGTTTACACACCAGCTTCCACCGCAAACTGGAAGTAGACTTAAAGCCCAAAAATTAGGAACCTACGTTCCCTCTTAGAAAAATGCCACAACTGTGGCCCAACATTTTTTTTTTGATTCAGCTTTGCAGGATCCTGAAAGCTGGTGACTTTAGCACAGCAAACATTTTGTTTACGGAAGACACTTTTTTTGCAGAGCAGTTTTTTCCTATTTTTCCAAAAATACTCAAAATATAGCTCTATTTTGCCTATTTCTATGGTCCCCTCTAGGGTAATCCACAAACCCTGGGTATCTTTGGAATCCCCATGATGCTGCGGAAATGTGTGCAAATTTGGCCTCAGCAGTTGAAGAGGTGAAATACGGTTGGTGTAACTGTGTGTTTAATGGTTAATGGTAGAAATATATATTGCTTATCAATTATCATTTCCACCCCCACTGGCAATGAATGTATCCATCTCCTTGTCAAACAATTTGATACATTTGTCAAGTGTTAAGCCATTTTTAGGTCAAGCCTAGACAGCGTGCATGTGCTGTCTGCTAGACCTGTTGGATGGAGTACACAACTTTGCTCCCGCCTGCCGCTTACCATAGGTTGAAGGCAGTGTTGCTCCTGTTTTGCTGCCTCCTAACTGGTTTGGCAGCCGATACGGCACTTCCTCTACTGGGCTGTGGAGCACCGGCCAAGTACAGTTTAATTACACCTGGAATGTTTTTCTGTTGTTTGGACAGACTATTTTTCTTTGTTTCCTGCCTTTATTGTTTGTCAGTAAGCACTTGTGTTTATGCATGCGGCTCGTTTTCCGCGTTTGCCCTCCACTTGGTCCTTACCTCACATAGGTGGTCATTCTGACCCTGGCGGTCTTTGACCGCCAGGGCGGAGGACCGCGGGAGCACCGCCGACAGGCCGGCGGTGCTCCAATGGGGATTCCGACCGCGGCGGTAAAGCCGTGGTCGGACCGGCACCACTGGCGGGGTCCCGCCAGTGTACCGCCGCCCCATTGAATCCTCCGCGGCGGCGCAGCTTGCTGCACCGCCGCGGGGATTCCGACCCCCCCTACCGCCATCCAGATCCCGGCGGTCGGACCGCCGGGATCCGGATGGCGGTAGGGGGGGTCGCGGGGCCCCTGGGGGCCCCTGCAGTGCCCATGCCACTGGCATGGGCATTGCAGGGGCCCCCGTAAGAGGGCCCCTACATGTATTTCACTGTCTGCTGCGCAGACAGTGAAATACGCGACGGGTGCAACTGCACCCGTCGCACAGCTTCCACTCCGCCGGCTCGATTCCGAGCCGGCTTCATCGTGGAAGCCTCTTTCCCGCTGGGCTGGCTGGCGGTCTGAAGGCGACCGCCCGCCAGCCCAGCGGGAAAGTCAGAATTACCGCCGCGGTCTTTCGACCGCGGAACGGTAACCTGACGGCGGGACTTTGGCGGGCGGCCTCCGCCGCCCGCCAAGGTCAGAATGAGGGCCATAATCTGTAATTACAAGTAGTTGTGTTGTGTGTGTGTTTTGTACATTTTTTGTGGCTTTATATAGCATGAAATCGATTCAGGAATGAATCCTCAACAGTGGCTGTCCCCCCACAGAGGGAGAGCTGATACCACAATATTCACTGCACTCGGGAAAACTTACCCCATAATGCTTTTTAGGCATTACTTTTACAACACATTTTTGCCCATAACTCAGCCTGTGGCGGTCCTAGGGCAATGGGACCACCACCAAAACATTTCTGTCCAGGCTATCTTGTGGGTCACACTAGGTTAGAGGGGGTCCAAAAATCATTACCTCTTCCACTGTTCAATGCATATTTAAATTTTCTTATAGCTGGAACTTTTTTTTTTTTTTTCTACAGCTGAGAGACATTTGTGTTATAAGGATCTTGTTTGGAATTATATTCTGACAGCCTTGCTTGGCTTGCAAATGTGTAATGACTATGGTCTCCAAAGGCTGAAGGATGATTATTGTCCTAAGGCACAACTAACTCAGTTGGCTCCACAGGGACATCTAGCCATGACCAGTAGTATTGCACCCTTTTCTGTTGACTCTGTGTGGACATCTAGCCATAACCAGTGGTACTGCACCTTCTGTTGTTGACTCTACAGGGATATCTAGCTATGATCAGTGGTACTACACCTTCTGCTGTTGACTCTACAGGACATCTAGTAATGACCTGCAGCACTGCACCCTTGTGCCACTGACTCCACAGTTAAATGATATTTAAAAAGCCTGCTAGGCCATGTGTAATACACTATGCCCTCAAGGGGATGATTATAAGGTTACACTGCAATGTTCTTCATCATTCTTTTTTATGTGATTATACCCTCTGGGGCTGAATATATGGTTACATGACCATGTTTCTTCGTGCTTTGTAGGGGGTGTTCAGACCATTACAATCTAATGCCAAGTTTATGAAGGAATGCACAAATACAGGTTATTTCTGATAAAGGATTAATGTGCTGCATGGCTAAATATTTATAAGTTCCAAAATGTGAGGTTGTTATGATAATTTACAACACCAAAAGCTCTTAACATTGCTAATGTGAGACCTATTGCATTGCAAATGCTTGTTTAGGTTTGAGAACAGTTTTCCAGACATATAAGGAATCACATTTAGTCCCAATCTGGAACTGGATATTAATTAAATATTCAGGTATTTCTAGTTATTGGTAGAACTGGCATGCTAGAGGAAATGTTTCTGAGAAGGATTTATTCATTAGTAGTTCTATTAGATAATATACCCAAATTATCGAGTTGGTTCATCTCCTTCCAGATGAATTTTCACATTACTTGCAAGTGAAACATACTCTTTTAAAATGATTATTGCAAAAATATCACACTTGCTTTCTTTATTGACCACGTCGTATTCATTTAATTTCCATGGCCATATATTATTTAAACTAAAGAATGAATGCCCCTGGAAATTAAATTTGTACAAGTTGTGTTATGAGAAGAAAGTGGGAAGATGTTGCAAATATGATAATCAGTGGTGAAGATGTATGTTCTATCTGAAAATCAAATTTGACAGGGTTTTTACATGCTTCTATCTTGCAGACTAATTTTTTCTTAGTGTATAAAGTACTATGGACTCCTAATAAAACGTTTTTTATCAAAATGAATCCAGTCTCCAAAATGCTCTACATGCAAGGAAGAAGAAGGTAGATTCATTCATATGTTATTTAAGTATAAAACGGATACATATTTTAGGAATATGGCGTATGACACTATTTTTGAAATTCTACCAAAAGTGAAGATTTCTCATACTTACAAATCATTCATAAAACCATTGTATCAAATCAGAAATCTTCTGATGGGCTGTCTTACCATGAATGGTTAATTATTCACAAAAGAGTGATTAATGTTATTGCTTCTCATTTATTTTTTAACTTTACTTGTTTAATAATATGATTTTTCAAACTCTTTACATAGTTCAAAATGTTTCTTAATTTTGTATGTATTTTAGCATATGCAGTGTTAAAGATATATATAAATATATTCACTGAAAGAAACAATGGTTACAGGGACGTTGTAGTTGGGTTCATGTTTTACCCACACAAAACTAGAAATTCAGCAGTTACAGTTATAGTTATAGTTATACTTATGTTAAGAAACTATAATCTGTGGCCTAAAGTTACTGAAGAGCACAAGTTATAGTTTCTTCAGATAAGTATAACTATAAGCATAGCAAGAACTGCTGAATTTCTATGGTTCTGTGTGAGTATAATGTGGTTCATCAAACTATAACCCGTGCCCTAAGGTAACTATAACTTACGCCTCTGCCATGCACAGTTTTCTCATCAATAATTTTATTGCAAATGTTGCAGTGATATTATCAATGATGTCATAGAAAATGCCATGACTCATGTAATATGTGGGATAATGAGCAGTGCATGGCATGATCGCAGGTTATTCTATATGAGTGAATTTATGTCAACATCATTTCCTATGGGGTTACATTTTAAGCCCCTACCTCCATTATTTCCTACTGGTTGCCAGTGGTTATCCACGTGTGGTACTGGACATGGTTCAGGTCTGAGCTGTAGTAAATTTATTATTATTATGGGTCCTACAAGAGGTGACTATAATACTGTAACGTATGTCCCTTGCAACTTTTTGTTTTCTTCCCCTCCCTAGTAGCCCTTTAGTGCGTACAACTACTTCTTCTTGAACCTCCAAGAGTTTCATTATTGCCCTGATTCAGCTATAACTCAAATCAACTCAAGAATTAATCTCCAAAAATCAAGTCTGAACTCATTTGAGATCATTTACTGCTTGATTTGACTCTCTCTGCAATAGGGCTGAAACATGTTGACAATATAAGTGACGGTCAGAGGTCCATAATAAACCTAGGTATTCCTTCTTCTGCTTTTTCAACAATGCCATTGAGCGTTAGTAATAAAGGGATACCCTTGGCCCTCGATAGGCATTTTTATTTTTAGACTCCCTGGTAGGTTCTCTTAAGTGCTCCCTGAAATATTGTTGAGCCCACCTCTGCTTTTAGTGTCAGAGGCGTACCCAATGATAAAGCATGCCACAATTAGAGTTTGGTGAGGGTCATATACAAAAAGAATTTCTTTTTACCATTTGTGCTAAACAGGGAATCTCTACCTGAAGGTGGGCTGCCAGCCAAGCTGTGGTCCCCAAGAAGAACTGAAATAGCACATATTTGCATACTCTGCATCTGAACCGCCAATGCGTGATGCATCGTCAATGCAGAACATCGCATTGCAGCATCACAACTCATCAGAACCACTGCTGCATGACGCATCTCCAACACAGGACCTTGCATCACAGCCTCACTGCTTATCTGAACTACAACTTTGTGAAGCATCTCTGATGCAGGACCTCCCATTGCAGCCTCACAGGTCATCGGAACCACCTCCGTGTGATGCATCTCAGACAAGGACTTTACATTGTAGCCTCCATGAATCTCAAACTTCAGCCTGGAAGAAATAGACTCCCTAGTGACAACCTAAGAACACATAATGAATGAGAACCTCAATCACAAGCTCAGTAAACCAGATACAATGTCTCTCAAAAAAGCTGGTGTAAGCCCTGGGCATGAATCTAAGCCTATTACGGTTCAGATAGGTGATCCCAGAGCCAAGCAACTCCATAGATTGGCAAACAACAGGAATTTAATGGAAATTCCACTAATATCCACATCATTCTACCACACATCCTTTTCCCATTTATGAGGCTCAATAAATAATGGCAGATCTGCTTTCAAATATAAAAGTGAGATCACAGATTCTATCCTATATTTAGATCTAGACCTCATAATACTGATAGAAACATGGCTCAATGAGTACTCCAAACTGATCATGGCTTTCCTTACCCTACCAGAGTATGATATCATATGCATGGACAGGGATAGTAAAATTGGTGATGTAGTTGCAATCATCCACATAAATCAATAACCTGTAATCAATAGGGGGCAGACTGTTTCTTAACTTTTCAATGCCTCACTTCAGACCTAAAAAGTTGGAGGCTCAACATCACCTATCACCCTCCAAGGAACAACAAATTGTTTATTGAGCAACTTATGAACTTCTTCAGGTCTCATAACATATTGTCTAACCACTACCATAAATTTCTTTGTGATTTTAAAATCCACTGGAGAGATACCAAAGATGAGTCTTAGCAAACCCTCTTCCTATTCCTAACAGAGAATTACTTGATCCAATACTCTCTGAGCCCCAACTGATCTGGTTACAGTCAAAAAATAGCTCATCCTCATTCCAAACCAAGCTGTAGTCAACTGCCCTGACCACCTCCAAAAGACCTTTGATCATGCATTGTCCACATCCAGAACAAGTGGCCAACCAAAATGTCCAAAAATCTGGATGAAAGATACTGAGCACATCAACTATGGGGACCAGAATGCATGCCTAACAACCAGACTTCGACACCCCTAGCAACAACAGGATGTAAACTCTAAATGAGATCATGGATGAGGCTTCACCCCACAAAGAAAAAAGGAACAACGGAAGAAGAATGCACTGTTGGTATATGAAGGAACTTGATGAAGAAAGAAAACACCTTACACTGCTTGAAAGGTCATGGCAGGAAAAACCGTCAGGGAACACCATAGTACTCCTCCATTCCATGGGATGATGCTACAAAAAAAATGTATTCGAAGCAAAAACTCAGTCACCAAGATCTCTGTTAGAGTCAACGAAAAAACAGACATAGAAACTTTTTGAAATGATAAAAGCAGCATTGAAGCCTTGCATCGCTCTCAAACCGCTCTTGAACCAGAATGATGAAAACATTGTGAAGAACCTGCAGTCTGTGACACTAAAATCAAAAATATTGAAACTTCCCTTCCAGTGCAAACCATTAACACGATCAATGTTCTAATCAGAGAATCCACTGGAATCTGTTCAAACTTTAGCAAAATTGCTCAGACTAAACGTAAAAACACCATCTGTAAGATAAACCCCTCTAGCCACTTCCTTAACTCGCTACCTTCCAATCTAGCCAAAGAGATGCAAAATGGCCTTATGCCCCACTGGTTTAATGTTAAAAATCATGGTCTTTTCCATGCTTCCCTAAAAATAGGGAAAAGTATTTCCTAAAAAAATATCCAATGACCTAGATGATCTCAACATTTACCTGTGGTTATAGGACTCCTGTTCTTGGAGCAAACACTTGAGACCTGTCAACACACAAATTAAATAATTTGTGGAGGATAACCATCTGCTTGATGACTGAATCAGGATTTCAAGAAGATCTAAGCACTGAGGCTGCCCCTTCTACAAATAAACAAGGATTAATTTAAAATCATGGAAAATAAAGACTCATGGCTACTCTTCTTACTCAACCTTTCAGCAGTATTCAACACTATCAATCACACTATCAATTAGTCCTTATCCACAACCTGAATGAGCGTATGGGTCCTGACTGAAAAGTCCTTGAATGGTTTAAGTCATAGCTGGAGAACTGTTCAGAGTTGATTAAAGTAGAACATGTATTCTCGTACCCCATAAAAGCTTCCCAGGCAGTGTCACAAGTGTTCATTCTAGCTTCTGTACTGTTCAGCATTTATCTGGATTGCTAACTGATCTTCTTAAGAACCTCAACATACACTATCATCAATTTGCAGGTGATATGCAAATATATCTGAGAGTCTCCTCCAGAGCAAATATCTCCTACCTGCCTACAGTTCTTGACAAAGTTCAAGCATTAATGACAACACATCATCTTAAGCTAAAACCCCAAAAGACTGCGGGGCAGATTTATAAAAAGTGGCGCTGCACATAGTGCAGCGCCACTTTTCTTGCGCCCCTTAGCACCCCCCAAACACCACCATTGTAGTGCTGTATTTAAAATACGGTGCACCATGGTGGTAGTTAGGGTGACTAGAGTCATAGGCCCTCATTACAACCCTGGCGGTCAAAGACCACCAGGGCTGTTTTGGCGATTGCACCGCCAACAGGCTGGCGGTGCAATCGTGTGTATTTTGACCGCGGCGGAACCGCTGCGGTCGCACCGCCGGGGCCGGCGGTTTCCCGCCACATTTGCCCCGGCGGTGATAAGCCGCCTGGGCAGCACTGCTTGCAGCGCTGCCCAGGGGATTACGAGTTCCCGACCGCCAGCCTTTTCCTGGCGGTTTTAACTGCCAGGAAAAGGCTGGCAGTACGGGGAGTCGCAGGGCCCCTGGGGGCCACTGGCATGGGCAGTGCAGGGGCCCCCTGACAGGGCCCCATGCAGCTTTTCACTGTCTGCTATGCCACTGCTTGCACTGTGTCCTGGTGACACCTCACATCGCACCGCCTCACTTCACACCGCAGCCCTGGTCTGACCAACGCCACTGGACGCTATTACCGACCCGCTGCCTGCACCGTGACATATGGTCACCGCACGTCGCATCGTCCCGCTTTGCACCGGCACTCCTGACTTCATCAGCTTGGAGTTCAATCCGCAATGCGTGTGACTTCAAGGGCACAAAGACTCCTGCACCGACTCCGGAACCAACACCTCGACGCCAGCGACGCTGCTCTCCGGATCTCATTGCGATGATCACAACACCCTGCAATTCCAAAGGTACTGTTTGTGGGTCTTCCCGACACCGTAGCAGGCCGGCGACGCAGTTGGAGTTGTTGATCACGATGCCGTGATAGCCCCAGGTGAAGCTATCGACTTCAAGGAACTGTATTTTTAAGTCAATTCTTGCAAAATTCATATCTTTATTACTGGATGTTGGATTTTTCTTGTCTTGGTCTTGTTTTATATAGATAAATATTGGTTATTTTTCTAAAATTGATGTGATGTCGTTTTGTAGTGTTTTCACTGTGTTACTGTGTGTTATGTGAAAATGCTTTATACATTGCTTCTGAGATAAGCCTGGCTGCTCGTGCCAAGCTACCTGACTAGAGTGAGGGTCCGTACTTGGACATGGTGCAAACCGACTGACAACTAGAGACCCAATTTCTGGCATTTCTAGCACTTCTAAAACATAGGCATACATGAGTAGAAATCTCTGCAGTCAAGCAGAGATATATGCACATAAAAGATAGGAGAATTAGAGGCAGAAGACCTCTGCATGTAGATTTGTGAATAGCACTTTGTAGTACATGAGTAGCACTATTGTAGTACTACTAAATGTTCTACAAAATGCAGTTTGTGACTAGGTCACGTAGGTTCTAGATACAAAACGACTGAAGCAGGAGCTATGATGAAGCCCTGGGGTACACAGCAAGCCATGGTACAGAGTGACCATTTCAAAGGTGAGAATGAGGTGAAAGCCTGAATGATTGTCTGCCTGTAAATGTTCTTATGCAATGAATGCATCACAAGGACTTAACCTGGTAGGTACCACATTTATATGGTAAAACTAGAGTAATAATATGGGTAAAATGTATGCTAATTTGAACGTTATGCCCATTAGTAAGACCTAAATAAGTGGGTGCTAAAACCACACACAATACTTGACACAAATGTTATTAGTGCCAGAATGTTTTTGTTGCCATGTTTATCTCATGTGTCTAGATTACTGTGTTTAAACCTATTTAAAAGCAATTATGCTAATCTAATTTTGCCGGAGACTACCAGCAGCCATAAATTGCATAAATAGTATGCTGGATCATCTAAAGTGCACTGTATTGTCCTATTTTATCCAGATAAATGCCAAAGATTGCTTAATATGAAATGGAAGAACGCCACACCGGTTCAATGTCAAATGTGTTGTGCGGTATGGTATGGTAATATACAGTTTAAAATGTATTGAAATCAGTTTCTGTATCTCAAAAGGTAAACATTGATTATATGGTTAACAAAGGCTGAAAACATATACCCACCAGGAGGGAATGCACACAGTAGTCCCACAGTTAATTATTCATGTATCCGTATGTTATGATTACATGAGTGTTCCTTTAAAGATCCATTACAAGACGAAAGCCATACTGTATTGTCCAAATTCATTTATTTGAAATCTTCATACGAAACAACTCAGCCCCGCCAATGCATTTAATCCCAGTCGGACTTAGTCAGGATTTCTATTACTTCACTGAATTCCTCTATTCCTTTTCCTACAAGCTCATCAAATATTCCCAGGCAATGAGTCAAATGCCCATAGTTAAGTGTCTCTCCCAAGTGGGTCCTGTAGCTGCGGCTCGGTGCTACCACACCATACTAATTGTGAACAGGTTTGTGGAGTAATAGAAACCTTGATGAAGTCCATCTGGAACAAAACAGGTTGGCAGGGCTGAGTTGTTTTGTATGAATATTTCAAATTCTGCATTCTGCAGCACACATAGAAAGTGAAGAAATCCTCCCAGGTTTTTTTTGTGCAGGAAGGCATCCCTTCCTGCACACAAATATTCCTACCTACAATGCAGACACCCTTGCACCACAGTGCAAGGGTGCCTGCATTTGCACTAGGCAGCCAAAATGGCACCAGTGCAGAGGGAAGGGACAGGAATGTGTTGTATTTCATAGATACAGTGCATTCCTGCCCTTTCCCTTTGATGCAACGCAGCAAAGCGCGATAACTTGCTGCGCTGCCCTGCAACAAAAAATCATAAATCTGCCCCTAAGTATCAATCTGAATGTATATGTATTAATATTACATCATGCCATCTAATACCTTGGGTCTCTGTTGAAAAAAATATGTAAGGTTTATGTACATTACTTGAAAAATCGCAGTATACTGTTCAGTTAAGTGTCCATAGTTTTTTATTGACTTTATTAGCTTGGTGTTATTTAACTAGTAAATATAATTTCATTTGATAATAAACTGTATGTGTGTTGATGGATTTTGTTAGTGTTTATTAACATGTAAGCACTTGATGTGGATGTTCATCAAAATGTTACCAATTATACCATTTTAATACCTATTAATTACAGTACTTTGAAACAACACAAGGATCTTTGACGCTCCAACGTTAAGGCTATTGTATGCAAAAGGGTTATTGATTGAGGGGGATGGAAGTCCCACTTAGGCAACAAGCACAGTCCTTGTCAGGCTGAACTACAAAAGTCACTAAATTAACCTGTGCTGAACCCTCTAGTAGCTCGGCACAAAAGCAGTCAGGCTTAATTTAGAGGTAATGTGTAAAGTATTTAAACAGCGCACAGACAGTAAAGAAGTGAAAACACAATACAAGAAAAATCCCAAACCAATTTAGAAAAATAGAGTACATTTTAATAAATAAAACAATACCAGAACAACAAAAATTAAATTAGTAGAAGCGTAAATATACAGATTTTAGAGATGATAATGCCTAAAAGCACCAAGCACCACTCGTGGTAATATGGTCGCAAATAATCCAGGGGAAAGTGACAAGTTCAGGCCAATGGAGCAAGGGTCGGATACAAGGACCAAGTTAGTCCCATTAGAGCTACCTTCAGAGTCTAGCATTAAGAGTCTCATTCACAGTGGAGAAGGCCATGAGGAGTGAGTAGAATGTTGCAGATGGTTGTCACTGTAGTGAAAAGAGAAGGCCGTGCATCCTGGGCTGTCGTCACTGTAGCAATAAGCAGAGCCAGCTTTAGCACTGGTGCAACAACCTTTTTTGGTGACCCCCCCATGACATCTTTCTCAGATTCCATCACTACCACCCAGAAAAAGTGCCCCTCTTCTCTCCATAGGCCCCCTATCACATACATTTTGTTTGTTTTAAATTGCTGGTAAAGGCTGGCTTTACTAATCCACTCGGCTATCCATATAAAATAATGATTTGTTCTTTGTAGCATACATGTATGGTGAGTTAAAACTGCCACTATGCAAAACTCCGATCTCTCTCCTTAGTAACATTATTCACAGGAGTTATTTTGACATTTTCTTTGATGCCTGAAAGCTGAACCATAAAGAACACCGGAGTAGGTGTTTTTAAATCGTACCTTATTGCTAAACACAGCACCCCTGCCCCCCCTGAGATCAGTGAAGGTCAGCACATAGTTTGTCCACACTGGTAGCACTGCCCTAAAGTTGGCCTTGGCAGTAAGAGCTGGTCAGATATTGAGAAGAGTTGTTGCTGTAGCTTTGCTGTGACGTTCACCATGGGCTGTAGTTGAGTAGCATGAAAGGTGGTTTTCGCTTTGCTTATCGTCATTGGTGATCACTGTAGAGAGAAGAGTAGGTCTCATCAGAGCTTCATATTCACAAACGGCTGAGCCTCTGCACAGACGGATCCGTTTGCAGTCTTGAGGAGCCTGAACTTCAGGACTTTCACCTTTTCTTGCAGAGGAGTTCACTTTGATGCCAGGCAAGGGTCCAGGACCCAGTTAGCTACCTCTTGGAGATCAGGGACTCACTCAAGCAGAGGCCAGCAGGGCTCAGGCAGGTCCAGTTGCAGACCCAGGGCAATTACAGGGAGGGACTCACTGTGTCAAGCAGTAAAGCAGCCTTTCCAAACATGTCTCAGGCCTGCCACTGCAGCCCTTAGTGCAGTTTTAAACTGCCATTTCAACCTGGTAAAATAAACATTTTGCTTACCTTAAAATATACTTTCTAATATTTATTACTCACCCCTAAATTAGGCCCTAAAAGCTCACTGGGCAGTTTTCCATATCCTGATATTGAAAAACTCCTACAGTTATTTTTCACTGTTGCAAGGCTTACCTATCCCATTGGTGGAAATATATTGCTTACACTCAAATGACTTGCAATTTTAAATCTTCTTTAAAGGTCAAGTTACATTTGAAGTCACAATTCTAGAAATGTCACTTTTAGAAAGTTGGTATTTTCTTGTCCTAACCATTTGTACCTTCTGCCAGTGTACTGCGTCACAATGCCGTGAATGGCTCTGACTTACAAGTAGATTAAATGTGGCAATTAGTTGTGGGCCAGTTTTGTCATGTTTGAAGGTGTGAGCACAAAACCTTTGGCACTGTGTAGTGGTTTCGATAGCAGCAGAAACCGCTGCACGTGCTTGTCAGCTGTTCTACTGTATTGCACGCGCAGCGGAGACGCTCGCTCGAGGCCGTTCTTTGCTGTTGGGGGTTCCTTTTCACGTTGTGAGCGCGAGGAATGCCGGACATTCGGAGAAAGGCAACGGCCGGACACAGTGGGGATCTGCGACACTATGGGTGATTTCGTTGGAACATTACTTATTATCAAATAAACGCTTAAACTTCACAGACCTCACATTTGGATATTTTGTTCCCAGCTTACTTTAAGTGGGGATGAGCTGTGGAACTGAATCACCCCAGGCTGTTTCTTCGAGGCCCGCTCGTGCTTGCACTTTTCCTTGGCTCATATCCTTGAGGACCTCCTGGACAGCTGTAATTACGGTGAGGGTTTCTCATTACTGCCAGCCTTTCCCTCCCATGAACCTCGGGTCAGAAGGTGTATTTACAGAAAGTCCCAATTCCTATGGAAACGTGGAGGCCATCTTTGAACGGCAATTCTAACCAAGGATTCTAGGTTTTTTTCAAGCTAAAATTTATGGTGAAGTTGGTGAATTGGTAAAAACTTTTCTGTGTTTGTTTCTATATGGTCTTAAGTGACATTCTTTCTTCAAAAACCAGTCATGCAATCGGTCAACCCTCCGCCACCATTCTTGGAAACACCTGGGGAGCCAGCTATACCATGGAAGCAATGGTATGATGCTTTTGAAACGTATATGGGTGCTATCGGAGCATCAAGGTTCAGACCTGAAAGAAAAAAAAATTGTTGCTGCATTCATTAGGTTTCGAGGGAAGGTCGGTGTTTAAACATTTACCAGATATTCAGGTGGAAGAAGGCGAGGAACTCGACGAATTTGATGAAGCTCTTAAAAAATTGGCCACCAGATTTGATGCGCCACCAAGTTTGGTTATAGCAAGACATAAGTTCTTTAGGAGGGAACAAAAGAGTGGAGAAGATGTCAATACCTTCTCATCTGCATTGAGGAAACTTGCTTCAGATTGTCGTTTTGAGACGTTTACTGATCAGTTAATACGTGACCAATTCATATGTCACTGTTCGGATAAGTCTATCAAGCAAAAGTTGTTGTCCTTAGGAGATCCATCTTTATCGGATTCCATCGGAATTGCCAAAAGCATTGAAACTGCAATTAAATCAGCTAAAGAATTGGAACGTGCACAGGTGGAACAAGTGAACGTAGTTCAGAGACCTGACGATAGACGCAAGATGAATGTTCCTTCGCACAACAAAGGAAAGGCGGCCAAATGCAATAGTTTTTTCAAGCAGACTAACATATGTTTTAGGTGTGGCTATCCATCACATATAAAAGGAGGAAAGATCTGTCCGGCAAAGAATGTACAGTGCCGATTATGTGGCAAAACGGGTCATTTCGCAAAAGTGTGTCAAAGTAACAAAAGTGGTAAAACTAAGGTTAATGCTGTCATTGATGGTAGTGATGACAGGATGGTTGATTTGATGAGTGAAATGCAAGAAATGATTCTGGCTGTGGGGGACCATGACATAAGAACTGGTAATCCAGATCACTGCATTGATCCGTACATTTTAGTTCAAGTAGGCGACAAACATATAAAGTTGTTGGCTGATTCGGGCGCCAGAATCACTATGATTACTCAGGAGCTATTTGAACAAAATTGGGGCACACGAAAATTTAACCCACCAGACAGGACTCCGATTTCGTATGAGGGAAGGAGGATTGATTTAGTTGGTTTCTTTGAAGACGTTTTGGTCTTCAAGGGACGACACATTTTTGGGAAGGTCTATGTGGCTGTAAAAGGTTTGAACATTTTAGGGTGGTTTCACCAAAGGTTGTTTGGAATGGTCTTGCGTCCAGTCACAGGTGATCAGGTGACAGTTTTAAGAGATTCCTCCGATATAGAGAATTTGCTTAATGAGTTTCCCAGGGTTTTTTCAGGTGAACTAGGTAAGATAAGAGGCCTTACACACAAAATTAAGGTCAAGGACAATGCCATTCCTATTAAACATAAATTGAGAGGTGTACCATTTAGTGTCAGAGATGAGTTGGAAAAAGAATTGGAGAGTTTACAAATGAAGGGAATCATTGACCCTGTTGATTCTTCATTATGGTTATCACCTTTGGTGGTGGCAAAGAAAAAAAATGGGGAACTGAGAGTATGTGTCAACTTGAGGGCACTCAACAGAGAGATTTGGGTGGACTCCCACCCACTGCCAAAGATTGGTGAGATGCTCTCTTGTATTAATAGAGCAAAACTCTTTACTAAACTTGATTCGGCCACTGCTTATCACAAGTAGAATTGACACATGATTCTCGGCACTTCACTGCATTTGTTTCCCCGTGGGGAACATACCAATATTGTCGTATGCCGTTCGGCCTGGCATCAGGTGTGTCAGTATTTCAGAGAGTAATGTCTACACTTCTTAAAGGCATAGATAAAGTGTGTATTTTTCAGGATGACGTGTTGATCCATGCAGGTGATTGACAGGAACATGATGCGATTTTGAAGCAAGTCTTGAGTAGGTTTGATAGTGCTGGTGTTGTATTGAAAAGAGAAAAATGTCAGTTCCTCCAAATGTCTGTAGAGTATCTGGGGCACGTCAGGACAGAAGAAGGTGTTTATCCCAAACCAGGTCTTGTAGAAGTTATTGTAAGAGCACCTGCACCTCAGGACAAAGTTGGTGTCAAATCATTTTTGGGACTTTGCGAGTTTTATTCCAGGTTTATTGAAAATTTTGCAACCCTAGTCAGACCCATTTCTAATCTGCTGAAAACAAAAACAGAGTTTGTGTGGGATGCTGAGTGTGCGGAAGCGTTTTACACTATTAAGCAGAGGTTGGGTAGTGTTAAGGTATTACAATCCTATGACCATAATTTGAAGTGTTGTTTGACTGTGGATGCCAGCAAGTTTGGTGTTGGAGCTGTTTTGACACAGATCAATGGGAACAAAGTGCATTATTCTGTAATTAAAAAAAAGAATTATTGGCATGTTGGTGGGGTATAGAGAAATTTAAGTCATATCTATGGGGAAGAATTTTTTTTCTCCAGACAGACCATACGCCATTAGTTTCTAATGATCCAGTACTCTCTAAAGTTTTGACGTACGTTGAGGATGGGTGGCCACATGAAAAAAGTTTGAATCAGTGTGCTCAACTTCTTTTCAAGGTGTCTGACGAACTGTCAATTGAAGATGGTGTACTGTTGAGAAATGATAAAATTGGGCCTCCTGATGTTATAAGATCCAGTATTCTGGAAAAAGCACATGATGGTCATTTGGGTGCTACTCTTACTAAAAAAAGGGTGAGAGAATACTATTGGTGGCCGCAAATGGACAGAGATATTGAAACATTAGTCAAATTTGACACATTTGTTCCACTAGTGATAAGACCCTCAAAACGTCAACTCCTCCGCTAAGGCCAATAGAATGTCCGTCAGGTGCATGGGAAAAGATAGGTATCGATTTGTTGGGACCGTTCAATTCTCTTCCACCTAAATTGCAGTATGCTTATGTTGTAATTGATTACTTTTCCAAGTGGCCTCATGTGAAGTTCGTGGGACATGCAGATTCCACGTCAGTTGTGTCGTTTCTAAAAGATGTATTTTTGGAGGAAGGGTTTCCCAAGGAACTTGTGTCTGATAATGGGGTCCAATTTGTATCTAGTGAAGTTGAAGATTTTCTGAATGATTGTGCTATCAAACATTTGAGGAGTTCTCTCTATCAACCGCAAACAAATGTTTTGGTTGAACGCTTTAATAGAGTGGTTGGTGAATGTATCCAGTGGGCGTTAGCTAATGGGTGTGTAGTTGATGTGGCTGTAAAGAGTATGCTTTGGTTCTACAGAACAACACCCCATACTAGCACAGGTGTATCTCCGTTTGAAGCACTTAGAGGGAGGAAGCCTACCACTCTATTTAGACCAACTTGGTTGTCCAAATTTTTCAAAGATTCTACGTGTAAGGAACACATTTACTCAAAGGTTCGTTCGAGTATGAGAAAAGCTTAAGAAAAACAAAAAACATATTATGACAGGAAAAGGAGTGTGAAGGATTTGAAATTCACTGTTGGTGATTGGGTGCTGATCAAATTGCCTGTGTTTGTCAAGAAAGGTGACTCTAAGTTTTCTGAACCATTGAAGGTTGACAAAGTATGCGGTAATGCTGTGCTTGTTGATGGACGTAACAGGTGGAATATGGGGAAAGTTGTAAAGGTTGTACCAAAGGATGTTTTGTTGCCACCTCACGACAAGGTTGAACAGTCTTCAAAAGCGAAGAAATTTGTGAGTGTACAAACATCGGGTGGAGTTAACCCTTCGAGTTCAAAGGGGGTGGATACATGCTCGGAACTTGTGCCTGTCAGAAAAAATGGTAGAGTGCACAATTTACCTATGAGGTACCGTTAAGTGGGAATTTTTAAGTTGGGTTTTTTGTGGAACGCTCAAGTTTCTTTATGCATTGAGAAATGTAAAACACACAGCATGTATAGTTACCTGGGATCTGTTCTTTCACCAGTGTTAACAGTGTGGTTTTTTTTTTCTAAAAAAATAAAAATAAAAAAAACAGGTGAATTGTTCATTTGTTAAAGGGTAAATCTCTAAATTATTATTTTTTTTTTTTGTAAATAGGGAAAAATAATTGTAGTGGCTTCGATAGCAGCAGAAACCGCTGCGCGTGCTTGTCAGCTGTTCTACGGTATCGCACGCGCAGCGGGGACGCTCGCACAAGGCCGTTCTTCGCTGTTGGGGGTTGCTTTTCGCGTTGTGAGCACGAGGAATGCCGGACATTCGGAGAAAGGCAACAGCCGGACGCAGTGGAGATCTGCGACACCGAGGGCCATCTCAGCGTTGCTCTGGGGTGATTTCGTTGGAACATTACTTATTATCAAATAAACGCTTAAACTTCACAGACCTCGCGTTTGGATATTTTGTTCCCAGCTTACTTTACACTGGCTAGCAGTGGTAATGTGCACATAGTCCTAAAGTCAATAAAAACAGATTCAGCAAAACAGGAGGAGTGAAGGCAAAAGGTTTGGGGAAATACCAATCCATGAATGTTAGGTCTAGCAGCTATTTTAGCAGCATACTGGATTGGGGGCTGGCCACAAACATTTTTTGCATAACGTTTTCAGTAATTTACATGTGTATCTTACTCTTATACTTTGGAGTAACCTTACTACTTTCGGCTACCCAAAAAATCTGAACATAAAGTTACTCAAACGTGTATGAGGAACTTACACATGTAAATTAATCAAAAGTGTAAGTTACTTTTGTGAACTGTCCCTTGCAGTTTGTGAATAGTCCCCAGGCCCATCAACTTGGTGGAGACATGTAATCAGGGCCGGCTTTAGGACAGTGTGGCCGGTGTGGCTGTACTGGGTGCTGACCTGGATGGGGGGACGCTGACCTCAGGGGGGAGGGGGTCGCGAACACTTACGAAATTTGCAATTTAAAAGCACCTGCAGAAAAGTTCCTTATGCGTCCAGCCACCAGGAAGCACTTAATATGTCAAGATAACTCTTGTGATTAATGTTCTTGCTAGAGAGTGATCAGTGTTTTGTCCAGTGACAGTTTCAACTCGCCATAAAGTAGCGCAGAAGGTTAATATGCCTGCTGTAAAGAACAGAACCATATTTTATGTGGATAGCTGAGTAGATTATTAAAGCCAGCGTTTACAAGCATTTTAAAACAAATTAAACGTATTTGAGAGGAACTATGGAGAGATGAGGGGCACTTTTGACGGGTGATAGTGAGGGAATCCCAGAAGGTGGTCATGGGGTGGGGGCGCCAACAAAGATTGCTGCACCAGGCGCCACCAGTGCTAAAGCCGGCCTTGTATGTAAGTTACCCTTTTGGAGCAAATTTACACTCATACTTTGTGAAAAGCCAAAAAGTAGTAAACTTACTCAAAAATGTAAATTACTCAAAAGTGTAAGTTGTACGTGTGAATGAGCCCTAATATGTCGGCATATTTGTGCATTGGCCCAATTTTCGCTGATATAACAACAAATCAACAGCTAAAGAAGATTGGCCCAAAGCTCCTTTCTCTATTCAATATTACTCTAAAAAAGTATTATTGTTGAAGAAGTCATTAAATATGAAGCCGGCGACTTAAAATTAAATGTCAGATGAGGAATTTAGCGAGTCAACTACAACCTAAAAAAAAAGATTAGAAACTAATGCAGTTCCTACAGACACCAGCAGATGGCGGAAATTCCTAATTTATGTAACTATTCAATGTTATTTCATAATATGTTAGCAAGAATATTGAAATAGTTTGCAAAGCATTCTTATTATTATTAGTATTATTATTATTATTATATTTGTTCAAGAAAAATATATGTACTTCTACTTTAGGATCTATTTAATGTTCTTTTGTCTCACAAATTGAAAGCACTGTTGGTACCACAAGGGAATTAGTCGCACAATTTTTAGTCTTCAGTTGCCAAAATCGTTAGTGGTTGTGATCGGTGACAGGTACACCTATGTAGATAAACCTTTGATAATAGTCATAACGGCTTGCAATGCATTTGCAGGAACGTAATAACTGCCACTTATTTGACTTCTAATCACTAACCTTTCATACTCGAATACTCATAATAATTTAACCCAGACTTCTTTGAAGAAGGTATACCCACGAATATCCCCGTGCCGACAACGTGCTTACATCCCACAAGAAAAAGTAGTTGGTACATCAGGAGAGTGTCAAGCGCCAAACGAAGCCTTGCTAGAAATGTCACACACGCAGTGAACTATGATTCTGGGCGTGCAGAGTGGAATACATAAATGGGGACTGAGTTTAACTCAGTCCCAGGTTTTGTCGTTTATTCATTCCTTACATGCCCACCTCATCACACACATAACGACAAAAGACGCTCTTGGCATGTCTCAATCACAGTCCTAGAAAGCTGCACGTATCATCACCACCGGGAGATTCTCGGAGTCCCAGATCGGCCTTTGGTCCTTCCCTCTTTGGAGCAGCCCCTAAAGTGTGGCTGTTTTCCACTGTTAGCCGACATCTCCGATCACGGTCCTGAGTATCAGATGGATCCCTAATAAGTGATCAAAGTGCATTAAAAAAAAGGTATGGGAACTGTTATGCTGCATACAAAGTGGTGGAGTCAATAAGCATGGGGGCAGGGTCAAAGATGTGGCTAAAAACAAAATATTCTGTAAGTTTTTTGGTCTTTCTGCATCAGGTAACACAGCACGCAGCTTAAATGAAAAATAAATTAAAAAAAAGTTGTTACTCACTGGGAAATGCACTACAGTATTTTATGGAACCTCTATTAATGAATGTGCTGCAGAGGGTCTGTGTATAACCGGAAGGCCACAGAATCTTTGCTGGTGCGGTGGAGAATAGTGACGAGGCTCGGCCCGTCCTTTAGGGCGGAGGGGCCACGCCCCCCACCTTTTGCCATTCATGAAGAGTGTCTGTTACAGACAGTCTTTATTTTCAGCTCAGACAGCCAGGAGTGAGACATGCGCGATTTGCGCAGACTCCTGGCTGCCTGAGCTAAATTTTGCTGGGCTGAGGAGGTCACAGCTCCTGTGGGCGTGACATCCTTTGGCTCAGCAAAGGTGCCTCGAGGTCCTCCCCTGGGTGACGAGGAAAGCGTCACCCATTGACTTCAACCTGGGCACTTCCGGTTTAAGCCCTGAAGCGCCCAGGGTGAGTGTCAATCAGTGACACTTCATCACAGAGTGGGGTGGGGTCAGCAGTCTCACTGACCCCATCCCACTCTGTGACGAGGCTCGGACTGCCTTCTTCCCTCATTGGCTGACCTAAGGTCAGCCAATGAGGGAATGCAGCAGTCCCAACCCTCCTGGGACCTCGAGGCTAAAAGTAAGCGTGTGTGTGTGTGATGTTTAAAAATGAATGTTTGGTGCGTGCATGCATGTTTGAATGTTATGAATGTTGTTAATGGATGTGCGTGCATGTGAAAGAATGAGTGTGTGTGATCTTTTAAAATGAGTGTTTGGAGCGTGCGTGCATGTTTGAATGTTATGAGTGTTAATGGATGTGCGTGCGTGTGTGTATGAAAGAATGTGTGTGAGTGTGATGTTTTAAAATTAATGTTTGGTGCGTGCGTGCATGTTTGAATGTTATGAGTGTGGTTAATGGATGTGTGTGTGTGTGAAAGAATGAGTGTGTGTGAACTTTTAAAATCAATGTTTGGTGCGTGCGTGCATGTTTGAATGTTAAGAGTGTAGTTAATGGATGTGCGTGCGTGAAAGAATGAGTGTGTGTGTGTGTGCTTCCCGCCCGCCCCCTCCCTCCTAAAGCTACAGGCCACCCCCTGATAGTGACCTGTGTATTTTAGTCCTACGAGGTCAGAGCCTGTGTGAGTATGTCAGTCATTGTAGGAGGATGGCCCTCTATGTAGTGTACAAAGCTAAGCACACTGTGCAAGGGATCCAGGAAACCACACGTTGGTTTACAGGGGTAAAATCCAGACCCACCTTGTGCTCTAATTTTTATGGTAGCTTGGTCGCTAATCTTGGAGAAGTGCAAATCATTTGTTGTAGTCACAATATCAATAAAGCAACACACACACTAAAAAAATAACTTGAGACCAATTTTTTAAAATAATTTTTAAGAGATATGAATTTTTGAAGTTTAGTAAAAATAGTATTTTGTGCGTAATTACGCACCACCGGAATCCATGGAGGATAACCTTTAAAAATACATACAAAATCACACAAAAGGTTTGCCAAGTTCTTCTTTTGCAGGCTGGTTGAGGTCGTTGGTGGGCACACTGTGCCAGCTGGAGAAGTTCGGGCAGCTTCTGGTTCCTGCGGGAGCAGGGGGAAAAGGTTTCTGGAGCTTGTGCAGGGCCACTGCGAGGGACCACTTGGAAAAGCACTGCACAGGTAAGTTTAAAGGTGAATCCTGGGGGTCCCTGTAGGAAAGTACCATCTTGCCTGGCATGTTATCCCCATTTTTACTTGTATGTATGTTGTTTTTGCCTGTGTCACTGGGATCCTGCTAGCCAGGACCCCAGTGCTCATAAAGTGTGCCCTGTATGTGTTCCCTGTGTGGTGCCTAACTGTATCACTGAGGCTCTACTAACCTGAACGTCAGTGTGTATGCTCTCTCAGCTTTTAAAATTGTCACTGCAGGCTAGTGACTAATTTTATCAATTCTGATTGGCATACTGGAACACCCTTATAATTCCCTAGTATATGGTACCTAGGTACCCAGGGTATTGGGGTTCCAGGAGATCCCTATGGACTACAGCATTTCTTTTGCCACCCATAGGGAGCTCAGACAATTCTTACACTGGACTGCCACTGCAGCATGAGTGAAATAACGTCCATGTTTTTTCACAGCCATTTTACACAGCACTTTAGTAACTTATAAGTCACCTATATGTCTAACCCTCACTTAGTGAAGGTTAGGTGCCAAGTTACTAAGTGTGAGGGCACCCTGGCACTAGCCAAGGTGCCCCCACATTGTTCAGGGCAATTTCCCCGGACTTTGTGAGTGCGGAGACGCCATTACACGCATGAACTACATATAGGTCAATACCTATGTGTAGCTTCACAATGGTAACTCCGAACATGGCCATGTAACATGTCTAGGAACATGGAATTGTCACCCCAATACCATTCTGGTATTGGGGGGACAAATCCATGCTTCCCCGGTGCTCCAGCATAGAGCCCGGGTACTGCCAAACTAGTTCTCTGGGGTTTTCTCTGCAGCTACCACTGCAGCCAACCCTCAGACAGGTGTCTGCCCCCCTGGGGCCTGGGCAGCCCAGACCCAGGAAGGCAGAACAAAGGATTTCCTCTGAGAGAGGGTGTTACACCCTCTCCCTTTGGAAATAGGTGTTAAGGGCCTGAGAGGAGTAGCCTCTCCTGGCCTCTGGAAATGCTTTGAAGGGCACAGATGGTGCCCTCCTTGCATAAGCCAGTCTACACCAGTTCAGGGATCCCCCCAGCCCTGCTCTGGTGTGAAACTGGACAAACGAAAGGGGAGTGACCACTCCCCTGACCAGCACCTCCCCAGGGGAGGTACCCAGAGCTCCTCCAGTGTGTCCCAGACCTCTGCCATCTTGAATGCAGAGGTGTGAGGGCACAATGGAGACCTCTGAGTGCCCAGTGCCAGCAGGTGACGTCAGAGACCCCTCCTGATAGGTGCTTACCTCTCTCTGTAGCCAATCCTCCTCTGAGGGCTATTTAGGGTCTCTCCTGTGGGTTTCTCTTCAGATAACGAATGCAAGAGCTCACCAGAGTTACTCTGCACTTCTCTCTTCGACTTCTGCCAAGGATCGACCGCTGACTGCTCCAGGATGCCTGCAAAACCGCAACAAAGTAGCGAGGTCCCTGGAACACAGGAGCTGGATCCAAGTGTCCCCGACAGTCCAGTGGCCCTTCTGTCCAAATTTGGTGGAGGTAAGTCCTTGCCTCCCCACGCCAGACAGTATTCCTGTGTACTGCATGAACTGCAGCTGCTATGGCTTCTGTGCACTTTTGCAAGACTTCCTTCGTGCACAGCACAGGTCCCCAGCACTCCGTCCTGCATTGCCCAACTCACTGAGTTGGACTCCGACTTCGTGGGACCCTCTTTTGTTGTGCTGAGATGACTGCCGTGCTCAGATCTTCTGAACGCCTGTTCAGGTGCTTCTGCGGGTGCTGCCTGCTTCTGCATGGGCTCTCTGTATTGCTGAGCACCCTCTCTGTCTCCTCCTCTAAGGGGCGACCTCCTGGTCCTTCCTGGGCCCTGGTAGCATCCAAAACCTTCAACTGCGACTCTTGCAGCTAGCAAGGCTTGTTTGCAATCTTTCTGTGTGGAAACAACTCTGCATCCTCCAGCACGCTGTGGGACATCTTTTGACCAAAGGAAAAGTTCCTGGCACCTTCCGTTGTTGCAGAATCTTTGGCTTCTTCCACCCGGAGGCAGCCCTTTTGCACCTTCATCCGAGGTTTAGTGGGCTCCTGCCCCCCCAGACACTTGCGTGACTCTTGGACTTGGTCCCCTTCCTTTGCAGGTCCTCAGGTCCAGGAATCTGTCTTTAGTGCTTTGCAGTAAGTTGTTGTCTTTGCAGAATCCCCTATCTCGACTTTACTGTCTTTCTGGGGTAGTAGGGTAACTTTACTCCCACTTTTCAGGGTCTTGGGCTGGGGTATCTTGGACACCCTTAATGTTTTCTTACACTCCCAGTGACCCTCTACACACTACAATAGGCCTGGGGTCCATTCGTGGTTCGCATTCCACTTTTGGAGTATATGGTTTGTGTTGACTCTAGGCCTATTGTCACCTATTGCATTCTATTGTGTTCTACAGTGTTTGTACTACTTTTCTAACTGTTTACTTACCTGATTTTGGTTTGTGTGTATATTTTGTGCATTTTACTTACCTCCTAAGGGAGTATATCCTCTGAGATACTTTTGGCATATTTTCACTAAAATAAAGTACCTTTATTTTTAGTAACTCTGAGTATTGTGTTTCCTATGATATAGTGCTATATGATATAAGTGGTATAGTAGGAGCTTTGCATGTCTCCTAGTTCCGC